>NC_092138.1:94850619-95478513 GCF_043159975.1 Macaca nemestrina | reverse complement strand
ACAGAACACAAAGAAGTTTCTCAGAAAGCTTCTTTCTCTTTGTTATCGGAGGATATTTCCTTTGGCCCCATAGTCTTCAAAGGGATCCGAAATATCTGTTCTCAGATTCCACAGAAATAAGGCTAGCAAAGAGATCCACGAAATACAGATGTAACTCTGTGAGATGAATTAACAGAACACTAATCAGTTTCTCAGGAAGCTTCCTTGCAGATTTCATCTGAGAATATTTCCTTTTACACCATAGCCCTCTGTGGGCTTCCAAATATCACCTTGCCAATTCCACAAGAACTGTCTTAGCAAAAGGCTTCTTGAGGGGAAAGCTGTAACTCCGTGAGATGATTTCACAGAACACAAAGAAGTTTCTCAGAAAGCTTCTTTCTCTTTGTTATCGGAGGATATTTCCTTTGGCCCTATGGTCTTCAAAGGGATCCGAAATATATGTTCTCAGAATCCACAGAAATAAGGCTAGCAAAGAGATCCACGAAATACAGATGTAACTCTGTGAGATGAATTAACAGAAGAGTAAGCAGTTTCTCAGGAACCTTCTTTTCAGATTTCATCTGAGGATATTTCCTTTCTCACCATAGCCCTCTATGGGCTTCCAAATATCACTTTGCCATTTCCACAAGAACTGTCTTAGCGAAAGGCTTCTTGAGGGGAAAGCTGTAACTCTGTGAGATGATTTCACAGAACCCAAATAAGTTTCTCAGAAAGCTTCTTTCTATTTGTTATCGGAGGATATTTCCATTGGCCCAATGGACTTCAAAGGGATCCGAAATATCTGTTCTCAGATTCCACAGAAATAAGGCTAGCAAAGAGATCCACGAAATACAGATGTAACTCTGTGAGATGAATTAACAGAACACTAAGCAGTTTCTCAGGAAGCTTCTTTGAAGATTTCATCTGAGGATATTTCCTTTTACACCATAGCCCTCTATGGGCTTCCAAATATCACTTTGCCAATTCCACAAGAACTGTCTTAGCGAAAGGCTTCTTGAGGGGAAAGCTGTAACTCTGTGAGATGATTTCACAGAACACAAAGAAGTTTCTCAGAAAGCTTCTTTCTCTTTGTTATCGGAGGATATTTCCTTTGGCCCCATAGTCTTCAAAGGGATCCGAAATATCTGTTCTCAGATTCCACAGAAATAAGGCTAGCAAAGAGATCCACGAAATACAGAGGTAACTCTGTGGGATGAATTAACAGAACACTAAGCAGTTTCTCAGGAAGCTTCTTTCCAGATTTCATCGGAGGATATTTCCTTTTTCACCATAGCCCTCTATGTGCTTCCAAATATCACTTTGCCAATTCCACAGGAACTGTCTTAGCGAAAGGCTTCTTGACGGGAAAGCTGTAACTCTGTGAGATGATTTCACAGAACACAAAGAAGTTTCTCAGAAAGCTTCTTTCTCTTTGTTATCGGAGGATATTTCCTTTGGCCCTATGAATCGAAATATCTGTTCTCAGATTCCACAGAAATAAGGCTAGCAAAGAGATCCACGAAATACAGATGTAACTCTGTGAGATGAATTAACAGAACACTAAGCAGTTTCTCAGGAAGCTTCCTTGCAGATTTCATCTGAGAATATTTCCTTTTACACCATAGCCCTCTGTGGGCTTCCAAATATCACCTTGCCAATTCCACAAGAACTGTCTTAGCAAAAGGCTTCTTGAAGGGAAAGCTGTGACTCTGTGAGATGATTTCACAGAACACAAAGAAGTTTCTCAGAAAGCTTCTTTCTCTTTGTTATCGGAGGATATTTCCTTTGGCCCAATGGTCTTCAAAGGGATCCAAAATATCTGTTCTCAGATTCCACAGAAATAAGGCTAGCAAAGAGATCCACGAAATACAGATGTAACTCTGTGAGATGAATTAAGAGAACACTAAGCAGTTTCTCAGGAAGCTTCTTTCCAGATTTCAACTGAGGATATTTCCTTTCTCACCATAGCCCTCTAGGGGCTTCCAAATATCACTTTGCCAATTCCACAAGAATTGTCTTTGCGAAAGACTTCTTGAGGGGAAAGCTGTAACTCTGTGAGATGATTACACAGAACACAAAGAAGTTTCTCAGAAAGCTTCTTTCTCTTTGTTATCGGAGGATATTTCCTTTGGCCCTATGGTCTTCACAGGGATCCGAAATATATGTTCTCAGATTCCACAGAAATAAGGCTAGCAAAGAGATCCAAGAAATACAGATGTAACTCTGTGAGATGAATTAACAGAACACTGAGCAGTTTCTCAGGAAGCTTCTTTTCAGATTTCATCTGAGGATATTGCCTTTCTCAACATAGCCCTCTATGGGCTTCCAAATATCACTTTGCCAATTCCACAAGAACTGTCTTAGCGAAAGGCTTCTTGAGGGGAAAGCTGTAACTCTGTGAGATGATTTCACAGAACCCAAATAAGTTCCTCAGAAAGCTTCTTTCTCTTTGTTATCGGAGGATATTTCCTTTGGCCCAATGGACTTCAAAGGGATCTGAAATATCTGTTCTCAGATTCCACAGAAATAAGGCTAGCAAAGAGATCCACGAAATACAGATGTAACTCTGTGAGATGAATTAAGAGAACACTAAGCAGTTTCTCAGGAAGCTTCTTTCCAGATTTCATCTGAGGATATTTCCTTTCTCACCGTAGCCCTCTAAGGGCTTCCAAATATCACTTTGCCAATTCCACAATAATTGTCTTTGTGAAATACTTCTTGAGGGGAAAGCTGTATCTCTGTGAGATGATTTCACAGAACACAAAGAAGTTTCTCAGAAAGCTTCTTTCTCTTTGTTATCGGAGGATATTTCCATTGGCCCAATGGTCTTCTAAGGGATCCGAAATATCTGTTCTCAGATTCCACAGAAATAAGGCTAGCAAAGAGATCCACGAAATACAGATGTAACTCTGTGAGATGAATTAACAGAACACTAAGCAGTTTCTCAGGAATCTTCTTTCCAGATTTCATCTGAGAATATTTCCTTTTTCACCATAGCCCTCTATGTGCTTCCAAATATCACTTTGCCAATTCCACAAGAACTGTCTTAGCGAAAGGCTTCTTGAGGAGAAAGCTGTAACTCTGTGAGATGATTTCACAGAACACAAAGAAGTTTCTCAGAAACCTTCTTTCTCTTTGTAATCGGAGGATATTTCCCTTGGCCCAATGGTCTCAAAGGGATCCGAAATATCTGTTCTCAGATTCCACAGTAATAAGGCTATCAAGGAGATCCACGAAATACAGATGTAACTCTGTGAGATGAATTAAAGAACACTAAGCAGTTTCTCAGGAAGCTTCTTTCCAGATATCATCTGAGTATATTTCCTTTGTCACCATAGCCCTCTATGGGCTTCCAAATATCACTTTGCCAATTCCACAAGAACTGTCTTAGCGAAAGGCTTCTTGAGGGGAAAGCTGTAACTCTGTGAGATGATTTCACAGAACACAAAGAAGTTTCTCAGAAAGCTTCTTTCTCTTTGTTATCGGAGGATATTTCCTTTGACCCTATGGTCTTCACAGGGATCCGAAATATATGTTCTCAGATTCCACAGAAATAAGGCTAGCAAAGAGATCCACGAAATACAGATGTAACTCTGTGAGATGAATTAACAGAACACTAAGCAGTTTCTCAGGAAGCTTCTTTTCAGATTTCATCTGAGGATATTGCCTTTCTCACCATAGCCCTCTATGGGCTTCCAAATATCACTTTTCCAATTCCACAAGAACTGTCTTAGCGAAAGGCTTCTTGCGGGGAAAGCTGTACCTCTGTGAGATGATTTCACAGAACACAAAGAAGTTTCTCAGAAAGCTTCTTTCTCTTTGTTATCGGAGGATATTTCCTTTGGCTTGTAGTCTTCAAAGGGATCCGAAATATCTGTTCTCAGATTCCACAGAAATAAGGCTAGCAAAGAGATCCAAGAAATACATATGTAACACCGTGAGATGAATTAACAGAACACTAAGCAGTTTCTCAGGAAGCTTCTTTCCAGATTTCATCTGAGGATATTTCCTTTTACACCATAGCCGTCTATGGGCTTCCAAATATCACTTTTCCAATTCCACAAGAACTGTCTTAGCGAAAGGCTTCTTGAGGGGAAAGCTGTAACTCTGTGAGATAACTTCACAGAACCCAAAGAAGTTTCTCAGAAAGCTTCTTTCTCTTTTTTATCGGAGGATATTTCCTTTGGCCCAATGGTCTTCAAAGGGATCCGAAATATCTCTTCTCAGATTCCACAGAAATAAGTCTAGCAAAGAGATCCACGAAATACAGATGTAACTCTGTGAGATGAATTAAGAGAACACTAAGCAGTTTCTCAGGAAGCTTCTTTCCAGATTTCATCTGAGGATATTTCCTTTCTCACCATAGCCCTCTAGGGGCTTCCAAATATCACTTTGCCTATTCCACAAGAATTGTCTTTGCGAAAGACTTCTTGAGGGGAAAGGTGTAACTCTGTGAGATGATTTCACAGAACAGAAAGAAGTTTCTCAGAAAGCTTCTTTCTCTTTGTTATCGGAGGATATTTCCTTAGGCCCTATGGTCTTCAAAGGGATGCGAAATATATGTTCTCAGATTCCACAGAAATAAGGCTAGCAAAGAGATCCACGAAATACAGATGTAACTCTGTGAGATGAATTAACAGAACACTAAGCAGTTTCTCAGGAAGCTTCTTTTCAGATTTCATCTGAGGATATTTCCTTTCTCACCATAGCCCTCTATGGGCTTCCAAATATCACTTTGCCAATTCCACAAGAACTGTCTTAGCGAAAGGCTTCTTGAGGGGAAAGCTGTAACTCTGTGAGATGATTTCACAGAACACAAAGTAGTTTCTCAGAAAGCTTCTTTCTCTTTGTTATCGGAGGATATTTCCTTTGGCCCAATGGACTTCAAAGGGATTCGAAATATCTGTTCTCAGATTCCACAGAAATAAGGCTAGCAAAGAGATCCACGAAATACAGATGTAACTCTGTGAGATGAATTAACAGAACACTAAGCAGTTTCTCAGGAATCTTCTTTCCAGATTTCATCTGAGGATATTTCCTTTTTCACCATAGCCCTCTATGTGCTTCCAAATATCACTTTGCCAATTCCACAAGAACTGTCTTAGCGAAAGGCTTCTTGAGGAGAAAGCTGTAACTCTGTGAGATGATTTCACAGAACACAAAGAAGTTTCTCAGAAAGCTTCTTTCTCTTTGTAATCGGAGGATATTTCCTTTGGCCCAATGGTCTCAAAGGGATCCGAAATATCTGTTCTCAGATTCCACAGTAATAAGGCTAGCAAGGAGATCCACGAAATACAGATGTAACTCTGTGAGATGAATTAAAGAACACTAAGCAGTTTCTCAGGAAGCTTCTTTCCAGATTTCATCTGAGGATATTTCCTTTGTCACCATAGCCCTCTATGGGCTTCCAAATATCACTTTGCCAATTCCACAAGAACTGTCTTAGCGAAAGGCTTCTTGAGGGGTTAGCTGTAACTCTGTGAGATGATTTCACAGAACACAAAGAAGTTTCTCAGAAAGCTTCTTTCTCTTTGTTATCGGAGGATATTTCCTTTTGCCCAATGGTCTTCAATGGGATCCGAAATATCTGTTCTCAGATTCCACAGAAATAAGGCTAGCAAAGAGATCCACGAAATACAGATGTAACTCTGTGAGATGAATTAACAGAACACTAAGCAGTTTCTCAGGAAGCTTCTTTGAAGATTTCATCTGAGGATATTTCCTTTTACACCATAGCCCTCCATGGGCTTCCAAATATCACTTTGCCAATTCCACAAGAACTGTCTTAGCGAAAGGCTTCTTGAGGGGAAAGCTGTAACTCTGTGAGATGATTTCACAGAACACAAAGAAGTTTCTCAGAAAGCTTCTTTCTCTTTGTTATCGGAGGATATTTCCTTTGGCCCCATAGTCTTCAAAGGGATCCGAAATATCTGTTCTCAGATTCCACAGAAATAAGGCTAGCAAAGAGATCCACGAAATACAGATGTAACTCTGTGAGATGAATTAACAGAACACTAATCAGTTTCTCAGGAAGCTTCCTTGCAGATTTCATCTGAGAATATTTCCTTTTACACCATAGCCCTCTGTGGGCTTCCAAATATCACCTTGCCAATTCCACAAGAACTGTCTTAGCAAAAGGCTTCTTGAGGGGAAAGCTGTAACTCTGTGAGATGATTTCAGAGAACACAAAGAAGTTTCTCAGAAAGCTTCTTTCTCTTTTTTATCGGAGGATATTTCCTTTGGCCCTATGGTCTTCAAAGGGATCCGAAATATATGTTCTCAGAATCCACAGAAATAAGGCTAGCAAAGAGATCCACGAAATACAGATGTAACTCTGTGAGATGAATTAACAGAACAGTAAGCAGTTTCTCAGGAACCTTCTTTTCAGATTTCATCTGAGGATATTTCCTTTCTCACCATAGCCCTCTATGGGCTTCCAAATATCACTTTGCCATTTCCACAAGAACTGTCTTAGCGAAAGGCTTCTTGAGGGGAAAGCTGTAACTCTGTGAGATGATTTCACAGAACACAAAGAAGTTTCTCAGAAAGCTTCTTTCTCTTTGTTATCGGAGGATATTTCATTTGGCCCTATTGTCTTCAAAGGGATCCGAAATATCTGTTCTCAGATTCCACAGTAATAAGGCTAGCAAGGAGATCCACGAAATACAGATGTAACTCTGTGAGATGAATTAAAGAACACTAAGCAGTTTCTCAGGAAGCTTCTTTCCAGATTTCATCTGAGGATATTTCCTTTGTCACCATAGCCCTCTATGGGCTTCCAAATATCACTTTGCCAATTCCACAAAAACTGTCTTAGCGAAAGGCTTCTTGAGGGGTTAGCTGTAACTCTGTGAGATGATTTCACAGAACACAAAGAAGTTTCTCAGAAAGCTTCTTTCTCTTTGTTATCGGAGGATATTTCCTTTTGCCCAATGGTCTTCAATGGGATCCGAAATATCTGTTCTCAGATTCCACAGAAATAAGGCTAGCAAAGAGATCCACGAAATACAGATGTAACTCTGTGAGATGAATTAACAGAACACTAAGCAGTTTCTCAGGAAGCTTCTTTGAAGATTTCATCTGAGGATATTTCCTTTTACACCATAGCCCTCTATGGGCTTCCAAATATCACTTTGCCAATTCCACAAGAACTGTCTTAGCGAAAGGCTTCTTGAGGGGAAAGCTGTAACTCTGTGAGATTATTTCACAGAACACAAAGAAGTTTCTCAGAAAGCTTCTTTCTCTTTGTTATCGGAGGATATTTCCTTTGGCCCCATAGTCTTCAAAGGGATCCGAAATATCTGTTCTCAGATTCCACAGAAATAAGGCTAGCAAAGAGATCCACGAAATACAGATGTAACTCTGTGAGATGAATTAACAGAACACTAATCAGTTTCTCAGGAAGCTTCCTTGCAGATTTCATCTGAGAATATTTCCTTTTACACCATAGCCCTCTGTGGGCTTCCAAATATCACCTTGCCAATTCCACAAGAACTGTCTTAGCAAAAGGCTTCTTGAGGGGAAAGCTGTAACTCTGTGAGATGATTTCACAGAACACAAAGAAGTTTCTCAGAAAGCTTCTTTCTCTTTTTTATCGGAGGATATTTCCTTTGGCCCTATCGTCTTCAAAGGGATCCGAAATATCTGTTCTCAGAATCCACAGAAATAAGGCTAGCAAAGAGATCCACGAAATACAGATGTAACTCTGTGAGATGAATTAACAGAACAGTAAGCAGTTTCTCAGGAACCTTCTTTTCAGATTTCATCTGAGGATATTTCCTTTCTCACAATAGCCCTCTATGGGCTTCCAAATATCACTTTGCCATTTCCACAAGAACTGTCTTAGCTAAAGGCTTCTTGAGGGGAAAGCTGCAACTCTGTGAGATGATTTCACAGAACACAAAGAAGTTTCTCAGAAAGCTTCTTTCTCTTTGTTATCGGAGGATATTTCATTTGGCCCTATTGTCTTCAAAGGGATCCGAAATATCTGTTCTCAGATTCCACAGAAATAAGTCTAGCAAAGAGATTCCCAAAATACAGATGTAACTCTGTGAGATGAATTAACAGAACACTAAGCAGTTTCTCAGGAAGCTTCTTTCCAGATTTCATCTGAGGATATTTCCTTTTTCACCATAGCCTTCTATGGGCTTCCAAATATGACTTTTCCAATTCCACAAGAACTGTCTTAGCGAAAGGCTTCTTGAGGGGAAAGCTGTAACTCTGTGAGATGATTTCACAGAACCCAAATAAGTTCCTCAGAAAGCTTCTTTCTCTTTGTTATCGGAGGATATTTCCTTTGGCACAATGGACTTCAAAGGGATCCGAAATATCTGTTCTCAGATTCCACAGAAATAAGGCTAGCAAAGAGATCCACGAAATACAGATGTAACTCTGTGAGATGAATTAAGAGAACACTAAGCAGTTTCTCAGGAAGCTTCTTTCCAGATTTCATCTGAGGATATTTCCTTTCTCACCGTAGCCCTCTAAGGGCTTCCAAATATCACTTTGCCAATTCCACAAGCATTGTCTTTGTGAAATACTTCTTGAGGGGAAAGCTGTATCTCTGTGAGATGATTTCACAGAACACAAAGAAGTTTCTCAGAAAGCTTCTTTCTCTTTGTTATCGGAGGATATTTCCATTGGCCCAATGGTCTTCAAAGGGATCCGAAATATCTGTTCTCAGATTCCACAGAAATAAGGCTAGCAAAGAGATCCACGAAATACAGATGTAACTCTGTGAGATGAATTAACAGAACACTAAGCAGTTTCTCAGGAATCTTCTTTCCAGATTTCATCTGAGAATATTTCCTTTTTCACCATAGCCCTCTATGTGCTTCCAAATATCACTTTGCCAATTCCACAAGAACTGTCTTAGCGAAAGGCTTCTTGAGGAGAAAGCTGTAACTCTGTGAGATGATTTCACAGAACACAAAGAAGTTTCTCAGAAAGCTTCTTTCTCTTTTTAATCGGAGGATATTTCCCTTGGCCCAATGGTCTCAAAGGGATCCGAAATATCTGTTCTCAGATTCCACAGTAATAAGGCTATCAAGGAGATCCACGAAATACAGATGTAACTCTGTGAGATGAATTAAAGAACACTAAGCAGTTTCTCAGGAAGCTTCTTTCCAGATATCATCTGAGTATATTTCCTTTGTCACCATAGCCCTCTATGGGCTTCCAAATATCACTTTGCCAATTCCCCAAGAACTGTCTTAGCGAAAGGCTTCTTGAGGGGAAAGCTGTAACTCTGTGAGATGATTTCACAGAACACAAAGAAGTTTCTCAGAAAGCTTCTTTCTCTTTGTTATCGGAGGATATTTCCTTTGGCCCAATGGTCTTCAATGGGATCCGAAATATCTGTTCTCAGATTCCACAGAAATAAGGCTAGCAAGGAGATCCACGAAATACAGATGTAACTCTGTGAGATGAATTAACAGAACACTAACCAGTTTCTCAGGACGCTTCTTTCCAGATTTCATCTGAGGATATTTCCTTTTACACCATAGCCCTCTGCGGGCTTCCAAATATCACTTTGCCAATTCCACAAGAACTGTCTTAGCAAAAGGATTTTTAGGGGAAAGCTGTAACTCTGTGAGATGATTTCACAGAACACAAAGAAGTTTCTCAGAAAGCTTCTTTCTCTTTGTTATCGGAGGATATTTCCTTTGGCTTGTAGTCTTCAAAGGGATCCGAAATATCTGTTGTCAGATTCCACAGAAATAAGGCTAGCAAAGAGATCCAAGAAATACATATGTAACACCGTGAGATGAATTAACAGAACACTAAGCAGTTTCTCAGGAAGCTTCTTTCCAGATTTCATCTGAGGATATTTCCTTTTACACCATAGCCCTCTGCGGGCTTCCAAATATCACTTTGCCAATTCCACAAGAACTGTCTTAGCGAAAGGCTTCTTGAGGGGAAAGCTGTAACTCTGTGAGATGATTTCACAGAACACAAAGAAGTTTCTCAGAAAGCTTCTTTCTCTTTGTTATCGGAGGTTATTTCCTTTGGCCCAATGGTCTTCAATGGGATCCGAAATATCTGTTCTCACATTCCACAGAAATAAGGCTAGCAAAGAGATCCACGAAATACAGATGTAACTCTGTGAGATGAATTAACAGAACACTAAGCAGTTTCTCAGGAAGCTTCTTTGAAGATTTCATCTGAGGATATTTCCTTTTACACCACAGCCCTCTATGGGCTTCCAAATATCACTTTTCCAATTCCACAAGAACTGTCTTAGCGAAAGGCTTCTTGAGGGGAAAGCTGTAACTCTGTGAGATGATTTCACAGAACACAAAGAAGTTTCTCAGAAAGCTTCTTTCTCTTTGTTATCGGAGGATATTTCATTTGGCCCTATTGTCTTCAAAGGGATCCGAAATATCTGTTCTCAGATTCCACAGAAATAAGTCTAGCAAAGAGATTCCCAAAATACAGATGTAACTCTGTGAGATGAATTAACAGAACACTAAGCAGTTTCTCAGGAAGCTTCTTTCCAGATTTCATCTGAGGATATTTCCTTTTTCACCATAGCCTTCTATGGGCTTCCAAATATGACTTTTCCAATTCCACAAGAACTGTCTTAGCGAAAGGCTTCTTGAGGGGAAAGCTGTAACTCTGTGAGATGATTTCACAGAACACAAAGAAGTTTCTCAGAAAGCTTCTTTCTCTTTGTTATCGGAGGATATTTCCTTTGGTTTGTAGTCTTCAAAGGGATCCGAGATATCTGTTCTCAGATTCCACAGAAATAAGGCTAGCAAAGAGATCCAAGAAATACATATGTAACACTGTGAGATGAATTAACAGAACACTAAGCAGTTTCTCAGGAAGCTTCTTTCCAGATTTCGTCTGAGGATATTTCCTTTTACACCATAGCCGTCTATGGGCTTCCAAATATCACTTTTCCAATTCCACAAGAACTGTCTTAGCGAAAGGCTTCTTGAGGGGAAAGCTGTAACTCTGTGAGATAACTTCACAGAACCCAAAGAAGTTTCTCAGAAAGCTTCTTTCTCTTTTTTATCGGAGGATATTTCCTTTGGCCCAATGGTCTTCAAAGGGATCCGAAATATCTCTTCTCATATTCCACAGAAATAAGTCTAGCAAAGAGATCCACGAAATACAGATGTAACTCTGTGAGACGAATTAAGAGAACACTAAGCAGTTTCTCAGGAAGCTTCTTTCCAGATTTCATCTGAGGATATTTCCTTTCTCACCGTAGCCCTCTAGGGGCTTCCAAATATCACTTTGCCAATTCCACAAGAATTGTCTTTGCGAAAGACTTCTTGAGGAGAAAGGTGTAACTCTGTGAGATGATTTCACAGAACACAAAGAAGTTTCTCAGAAAGCTTCTTTCTCTTTGTTATCGGAGGATATTTCCTTTGGCCCTATGGTCTTCAAAGGGATCCGAAATATTTGTTCTCAGATTCCACAGAAATAAGGCTAGCAAAGAGATCCACGAAATACAGATGTAACTCTGTGAGATGAATTAACAGAACACTAAGCAGTTTCTCAGGAAGCTTCTTTTCAGATTTCATCTGAGGATATTTCCTTTCTCGCCATAGCCCTCTATGGGCTTCCAAATATCACTTTGCCAATTCCACAAGAACTGTCTTAGCGAAAGGCTTCTTGAGGGGAAAGCTGTAACTCTGTGAGATGATTTCACAGAACACAAAGAAGTTTCTCAGAAAGCTTCTTTCTCTTTGTTATCGGAGGATATTTCATTTGGCCCTATTGTCTTCAAAGGGGTCCAAAATATCTGTTCTCAGATTCCACAGAAATAAGTCTAGCAAAGAGATTCCCGAAATACAGATGTAACCCTGTGAGATGAATTAACAGAACACTAAGCAGTTTCTCAGGAAGCTTCTTTCCAGATTTCATCTGAGGATATTTCCTTTTTCACCATAGCCTTCTATGGGCTTCCAAATATCACTTTTCCAATTCCACAAGAACTGTCTTAGCGAAAGGCTTCTTGAGGGGAAAGCTGTAACTCTGTGAGATGATTTCACTGAACCCAAATAAGTTTCTCAGAAAGCTTCTTTCTCGTTGTTATCGGAGGATATTTCCTTTGGCCCAATGGACTTCAAAGGGATCCGAAATATCTGTTCTCAGATTCCACAGAAATAAGGCTAGCAAAGAGATCCACGAAATACAGATGTAACTCTGTGAGATGAATTAACAGAAC
Source organism: Macaca nemestrina (assembly GCF_043159975.1). NCBI lineage: Eukaryota > Metazoa > Chordata > Mammalia > Primates > Cercopithecidae > Macaca > Macaca nemestrina. The sequence continues at coordinate 95,466,353 of NC_092138.1, read as the reverse complement.
ACTAAGCAGTTTCTCAGGAAGCTTCTTCCCAGATTTCATCTGAGGATATTTCCTTTCTCACCGTAGCCCTCTATGGGCTTCCAAATATCACTTTGCCAATTCCACAAGAATTGTCTTTGTGAAATACTTCTTGAGGGGAAAGCTGTATCTCTGTGAATTGATTTCACAGAACACAAAGAAGTTTCTCAGAAAGCTTCTTTTGTTTGTTATCGGAGGATATTTCCATTGGCCCAATGGTCTTCAAAGGGATCCGAAATATCTGTTCTCAGATTCCACAGAAATAAGGCTAGCAAAGAGATCCACGAAATACAGATGTAACTCTGTGGGATGAATTAACAGAACACTAAGCAGTTTCTCAGGAATCTTCTTTCCAGATTTCATCTGAGGATATTTCCTTTTTCACCATAGCCCTCTATGTGCTTCCAAATATCACTTTGCCAATTCCACAAGAACTGTCTTAGCGAAAGGCTTCTTGAGGGGAAAGCTGTAACTCTGTGAGATGATTTCACAGAACACAAAGAAGTTTCTCAGAAAGCTTCTTTCTCTTTGTTATCGGAGGGTATTTCCTTTTGCCCAATGGTCTTCAATGGGATCCGAAATATCTGTTCTCAGATTCCACAGAAATAAGGCTAGCAAAGAGATCCACGAAATACATATGTAACTCTGTGAGATGAATTAACAGAACACTAAGCAGTTTCTCAGGAAGCTTCCTTGAAGATTTCATCTGAGGATATTTCCTTTTACACCATAGCCCTCTATGGGCTTCCAAATATCACTTTGCCAATTCCACAAGAACTGTCTTAGCGAAAGGCTTCTTGAGGGGAAAGCTGTAACTCTGTGAGATTATTTCACAGAACACAAAGAAGTTTCTCAGAAAGCTTCTTTCTCTTTGTTATCGGAGGATATTTCCTTTGGCCCCATAGTCTTCAAAGGGATCCGAAATATATGTTCTCAGATTCCACAGAAATAAGGCTAGCAAAGAGATCCACGAAATACAGATGTAACTCTGTGAGATGAATTAACAGAACACTAAGCAGTTTCTCAGGAAACTTCCTTGCAGATTTCATCTGAGAATATTTCCTTTTACACCATAGCCCTCTGTGGGCTTCCAAATATCACCTTGCCAATTCCACAAGAACTGTCTTAGCAAAAGGCTTCTTGAGGGGAAAGCTGTAACTCTGTGAGATGATTTCACAGAACACAAAGAAATTTCTCAGAAAGCTTCTTTCTCTTTTTTATCGTAGGATATTTCCTTTGGCCCTATGGTCTTCACAGGGATCCGAAATATAGGTTCTCAGATTCCACAGAAATAAGGCTAGCAAAGAGATCCACGAAATACAGATGTAACTCTGTGAGATGAATTAACAGAACACTAAGCAGTTTCTCAGGAAGCTTCTTTCCAGATTTCATCTGAGGATATTTCCTTTTTCACCATAGCCTTCTATGGGCTTCCAAATATGACTTTTCCAATTCCACAAGAACTGTCTTAGCGAAAGGCTTCTTGAGGGGAAAGCTGTATCTCTGTGAATTGATTTCACAGAACACAAAGAAGTTTCTCAGAAAGCTTCTTTTGTTTGTTATCAGAGGATATTTCCATTGGCCCAATGGTCTTCAAAGGGATCCGAAATATCTGTTCTCAGATTCCACAGAAATAAGGCTAGCAAAGAGATCCACGAAATACAGACGTAACTCTGTGAGATGAATTAACAGAACACTAAGCAGTTTCTCAGGAATCTTCTTTCCAGATTTCATCTGAGGATATTTCCTTTTTCACCATAGCCCTCTATGTGCTTCCAAATATCACTTTGCCAATTCCACAAGAACTGTCTTAGCGAAAGGCTTCTTGAGGAGAAAGCTGTAACTCTGTGAGATGATTTCACAGAACACAAAGAAGTTTCTCAGAAAGCTTCTTTCTCTTTGTAATCGGAGGATATTTCCTTTGGCCCAATGGTCTCAAAGGGATCCGAAATATCTGTTCTCAGATTCCACAGTAATAAGGCTAGCAAGGAGATCCACGAAATACAGATGTAACTCTGTGAGATGAATTAAAGAACACTAAGCAGTTTCTCAGGAAGCTTCTTTCCAGATTTCATCTGAGGATATTTCCTTTGTCACCATAGCCCTCTATGGGCTTCCAAATATCACTTTGCCAATTCCACAAGAACTGTCTTAGCGAAAGGCTTCTTGAGGGGAAAGCTGTAACTCTGTGAGATGATTTCACAGAACACAAAGAAGTTTCTCAGAAAGCTTCTTTCTCTTTGTTATCGGAGGATATTTCCTTTTGCCCAATGGTCTTCAATGGGATCCGAAATATCTGTTCTCAGATTCCACAGAAATAAGGCTAGCAAAGAGATGCACGAAATACAGATGTAACTCTGTGAGATGAATTAACAGAACACTAAGCAGTTTCTCAGGAAGCTTCCTTGAAGATTTCATCTGAGGATATTTCCTTTTACACCATAGCCCTCTATGGGCTTCCAAATATCACTTTGCCAATTCCACAAGAACTGTCTTAGCGAAAGGCTTCTTGAGGGGAAAGCTGTAACTCTGTGAGATGATTTCACAGAACACAAAGAAGTTTCTCAGAAAGCTTCTTTCTCTTTGTTATCGGAGGATATTTCCATTGGCCCAATGGTCTTCAAAGGGATCCGAAATATCTGTTCTCAGATTCCACAGAAATAAGGCTAGCAAAGACATCCACGAAATACAGATGTAACTCTGTGAGATGAATTAACAGAACACTAAGCAGTTTCTCAGGAATCTTCTTTCCAGATTTCATCTGAGAATATTTCCTTTTTCACCATAGCCCTCTATGTGCTTCCAAATATCACTTTGCCAATTCCACAAGAACTGTCTTAGCGAAAGGCTTCTTGAGGAGAAAGCTGTAACTCTGTGAGATGATTTCACAGAACACAAAGAAGTTTCTCAGAAAGCTTCTTTCTCTTTTTAATCGGAGGATATTTCCTTTGGCCCAATGGTCTCAAAGGGATCCGAAATATCTGTTCTCAGATTCCACAGTAATAAGGCTATCAAGGAGATCCACGAAATACAGATGTAACTCTGTGAGATGAATTAAAGAACACTAAACAGTTTCTCAGGAACCTTCTTTTCAGATATCATCTGAGTATATTTCCTTTGTCACCATAGCCCTCTATGGGCTTCCAAATATCACTTTGCCAATTCCACAAGAACTGTCTTAGCGAAAGGCTTCTTGAGGGGAAAGCTGTAACTCTGTGAGATGATTTCACAGAACACAAAGAAGTTTCTCAGTAAGCTTCTTTCTCTTTGTTATCGGAGGATATTTCCTTTGGCCCAATGGTCTTCAATGGGATCCGAAATATCTGTTCTCAGATTCCACAGAAATAAGGCTAGCAAAGAGATCCACGAAATACAGATGTAACTCTGTGGGATGAATTAACAGAACACTAAGCAGTTTCTCAGGACGCTTCTTTCCAGATTTCATCTGAGGATATTTCCTTTTACACCATAGCCCTCTGCGGGCTTCCAAATATCACTTTGCCAATTCCACAAGAACTGTCTTAGCAAAAGGCTTCTTTAGGGGAAAGCTGTAACTCTGTGAGATGATTTCACAGAACACAAAGAAGTTCCTCAGAAAGCTTCTTTCTCTTTGTTATCGGAGGATATTTCCTTTGGCCCAATGGTCTTCAAAGGGATCCGAAATATCTGTTATCAGATTCCACAGAAATAAGGCTAGCAAAGAGATCCACGAAATACAGATGTAACTCTGTGAGATGAATTAACAGAACACTAAGCAGTTTCTCAGGAAGCTTCTTTCCAGATTTCATCTGAGGATATTTCCTTTTACACCATAGCCGTCTATGGGCTTCCAAATATCACTTTGCCAATTCCACAAGAACTGTCTTAACGAAAGGCTTCTTGAGGGGAAAGATGTAAATCTGTGAGATAACTTCACAGAACCCAAAGAAGTTTCTCAGAAAGCTTCTTTCTCTTTTTTATCGGAGGATATTTCCTTTGGCCCAATGGTCTTCAAAGGGATCCGAAATATCTCTTCTCAGATTCCACAGAAATAAGTCTAGCAAAGAGATCCACGAAATACAGACGTAACTCTGTGAGATGAATTAAGAGAACACTAAGCAGTTTCTCAGGAAGCTTCTTTCCAGATTTCATCTGAGGATATTTCCTTTCTCACCATAGCCCTCTAGGGGCTTCCAAATATCACTTTGCCAATTCCACAAGAATTGTCTTTGCGAAAGACTTCTTGAGGGGAAAGCTGTAACTCTGTGAGATGATTTCACAGAACACAAAGAAGTTTCTCAGAAAGCTTCTTTCTCTTTGTTATCGGAGGATATTTCCTTTGGCCCTATGGTCTTCAAAGGGATCCGAAATATATGTTCTCAGATTCCACAGAAATAAGGCTAGCAAAGAGATCCACGAAATACAGATGTAACTCTGTGAGATGAATTAACAGAACACTAAGCAGTTTCTCAGGAAGCTTCTTTCCAGATTTCATCTGAGGATATTTCCTTTCTCACCATAGCCCTCTAGGGGCTTCCAAATATCACTTTGCCAATTCCACAAGAATTGTCTTTGCGAAAGACTTCTTGAGGGGAAAGCTGTAACTCTGTGAGATGATTTCACAGAACACAAAGAAGTTTCTCAGAAAGCTTCTTTCTCTTTGTTATCGGAGGATATTTCCTTTGGCCCTATGGTCTTCAAAGGGATCCGAAATATATGTTCTCAGATTCCACAGAAATAAGGCTAGCAAAGAGATCCACGAAATACAGATGTAACTCTGTGAGATGAATTAACAGAACACTAAGCAGTTTCTCAGGAAGCTTCTTTCCAGATTTCATCTGAGGATATTTCCTTTTTCACCATAGCCTTCTATGGGCTTCCAAATATCACATTTCCAATTCCACAAGAACTGTCTTAGCGAAAGGCTTCTTGAGGGGAAAGCTGTAACTCTGTGAGATGATTTCACAGAACACAAAGAAGTTTCTCAGAAAGCTTCTTTCTCTTTGTTATTGGAGGATATTTCCTTTGGCCCAATGGACTTCAAAGGGATCCGAAATATCTGTTCTCAGATTCCACAGAAATAAGGCTAGCAAAGAGATCCAAGAAATACAGATGTAACTCTGTGAGATGAATTAACAGAACACTAAGCAGTTTCTCAGGAATCTTCTTTCCAGATTTCATCTGAGGATATTTCCTTTTTCACCATAGCCCTCTATGTGCTTCCAAATATCACTTTGTCAATTCCACAAGAACTGTCTTAGGGAAAGGCTTCTTGAGGAGAAAGCTGTAACTCTGTGAGATGATTTCACAGAACACAAAGAAGTTTCTCAGAAAGCTTCTTTCTCTTTGTAATCGGAGGATATTTCCTTTGGCCCAATGGTCTCAAAGGGATCCGAAATATCTGTTCTCAGATTCCACAGTAATAAGGCTAGCAAGGAGATCCACGAAATACAGATGTAACTCTGTGAGATGAATTAAAGAACACTAAGCAGTTTCTCAGGAAGTTTCTTTCCAGATTTCCTCTGAGGATATTTCCTTTCTCACCATAGCCCTCTATGGGCTTCCAAATATCACTTTGCCAATTCCACAAGAACTGTCTGAGCGAAAGGCTTCTTGAGGGGAAAGCTGTAACTCTGTGAGATGATTTCACAGAACCCAAAGAAGTTTCTCAGAAAGCTTCTTTCTCTTTGTTATTGGAGGATATTTCCTTTGGCCCACTGGTCTTCAATGGGATCCGAAATATCTGCTCTCAGATTCCACAGAAATAAGGCTAGCAAAGAGATCCACGAAATACAGATGTAACTCTGTGAGATGAATTAACAGAACACTAAGCAGTTTCTCAGGGAGCTTCTTTTTAGATTTCATCTGAGGATATTGCCTTTCTCACCATAGCCCTCTATGGGCTTCCAATTATCACTTTTCCAATTCCACAAGAACTGTCTTAGCGAAAGGCTTCTTGAGGGGAAAGCTGTAACTCTGTGAGATGATTTCACAGAACACAAAGAAGTTTCTCAGAAAGCTTCTTTCTCTTTGTTATCGGAGGATATTTCCTTTGGCTTGTAGTCTTCAAAGGGATCCGAAATATCTGTTCTCAGATTCCACAGAAATAAGGCTAGCAAAGAGATCCACGAAATACATATGTAACACTGTGAGATGAATTAACAGAACACTAAGCAGTTTCTCAGGAAGCTTCTTTCCAGATTTCATCTGAGGATATTTCCTTTTACACCATAGCCGTCTATGGGCTTCCAAATATCACTTTGCCAATTCCACAAGAACTGTCTTAACGAAAGGCTTCTTGAGGGGAAAGATGTAAATCTGTGAGATAACTTCACAGAACCCAAAGAAGTTTCTCAGAAAGCTTCTTTCTCTTTTTTATCGGAGGATATTTCCTTTGGCCCAATGGTCTTCAAAGGGATCCGAAATATCTCTTCTCAGATTCCACAGAAATAAGGCTAGCAAAGAGATCCACGAAATACAGACGTAACTCTGTGAGATGAATTAAGAGAACACTAAGCAGTTTCTCAGGAAGCTTCTTTCCAGATTTCATCTGAGGATATTTCCTTTCTCACCATAGCCCTCTAGGGGCTTCCAAATATCACTTTACCAATTCCACAAGAATTGTCTTTGCGAAAGACTTCTTGAGGGGAAAGCTGTAACTCTGTGAGATGATTTCACAGAACACAAAGAAGTTTCTCAGAAAGCTTCTTTCTCTTTGTTATCGGAGTATATTTCCTTTGGCCCTATGGTCTTCAAAGGGATCCGAAATATATGTTCTCAGATTCCACAGAAATAAGGCTAGCAAAGAGATCCACGAAATACAGATGTAACTCTGTGAGATGAATTAACAGAACACTAAGCAGTTTCTCAGGAAACTTCTTTCCAGATTTCATCTGAGGATATTTCCTTTTTCACCATAGCCTTCTATGGGCTTCCAAATATCACTTTTCCAATTCCACAAGAACTGTCTTAGCGAAAGGCTTCTTGAGGGGAAAGCTGTAACTCTGTGAGATGATTTCACAGAACACAAAGAAGTTTCTCAGAAAGCTTCTTTCTCTTTGTAATCGGAGGATATTTCCTTTGGCCCAATGGTCTCAAAGGGATCCGAAATATCTGTTCTCAGATTCCACAGTAATAAGGCTAGCAAGGAGATCCACGAAATACAGATGTAACTCTGTGAGATGAATTAAAGAACACTAAGGAGTTTCTCAGGAAGCTTCTTTCCAGATTTCATCTGAGGATATTTCCTTTGTCAACGTAGCCCTCTATGGGCTTCCAAATATCACTTTGCCAATTCCACAAGAACTGTCTTAGCGAAAGGCTTCTTGAGGGGAAAGCTGTAACTCTGTGAGATGATTTCACAGAACACAAAGAAGTTTCTCAGAAAGCTTCTTTCTCTTTGTTATCGGAGGATATTTCCTTTGGCCCACTGGTCTTCAATGGGATCCGAAATATCTGCTCTCAGATTCCACAGAAATAAGGTTAGCAAAGAGATCCACGAAATACAGATGTAACTCTGTGAGATGAATTAACAGAACACTAAGCAGTTTCTCAGGAAGCTTCTTTGAAGATTTCATCTGAGGATATTTCCTTTTACACCATAGCCCTCTATGGGCTTCCAAATATCACTTTGCCAATTCCACAAGAACTGTCTTAGCGAAAGGCTTCTTGAGGGGAAAGCTGTAACTCTGTGAGATTATTTCACAGAACAAAAAGAAGTTTCTCAGAAAGCTTCTTTCTCTTTGTTATCGGAGGATATTTCCTTTGGCTTGTAGTCTTCAAAGGGATCCGAAATATCTGTTCTCAGATTCCACAGAAATAAGGCTAGCAAAGAGATCCAAGAAATACATACGTAACACTGTGAGATGAATTAACAGAACACTAAGCAGTTTCTCAGGAAGCTTCCTTGCAGATTTCATCTGAGAATATTTCCTTTTACACCATAGCCCTCTGGGGGTTCCAAATATCACCTTGCCAATTCCACAAGAACTGTCTTAGCAAAAGGCTTCTTCAGGGGAAAGCTGTAACTCTGTGAGATGATTTCACAGAACACAAAGAAGTTTCTCAGAAAGCTTCTTTCTCTTTTTTATCGGAGGATATTTCCTTTGGCCCTATGGTCTTCAAAGGGATCCGAAATATATGTTCTCAGAATCCACAGAAATAAGTCTAGCAAAGAGATCCACGAAATACAGATGTAACTCTGTGAGATGAATTAACAGAACACTAAGCAGTTTCTCAGGAAGCTTCTTTTCAGATTACATCTGAGGATATTTCCTTTCTCACCATAGCCCTCTATGGGCTTCCAAATATCACTTTGCCAATTCCACAAGAACTGTCTTAGCGAAAGGATTCTTGAGGGGAACGCTGTAACTCTGTGAGATGATTTCACAGAACACAAAGAAGTTTCTCAGAAAGCTTCTTTCTCTTTGTTATCGGAGGATATTTCATTTGACCCTATTGTCTTCAAAGGGATCCGAAATATCTGTTCTCAGATTCCACAGAAATAAGTCTAGCAAAGAGATTCCCAAAATACAGATGTAACTCTGTGAGATGAATTAACAGAACAATAAGCAGTTTCTCAGGAAGCTTCTTTCCAGATTTCATCTGAGGATATTTCCTTTTTCACCATAGCCTTCTATGGGCTTCCAAATATGACTTTTCCAATTCCACAAGAACTGTCTTAGCGAAAGGCTTCTTGAGGGGAAAGCTGTAACTCTGTGAGATGATTTCACAGAACCCAAATAAGTTTCTCAGAAAGCTTCTTTCTCTTTGTTATCGGAGGATATTTCCTTTGGCCCAATGGACTTCAAAGGGATCCGAAATATCTGTTCTCAGATTCCACAGAAATAATGCTAGCAAAGAGATCCACGAAATACAGATGTAACTCTGTGAGATGAATTAAGAGAACACTAAGCAGTTTCTCAGGAAGCTTCTTTCCAGATTTCATCTGAGGATATTTCCTTTCTCACCGTAGCCCTCTATGGGCTTCCAAATATCACTTTGCCAATTACACAAGAACTGTCTTAGCAAAAGGCTTCTTGAGGGGAAAGCTGTAACTCTGTGAGATGATTTCACAGAACACAAAGAAGTTTCTCAGAAAGCTTCTTTCTCTTTGTTATCGGAGGATATTTCCTTTGGCCCAATGGTCTTCAATGGGATCCGAAATATCTGTTCTCAGATTCCACAGAAATAAGGCTAGCAAAGAGATCCACGAAATACAGATGTAACTCCGTGAGATGAATTAACAGAACACTAAGCAGTTTCTCAGGACGCTTCTTTTCAGATTTCATCTGAGGATATTGCCTTTCTCACCGTAGCCCTCTATGGGCTTCCAAATATCACTTTGCCAATTCCACAAGAACTGTCTTAGCGAAAGGCTTCTTGAGGGGAAAGCTGTAACTCTGTGAGATGATTTCACAGAACACAAAGAAGTTTCTCAGAAAGATTCTTTCTCTTTGTTATCGGAGGATATTTCCTTTAGACCTATGGTCTTCAATGGGATCCGAAATATCTGTTCTCAGATTCCACAGAAATAAGGCTAGCAAAGAGATCCACGAAATACAGATGTAACTCCGTGAGATGAATTAACAGAACACTAAGCAGTTTCTCAGGACTCTTCTTTTCAGATTTCATCTGAGGATATTGCCTTTCTCACCGTAGCCCTCTATGGGCTTCCAAATATCACTTTGCCAATTCCACAAGAACTGTCTTAGCGAAAGGCTTCTTGAGGGGAAAGCTGTAACTCTGTGAGATGATTTCACAGAACACAAAGAAGTTTCTCAGAAAGCTTCTTTCTCTTTGTTATCGGAGGATATTTCCTTTGGACCTATGGTCTTCAAAGGGATCCGATATATCTGTTCTCAGATTCCACAGAAATAATGCTAGCAAAGAGATCCACGAAATACAGATGTAACTCTGTGAGATGAATTAACAGAACACTAAGAAGTTTCTCAGGAAGCTTCTTTCCAGATTTCATCTGAGGATATTTCCTTTTTCACCATAGCCCTCTATGGGCTTCCAAATATCACTTTCCCAATTCCACAAGAACTGTCTTAGCGAAAGGCTTCTTGAGGGGAAAGCTGTAACTCTGTGAGATGATTTCACAGAACACAAAGAAGTTTCTCAGAAAGCTTCTTTCTCTTTGTTATCGGAGGATATTTCCTTCGGCCCTATAGTCTTCAAAGGGATCCGAAATATCTGTTCTCAGATTCCACAGAAATAAGGCTAGCAAAGAGATCCACAAAATACAGATGTAACTCTGAGAGATGAATTAACAGAACACTAAGCAGTTTCTCAGGAAGCTTCTTTCCAGATTTCATCTGAGGATATTTCCTTTGTCACCATAGCACTCTATGGGCTTCCAAATATCACTTTGCCAATTCCACAAGAACTGTAATAGCGAAAGGCTTCTTGAGGGGAAAGCTGTAACTCTGTGAGATGATTTCACAGAACACAAAGAAGTTTCTCAGAAAGCTTCTTTCTCTTTGTTATCGGAGGATATTTCCTTTGGCCCTATAGTCTTCAAAGGCATCCGAAATATCTGTTCTCAGATTCCACAGAAATAAGGCTAGCAAAGAGATCCACGAAATACAGATGTAACTCGGTGAGATGAATTAACAGAACACTAAGCATTCTCTCAGGAAGCTTCTTTCCAGATTTCATCTGAGGATATTTTCTTTTACACCATAGCCCTCTAAGGGCTTCCAATTATCACTTTGCCAATTCCACAAAACTGTCTCAGTGAAAGGCTTCTTGAGGGGAAAGCTGTAACACTGTGAGATGATTTCACAGAACACAAAGAAGTTTCTCAGAAAGCTTCTTTCTCTTTGTTATAGGAGGATATTTCCTTTGGCCCTAAAGTTCTCAAAGGGATCCGAAATATCTGTTCTCAGATTCCACAGAAATAAGGCTAGCAAAGAGATCCACGAAATACCGATGTAACTCTGTGAGATGAATTAACAGAACACTAAGCAGTTTCTCAGGAAGTTTCTTTCCAGATTTCATCTGAGGATATTTCCTTTTTCACCATAGCCCTCTATGGGCTTCCAAATATCACTTTGCCAATTCCACAAGAACTGTCTTAGCGAAAGGCTTCTTGAGGGGAAAGCTGTAACTCTGTGAGAGGATTTCATAGAACACAAAGAAGTTTCTCAGAAAGCTTCTTTCTCTTTTTTATCGGAAGATATTTCCTTTGGCCCCATAGTCTTCAAAGCGATCCGAAATATCTGTTATCAGATTCCACAGAAATAAAGCTAGCAAAGAGATCCACGAAATACAGATGTAACTCTGTGAGATGAATTAACAGAACACTAAGCAGTTTCTCAGGAAGCTTCTTTCCAGATTTCATCTGAGGATATTTCCTTTCTCACATAGCCCTCTATGGGCCTCCAAATATCACTTTGCCAATTCCACAAGAACTGTCTTAGGGAAACGCTTCTTGAGGGGAAAGCTGTAACTCTGTGAGATGATTTCACAGAACACAAAGAAGTTTCTCAGAAAGATTCTTTCTCTTTGTTATCGGAGGATATTTCCTTTGGCCCTATAGTCTTCAAAGGGATCCGAAATATCTGTTCTCAGATTCCACCGAAATAAGGCTAGCAAATAGATCCACGAAATTCCGATGTAACTCTGTGAGATGAATTAACAGAACACTATGCAGTTTCTCAGGAAGCTTCCTTCCAGATTTCATCTGAGGATATTTCCTTTTTCACCGTAGCCCTCTATGGGCTTCCAAATAACACTTTGCCAATTCCACAAGAAGTGTCTTAGCAAAAGGCTTCTTCAGAGAAAAGCTGTAACTCTGTGTGATGATTTCACAGAACACATAGAAGTTTCTCAGAAAGCTTCTTTCTCTTTGTTATCGGAGGATATTTCCATTGGCCCTATAGCCTTCAAAGGTATCCGAAATATCTGTTCTCAGATTCCACAGAAATAAGGCTAGCAAAGAGATCCACGAAATACAGATGTAACTCTGTGAGATGAATTAACAGGACACTAAGCAGTTTCTCAGGAAGCTTCTTTCCAGATTTCATCTGAGGACATTTCCTTTTACAACATAGCCCTCTATGGGCTTATTATCACTTTGCCAATTCCACAAGAACTGTGTTAGCGAAAGGCTTCTTGAGGGGAAAACTGTAACTCTGTGAGATGATTTCACAGAACACAAAGAAGTTTCTCAGAAAGCTTCTTTCTCTTTGTTATGGGAAGATATTTCCTTTGGCCCCATAGTCTTCAAAGGGATCTGAAATATCTGTTCTCAGATTCCCCAGAAATAAGGCTAGCAAAGAGATCCACGAAATACAGATGTAACTCTGTGAGATGAATTAACAGAACACTAAGCAGTTTCTCAGGAAGCTTCTTTTCAGATTACATCTGAGGATATTTCCTTTCTCACCATAGCCCTCTATGGGCTTCCAAATATCACTTTGCCAATTCCACAAGAACTGTCTTAGCGAAAGGCTTCTTGAGGGGAAAGCTGTAACTCTGTGAGATGATTTCACAGAACACAAAGAAGTTTCTCAGACAGCTTCTTTCTCTTTGTTATCGGAGGATATTTCATTTGGCCCTATTGTCTTCAAAGGGATCCGAAATATCTGTTCTCAGATTCCACAGAAATAAGTCTAGCAAAGAGATTCCCGAAATACAGATGTAACTCTGTGAGATGAATTAACAGAACACTAAGCAGTTTCTCAGGAAGCTTCTTTCCAGATTTCATCCGAGGATATTTCCTTTTTCACCGTAGCCTTCTATGGGCTTCCAAATATCACTTTTCCAATTCCACAAGAACTGTCTTAGCGAAAGGTTTCTTGAGGGGAAAGCTGTAACTCTGTGAGATGATTTCACAGAACCCAAATAAGTTTCTCAGAAAGCTTCTTTCTCTTTGTTATCGGAGGATATTTCCTTTGGCCCAATGGACTTCAAAGGGATCCGAAATATCTGTTCTCAGATTCCACAGAAATAATGCTAGCAAAGAGATCCACGAAATACAGATGTAACTCTGTGAGATGAATTAACAGAACACTAAGCAGTTTCTCAGGAAGCTTCCTTGCAGATTTCTTCTGAGAATATTTACTTTTACACCATAGCCCTCTGTGGGCTTCCAAATATCACCTTGCCAATTCCACAAGAACTGTCTTAGCAAAAGGCTTCTTCAGGGGAAAGCTGTAACTCTGTGAGATGATTTCACAGAACACAAAGAAGTTTCTCAGAAAGCTTCTTTCTCTTTTTTATCAGAGGATATTTCCTTTGGCCCTATGGTCTTCAAAGGGATCCGAAATATATGTTCTCAGAATCCACAGAAATAAGGCTAGCAAAGAGATCCACGAAATACAGATGTAACTCTGTGAGATGAATTAACAGAACACTAAGCAGTTTCTCAGGAAGCTTCTTTTCAGATTACATCTGAGGATATTTCCTTTCTCACCATAGCCCTCTATGGGCTTCCAAATATCACTTTGCCAATTCCACAAGAACTGTCTTAGCGAAAGGCTTCTTGAGGGGAAAGCTGTAACTCTGTGAGATGATTTCACAGAACACAAAGAAGTTTCTCAGAAAGCTTCTTTCTCTTTGTTATCGGAGGATATTTCATTTGGCCCTATTGTCTTCAAAGGGATCCGAAATATCTGTTCTCAGATTCCACAGAAATAAGTCTAGCAAAGAGATTCCCAAAATACAGATGTAACTCTGTGAGATGAATTAACAGAACACTAAGCAGTTTCTCAGGAAGCTTCTTTCCAGATTTCATCTGAGGATATTTCCTTTTTCACCATAGCCTTCTATGGGCTTCCAAATATGACTTTTCCAATTCCACAAGAACTGTCTTAGCGAAAGGCTTCTTGAGGGGAAAGCTGTAACTCTGTGAGATGATTTCACAGAACCCAAATAAGTTTCTCAGAAAGCTTCTTTCTCTTTTTTATCGGAGGATATTTCCTTTGGCCCAATGGACTTCAAAGGGATCCGAAATATCTGTTCTCAGATTCCACAGAAATAAGGCTAGCAAAGAGATCCACGAAATACAGATGTAACTCTGTGAGATGAATTAAGAGAACACTAAGCAGTTTCTCAGGAAGCTTCTTTCCAGATTTCATCTGAGGATATTTCCTTTCTCACCGTAGCCCTCTATGGGCTTCCAAATATCACTTTGCCAATTCCACAAGAATTGTCTTTGTGAAATATTTCTTGAGGGGAAAGCTGTATCTCTGTGAATTGATTTCACAGAACACAAAGAAGTTTCTAAGAAAGCTTCTTTCTCTTTGTTATCGGAGGATATTTCCATTGGCCCAATGGTCTTCAAAGGGATCCGAAATATCTGTTCTCAGATTCCACAGAAATAAGGCTAGCAAAGATATCCACGAAATACAGATGTAACTCTGTGAGATGAATTAACAGAACACTAAGCAGTTTCTCAGGAATCTTCTTTCCAGATTTCATCTGAGGATATTTCCTTTTTCACCATAGCCCTCTATGTGCTTCCAAATATCACTTTGCCAATTCCACAAGAATTGTCTTAGCGAAAGGCTTCTTGAGGAGAAAGCTGTAACTCTGTGAGATGATTTCACAGAACACAAAGAAGTTTCTCAGAAAGCTTCTTTCTCTTTGTAATCGGAGGATATTTCCTTTGGCCCAATGGTCTCAAAGGGATCCGAAATATCTGTTCTCAGATTCTACAGTAATAAGGCTAGCAAGGAGATCCACGAAATACAGATGTAACTCTGTGAGATGAATTAACAGAACACTAAGCAGTTTCTCAGGAAGCTTCTTTCAGATTTCATCTGAGGATATTTCCTTTTTCACCATAGCCTTCTATGGGCTTCCAAATATCACATTTCCAATTCCACAAGAACTGTCTTAGCGAAAGGCTTCTTGAGGGGAAAGCTGTAACTCTGTGAGATGATTTCACAGAACACAAAGAAGTTTCTCAGAAAGCTTCTTTCTCTTTGTTATTGGAGGATATTTCCTTTGGCCCAATGGACTTCAAAGGGATCCGAAATATCTGTTCTCAGATTCCACAGAAATAAGGCTAGCAAAGAGATCCAAGAAATACAGATGTAAC
Organism: Macaca nemestrina; assembly: GCF_043159975.1. Taxonomy (NCBI): domain Eukaryota; kingdom Metazoa; phylum Chordata; class Mammalia; order Primates; family Cercopithecidae; genus Macaca; species Macaca nemestrina. The sequence goes on along the minus strand of NC_092138.1, from coordinate 95,451,304 downwards.
TCTGTGAGATGAATTAACAGAACACTAAGCAGTTTCTCAGGAATCTTCTTTCCAGATTTCATCTGAGGATATTTCCTTTTTCACCATAGCCCTCTATGTGCTTCCAAATATCACTTTGTCAATTCCACAAGAACTGTCTTAGGGAAAGGCTTCTTGAGGAGAAAGCTGTAACTCTGTGAGATGATTTCACAGAACACAAAGAAGTTTCTCAGAAAGCTTCTTTCTCTTTGTAATCGGAGGATATTTCCTTTGGCCCAATGGTCTCAAAGGGATCCGAAATATCTGTTCTCAGATTCCACAGTAATAAGGCTAGCAAGGAGATCCACGAAATACAGATGTAACTCTGTGAGATGAATTAAAGAACACTAAGCAGTTTCTCAGGAAGTTTCTTTCCAGATTTCCTCTGAGGATATTTCCTTTCTCACCATAGCCCTCTATGGGCTTCCAAATATCACTTTGCCAATTCCACAAGAACTGTCTGAGCGAAAGGCTTCTTGAGGGGAAAGCTGTAACTCTGTGAGATGATTTCACAGAACCCAAAGAAGTTTCTCAGAAAGCTTCTTTCTCTTTGTTATTGGAGGATATTTCCTTTGGCCCACTGGTCTTCAATGGGATCCGAAATATCTGCTCTCAGATTCCACAGAAATAAGGCTAGCAAAGAGATCCACGAAATACAGATGTAACTCTGTGAGATGAATTAACAGAACACTAAGCAGTTTCTCAGGAAGCTTCTTTTTAGATTTCATCTGAGGATATTGCCTTTCTCACCATAGCCCTCTATGGGCTTCCAATTATCACTTTTCCAATTCCACAAGAACTGTCTTAGCGAAAGGCTTCTTGAGGGGAAAGCTGTAACTCTGTGAGATGATTTCACAGAACACAAAGAAGTTTCTCAGAAAGCTTCTTTCTCTTTGTTATCGGAGGATATTTCCTTTGGCTTGTAGTCTTCAAAGGGATCCGAAATATCTGTTCTCAGATTCCACAGAAATAAGGCTAGCAAAGAGATCCACGAAATACATATGTAACACTGTGAGATGAATTAACAGAACACTAAGCAGTTTCTCAGGAAGCTTCTTTCCAGATTTCATCTGAGGATATTTCCTTTTACACCATAGCCGTCTATGGGCTTCCAAATATCACTTTGCCAATTCCACAAGAACTGTCTTAACGAAAGGCTTCTTGAGGGGAAAGATGTCAATCTGTGAGATAACTTCACAGAACCCAAAGAAGTTTCTCAGAAAGCTTCTTTCTCTTTTTTATCGGAGGATATTTCCTTTGGCCCAATGGTCTTCAAAGGGATCCGAAATATCTCTTCTCAGATTCCACAGAAATAAGGCTAGCAAAGAGATCCACGAAATACAGACGTAACTCTGTGAGATGAATTAAGAGAACACTAAGCAGTTTCTCAGGAAGCTTCTTTCCAGATTTCATCTGAGGATATTTCCTTTCTCACCATAGCCATCTAGGGGCTTCCAAATATCACTTTACCAATTCCACAAGAATTGTCTTTGCGAAAGACTTCTTGAGGGGAAAGCTGTAACTCTGTGAGATGATTTCACAGAACACAAAGAAGTTTCTCAGAAAGCTTCTTTCTCTTTGTTATCGGAGTATATTTCCTTTGGCCCTATGGTCTTCAAAGGGATCCGAAATATATGTTCTCAGATTCCACAGAAATAAGGCTAGCAAAGAGATCCACGAAATACAGATGTAACTCTGTGAGATGAATTAACAGAACACTAAGCAGTTTCTCAGGAAGCTTCTTTCCAGATTTCATCTGAGGACATTTCCTTTTTCACCATAGCCTTCTATGGGCTTCCAAATATCACTTTTCCAATTCCACAAGAACTGTCTTAGCGAAAGGCTTCTTGAGGGGAAAGCTGTAACTCTGTGAGATGATTTCACAGAACACAAAGAAGTTTCTCAGAAAGCTTCTTTCTCTTTGTAATCGGAGGATATTTCCTTTGGCCCAATGGTCTCAAAGGGATCCGAAATATCTGTTCTCAGATTCCACAGTAATAAGGCTAGCAAGGAGATCCACGAAATACAGATGTAACTCTGTGAGATGAATTAAAGAACACTAAGGAGTTTCTCAGGAAGCTTCTTTCCAGATTTCATCTGAGGATATTTCCTTTGTCAACGTAGCCCTCTATGGGCTTCCAAATATCACTTTGCCAATTCCACAAGAACTGTCTTAGCGAAAGGCTTCTTGAGGGGAAAGCTGTAACTCTGTGAGATGATTTCACAGAACACAAAGAAGTTTCTCAGAAAGCTTCTTTCTCTTTGTTATCGGAGGATATTTCCTTTGGCCCACTGGTCTTCAATGGGATCCGAAATATCTGCTCTCAGATTCCACAGAAATAAGGTTAGCAAAGAGATCCACGAAATACAGATGTAACTCTGTGAGATGAATTAACAGAACACTAAGCAGTTTCTCAGGAAGCTTCTTTGAAGATTTCATCTGAGGATATTTCCTTTTACACCATAGCCCTCTATGGGCTTCCAAATATCACTTTGCCAATTCCACAAGAACAGTCTTAGCGAAAGGCTTCTTGAGGGGAAAGCTGTAACTCTGTGAGATTATTTCACAGAACAAAAAGAAGTTTCTCAGAAAGCTTCTTTCTCTTTGTTATCGGAGGATATTTCCTTTGGCTTGTAGTCTTCAAAGGGATCCGAAATATCTGTTCTCAGATTCCACAGAAATAAGGCTAGCAAAGAGATCCAAGAAATACATATGTAACACTGTGAGATGAATTAACAGAACACTAAGCAGTTTCTCAGGAAGCTTCCTTGCAGATTTCATCTGAGAATATTTCCTTTTACACCATAGCCCTCTGGGGGTTCCAAATATCACCTTGCCAATTCCACAAGAACTGTCTTAGCAAAAGGCTTCTTCAGGGGAAAGCTGTAACTCTGTGAGATGATTTCACAGAACACAAAGAAGTTTCTCAGAAAGCTTCTTTCTCTTTTTTATCGGAGGATATTTCCTTTGGCCCTATGGTCTTCAAAGGGATCCGAAATATATGTTCTCAGAATCCACAGAAATAAGTCTAGCAAAGAGATCCACGAAATACAGATGTAACTCTGTGAGATGAATTAACAGAACACTAAGCAGTTTCTCAGGAACCTTCTTTTCAGATTTCATCTGAGGATATTTCCTTTCTCACCATAGCCCTCTATGGGCTTCCAAATATCACTTTGCCAATTCCACAAGAACTGTCTTAGCGAAAGGATTCTTGAGGGGAACGCTGTAACTCTGTGAGATGATTTCACAGAACACAAAGAAGTTTCTCAGAAAGCTTCTTTCTCTTTGTTATCGGAGGATATTTCATTTGACCCTATTGTCTTCGAAGGGATCCGAAATATCTGCTCTCAGATTCCACAGAAATAAGTCTAGCAAAGAGATTCCCAAAATACAGATGTAACTCTGTGAGATGAATTAACAGAACAATAAGCAGCTTCTCAGGAAGCTTCTTTCCAGATTTCATCTGAGGATATTTCCTTTTTCACCATAGCCTTCTATGGGCTTCCAAATATGACTTTTCCAATTCCACAAGAACTGTCTTAGCGAAAGGCTTCTTGAGGGGAAAGCTGTAACTCTGTGAGATGATTTCACAGAACCCAAATAAGTTTCTCAGAAAGCTTCTTTCTCTTTGTTATCGGAGGATATTTCCTTTGGCCCAATGGACTTCAAAGGGATCCGAAATATCTGTTCTCAGATTCCACAGAAATAATGCTAGCAAAGAGATCCACGAAATACAGATGTAACTCTGTGAGATGAATTAAGAGAACACTAAGCAGTTTCTCAGGAAGCTTCTTTCCAGATTTCATCTGAGGATATTTCCTTTCTCACCGTAGCCCTCTATGGGCTTCCAAATATCACTTTGCCAATTCCACAAGAATTGTCTTTGTGAAATATTTCTTGAGGGGAAAGCTGTATCTCTGTGAATTGATTTCACAGAACACAAAGAAGTTTCTAAGAAAGCTTCTTTCTCTTTGTTATCGGAGGATATTTCCATTGGCCCAATGGTCTTCAAAGGGATCCGAAATATCTGTTCTCAGATTCCACAGAAATAAGGCTAGCAAAGATATCCACGAAATACAGATGTAACTCTGTGAGATGAATTAACAGAACACTAAGCAGTTTCTCAGGAATCTTCTTTCCAGATTTCATCTGAGGATATTTCCTTTTTCACCATAGCCCTCTATGTGCTTCCAAATATCACTTTGCCAATTCCACAAGAATTGTCTTAGCGAAAGGCTTCTTGAGGAGAAAGCTGTAACTCTGTGAGATGATTTCACAGAACACAAAGAAGTTTCTCAGAAAGCTTCTTTCTCTTTGTAATCGGAGGATATTTCCTTTGGCCCAATGGTCTCAAAGGGATCCGAAATATCTGTTCTCAGATTCTACAGTAATAAGGCTAGCAAGGAGATCCACGAAATACAGATGTAACTCTGTGAGATGAATTAACAGAACACTAAGCAGTTTCTCAGGAAGCTTCTTTCAGATTTCATCTGAGGATATTTCCTTTTTCACCATAGCCTTCTATGGGCTTCCAAATATCACATTTCCAATTCCACAAGAACTGTCTTAGCGAAAGGCTTCTTGAGGGGAAAGCTGTAACTCTGTGAGATGATTTCACAGAACACAAAGAAGTTTCTCAGAAAGCTTCTTTCTCTTTGTTATTGGAGGATATTTCCTTTGGCCCAATGGACTTCAAAGGGATCCGAAATATCTGTTCTCAGATTCCACAGAAATAAGGCTAGCAAAGAGATCCAAGAAATACAGATGTAACTCTGTGAGATGAATTAACAGAACACTAAGCAGTTTCTCAGGAATCTTCTTTCCAGATTTCATCTGAGGATATTTCCTTTTTCACCATAGCCCTCTATGTGCTTCCAAATATCACTTTGTCAATTCCACAAGAACTGTCTTAGGGAAAGGCTTCTTGAGGAGAAAGCTGTAACTCTGTGAGATGATTTCACAGAACACAAAGAAGTTTCTCAGAAAGCTTCTTTCTCTTTGTAATCGGAGGATATTTCCTTTGGCCCAATGGTCTCAAAGGGATCCGAAATATCTGTTCTCAGATTCCACAGTAATAAGGCTAGCAAGGAGATCCACGAAATACAGATGTAACTCTGTGAGATGAATTAAAGAACACTAAGCAGTTTCTCAGGAAGTTTCTTTCCAGATTTCCTCTGAGGATATTTCCTTTCTCACCATAGCCCTCTATGGGCTTCCAAATATCACTTTGCCAATTCCACAAGAACTGTCTGAGCGAAAGGCTTCTTGAGGGGAAAGCTGTAACTCTGTGAGATGATTTCACAGAACCCAAAGAAGTTTCTCAGAAAGCTTCTTTCTCTTTGTTATTGGAGGATATTTCCTTTGGCCCACTGGTCTTCAATGGGATCCGAAATATCTGCTCTCAGATTCCACAGAAATAAGGCTAGCAAAGAGATCCACGAAATACAGATGTAACTCTGTGAGATGAATTAACAGAACACTAAGCAGTTTCTCAGGAAGCTTCTTTTTAGATTTCATCTGAGGATATTGCCTTTCTCACCATAGCCCTCTATGGGCTTCCAATTATCACTTTTCCAATTCCACAAGAACTGTCTTAGCGAAAGGCTTCTTGAGGGGAAAGCTGTAACTCTGTGAGATGATTTCACAGAACACAAAGAAGTTTCTCAGAAAGCTTCTTTCTCTTTGTTATCGGAGGATATTTCCTTTGGCTTGTAGTCTTCAAAGGGATCCGAAATATCTGTTCTCAGATTCCACAGAAATAAGGCTAGCAAAGAGATCCACGAAATACATATGTAACACTGTGAGATGAATTAACAGAACACTAAGCAGTTTCTCAGGAAGCTTCTTTCCAGATTTCATCTGAGGATATTTCCTTTTACACCATAGCCGTCTATGGGCTTCCAAATATCACTTTGCCAATTCCACAAGAACTGTCTTAACGAAAGGCTTCTTGAGGGGAAAGATGTCAATCTGTGAGATAACTTCACAGAACCCAAAGAAGTTTCTCAGAAAGCTTCTTTCTCTTTTTTATCGGAGGATATTTCCTTTGGCCCAATGGTCTTCAAAGGGATCCGAAATATCTCTTCTCAGATTCCACAGAAATAAGGCTAGCAAAGAGATCCACGAAATACAGACGTAACTCTGTGAGATGAATTAAGAGAACACTAAGCAGTTTCTCAGGAAGCTTCTTTCCAGATTTCATCTGAGGATATTTCCTTTCTCACCATAGCCCTCTAGGGGCTTCCAAATATCACTTTACCAATTCCACAAGAATTGTCTTTGCGAAAGACTTCTTGAGGGGAAAGCTGTAACTCTGTGAGATGATTTCACAGAACACAAAGAAGTTTCTCAGAAAGCTTCTTTCTCTTTGTTATCGGAGTATATTTCCTTTGGCCCTATGGTCTTCAAAGGGATCCGAAATATATGTTCTCAGATTCCACAGAAATAAGGCTAGCAAAGAGATCCACGAAATACAGATGTAACTCTGTGAGATGAATTAAGAACACTAAGCAGTTTCTCAGGAAGCTTCTTTCCAGATTTCATCTGAGGACATTTCCTTTTTCACCATAGCCTTCTATGGGCTTCCAAATATCACTTTTCCAATTCCACAAGAACTGTCTTAGCGAAAGGCTTCTTGAGGGGAAAGCTGTAACTCTGTGAGATGATTTCACAGAACACAAAGAAGTTTCTCAGAAAGCTTCTTTCTCTTTGTAATCGGAGGATATTTCCTTTGGCCCAATGGTCTCAAAGGGATCCGAAATATCTGTTCTCAGATTCCACAGTAATAAGGCTAGCAAGGAGATCCACGAAATACAGATGTAACTCTGTGAGATGAATTAAAGAACACTAAGGAGTTTCTCAGGAAGCTTCTTTCCAGATTTCATCTGAGGATATTTCCTTTGTCAACGTAGCCCTCTATGGGCTTCCAAATATCACTTTGCCAATTCCACAAGAACTGTCTTAGCGAAAGGCTTCTTGAGGGGAAAGCTGTAACTCTGTGAGATGATTTCACAGAACACAAAGAAGTTTCTCAGAAAGCTTCTTTCTCTTTGTTATCGGAGGATATTTCCTTTGGCCCACTGGTCTTCAATGGGATCCGAAATATCTGCTCTCAGATTCCACAGAAATAAGGTTAGCAAAGAGATCCACGAAATACAGATGTAACTCTGTGAGATGAATTAACAGAACACTAAGCAGTTTCTCAGGAAGCTTCTTTGAAGATTTCATCTGAGGATATTTCCTTTTACACCATAGCCCTCTATGGGCTTCCAAATATCACTTTGCCAATTCCACAAGAACAGTCTTAGCGAAAGGCTTCTTGAGGGGAAAGCTGTAACTCTGTGAGATTATTTCACAGAACAAAAAGAAGTTTCTCAGAAAGCTTCTTTCTCTTTGTTATCGGAGGATATTTCCTTTGGCTTGTAGTCTTCAAAGGGATCCGAAATATCTGTTCTCAGATTCCACAGAAATAAGGCTAGCAAAGAGATCCAAGAAATACATATGTAACACTGTGAGATGAATTAACAGAACACTAAGCAGTTTCTCAGGAAGCTTCCTTGCAGATTTCATCTGAGAATATTTCCTTTTACACCATAGCCCTCTGGGGGTTCCAAATATCACCTTGCCAATTCCACAAGAACTGTCTTAGCAAAAGGCTTCTTCAGGGGAAAGCTGTAACTCTGTGAGATGATTTCACAGAACACAAAGAAGTTTCTCAGAAAGCTTCTTTCTCTTTTTTATCGGAGGATATTTCCTTTGGCCCTATGGTCTTCAAAGGGATCCGAAATATATGTTCTCAGAATCCACAGAAATAAGTCTAGCAAAGAGATCCACGAAATACAGATGTAACTCTGTGAGATGAATTAACAGAACACTAAGCAGTTTCTCAGGAACCTTCTTTTCAGATTTCATCTGAGGATATTTCCTTTCTCACCATAGCCCTCTATGGGCTTCCAAATATCACTTTGCCAATTCCACAAGAACTGTCTTAGCGAAAGGATTCTTGAGGGGAACGCTGTAACTCTGTGAGATGATTTCACAGAACACAAAGAAGTTTCTCAGAAAGCTTCTTTCTCTTTGTTATCGGAGGATATTTCATTTGACCCTATTGTCTTCAAAGGGATCCGAAATATCTGTTCTCAGATTCCACAGAAATAAGTCTAGCAAAGAGATTCCCAAAATACAGATGTAACTCTGTGAGATGAATTAACAGAACAATAAGCAGCTTCTCAGGAAGCTTCTTTCCAGATTTCATCTGAGGATATTTCCTTTTTCACCATAGCCTTCTATGGGCTTCCAAATATGACTTTTCCAATTCCACAAGAACTGTCTTAGCGAAAGGCTTCTTGAGGGGAAAGCTGTAACTCTGTGAGATGATTTCACAGAACCCAAATAAGTTTCTCAGAAAGCTTCTTTCTCTTTGTTATCGGAGGATATTTCCTTTGGCCCAATGGACTTCAAAGGGATCCGAAATATCTGTTCTCAGATTCCACAGAAATAATGCTAGCAAAGAGATCCACGAAATACAGATGTAACTCTGTGAGATGAATTAAGAGAACACTAAGCAGTTTCTCAGGAAGCTTCTTTCCAGATTTCATCTGAGGATATTTCCTTTCTCACCGTAGCCCTCTATGGGCTTCCAAATATTACTTTGCCAATTACACAAGAACTGTCTTAGCAAAAGGCTTCTTGAGGGGAAAGCTGTAACTCTGTGAGATGATTTCACAGAACACAAAGAAGTTTCTCAGAAAGCTTCTTTCTCTTTGTTATCGGAGGATATTTCCTTTGGCCCAATGGTCTTCAATGGGATCCGAAATATCTGTTCTCAGATTCCACAGAAATAAGGCTAGCAAAGAGATCCACGAAATACAGATGTAACTCCGTGAGATGAATTAACAGAACACTAAGCAGTTTCTCAGGACGCTTCTTTTCAGATTTCATCTGAGGATATTGCCTTTCTCACCGTAGCCCTCTATGGGCTTCCAAATATCACTTTGCCAATTCCACAAGAACTGTCTTAGCGAAAGGCTTCTTGAGGGGAAAGCTGTAACTCTGTGAGATGATTTCACAGAACACAAAGAAGTTTCTCAGAAAGCTTCTTTCTCTTTGTTATCGGAGGATATTTCCTTTGGCTTGTAGTCTTCAAAGGGATCCGAAATATCTGTTCTCAGATTCCACAGAAATAAGGCTAGCAAAGAGATCCAAGAAATACATATGTAACACTGTGAGATGAATTAACAGAACACTAAGCAGTTTCTCAGGAAGCTTCTTTCCAGATTTCATCTGAGGATATTTCCTTTTACACCATAGCCGTCTCTGGGCTTCCAAATATCACTTTGCCAATTCCACAAGAACTGTCTTAGCGAAAGGCTTCTTGAGGGGAAAGCTGTAACTCTGTGAGATAACTTCACAGAACCCAAAGAAGTTTCTCAGAAAGCTTCTTTCTCTTTTTTATCGGAGGATATTTCCTTTGGCCCAATGGTCTTCAAAGGGATCCGAAATATCTCTTCTCAGATTCCACAGAAATAAGGCTAGCAAAGAGATCCACGAAATACAGACGTAACTCTGTGAGATGAATTAAGAGAACACTAAGCAGTTTCTCAGGAAGCTTCTTTCCAGATTTCATCTGAGGATATTTCCTTTCTCACCATAGCCCTCTAGGGGCTTCCAAATATCACTTTACCAATTCCACAAGAATTGTCTTTGCGAAAGACTTCTTGAGGGGAAAGCTGTAACTCTGTGAGATGATTTCACAGAACACAAAGAAGTTTCTCAGAAAGCTTCTTTCTCTTTGTTATCGGAGTATATTTCCTTTGGCCCTATGGTCTTCAAAGGGATCCGAAATATCTGTTCTCAGATTCCACAGAAATAAGGCTAGCAAAGAGATCCACGAAATACAGATGTAACTCTGTGAGATGAATTAACAGAACACTAAGCAGTTTCTCAGGAAGCTTCTTTCCAGATTTCATCTGAGGATATTTCCTTTTTCACCATAGCCTTCTATGGGCTTCCAAATATCACTTTTCCAATTCCACAAGAACTGTCTTAGCGAAAGGCTTCTTGAGGGGAAAGCTGTAACTCTGTGAGATGATTTCACAGAACACAAAGAAGTTTCTCAGAAAGCTTCTTTCTCTTTGTAATCGGAGGATATTTCCTTTGGCCCAATGGTCTCAAAGGGATCCGAAATATCTGTTCTCAGATTCCACAGTAATAAGGCTAGCAAGGAGATCCACGAAATACAGATGTAACTCTGTGAGATGAATTAAAGAACACTAAGGAGTTTCTCAGGAAGCTTCTTTCCAGATTTCATCTGAGGATATTTCCTTTGTCAACGTAGCCCTCTATGGGCTTCCAAATATCACTTTGCCAATTCCACAAGAACTGTCTTAGCGAAAGGCTTCTTGAGGGGAAAGCTGTAACTCTGTGAGATGATTTCACAGAACACAAAGAAGTTTCTCAGAAAGCTTCTTTCTCTTTGTTATCGGAGGATATTTCCTTTGGCCCACTGGTCTTCAATGGGATCCGAAATATCTGCTCTCAGATTCCACAGAAATAAGGTTAGCAAAGAGATCCACGAAATACAGATGTAACTCTGTGAGATGAATTAACAGAACACTAAGCAGTTTCTCAGGAAGCTTCTTTGAAGATTTCATCTGAGGATATTTCCTTTTACACCATAGCCCTCTATGGGCTTCCAAATATCACTTTGCCAATTCCACAAGAACTGTCTTAGCGAAAGGCTTCTTGAGGGGAAAGCTGTAACTCTGTGAGATTATTTCACAGAACAAAAAGAAGTTTCTCAGAAAGCTTCTTTCTCTTTGTTTTCGGAGGATATTTCCTTTGGCTTGTAGTCTTCAAAGGGATCCGAAATATCTGTTCTCAGATTCCACAGAAATAAGGCTAGCAAAGAGATCCAAGAAATACATATGTAACACTGTGAGATGAATTAACAGAACACTAAGCAGTTTCTCAGGAAGCTTCCTTGCAGATTTCATCTGAGAATATTTCCTTTTACACCATAGCCCTCTGGGGGTTCCAAATATCACCTTGCCAATTCCACAAGAACTGTCTTAGCAAAAGGCTTCTTCAGGGGAAAGCTGTAACTCTGTGAGATGATTTCACAGAACACAAAGAAGTTTCTCAGAAAGCTTCTTTCTCTTTTTTATCGGAGGATATTTCCTTTGGCCCTATGGTCTTCAAAGGGATCCGAAATATATGTTCTCAGAATCCACAGAAATAAGTCTAGCAAAGAGATCCACGAAATACAGATGTAACTCTGTGAGATGAATTAACAGAACACTAAGCAGTTTCTCAGGAACCTTCTTTTCAGATTTCATCTGAGGATATTTCCTTTCTCACCATAGCCCTCTATGGGCTTCCAAATATCACTTTGCCAATTCCACAAGAACTGTCTTAGCGAAAGGATTCTTGAGGGGAACGCTGTAACTCTGTGAGATGATTTCACAGAACACAAAGAAGTTTCTCAGAAAGCTTCTTTCTCTTTGTTATCGGAGGATATTTCATTTGACCCTATTGTCTTCAAAGGGATCCGAAATATCTGTTCTCAGATTCCACAGAAATAAGTCTAGCAAAGAGATTCCCAAAATACAGATGTAACTCTGTGAGATGAATTAACAGAACAATAAGCAGCTTCTCAGGAAGCTTCTTTCCAGATTTCATCTGAGGATATTTCCTTTTTCACCATAGCCTTCTATGGGCTTCCAAATATGACTTTTCCAATTCCACAAGAACTGTCTTAGCGAAAGGCTTCTTGAGGGGAAAGCTGTAACTCTGTGAGATGATTTCACAGAACCCAAATAAGTTTCTCAGAAAGCTTCTTTCTCTTTGTTATCGGAGGATATTTCCTTTGGCCCAATGGACTTCAAAGGGATCCGAAATATCTGTTCTCAGATTCCACAGAAATAATGCTAGCAAAGAGATCCACGAAATACAGATGTAACTCTGTGAGATGAATTAAGAGAACACTAAGCAGTTTCTCAGGAAGCTTCTTTCCAGATTTCATCTGAGGATATTTCCTTTCTCACCGTAGCCCTCTATGGGCTTCCAAATATCACTTTGCCAATTACACAAGAACTGTCTTAGCAAAAGGCTTCTTGAGGGGAAAGCTGTAACTCTGTGAGATGATTTCACAGAACACAAAGAAGTTTCTCAGAAAGCTTCTTTCTCTTTGTTATCGGAGGATATTTCCTTTGGCCCAATGGTCTTCAATGGGATCCGAAATATCTGTTCTCAGATTCCGCAGAAATAAGGCTAGCAAAGAGATCCACGAAATACAGATGTAACTCCGTGAGATGAATTAACAGAACACTAAGCAGTTTCTCAGGACGCTTCTTTTCAGATTTCATCTGAGGATATTGCCTTTCTCACCGTAGCCCTCTATGGGCTTCCAAATATCACTTTGCCAATTCCACAAGAACTGTCTTAGCGAAAGGCTTCTTGAGGGGAAAGCTGTAACTCTGTGAGATGATTTCACAGAACACAAAGAAGTTTCTCAGAAAGCTTCTTTCTCTTTGTTATCGGAGGATATTTCCTTTGGCTTGTAGTCTTCAAAGGGATCCGAAATATCTGTTCTCAGATTCCACAGAAATAAGGCTAGCAAAGAGATCCAAGAAATACATATGTAACACTGTGAGATGAATTAACAGAACACTAAGCAGTTTCTCAGGAAGCTTCTTTCCAGATTTCATCTGAGGATATTTCCTTTTACACCATAGCCGTCTCTGGGCTTCCAAATATCACTTTGCCAATTCCACAAGAACTGTCTTAGCGAAAGGCTTCTTGAGGGGAAAGCTGTAACTCTGTGAGATAACTTCACAGAACCCAAAGAAGTTTCTCAGAAAGCTTCTTTCTCTTTTTTATCGGAGGATATTTCCTTTGGCCCAATGGTCTTCAAAGGGATCCGAAATATCTCTTCTCAGATTCCACAGAAATAAGTCTAGCAAAGAGATCCACGAAATACAGATGTAACTCTGTGAGATGAATTAAGAGAACACTAAGCAGTTTCTCAGGAAGCTTCTTTCCAGATTTCATCTGAGGATATTTCCTTTTTCACCATAGCCTTCTATGGGCTTCCAAATATGACTTTTCCAATTCCACAAGAACTGTCTTAGCGAAAGGCTTCTTGAGGGGAAAGCTGTAACTCTGTGAGATGATTTCACAGAACCCAAATAAGTTTCTCAGAAAGCTTCTTTCTCTTTGTTATCGGAGGATATTTCCTTTGGCCCAATGGACTTCAAAGGGATCCGAAATATCTGTTCTCAGATTCCACAGAAATAATGCTAGCAAAGAGATCCACGAAATACAGATGTAACTCTGTGAGATGAATTAAGAGAACACTAAGCAGTTTCTCAGGAAGCTTCTTTCCAGATTTCATCTGAGGATATTTCCTTTCTCACCGTAGCCCTCTATGGGCTTCCAAATATCACTTTGCCAATTACACAAGAACTGTCTTAGCAAAAGGCTTCTTGAGGGGAAAGCTGTAACTCTGTGAGATGATTTCACAGAACACAAAGAAGTTTCTCAGAAAGCTTCTTTCTCTTTGTTATCGGAGGATATTTCCTTTGGCCCAATGGTCTTCAATGGGATCCGAAATATCTGTTCTCAGATTCCACAGAAATAAGGCTAGCAAAGAGATCCACGAAATACAGATGTAACTCCGTGAGATGAATTAACAGAACACTAAGCAGTTTCTCAGGACGCTTCTTTTCAGATTTCATCTGAGGATATTGCCTTTCTCACCGTAGCCCTCTATGGGCTTCCAAATATCACTTTGCCAATTCCACAAGAACTGTCTTAGCGAAAGGCTTCTTGAGGGGAAAGCTGTAACTCTGTGAGATGATTTCACAGAACACAAAGAAGTTTCTCAGAAAGCTTCTTTCTCTTTGTTATCGGAGGATATTTCCTTTGGCTTGTAGTCTTCAAAGGGATCCGAAATATCTGTTCTCAGATTCCACAGAAATAAGGCTAGCAAAGAGATCCAAGAAATACATATGTAACACTGTGAGATGAATTAACAGAACACTAAGCAGTTTCTCAGGAAGCTTCTTTCCAGATTTCATCTGAGGATATTTCCTTTTACACCATAGCCGTCTCTGGGCTTCCAAATATCACTTTGCCAATTCCACAAGAACTGTCTTAGCGAAAGGCTTCTTGAGGGGAAAGCTGTAACTCTGTGAGATAACTTCACAGAACCCAAAGAAGTTTCTCAGAAAGCTTCTTTCTCTTTTTTATCGGAGGATATTTCCTTTGGCCCAATGGTCTTCAAAGGGATCCGAAATATCTCTTCTCAGATTCCACAGAAATAAGTCTAGCAAAGAGATCCACGAAATACAGATGTAACTCTGTGAGATGAATTAAGAGAACACTAAGCAGTTTCTCAGGAAGCTTCTTTCCAGATTTCATCTGAGGATATTTCCTTTCTCACCATAGCCCTCTAGGGGCTTCCAAATATCACTTTGCCAATTCCACAAGAATTGTCTTTGCGAAAGACTTCTTGAGGGGAAAGCTGTAACTCTGTGAGATGATTTCACAGAACACAAAGAAGTTTCTCAGAAAGCTTCTTTCTCTTTGTTATCGGAGGATATTTCCTTTGGCCCTATGGTCTTCAAAGGGATCCGAAATATATGTTCTCAGATTCCACAGAAATAAGGCTAGCAAAGAGATCCACGAAATACAGATGTAACTCTGTGAGATGAATTAACAGAACACTAAGCAGTTTCTCAGGAAGCTTGTTTTCAGATTTCATCTGAGGATATTTCCTTTCTCACCATAGCCCTCTATGGGCTTCCAAATATCACTTTGCCAATTCCACAAGAACTGTCTTAGCGAAAGGCTTCTTGAGGGGAAAGCTGTAACTCTGTGAGATGATTTCACAGAACACAAAGAAGTTTCTCAGACAGCTTCTTTCTCTTTGTTATCGGAGGATATTTCATTTGGCCCTATTGTCTTCAAAGGGATCCGAAATATCTGTTCTCAGATTCCACAGAAATAAGTCTAGCAAAGAGATTCCCGAAATACAGATGTAACTCTGTGAGATGAATTAACAGAACACTAAGCAGTTTCTCAGGAAGCTTTTTTCCAGATTTCATCCGAGGATATTTCCTTTTTCACCATAGCCTTCTATGGGCTTCCAAATATCACTTTTCCAATTCCACAAGAACTGTCTTAGCGAAAGGTTTCTTGAGGGGAAAGCTGTAACTCTGTGAGATGATTTCACAGAACCCAAATAAGTTTCTCAGAAAGCTTCTTTCTCTTTGTTATCGGAGGATATTTCCTTTGGCCCAAGGGACTTCAAAGGGATCCGAAATATCTGTTCTCAGATTCCACAGAAATAATGCTAGCAAAGAGATCCACGAAATACAGATGTAACTCTGTGAGATGAATTAACAGAACACTAAGCAGTTTCTCAGGAAGCTTCCTTGCAGATTTCTTCTGAGAATATTTACTTTTACACCATAGCCCTCTGTGGGCTTCCAAATATCACCTTGCCAATTCCACAAGAACTGTCTTAGCAAAAGGCTTCTTCAGGGGAAAGCTGTAACTCTGTGAGATGATTTCACAGAACACAAAGAAGTTTCTCAGAAAGCTTCTTTCTCTTTTTTATCGGAGGATATTTCCTTTGGCCCTATGGTCTTCAAAGGGATCCGAAATATATGTTCTCAGAATCCACAGAAATAAGGCTAGCAAAGAGATCCACGAAATACAGATGTAACTCTGTGAGATGAATTAACAGAACACTAAGCAGTTTCTCAGGAAGCTTCTTTTCAGATTACATCTGAGGATATTTCCTTTCTCACCATAGCCCTCTATGGGCTTCCAAATATCACTTTGCCAATTCCACAAGAACTGTCTTAGCGAAAGGCTTCTTGAGGGGAAAGCTGTAACTCTGTGAGATGATTTCACAGAACACAAAGAAGTTTCTCAGAAAGCTTCTTTCTCTTTGTTATCGGAGGATATTTCATTTGGCCCTATTGTCTTCAAAGGGATCCGAAATATCTGTTCTCAGATTCCACAGAAATAAGTCTAGCAAAGAGATTCCCAAAATACAGATGTAACTCTGTGAGATGAATTAACAGATCACTAAGCAGTTTCTCAGGAAGCTTCTTTCCAGATTTCATCTGAGGATATTTCCTTTTTCACCATAGCCTTCTATGGGCTTCCAAATATGACTTTTCCAATTCCACAAGAACTGTCTTAGCGAAAGGCTTCTTGAGGGGAAAGCTGTAACTCTGTGAGATGATTTCACAGAACCCAAATAAGTTTCTCAGAAAGCTTCTTTCTCTTTTTTATCGGAGGATATTTCCTTTGGCCCAATGGACTTCAAAGGGATCCGAAATATCTGTTCTCAGATTCCACAGAAATAAGGCTAGCAAAGAGATCCACGAAATACAGATGTAACTCTGTGAGATGAATTAAGAGAACACTAAGCAGTTTCTCAGGAAGCTTCTTTCCAGATTTCATCTGAGGATATTTCCTTTCTCACCGTAGCCCTCTATGGGCTTCCAAATATCTCTTTGCCAATTCCACAAGAATTGTCTTTGTGAAATATTTCTTGAGGGGAAAGCTGTATCTCTGTGAATTGATTTCACAGAACACAAAGAAGTTTCTCAGAGAGCTTCTTTCTCTTTGTTATCGGAGGATATTTCCATTGGCCCAATGGTCTTCAAAGGGATCCGAAATATCTGTTCTCAGATTCCACAGAAATAAGGCTAGCAAAGATATCCACGAAATACAGATGTAACTCTGTGAGATGAATTAACAGAACACTAAGCAGTTTCTCAGGAATCTTCTTTCCAGATTTCATCTGAGGATATTTCCTTTTTCACCATAGCCCTCTATGTGCTTCCAAATATCACTTTGCCAATTCCACAAGAATTGTCTTAGCGAAAGGCTTCTTGAGGAGAAAGGTGTAACTCTGTGAGATGATTTCACAGAACACAAAGAAGTTTCTCAGAAAGCTTCTTTCTCTTTGTAATCGGAGGATATTTCCTTTGGCCCAATGGTCTCAAAGGGATCCGAAATATCTGTTCTCAGATTCTACAGTAATAAGGCTAGCAAGGAGATCCACGAAATACAGATGTAACTCTGTGAGATGAATTAAAGAACACTAAGCAGTTTCTCAGGAAGCTTCTTTCCAGATATCATCTGAGGATATTTCCTTTGTCACCATAGCCCACTATGGGCTTCCAAATATCACTTTGCCAATTCCACAAGAACTGTCTTAGCGAAAGGCTTCTTGAGGGGAAAGCTGTAACTCTGTGAGATGATTTCACAGAACACAAAGAAGTTTCTCAGAAAGCTTCTTTCTCTTTGTTATCGGAGGATATTTCCTTTGGCCCAATGGTCTTCAATGGGATCCGAAATATCTGTTCTCAGATTCCACAGAAATAAGGCTAGCAAAGAGATCCACGAAATACAGATGTAACTCTGTGAGATGAATTAACAGAACACTAAGCAGTTTCTCAGGAAGCTTCTTTCCAGATTTCATCTGAGGATATTTCCTTTTACACCATAGCCCACTACGGGCTTCCAAATATCACTTTGCCAATTCCACAAGAACTGTCTTAGCAAAAGACTTCTTCAGGGGAAAGCTGTAACTCTGTGAGATGATTTCACAGAACACAAAGAAGTTTCTCAGAAAGCTTCTTTCTCTTTGTTATCGGAGGATATTTCCTTTGGCCCCATAGTCTTCAAAGGGATCCGAAATATCTATTCTCAGATTCCACAGAAATAAGGCTAGCAAAGAGATCCACGAAATACAGATGTAACTCTGTGAGATGAATTAACAGAACACTAAGCAGTTTCTCAGGAGGCTTCCTTGCAGATTTCATCTGAGAATATTTCCTTTTACACCATAGCCCTCTGTGGGCTTCCAAATATCACCTTGCCAATTCCACAAGAACTGTCTTAGCAAAAGCCTTCTTGAGGGGAAAGCTGTAACTCTGTGAGATGATTTCACAGAACACAAAGAAGTTTCTCAGAAAGCTTCTTTCTCTTTGTTATCAGAGGATATTTCATTTGGCCCTATTGTCTTCAAAGGGATCCGAAATATCTGTTCTCAGATTCCACAGAAATAAGTCTAGCAAAGAGATTCCCGAAATACAGATGTAACTCTGTGAGATGAATTAACAGAACACTAAGCAGTTTCTCAGGAAGCTTCTTTCCAGATTTCATCTGAGGATATTTCCTTTTTCACCATAGCCTTCTATGGGCTTCCAAATATCACTTTTCCAATTCCACAAGAACTGTCTTAGCGAAAGGCTTCTTGAGGGGAAAACTGTAACTCTGTGAGATGATTTCACAGAACCCAAATAAGTTTCTCAGAAAGCTTCTTTCTCTTTGTTATCGGAGGATATTTCCTTTGGCCCAATGGACTTCAAAGGGATCCGAAATATCTGTTCTCAGATTCCACAGAAATAAGGCTAGCAAAGAGATCCACGAAATACAGATGTAATTCTGTGAGATGAATTAAGAGAACACTAAGCAGTTTCTCAGGAAGCTTCTTTCCAGATTTCATCTGAGGATATTTCCTTTCTCACCATAGCCCTCTAGGGGCTTCCAAATATCACTTTGCCAATTCCACAAGAATTGTCTTTGCGAAAGACTTCTTGAGGGGAAAGCTGTAACTCTGTGAGATGATTTCACAGAACACAAAGAAGTTTCTCAGAAAGCTTCTTTCTCTTTGTTATCGGAGGATATTTCCTTTGGCCCAACGGTCTTCAAAGGGATCCGAAATATCTGTTCTCAGATTCCACAGAAATAAGGCTAGCAAAGAGATCCACGAAATACAGATGTAACTCTGTGAGATGAATTAAGTGAACACTAAGCAGTTTCTCAGGAAGCTTCTTTCCAGATTTCAACTGAGGATATTTCCTTTCTCACCATAGCCCTCTAGGGGCTTCCAAATATCACTTTGCCAATTCCACAAGAATTGTCTTTGCGAAAGACTTCTTGAGGGGAAAGCTGTAACTCTGTGAGATGATTTCACAGAACACAAAGAAGTTTCTCAGAAAGCTTCTTTCTCTTTGTTATCGGAGGATATTTCCTTTGGCCCTATGGTCTTCACAGGGATCCGAAATATATGTTCTCAGATTCCACAGAAATAAGGCTAGCAAAGAGATCCACGAAGTACAGATGTAACTCTGTGAGATGAATTAACAGAACACTAAGCAGTTTCTCAGGAAGCTTCTTTTCAGATTTCATCTGAGGATATTGCCTTTCTCACCGTAGCCCTCTATGGGCTTCCAAATATCACTTTGCCAATTCCACAAGAACTGTCTTAGCGAAAGGCTTCTTGAGGGGAAAGCTGTAACTCTGTGAGATGATTTCACAGAACACAAAGAAGTTTCTCAGAAAGCTTCTTTCTCTTTTTAATCGGAGGATATTTCCTTTGGCTTGTAGTCTTCAAAGGGATCCGAAATATCTGTTCTCAGATTCCACAGAAATAAGGCTAGCAAAGAGATCCAAGAAATACATATGTAACACTGTGAGATGAATTAACAGAACACTAAGCAGTTTCTCAGGAAGCTTCTTTCCAGATTTCATCTGAGGATATTTCCTTTTACACCATAGCCGTCTCTGGGCTTCCAAATATCACTTTGCCAATTCCACAAGAACTGTCTTAGCGAAAGGCTTCTTGAGGGGAAAGCTGTAACTCTGTGAGATAACTTCACAGAACCCAAAGAAGTTTCTCAGAAAGCTTCTTTCTCTTTTTTATCGGAGGATATTTCCTTTGGCCCAATGGTCTTCAAAGGGATCCGAAATATCTCTTCTCAGATTCCACAGAAATAAGTCTAGCAAAGAGATCCACGAAATACAGATGTAACTCTGTGAGATGAATTAAGAGAACACTAAGCAGTTTCTCAGGAAGCTTCTTTCCAGATTTCATCTGAGGATATTTCCTTTCTCACCATAGCCCTCTAGGGGCTTCCAAATATCACTTTGCCAATTCCACAAGAATTGTCTTTGCGAAAGACTTCTTGAGGGGAAAGCTGTAACTCTGTGAGATGATTTCACAGAACACAAAGAAGTTTCTCAGAAAGCTTCTTTCTCTTTGTTATCGGAGGATATTTCCTTTGGCCCTATGGTCTTCAAAGGGATCCGAAATATATGTTCTCAGATTCCACAGAAATAAGGCTAGCAAAGAGATCCACGAAATACAGATGTAACTCTGTGAGATGAATTAACAGAACACTAAGCAGTTTCTCAGGAAGCTTGTTTTCAGATTTCATCTGAGGATATTTCCTTTCTCACCATAGCCCTCTATGGGCTTCCAAATATCACTTTGCCAATTCCACAAGAACTGTCTTAGCGAAAGGCTTCTTGAGGGGAAAGCTGTAACTCTGTGGGATGATTTCACAGAACACAAAGAAGTTTCTCAGACAGCTTCTTTCTCTTTGTTATCGGAGGATATTTCATTTGGCCCTATTGTCTTCAAAGGGATCCGAAATATCTGTTCTCAGATTCCACAGAAATAAGTCTAGCAAAGAGATTCCCGAAATACAGATGTAACTCTGTGAGATGAATTAACAGAACACTAAGCAGTTTCTCAGGAAGCTTCTTTCCAGATTTCATCCGAGGATATTTCCTTTTTCACCATAGCCTTCTATGGGCTTCCAAATATCACTTTTCCAATTCCACAAGAACTGTCTTAGCGAAAGGTTTCTTGAGGGGAAAGCTGTAACTCTGTGAGATGATTTCACAGAACCCAAATAAGTTTCTCAGAAAGCTTCTTTCTCTTTGTTATCGGAGGATATTTCCTTTGGCCCAATGGACTTCAAAGGGATCCGAAATATCTGTTCTCAGATTCCACAGAAATAATGCTAGCAAAGAGATCCACGAAATACAGATGTAACTCTGTGAGATGAATTAACAGAACACTAAGCAGTTTCTCAGGAAGCTTCCTTGCAGATTTCTTCTGAGAATATTTACTTTTACACCATAGCCCTCTGTGGGCTTCCAAATATCACCTTGCCAATTCCACTAGAACTGTCTTAGCAAAAGGCTTCTTCAGGGGAAAGCTGTAACTCTGTGAGATGATTTCACAGAACACAAAGAAGTTTCTCAGAAAGCTTCTTTCTCTTTTTTATCGGAGGATATTTCCTTTGGCCCTATGGTCTTCAAAGGGATCCGAAATATATGTTCTCAGAATCCACAGAAATAAGGCTAGCAAAGAGATCCACGAAATACAGATGTAACTCTGTGAGATGAATTAACAGAACACTAAGCAGTTTCTCAGGAAGCTTCTTTTCAGATTACATCTGAGGATATTTCCTTTCTCACCATAGCCCTCTATGGGCTTCCAAATATCACTTTGCCAATTCCACAAGAACTGTCTTAGCGAAAGGCTTCTTGAGGGGAAAGCTGTAACTCTGTGAGATGATTTCACAGAACACAAAGAAGTTTCTCAGAAAGCTTCTTTCTCTTTGTTATCGGAGGATATTTCATTTGGCCCTATTGTCTTCAAAGGGATCCGAAATATCTGTTCTCAGATTCCACAGAAATAAGTCTAGCAAAGAGATTCCCAAAATACAGATGTAACTCTGTGAGATGAATTAACAGAACACTAAGCAGTTTCTCAGGAAGCTTGTTTTCAGATTTCATCTGAGGATATTTCCTTTTTCACCATAGCCTTCTATGGGCTTCCAAATATGACTTTTCCAATTCCACAAGAACTGTCTTAGCGAAAGGCTTCTTGAGGGGAAAGCTGTAACTCTGTGAGATGATTTCACAGAACCCAAATAAGTTTCTCAGAAAGCTTCTTTCTCTTTTTTATCGGAGGATATTTCCTTTGGCCCAATGGACTTCAAAGGGATCCGAAATATCTGTTCTCAGATTCCACAGAAATAAGGCTAGCAAAGAGATCCACGAAATACAGATGTAACTCTGTGAGATGAATTAAGAGAACACTAAGCAGTTTCTCAGGAAGCTTCTTTCCAGATTTCATCTGAGGATATTTCCTTTCTCACCGTAGCCCTCTATGGGCTTCCAAATATCACTTTGCCAATTCCACAAGAATTGTCTTTGTGAAATATTTCTTGAGGGGAAAGCTGTATCTCTGTGAATTGATTTCACAGAACACAAAGAAGTTTCTCAGAAAGCTTCTTTCTCTTTGTTATCGGAGGATATTTCCATTGGCCCAATGGTCTTCAAAGGGATCCGAAATATCTGTTCTCAGATTCCACAGAAATAAGGCTAGCAAAGATATCCACGAAATACAGATGTAACTTTGTGAGAAGAATTAACAGAACACTAAGCAGTTTCTCAGGAATCTTCTTTCCAGATTCCATCTGAGGATATTTCCTTTTTCACCATAGCCCTCTATGTGCTTCCAAATATCACTTTGCCAATTCCACAAGAATTGTCTTAGCGAAAGGCTTCTTGAGGAGAAAGCTGTAACTCTGTGAGATGATTTCACAGAACACAAAGAAGTTTGTCAGAAAGCTTCTTTCTCTTTGTAATCGGAGGATATTTCCTTTGGCCCAATGGTCTCAAAGGGATCCGAAATATCTGTTCTCAGATTCCACAGTAATAAGGCTAGCAAGGAGATCCACGAAATACAGATGTAACTCTGTGAGATGAATTAAAGAACACTAAGCAGTTTCTCAGGAAGCTTCTTTCCAGATATCATCTGAGGATATTTCCTTTGTCACCATAGCCCTCTATGGGCTTCCAAATATCACTTTGCCAATTCCAAAAGAACTGTCTTAGCGAAAGGCTTCTTGAGGGGAAAGCTGTAACTCTGTGAGATGATTTCACAGAACACAAAGAAGTTTCTCAGAAAGCTTCTTTCTCTTTGTTATCGGAGGATATTTCCTTTGGCCCAATGGTCTTCAATGGGATCCGAAATATCTGTTCTCAGATTCCACAGAAATAAGGCTAGCAAAGAGATCCACGAAATACAGATGTAACTCTGTGAGATGAATTAACAGAACACTAAGCAGTTTCTCAGGAAGCTTCTTTCCAGATTTCATCTGAGGATATTTCCTTTTACACCATAGCCCACTACGGGCTTCCAAATATCACTTTGCCAATTCCACAAGAACTGTCTTAGCAAAAGACTTCTTCAGGGGAAAGCTGTAACTCTGTGAGATGATTTCACAGAACACAAAGAAGTTTCTCAGAAAGCTTCTTTCTCTTTGTTATCGGAGGATATTTCCTTTGGCCCCATAGTCTTCAAAGGGATCCGAAATATCTATTCTCAGATTCCACAGAAATAAGGCTAGCAAAGAGATCCACGAAATACAGATGTAACTCTGTGAGATGAATTAACAGAACACTAAGCAGTTTCTCAGGAGGCTTCCTTGCAGATTTCATCTGAGAATATTTCCTTTTACACCATAGCCCTCTGTGGGCTTCCAAATATCACCTTGCCAATTCCACAAGAACTGTCTTAGCAAAAGGCTTCTTGAGGGGAAAGCTGTAACTCTGTGAGATGATTTCACAGAACACAAAGAAGTTTCTCAGAAAGCTTCTTTCTCTTTGTTATCAGAGGATATTTCATTTGGCCCTATTGTCTTCAAAGGGATCCGAAATATCTGTTCTCAGATTCCACAGAAATAAGTCTAGCAAAGAGATTCCCGAAATACAGATGTAACTCTGTGAGATGAATTAACAGAACACTAAGCAGTTTCTCAGGAAGCTTCTTTCCAGATTTCATCTGAGGATATTTCCTTTTTCACCATAGCCTTCTATGGGCTTCCAAATATGACTTTTCCAATTCCACAAGAACTGTCTTAGCGAAAGGCTTCTTGAGGGGAAAGCTGTAACTCTGTGAGATGATTTCACAGAACCCAAATAAGTTTCTCAGAAAGCTTCTTTCTCTTTTTTATCGGAGGATATTTCCTTTGGCCCAATGGACTTCAAAGGGATCCGAAATATCTGTTCTCAGATTCCACAGAAATAAGGCTAGCAAAGAGATCCACGAAATACAGATGTAACTCTGTGAGATGAATTAAGAGAACACTAAGCAGTTTCTCAGGAAGCTTCTTTCCAGATTTCATCTGAGGATATTTCCTTTCTCACCGTAGCCCTCTATGGGCTTCCAAATATCACTTTGCCAATTCCACAAGAATTGTCTTTGTGAAATATTTCTTGAGGGGAAAGCTGTATCTCTGTGAATTGATTTCACAGAACACAAAGAAGTTTCTCAGAAAGCTTCTTTCTCTTTGTTATCGGAGGATATTTCCATTGGCCCAATGGTCTTCAAAGGGATCCGAAATATCTGTTCTCAGATTCCACAGAAATAAGGCTAGCAAAGATATCCACGAAATACAGATGTAACTCTGTGAGATGAATTAACAGAACACTAAGCAGTTTCTCAGGAATCTTCTTTCCAGATTTCATCTGAGGATATTTCCTTTTTCACCATAGCCCTCTAGGTGCTTCCAAATATCACTTTGCCAATTCCACAAGAATTGTCTTAGCGAAAGGCTTCTTGAGGAGAAAGCTGTAACTCTGTGAGATGATTTCACAGAACACAAAGAAGTTTCTCAGAAAGCTTCTTTCTCTTTGTAATCGGAGGATATTTCCTTTGGCCCAATGGTCTCAAAGGGATCCGAAATATCTGTTCTCTGATTCCACAGTAATAAGGCTAGCAAGGAGATCCACGAAATACAGATGTAACTCTGTGAGATGAATTAAAGAACACTAAGCAGTTTCTCAGGAAGCTTCTTTCCAGATATCATCTGAGGATATTTCCTTTGTCACCATAGCCCTCTATGGGCTTCCAAATATCACTTTGCCAATTCCAAAAGAACTGTCTTAGCGAAAGGCTTCTTGAGGGGAAAGCTGTAACTCTGTGAGATGATTTCACAGAACACAAAGAAGTTTCTCAGAAAGCTTCTTTCTCTTTGTTATCGGAGGATATTTCCTTTGGCCCAATGGTCTTCAAAGGGATCCGAAATATCTGTTCTCAGATTCCACAGAAATAAGGCTAGCAAAGAGATCCACGAAATACAGATGTAACTCTGTGAGATGAATTAACAGAACACTAAGCAGTTTCTCAGGAAGCTTCTTTCCAGATTTCATCTGAGGATATTTCCTTTTACACCATAGCCCACTACGGGCTTCCAAATATCACTTTGCCAATTCCACAAGAACTGTCTTAGCAAAAGACTTCTTCAGGGGAAAGCTGTAACTCTGTGAGATGATTTCACAGAACACAAAGAAGTTTCTCAGAAAGCTTCTTTCTCTTTGTTATCGGAGGATATTTCCTTTGGCCCCATAGTCTTCAAAGGGATCCGAAATATCTATTCTCAGATTCCACAGAAATAAGGCTAGCAAAGAGATCCACGAAATACAGATGTAACTCTGTGAGATGAATTAACAGAACACTAAGCAGTTTCTCAGGAGGCTTCCTTGCAGATTTCATCTGAGAATATTTCCTTTTACACCATAGCCCTCTGTGGGCTTCCAAATATCACCTTGCCAATTCCACAAGAACTGTCTTAGCAAAAGGCTTCTTGAGGGGAAAGCTGTAACTCTGTGAGATGATTTCACAGAACACAAAGAAGTTTCTCAGAAAGCTTCTTTCTCTTTGTTATCAGAGGATATTTCATTTGGCCCTATTGTCTTCAAAGGGATCCGAAATATCTGTTCTCAGATTCCACAGAAATAAGTCTAGCAAAGAGATTCCCGAAATACAGATGTAACTCTGTGAGATGAATTAACAGAACACTAAGCAGATTCTCAGGAAGCTTCTTTCCAGATTTCATCTGAGGATATTTCCTTTTTCACCATAGCCTTCTATGGGCTTCCAAATATCACTTTTCCAATTCCACAGAACTGTCTTAGCGAAAGGCTTCTTGAGGGGAAAGCTGTAACTCAGTGAGATGATTTCACAGAACCCAAATAAGTTTCTCAGAAAGCTTCTTTCTCTTTGTTATCGGAGGATATTTCCATTGGCCCAATGGACTTCAAAGGGATCCGAAATATCTGTTCTCAGATTCCAAAGAAATAAGGCTAGCAAAGAGATCCACGAAATACAGATGTAACTCTGTGAGATGAATTAAGAGAACACTAAACAGTTTCTCAGGAAGCTTCTTTCCAGATTTCATCTCAGGATATTTCCTTTCTCACCGTAGCCCTCTATGGGCTTCCAAATATCACTTTGCCAATTCCACAAGAATTGTCTTTGTGAAAGACTTCTTGAGGGGAAAGCTGTATCTCTGTGAGATGATTTCACAGAACACAAAGAAGTTTCTCAGAAAGCTTCTTTCTCTTTGTTATCGGAGGATATTTCCATTGGACCAATTGTCTTCAAAGGGATCCGAAATATCTGTTCTCAGATTCCACAGAAATAAGGCTAGCAAAGAGATCCAAGAAATACAGATGTAACTCTGTGAGATGAATTAACAGAACACTAAGCAGTTTCTCAGGAATCTTCTTTCCAGATTTCATCTGAGATATTTCCTTTTTCACCATAGCCCTCTATGTGCTTCCAAATATCACTTTGCCAATTCCACAAGAACTGTCTTAGCGAAAGGCTTCTTGACGGGAAAGCTGTAACTCTGTGAGATGATTTCACAGAACACAAAGAAGTTTCTCAGAAAGCTTCTTTCCCTTTGTTATCGGAGGATATTTCATTTGGCCCTATTGTCTTCAAAGGGATCCGAAATATCTGTTCTCAGATTCCACAGAAATAAAGCTACCAAAGAGATCCACGAAATACAGATGTAATTCTGTGAGATGAATTAACAGAACACTAAGCAGTTTCTCAGGAAGCTTCTTTCCAGATTTCATCTGAGGATATTTCCTTTTACACCATAGCCGTCTATGGGCTTCCAAATATCACTTTGCCAATTCCACAAAAACTGTCTTAGCGAAAGGCTTCTTGAGGGGAAAGCTGTAACTCTGTGAGATGATTTCACAGAACACAAAGAAGTTTCTCAGAAACATTCTTTCTCTTTGTTATCGGAGGATATTTCCTTTGGCCCTATGGTCTTCAAAGGGATCCGAAATATCTGTTCTCAGATTCCACAGAAATAAGGCTAGCAAAGAGATCCACGAAATACAGATGTAACACTGTTAGATGAATTAACAGAACACTAAGCAGTTTCTGAGGAAGCTTCTTTCCAGATTTCATCTGAGGATATTTCCTTTTACACCATAGCCGTCTATGGGCTTCCAAATATCACTTTGCCAATTCCACAAGAACTGTCTTAGCGAAAGGCTTCTTGAGTGGAAAGCTGTAACTCTGTGAGATGATTTCACAGAACATAAAGAAGTTTCTCAGAAAGCTTCTTTCTCTTTGTTATCGGAGGATATTTCCTTTGGCCCAATGGTCTTCAAAGGGATCCGAAATATCTGTTCTCAGATACCACAGAAATAAGGCTAGCAAAGAGATCCACGAAATACAGATGTAACTCTGTGAGATGAATTAAGAGAACACTAAGCAGTTTCTCAGGAAGCTTCTTTCCAGATTTCATCTGAGGATATTTCCTTTCTCAAAATAGCCCTTTATGGGCTTCCAAATATCACTTTGCCAATTCCACAAGAATTGTCTTTGCGAAAGTCTTCTTGAGGGGAAAGCTGTAACTCTGTGAGATGATTTCACAGAACACAAAGAAGTTTATCAGAAAGCTTCTTTCTTTTTGTTATCGGAGGATATTTCCTTTGGCCCTATGGTCTTCAAAGGGATCCGAAATATCTGTTCTCAGATTCCACAAAAATAAGGATAGCAAAGAGATCCACGAAATACAGATGTAACTCTGTGAGATGAATTAACAGAACACTAAGCAGTTTCTCAGGAAGCTTTTTTTCAGATTTCGTCTGAGGATATTTCATTTTTCACCATAGACCTCTATGGGCTTCCAAATATCACTTTTCCAATTCCACAAGAACTGTCTTAGCGAAAGGCTTCTTGAGGGGAAAGCTGTAACTCTGTGAGATGATTTCACAGAACACAAAGAAGTTTCTCAGAAAGCTTCTTCCTCTTTGTTATCGGAGGATATTTCCTTTGGCCCTGCAGTCTTCAAAGGGATCCGAAATATCTGTTCTCAGATTCCACAGAAATAAGGCTAGCAAAGTGATCCACGAAATAGCAATGTAACACTGTGAGATGAATTAACAGAACACTAAGCAGTTTCTCAGGAAGCTTCTTTCCAGATTTCATCTGCGGATATTTCCTTTTACACCGTAGCCGTCTATGGGCTTCCACATATCACTTTGCCAATTCCACAAGAACTGTCTTAGCGAAAGGCTTCTTGAGGGGAAAGCTGTAACTCTGTGAGATGATTTCACAGAACCCAAAGAAGTTTCTCAGCCAGCTTCTTTCTCTTTGTTATCGGAGGATATTTCCTTTGGCCCAATGGTCTTCAAAGGGATCCGAAATATCTGTTCTCAGATTCCACAGAAATAAGGCTAGCAAAGAGATCCACGAAATACAGATGTAACTCTGTGAGATGAATTAAGAGAACACTAAGCAGTTTCTCAGGAAGCTTCTTTCCAGATTTCATCTGAGGATATTTCCTTTCTCACCATAGCCCTCTACGGGCTTCGAAATATCACTTTGCCAATTCCACAAGAATTGCCTTTGCGAAAGACTTCTTGAGGGGAAAGCTGTAACTCTGTGAGATGATTTCACAGAACACAAAGAAGTTTCTCAGAAAGCTTCTTTCTCTTTGTTATCGGAGGATATTTCCTTTGGCCCTATGGTCTTCAAAGGGATCCGAAATATATGTTCTCAGATTCCACAGAAATAAGGCTAGCAAAGAGATCCACGAAATACAGATGTAACTCTGTGAGATGAATTAACAGAACACTAAGCAGTTTCTCAGGAGGCTTCTTTTCAGATTTCATCTGAGGATATTTCCTTTCTCACCATAGCCCTCTATGGGCTTCCAAATATCACTTTGCCAATTCCACAATAACTGTCTTAGCGAAAGGCTTCTTGAGGGGAAAGCTGTAACTCTGTGAGATGATTTCACAGAACACAAAGAAGTTTCTCAGAAAGCTTCTTTCTCTTTGTTATCGGAGGATATTTCATTTGGCCCTATTGTCTTCAAAGGGATCCGAAATATCTGTTTTCAGATTCCACAGAAATAAGTCTAGCAAAGAGATCCACGAAATACAGATGTAACTCTGTGAGATGAATTAAGAGAACACTAAGCAGTTTCTCAGGAAGCTTCTTTCCAGATTTCATCTGAGATTATTTCCTTTTTCACCATAGCCTTCTATGGGCTTCCAAATATCACTTTTCCAATTCCACAAGAACTGTCTTAGCGAAAGGCTTCTTGAGGGGAAAGCTGTAACTCTGTGAGATGATTTCACAGAACCCAAATAAGTTTCTCAGAAAGCTTCTTTCTCTTTGTTATCGGAGGATATTTCCATTGGCCCAGTGGACTTCAAAGGGATCCGAAATATCTGTTCGCAGATTCCACAGAAATAAGGCTAGCAAAGAGATCCACGAAATACAGATGTAACTCTGTGAGATGAATTAAGAGAACACTAAGCAGTTTCTCAGGAAGCTTCTTTCCATATTTCATCTCAGGATATTTCCTTTCTCACCGTAGCCCTCTATGGGCTTCCAAATATCACTTTGCCAATTCCACAAGAATTGTCTTTGTGAAAGGCTTCTTGAGGGGAAAGCTGTAACTCTGTGAGATGATTTCACAGAACACAAAGAAGTTTCTCAGAAAGCTTCTTTCCCTTTGTTATCGGAGGATATTTCATTTGGCCCTATTGTCTTCAAAGGGATCCGAAATATCTGTTCTCAGATTCCACAGAAATAAAGCTACCAAAGAAATCCACGAAATACAGATGTTATTCTGTGAGATGAATTGACAGAACACTAAGCAGTTTCTCAGGAAGCTTCTTTCCAGATTTCATCTGAGGATATTTCCTTTTACACCATAGCCGTCTATGGGCTTCCAAATATCACTTTGCCAATTCCACAAAAACTGTCTTAGCGAAAGGCTTCTTGAGGGGAAAGCTGTAACTCTGTGAGATGATTTCACAGAACACAAAGAAGTTTCTCAGAAAGCTTCTTCCTCTTTGTTATCGGAGGATATTTCCTTTGGCCCTGCAGTCTTCAAAGGGATCCGAAATATCTGTTCTCAGATTCCACAGAAATAAGGCTAGCAAAGAGAACCACGAAATAGCAATGTAATACTGTGAGATGAATTAACAGAACACTAAGCAGTTTCTCAGGAAGCTTCTTTCCAGATTTCATCTGCGGATATTTCCTTTTACACCGTAGTCGTCTATGGGCTTCCAAATATCACTTTGCCAATTCCACAAGAACTGTCTTAGCGAAAGGCTTCTTGAGGGGAAAGCTGTAACTCTGTGAGATGATTTCACAGAACCCAAAGAAGTTTCTCAGACAGCTTCTTTCTCTTTGTTATCGGAGGATATTTCCTTTGGCCCAATGGTCTTCAAAGGGATCCGAAATATCTGTTCTCAGATTCCACAGAAATAAGGCTAGCAAAGAGATCCACGAAATACAGATGTAACTCTGTGAGATGAATTAAGAGAACACTAAGCAGTTTCTCACGAAGCTTCTTTCCAGATTTCATCTGAGGATATTTCCTTCCTCACCTTAGCCCTCTACGGGCTTCCAAATATCACTTTGCCAATTCCACAAGAATTGTCTTTGCGAAAAACTTCTTGAGGGGAAAACTGTAACTCTGTGAGATGATTTCACAGAACACAAAGAAGTTTCTCAGAAACATTCTTTCTCTTTGTTATCGGAGGATATTTCCTTTGGCCCTATGGTCTTCAAAGGGATCCGAAATATCTGTTCTCAGATTCCACAGAAATAAGGCTAGCAAAGAGATCCACGAAATACAGATGTAACACTGTTAGATGAATTAACAGAACACTAAGCAGTTTCTGAGGAAGCTTCTTTCCAGATTTCATCTGAGGATATTTCCTTTTACACCATAGCCGTCTATGGGCTTCCAAATATCACTTTGCCAATTCCACAAGAACTGTCTTAGCGAAAGGCTTCTTGAGTGGAAAGCTGTAACTCTGTGAGATGATTTCACAGAACATAAAGAAGTTTCTCAGAAAGCTTCTTTCTCTTTGTTATCGGAGGATATTTCCTTTGGCCCAATGGTCTTCAAAGGGATCCGAAATATCTGTTCTCAGATACCACAGAAATAAGGCTAGCAAAGAGATCCACGAAATACAGATGTAACTCTGTGAGATGAATTAAGAGAACACTAAGCAGTTTCTCAGGAAGCTTCTTTCCAGATTTCATCTGAGGATATTTCCTTTCTCAAAATAGCCCTTTATGGGCTTCCAAATATCACTTTGCCAATTCCACAAGAATTGTCTTTGCGAAAGTCTTCTTGAGGGGAAAGCTGTAACTCTGTGAGATGATTTCACAGAACACAAAGAAGTTTATCAGAAAGCTTCTTTCTTTTTGTTATCGGAGGATATTTCCTTTGGCCCTATGGTCTTCAAAGGGATCCGAAATATCTGTTCTCAGATTCCACAAAAATAAGGATAGCAAAGAGATCCACGAAATACAGATGTAACTCTGTGAGATGAATTAACAGAACACTAAGCAGTTTCTCAGGAAGCTTTTTTTCAGATTTCGTCTGAGGATATTTCATTTTACACCATAGACCTCTATGGGCTTCCAAATATCACTTTTCCAATTCCACAAGAACTGTCTTAGCGAAAGGCTTCTTGAGGGGAAAGCTGTAACTCTGTGAGATGATTTCACAGAACACAAAGAAGTTTCTCAGAAAGCTTCTTCCTCTTTGTTATCGGAGGATATTTCCTTTGGCCCTGCAGTCTTCAAAGGGATCCGAAATATCTGTTCTCAGATTCCACAGAAATAAGGCTAGCAAAGTGATCCACGAAATAGCAATGTAACACTGTGAGATGAATTAACAGAACACTAAGCAGTTTCTCAGGAAGCTTCTTTCCAGATTTCATCTGCGGATATTTCCTTTTACACCGTAGCCGTCTATGGGCTTCCACATATCACTTTGCCAATTCCACAAGAACTGTCTTAGCGAAAGGCTTCTTGAGGGGAAAGCTGTAACTCTGTGAGATGATTTCACAGAACCCAAAGAAGTTTCTCAGCCAGCTTCTTTCTCTTTGTTATCGGAGGATATTTCCTTTGGCCCAATGGTCTTCAAAGGGATCCGAAATATCTGTTCTCAGATTCCACAGAAATAAGGCTAGCAAAGAGATCCACGAAATACAGATGTAACTCTGTGAGATGAATTAAGAGAACACTAAGCAGTTTCTCAGGAAGCTTCTTTCCAGATTTCATCTGAGGATATTTCCTTTCTCACCATAGCCCTCTACGGGCTTCGAAATATCACTTTGCCAATTCCACAAGAATTGCCTTTGCGAAAGACTTCTTGAGGGGAAAGCTGTAACTCTGTGAGATGATTTCACAGAACACAAAGAAGTTTCTCAGAAAGCTTCTTTCTCTTTGTTATCGGAGGATATTTCCTTTGGCCCTATGGTCTTCAAAGGGATCCGAAATATATGTTCTCAGATTCCACAGAAATAAGGCTAGCAAAGAGATCCACGAAATACAGATGTAACTCTGTGAGATGAATTAACAGAACACTAAACAGTTTCTCAGGAGGCTTCTTTTCAGATTTCATCTGAGGATATTTCCTTTCTCACCATAGCCCTCTATGGGCTTCCAAATATCACTTTGCCAATTCCACAATAACTGTCTTAGCGAAAGGCTTCTTGAGGGGAAAGCTGTAACTCTGAGATGATTTCACAGAACACAAAGAAGTTTCTCAGAAAGCTTCTTTCTCTTTGTTATCGGAGGATATTTCATTTGGCCCTATTGTCTTCAAAGGGATCCGAAATATCTGTTTTCAGATTCCACAGAAATAAGTCTAGCAAAGAGATCCACGAAATACAGATGTAACTCTGTGAGATGAATTAAGAGAACACTAAGCAGTTTCTCAGGAAGCTTCTTTCCAGATTTCATCTGAGATTATTTCCTTTTTCACCATAGCCTTCTATGGGCTTCCAAATATCACTTTTCCAATTCCACAAGAACTGTCTTAGCGAAAGGCTTCTTGAGGGGAAAGCTGTAACTCTGTGAGATGATTTCACAGAACCCAAATAAGTTTCTCAGAAAGCTTCTTTCTCTTTGTTATCGGAGGATATTTCCATTGGCCCAGTGGACTTCAAAGGGATCCGAAATATCTGTTCGCAGATTCCACAGAAATAAGGCTAGCAAAGAGATCCACGAAATACAGATGTAACTCTGTGAGATGAATTAAGAGAACACTAAGCAGTTTCTCAGGAAGCTTCTTTCCATATTTCATCTCAGGATATTTCCTTTCTCACCGTAGCCCTCTATGGGCTTCCAAATATCACTTTGCCAATTCCACAAGAATTGTCTTTGTGAAAGGCTTCTTGAGGGGAAAGCTGTAACTCTGTGAGATGATTTCACAGAACACAAAGAAGTTTCTCAGAAAGCTTCTTTCCCTTTGTTATCGGAGGATATTTCATTTGGCCCTATTGTCTTCAAAGGGATCCGAAATATCTGTTCTCAGATTCCACAGAAATAAAGCTACCAAAGAAATCCACGAAATACAGATGTAATTCTGTGAGATGAATTGACAGAACACTAAGCAGTTTCTCAGGAAGCTTCTTTCCAGATTTCATCTGAGGATATTTCCTTTTACACCATAGCCGTCTATGGGCTTCCAAATATCACTTTGCCAATTCCACAAAAACTGTCTTAGCGAAAGGCTTCTTGAGGGGAAAGCTGTAACTCTGTGAGATGATTTCACAGAACACAAAGAAGTTTCTCAGAAAGCTTCTTCCTCTTTGTTATCGGAGGATATTTCCTTTGGCCCTGCAGTCTTCAAAGGGATCCGAAATATCTGTTCTCAGATTCCACAGAAATAAGGCTAGCAAAGAGAACCACGAAATAGCAATGTAACACTGTGAGATGAATTAACAGAACCCTAAGCAGTTTCTCAGGAAGCTTCTTTCCAGATTTCATCTGCGGATATTTCCTTTTACACCGTAGTCGTCTATGGGCTTCCAAATATCACTTTGCCAATTCCACAAGAACTGTCTTAGCGAAAGGCTTCTTGAGGGGAAAGCTGTAACTCTGTGAGATGATTTCACAGAACCCAAAGAAGTTTCTCAGACAGCTTCTTTCTCTTTGTTATCGGAGGATATTTCCTTTGGCCCAATGGTCTTCAAAGGGATCCGAAATATCTGTTCTCAGATTCCACAGAAATAAGGCTAGCAAAGAGAACCACGAAATAGCAATGTAACACTGTGAGATGAATTAACAGAACACTAAGCAGTTTCTCAGGAAGCTTCTTTCCAGATTTCATCTGCGGATATTTCCTTTTACACCGTAGTCGTCTATGGGCTTCCAAATATCACTTTGCCAATTCCACAAGAACTGTCTTAGCGAAAGGCTTCTTGAGGGGAAAGCTGTAACTCTGTGAGATGATTTCACAGAACCCAAAGAAGTTTCTCAGACAGCTTCTTTCTCTTTGTTATCGGAGGATATTTCCTTTGGCCCAATGGTCTTCAAAGGGATCCGAAATATCTGTTCTCAGATTCCACAGAAATAAGGCTAGCAAAGAGATCCACGAAATACAGATGTAACTCTGTGAGATGAATTAAGAGAACACTAAGCAGTTTCTCACGAAGCTTCTTTCCAGATTTCATCTGAGGATATTTCCTTCCTCTACTTAGCCCTCTACGGGCTTCCAAATATCACTTTGCCAATTCCACAAGAATTGTCTTTGCGAAAAACTTCTTGAGGGGAAAACTGTAACTCTGTGAGATGATTTCACAGAACACAAAGAAGTTTCTCAGAAAGCTTCTTTCTCTTTGTTATCGGAGGATATTTCCTTTGGCGCTATGGTCTTCAAAGGGATCCGAAATATCTGTTCTCAGATTCCACAGAAATAAGGCTAGCAAAGAGATCCACGAAATACAGATGTAACACTGTTAGATGAATTAACAGAACACTAAGCAGTTTCTCAGGAAGCTTCTTTCCAGATTTCATCTGATGATATTTCCTTTTACACCATAGCCGTCTATGGGCTTCCAAATATCACTTTGCCAATTCCACAAGAACTGTCTTAGCGAAAGGCTTCTTGAGGGTAAAGCTGTAACTCTGTGAGATGATTTCACAGAACACAAAGAAGTTTCTCAGAAAGCTTCTTTCTCTTTGTTATCGGAGGATATTTCCTTTTGCCCTATGGTCTTCAAAGTGATCCGAAATATCTGTTCTCAGATTCCACAGAAATAAGGCTAGCAAAGAGATCCACGGAATACCAAAGTAACACTGTGAGATGAATTAACAGAACACTAAGCAGTTTCTCAGGAAGCTTCTTTTCAGATTTCATCCGAGGATATTTCATTTTTCACCATAGCCCTCCATGGGCTTCCAAATATCACTTTGCCAATTCCACAAGAACTGTCTTAGCGAAAGGCTTTTTGAGGGAAAAGCTGTAACTCTGTGAGATGATTTCACAGAACACAAAGAAGTTTCTCAGAAAGCTTCTTTCTCTTTGTTATCGGAGGATATTTCCTTTGGCCCAATGGTCTTCAAAGGGATCCGAAATATCTGTTCTCAGATTCCACAGAAATAAGGCTAGCAAAGAGATCCACGAAATACAGATGTAACTCTGTGAGATGAATTAAGAGAACACTAAGCAGTTTCTCAGGAAGCTTCTTTCCAGATTTCATCTGAGGATATTTCCTTTCTCACCATAGCCCTCTACGGGCTTCGAAATATCACTTTGCCAATTCCACAAGAATTGTCTTTGCGAAAGACTTCTTGAGGGGAAAGCTGTAACTCTGTGAGATGATTTCACAGAACACAAAGAAGTTTCACAGAAAGCTTCTTTCTCTTTGTTATCGGAGGATATTTCCTTTGGCCCTATGGTCTTCAAAGGGATCCGAAATATATGTTCTCAGATTCCACAGAAATAAGGCTAGCAAAGAGATCCACGAAATACAGATGTAACTCTGTGAGATGAATTAACAGAACACTAAGCAGTTTCTCAGGAAGTTTCTTTCCAGATTTCATCGGAGGATATTTCCTTTTTCACCATAGCCTTCTATGGGTTTCCAAATATAACTTTGCCAATTCCACAAGAACTGTCTTAGCGAAAGGCTTCTTGAGGGGAAAGCTGTAACTCTGTGAGATGATTTCACAGAACCCAAATAAGTTTCTCAGAAAGCTTCTTTCTATTTGTTATCGGAGGATATTTCCATTGGCCCAATGGACTTCAAAGGGATCCGAAATATCTGTTCTCAGATTCCACAGAAATAAGGCTAGCAAAGAGATCCACGAAGTACAGATGTAACTCTGTGAGATGAATTAAGAGAACACTAAGCAGTTTCTCAGGAAGCTTCTTTCCAGATTTCATCTGAGGATATTTCCTTTCTCACCGTAGCCCTCTATGGGCTTCCAAATATCACTTTGCCAATTCCACAAGAATTGTCTTTGTGAAAGAATTCTTGAGGGGAAAGCTGTAACTCTGTGAGATGATTTCACAGAACACAAAGAAGTTTCTCAGAAAGCTTCTTTCTCTTTTTTATCGGATTATATTTCCATTTGCCCAATTATCTTCAAAGGGATCCGAAATATCTGTTCTCAGATTCCACAGAAATAAGGCTTGCAAAGAGATCCACGAAATACAGATGTAACTCTGTGAGATGAATTAACAGAACACTAAGCAGTTTCTCAGGAATCTTCTTTCCAGATTTCATCTGAGGATATTTCCTTTTTCACCATAGCCCTCTATGTGCTTCCAAATATCACTTTGCCAATTCCACAAGAACTGTCTTAGCGAAAGGCTTCTTGACGGGAAAGCTTTAACTCTGTGAGATGATTTCACAGAACACAAAGAAGTTTCTCAGAAAGCTTCTTTCTCTTTGTTATTGGAGGATATTTCCTTTGGCCCTATGATCCGAAATATCTGTTCTCAGATTCCACAGAAATAAGGCTAGCAAAGAGATCCAAGAAATACATATGTAACTCTGTGAGATGAATAAACAGAACACTAAGCAGTTTCTCAGGAAGCTTCTTTGAAGATTTCATCTGAGGATATTTCCTTTTACACCATAGCCCTCTATGGGCTTCCAAATATAACTTTGCCAATTCCACAAGAACTGTCTTAGCGAAAGGCTTCTTGAGGGGAAAGCTGTAACTCTGTGAGATGATTTCACAGAACACAAAGAAGTTTCTCAGAAAGCTTCTTTCTCTTTGTTATCGGAGGATATTTCCTTTGGCCCCATAGTCTTCAAAGGGATCCGAAATATCTGTTCTCAGATTCCACAGAAATAAGGCTAGCAAAGAGATCCACGAAATACAGAGGTAACTCTGTGGGATGAATTAACAGAACACTAAGCAGTTTCTCAGGAAGCTTCTTTCCAGATTTCATCTGAGGATATTTCCTTTTTCACCATAGCCCTCTATGTGCTTCCAAATATCACTTTGCCAATTCCACAAGAACTGTCTTAGCGAAAGGCTTCTTGACGGGAAAGCTGTAACTCTGTGAGATGATTTCACAGAACACAAAGAAGTTTCTCAGAAAGCTTCTTTCTCTTTGTTATCGGAGGATATTTACTTTGGCCCTATGATCCGAAATATCTGTACTCAGATACCACAGAAATAAGGCTAGCAAAGAGATCCACGAAATACAGATGTAACTCTGTGAGATGAATTAACAGAACACTAAGCAGTTTCTCAGGAGGCTTCCTTGCAGATTTCATCTGAGAATATTTCCTTTTACACCATAGCCCTCTGTGGGCTTCCAAATATCACCTTGCCAATTCCACAAGAACTGTCTTAGCAAAAGGATTCTTGAGGGGAAATCTGTGACTCTGTGACATAATTTCACAGAACACAAAGAAATTTCTCAGAAAGCTTCTTTCTCTTTGTTATCGGAGGATATTTCCTTTGGCCCAATGGTCTTCAAAGGGATCCGAAATATCTGTTCTCAGATTCCACAGAAATAAGGCTAGCAAAGAGATCCACGAAATACAGATGTAACTCTGTGAGATGAATTAACAGAACACTAAGCAGTTTCTCAGGAAGCTTCTTTCCAGATTTCATCTGAGGATATTTCCTTTCTCACCATAGCCCTCTATGGGCTTTCAAATATCACTTTGCCAATTCCACAAGAACTGTCTTAGCGAAAGGCTTCTTGAGGGGAAAGCTGTAACTCTGTGAGATGATTTCACAGAACACAAAGAAGTTTCTCAGAAAGCTTCTTTCTCTTTGTTATCGGAGGATATTTCCTTTGGCTTGCAGTCTTCAAAGGGATCCGAAATATCTGTTCTCAGATTCCACAGAAATAAGGCTTGCAAAGAGATCCAAGAAATACATATGTAACACTGTGAGATGAATTAACAGAACACTAAGCAGTTTCTCAGGAAGCTTCTTTCCAGATTTCATCTGAGGATATTTCCTTTTATACCATAGCCCTCTATGGGCTTCCAAATATCACTTTGCCAATTCCACAAGAACTGTCTTAGCGAAAGGCTTCTTGAGGGGTTAGCTGTAACTCTGTGAGATGATTTCACAGAACACAAAGAAGTTTCTCAGAAAGCTTCTTTCTCTTTGTTATCGGAGGATATTTCCTTTTGCCCAATGGTCTTCAATGGGATCCGAAATATCTGTTCTCAGATTCCACAGAAATAAGGCTAGCAAAGAGATCCACGAAATACAGATGTAACTCTGTGAGATGAATTAAGAGAACACTAAGCAGTTTCTCAGGAAGCTTCTTTGAAGATTTCATCTGAGGATATTTCCTTTTACACCATAGCCCTCTATGGGCTTCCAAATATCACTTTGCAAATTCCACAAGAACTGTCTTAGCAAAAGGCTTCTTGAGGGGAAAGCTGTAACTCTGTGAGATGATTTCACAGAACACAAAGAAGTTTCTCAGAAAGCTTCTTTCTCTTTGTTATCGGAGGATATTTCCTTTGGCCCTATGGTCTTCAAAGGGATCCGAAATATATGTTCTCAGAATCCACAGAAATAAGGCTAGCAAAGAGATCCACGAAATACAGATGTAACTCTGTGAGATGAATTAACAGAACAGTAAGCAGTTTCTCAGGAACCTTCTTTTCAGATTTCATCTGAGGATATTTCCTTTCTCACCATAGCCCTCTATGGGCTTCCAAATATCACTTTGCCAATTCCACAAGAACTGTCTTAGCGAAAGGCTTCTTGAGGGGAAAGCTGTAACTCTGTGAGATGATTTCACAGAACACAAAGAAGTTTCTCAGAAAGCTTCTTTCTCTTTGTAATCGGAGGATATTTCCTTTGGCCCAATGGTCTCAAAGGGATCCGAAATATCTGTTCTCAGATTCCACAGTAATAAGGCTAGCAAGGAGATCCACGAAATACAGATGTAACTCTGTGAGATGAATTAAAGAACACTAAGCAGTTTCTCAGGAAGCTTCTTTCCAGATTTCATCTGAGGATATTTCCTTTGTCACCATAGCCCTCTATGGGCTTCCAAATATCACTTTGCCAATTCCACAAGAACTGTCTTAGCGAAAGGCTTCTTGAGGGGAAAGCTGTAACTCTGTGAGATGATTTCACAGAACACAAAGAAGTTTCTCAGAAAGCTTCTTTCTCTTTGTTATCGGAGGTTATTTCCTTTGGCCCAATGGTCTTCAATGGGATCCGAAATATCTGTTCTCAGATTCCACAGAAATAAGGCTAGCAAAGAGATCCACGAAATACAGATGTAACTCTGTGAGATGAATTAACAGAACACTAAGCAGTTTCTCAGGAAGCTTCTTTGAAGATTTCATCTGAGGATATTTCCTTTTACACCATAGCCCTCTATGGGCTTCCAAATATCACTTTGCCAATTCCACAAGAACTGTCTTAGCGAAAGGCTTCTTGAGGGGAAAGCTGTAACTCTGTGAGATTATTTCACAGAACACAAAGAAGTTTCTCAGAAAGCTTCTTTCTCTTTGTTATCGGAGGATATTTCCTTTGGCCCCATAGTCTTCAAAGGGATCCGAAATATCTGTTCTCAGATTCCACAGAAATAAGGCTAGGAAAGAGATCCACGAAATACAGATGTAACTCTGTGAGATGAATTAACAGAACACTAAGCAGTTTCTCAGGAAGCTTCCTTGCAGATTTCATCTGAGAATATTTCCTTTTACACCATAGCCCTCTGTGGGCTTCCAAATATCACCTTGCCAATTCCACAAGAACTGTCTTAGCAAAAAGGCTTCTTGAGGGGAAAGCTGTAACTCTGTGAGATGATTTCACAGAACACAAAGAAGTTTCTCAGAAAGCTTCTTTCTCTTTGTTATCGGAGGATATTTCCTTTGGCCCTATGGTCTTCAAAGGGATCCGAAATATATGTTCTCAGAATCCACAGAAATAAGGCTAGCAAAGAGATCCACGAAATACAGATGTAACTCTGTGAGATGAATTAACAGAACAGTAAGCAGTTTCTCAGGAACATTCTTTTCAGATTTCATCTGAGGATATTTCCTTTCTCACCATAGCCCTCAATAGGCTTCCAAATATCACTTTGCCAATTCCACAAGAACTGTCTTAGCGAAAGGCTTCTTGAGGGGAAAGCTGTAACTCTGTGAGATGATTTCACAGAACACAAAGAAGTTTCTCAGAAAGCTTCTTTCTCTTTGTAATCGGAGGATATTTCCTTTGGCCCAATGGTCTCAAAGGGATCCGAAATATCTGTTCTCATATTCCACAGTAATAAGGCTAGCAAGGAGAACCACGAAATACAGATGTAACTCTGTGAGATGAATTAAAGAACACTAAGCAGTTTCTCAGGAAGCTTCTTTCCAGATTTCATCTGAGGATATTTCCTTTGTCACCATAGCCCTCTATGGGCTTCCAAATATCACATTGCCAATTCCACAAGAACTGTCTTAGCGAAAGGCTTCTTGAGGGGAAAGCTGTAACTCTGTGAGATGATTTCACAGAACACAAAGAAGTTTCTCAGAAAGCTTCTTTCTCTTTGTTATCGGAGGTTATTTCCTTTGGCCCAATGGTCTTCAATGGGATCCGAAATATCTGTTCTCAGATTCCACAGAAATAAGGCTAGCAAAGAGATCCACGAAATACAGATGTAACTCTGTGAGATGAATTAACAGAACACTAAGCAGTTTCTCAGGAAGCTTCTTTGAAGATTTCATCTGAGGATATTTCCTTTTACACCATAGCCCTCTATGGGCTTCCAAATATCACTTTGCCAATTCCACAAGAACTGTCTTAGCGAAAGGCTTCTTGAGGGGAGCGCTGTAACTCTGTGAGATTATTTCACAGAACACAAAGAAGTTTCTCAGAAAGCTTCTTTCTCTTTGTTATCGGAGGATATTTCCTTTGGCCCCATAGTCTTCAAAGGGATCCGAAATATCTGTTCTCAGATTCCACAGAAATAAGGCTAGCAAAGAGATCCACGAAATACAGATGTAACTCTGTGAGATGAATTAACAGAACACTAAGCAGTTTCTCAGGAAGCTTCCTTGCAGATTTCATCTGAGAATATTTCCTTTTACACCATAGCCCTCTGTGGGCTTCCAAATATCACTTTGCCAATTACACAAGAACTGTCTTAGCGAAAGGCTTCTTGAGGGGAAAGCTGTAAATCTGTGAGATGATTTCACAGAACACAAAGAAGTTTCTCAGAAAGCTTCTTTCTCTTTGTTATCGGAGGATATTTCCTTTGGCTTGTAGTCTTCAAAGGGATCCGAAATATCTGTTCTCAGATTCCACAGAAATAAGGCTAGCAAAGAGATCCACGAAATACAGATGTAACTCTGTGAGATGAATTAAGAGAACACTAAGCAGTTTCTCAGGAAGCTTCTTTCCAGATTTCATCTGAGGATATTTCCTTTCTCACCATAGCCCTCTACGGGCTTCGAAATATCACTTTGCCAATTCCACAAGAATTGTCTTTGCGAAAGACTTCTTGAGGGGAAAGCTGTAACTCTGTGAGATGATTTCACAGAACACAAAGAAGTTTCACAGAAAGCTTCTTTCTCTTTGTTATCGGAGGATATTTCCTTTGGCCCTATGGTCTTCAAAGGGATCCGAAATATATGTTCTCAGATTCCACAGAAATAAGGCTAGCAAAGAGATCCACGAAATGCAGATGTAACTCTGTGAGATGAATTAACAGAACACTAAGCAGTTTCTCAGGAAGTTTCTTTCCAGATTTCATCGGAGGATATTTCCTTTTTCACCATAGCCTTCTATGGGCTTCCAAATATAACTTTGCCAATTCCACAAGAACTGTCTTAGCGAAAGGCTTCTTGAGGGGAAAGCTGTAACTCTGTGTGATGATTTCACAGAACCCAAATAAGTTTCTCAGAAAGCTACTTTCTATTTGTTATCGGAGGATATTTCCATTGGCCCAATGGACTTCAAAGGGATCCGAAATATCTGTTCTCAGATTCCACAGAAATAAGGCTAGCAAAGAGATCCACGAAATACAGATGTAACTCTGTGAGATGAATTAACAGAACACTAAGCAGTTTCTCAGGAAGCTTCTTTCCAGATTTCATCTGAGGATATTTCCTTTCTCACCGTAGCCCTCTATGGGCTTCCAAATATCACTTTGCCAATTCCACAAGAATTGTCTTTGTGAAAGACTTCTTGAGGGGAAAGCTGTAACTCTGTGAGATGATTTCACAGAACACAAAGAAGTTTCTCAGAAAGCTTCTTCCTCTTTGTTATCGGATTATATTTCCATTTGCCCAATTGTCTTCAAAGGGATCCGAAATATCTGTTCTCAGATTCCACAGAAATAATGCTAGCAAAGAGATCCACGAAATACAGATGTAACTCTGTGAGATGAATTAACAGAACACTAAGCAGTTTCTCAGGAATCTTCTTTCCAGATTTCATCTGAGGATATTTCCTTTTTCACCATAGCCCTCTATGTGCTTCCAA
This sequence comes from Macaca nemestrina, assembly GCF_043159975.1. NCBI lineage: Eukaryota > Metazoa > Chordata > Mammalia > Primates > Cercopithecidae > Macaca > Macaca nemestrina. The sequence continues at coordinate 95,408,387 of NC_092138.1, read as the reverse complement.
ATATCACTTTGCCAATTCCACAAGAACTGTCTTAGCGAAAGGCTTCTTGACGGGAAAGCTTTAACTCTGTGAGATGATTTCACAGAACACAAAGAAGTTTCTCAGAAAGCTTCTTTCTCTTTGTTATCGGAGGATATTTCCTTTGGCCCTATGATCCGAAATATCTGTTCTCAGATTCCACAGAAATAAGGCTAGCAAAGAGATCCAAGAAATACATATGTAACTCTGTGAGATGAATTAACAGAACACTAAGCAGTTTCTCAGGAAGCTTCTTTGAAGATTTCATCTGAGGATATTTCCTTTTACACCATAGCCCTCTATGGGCTTCCAAATATAACTTTGCCAATTCCACAAGAACTGTCTTAGCGAAAGGCTTCTTGAGTGGAAAGCTGTAACTCTGTGAGATTATTTCACAGAACACAAAGAAGTTTCTCAGAAAGCTTCTTTCTCTTTGTTATCGGAGGATATTTCCTTTGGCCCCATAGTCTTCAAAGGGATCCGAAATATCTGTTCTCAGATTCCACAGAAATAAGGCTAGCAAAGAGATCCACGAAATACAGAGGTAACTCTGTGGGATGAATTAACAGAACACTAAGCAGTTTCCCAGGAAGCTTCTTTCCAGATTTCATCTGAGGATATTTCCTTTTTCACCATAGCCCTCTATGTGCTTCCAAATATCACTTTGCCAATTCCACAAGAACTGACTTAGCGAAAGGCTTCTTGAGGGGAAAGCTGTAACTCTGTGAGATGATTTCACAGAACACAAAGAAGTTTCTCAGAAAGCTTCTTTCTCTTTGTTATCGGAGGATATTTCCTTTGGCTTGCAGTCTTCAAAGGGATTCGAAATATCTGTTCTCAGATTCCACAGAAATAAGGCTTGCAAAGAGATCCAAGAAATACATATGTAACACTGTGAGATGAATTAACAGAACACTAAGCAGTTTCTCAGTAAGCTTCTTTCCAGATTTCATCTGAGGATATTTCCTTTTACACGATAGCCGTCTATGGGCTTCCAAATATCACTTTGCCAATTCCACAAGAACTGTCTTAGCGAAAGGCTTCTTGAGGGGAAAGCTGTAACTCTGTGAGATAACTTCACAGAACCCAAAGAAGTTTCTCAGAAAGCTTCTTTCTCTTTTTTATCGGAGGATATTTACTTTGGCCCAATGGTCTTCAAAGGGATCCGAAATATCTATTCTCAGATTCCACAGAAATAAGGCTAGCAAAGAGATCCACGAAATACAGATGTAACTCTGTGAGATGAATTAAGAGAACACTAAGCAGTTTCTCAGGAAGCTTCTTTCCAGATTTCAACTGAGGATATTTCCTTTCTCACCATAGCCCTCTAGGGGCTTCCAAATATCACTTTGCCAATTCCACAAGAATTGTCTTTGCGAAAGACTTCTTGAGGGGAAAGCTGTAACTCTGTGAGATGATTTTACAGAACACAAAGAAGTTTCTCAGAAAGCTTCTTTCTCTTTGTTATCGGAAGATATTTCCTTTGGCCCTATGGTCTTCACAGGGATCCGAAATATATGTTCTCAGATTCCACAGAAATAAGGCTAGCAAAGAGATCCAAGAAATACAGATGTAACTCTGTGAGATGAATTAACAGAACACTAAGCAGTTTCTCAGGAAGCTTCTTTTCAGATTTCATCTGAGGATATTGCCTTTCTCACCATAGCCCTCTATGGGCTTCCAAATATCACTTTGCCAATTCCACAAGAACTGTCTTAGCGAAAGGCTTCTTGCGGGGAAAGCTGTAACTCTGTGAGATGATTTCACAGAACACAAAGAAGTTTCTCAGAAAGCTTCTTTCTCTTTGTTATCGGAGGATATTTCCTTTGGCTTGTAGTCTTCAAAGGGATCCGAAATATCTGTTCTCAGATTCCACAGAAATAAGGCTAGCAAAGAGATCCAAGAAATACATATGTAACACTGTGAGATGAATTAACAGAACACTAAGCAGTTTCTCAGGAAGCTTCTTTCCAGATTTCATCTGAGGATATTTCCTTTTACACCATAGCCGTCTATGGGCTTCCAAATATCACTTTTCCAATTCCACAAGAACTGTCTTAGCGAAAGGCTTCTTGAGGGGAAAGCTGTAACTCTGTGAGATAACTTCACAGAACCCAAAGAAGTTTCTCAGAAAGCTTCTTTCTCTTTTTTATCGGAGGATATTTCCTTTGGCCCAATGGTCTTCAAAGGGATCCGAAATATCTCTTCTCAGATTCCACAGAAATAAGTCTAGCAAAGTGATCCACGAAATACAGATGTAACTCTGTGAGATGAATTAAGAGAACACTAAGCAGTTTCTCAGGAAGCTTCTTTGCAGATTTCATCTGAGGATATTTCCTTTCTCACCATAGCCCTCTAGGGGCTTCCAAATATCACTTTGCCAATTCCACAAGAATTGTCTTTGCGAAAGACTTCTTTGGGGGAAAGGTGTAACTCTGTGAGATGATTTCACAGAACACAAAGAAGTTTCTCAGAAAGCTTCTTTCTCTTTTTTATCGGAGGATATTTCCTTTGGCCCTATGGTCTTCAAAGGGATGCGAAATATATGTTCTCAGATTCCACAGAAATAAGGCTAGCAAAGAGATCCACGAAATACAGATGTAACTCTGTGAGATGAATTAACAGAACACTAAGCAGTTTCTCAGGAAGCTTCTTTTAAGATTTCATCTGAGGATATTTCCTTTCTCACCATAGCCCTCTATGGGCTTCCAAATATCACTTTGCCAATTCCACAAGAACTGTCTTAGCGAAAGGCTTCTTGAGGGGAAAGCTGTAACTCTGTGAGATGATTTCACAGAACACAAAGAAGTTTCTCAGAAAGCTTCTTTCTCTTTGTTATCGGAGGATATTTCATTTGGCCCTATTGTCTTCAAAGGGATCCGAAATATCTGTTCTCAGATTCCACAGAAATAAGTCTAGCAAAGAGATTCCCGAAATACAGATGTAACTCTGTGAGATGAATTAACAGAACACTAAGCAGTTTCTCAGGAAGCTTCTTTCCAGATTTCATCTGAGGATATTTCCTTTTTCACCATAGCCTTCTATGGGCTTCCAAATATCACTTTTCCAATTCCACAAGAACTGTCTTAGCGAAAGGCTTCTTGAGGGGAAAGCTGTAACTCTGTGAGATGATTTCACAGAACCCAAATAAGTTTCTCAGAAAGCTTCTTTCTCTTTGTTATCGGAGGATATTTCCTTTGGCCCAATGGACTTCAAAGGGATCCGAAATATCTGTTCTCAGATTCCACAGAAATAAGGCTAGCAAAGAGATCCACGAAATACAGATGTAACTCTGTGAGATGAATTAACAGAACACTAAGCAGTTTCTCAGGAAGCTTCTTTCCAGATTTCATCTGAGGATATTTCCTTTCTCACCGTAGCCCTCTATGGGCTTCCAAATATCACTTTGCCAATTCCACAAGAATTGTCTTTGTGAAATACTTCTTGAGGGGAAAGCTGTATCTCTGTGAATTGATTTCACAGAACACAAAGAAGTTTCTCAGAAAGCTTCTTTTGTTTGTTATCGGAGGATATTTCCATTGGCCCAATGGTCTTCAAAGGGATCCGAAATATCTGTTCTCAGATTCCACAGAAATAAGGCTAGCAAAGAGATCCACGAAATACAGATGTAACTCTGTGAGATGAATTAACAGAACACTAAGCAGTTTCTCAGGAAGCTTCTTTGAAGATTTCATCTGAGGATATTTCCTTTTACACCATAGCCCTCTATGGGCTTCCAAATATAACTTTGCCAATTCCACAAGAACTGTCTTAGCGAAAGGCTTCTTGAGTGGAAAGCTGTAACTCTGTGAGATTATTTCACAGAACACAAAGAAGTTTCTCAGAAAGCTTCTTTCTCTTTGTTATCGGAGGATATTTCCTTTGGCCCCATAGTCTTCAAAGGGATCCGAAATATCTGTTCTCAGATTCCACAGAAATAAGGCTAGCAAAGAGATCCACGAAATACAGAGGTAACTCTGTGGGATGAATTAACAGAACCCTAAGCTGTTTCCCAGGAAGCTTCTTTCCAGATTTCATCTGAGGATATTTCCTTTTTCACCATAGCCCTCTATGTGCTTCCAAATATCACTTTGCCAATTCCACAAGAACTGACTTAGCGAAAGGCTTCTTGAGGGGAAAGCTGTAACTCTGTGAGATGATTTCACAGAACACAAAGAAGTTTCTCAGAAAGCTTCTTTCTCTTTGTTATCGGAGGATATTTCCTTTGGCTTGCAGTCTTCAAAGGGATTCGAAATATCTGATCTCAGATTCCACAGAAATAAGGCTTGCAAAGAGATCCAAGAAATACATATGTAACACTGTGAGATGAATTAACAGAACACTAAGCAGTTTCTCAGTAAGCTTCTTTCCAGATTTCATCTGAGGATATTTCCTTTTACACCATAGCCGTCTATGGGCTTCCAAATATCACTTTGCCAATTCCACAAGAACTGTCTTAGCGAAAGGCTTCTTGAGGGGAAAGCTGTAACTCTGTGAGATAACTTCACAGAACCCAAAGAAGTTTCTCAGAAAGCTTCTTTCTCTTTTTTATCGGAGGATATTTACTTTGGCCCAATGGTCTTCAAAGGGATCCGAAATATCTATTCTCAGATTCCACAGAAATAAGGCTAGCAAAGAGATCCACGAAATACAGATGTAACTCTGTGAGATGAATTAAGAGAACACTAAGCAGTTTCTCAGGAAGCTTCTTTCCAGATTTCAACTGAGGATATTTCCTTTCTCACCATAGCCCTCTAGGGGCTTCCAAATATCACTTTGCCAATTCCACAAGAATTGTCTTTGCGAAAGACTTCTTGAGGGGAAAGCTGTAACTCTGTGAGATGATTTTACAGAACACAAAGAAGTTTCTCAGAAAGCTTCTTTCTCTTTGTTATCGGAAGATATTTCCTTTGGCCCTATGGTCTTCACAGGGATCCGAAATATATGTTCTCAGATTCCACAGAAATAAGGCTAGCAAAGAGATCCAAGAAATACAGATGTAACTCTGTGAGATGAATTAACAGAACACTAAGCAGTTTCTCAGGAAGCTTCTTTTCAGATTTCATCTGAGGATATTGCCTTTCTCACCATAGCCCTCTATGGGCTTCCAAATATCACTTTGCCAATTCCACAAGAACTGTCTTAGCGAAAGGCTTCTTGCGGGGAAAGCTGTAACTCTGTGAGATGATTTCACAGAACACAAAGAAGTTTCTCAGAAAGCTTCTTTCTCTTTGTTATCGGAGGATATTTCCTTTGGCTTGTAGTCTTCAAAGGGATCCGAAATATCTGTTCTCAGATTCCACAGAAATAAGGCTAGCAAAGAGATCCAAGAAATACATATGTAACACTGTGAGATGAATTAACAGAACACTAAGCAGTTTCTCAGGAAGCTTCTTTCCAGATTTCATCTGAGGATATTTCCTTTTACACCATAGCCGTCTATGGGCTTCCAAATATCACTTTTCCAATTCCACAAGAACTGTCTTAGCGAAAGGCTTCTTGAGGGGAAAGCTGTAACTCTGTGAGATAACTTCACAGAACCCAAAGAAGTTTCTCAGAAAGCTTCTTTCTCTTTTTTATCAGAGGATATTTCCTTTGGCCCAATGGTCTTCAAAGGGATCCGAAATATCTCTTCTCAGATTCCACAGAAATAAGTCTAGCAAAGAGATCCACGAAATACAGATGTAACTCTGTGAGATGAATTAAGAGAACACTAAGCAGTTTCTCAGGAAGCTTCTTTGCAGATTTCATCTGAGGATATTTCCTTTCTCACCATAGCCCTCTAGGGGCTTCCAAATATCACTTTGCCAATTCCACAAGAATTGTCTTTGCGAAAGACTTCTTGAGGGGAAAGGTGTAACTCTGTGAGATGATTTCACAGAACACAAAGAAGTTTCTCAGAAAGCTTCTTTCTCTTTTTTATCGGAGGATATTTCCTTTGGCCCTATGGTCTTCAAAGGGATGCGAAATATATGTTCTCAGATTCCACAGAAATAAGGCTAGCAAAGAGATCCACGAAATACAGATGTAACTCTGTGAGATGAATTAACAGAACACTAAGCAGTTTCTCAGGAAGCTTCTTTTCAGATTTCATCTGAGGATATTTCCTTTCTCACCATAGCCCTCTATGGGCTTCCAAATATCACTTTGCCAATTCCACAAGAACTGTCTTAGCGAAAGGCTTCTTGAGGGGAAAGCTGTAACTCTGTGAGATGATTTCACAGAACACAAAGAAGTTTCTCAGAAAGCTTCTTTCTCTTTGTTATCGGAGGATATTTCATTTGGCCCTATTGTCTTCAAAGGGATCCGAAATATCTGTTCTCAGATTCCACAGAAATAAGTCTAGCAAAGAGATTCCCGAAATACAGATGTAACTCTGTGAGATGAATTAACAGAACACTAAGCAGTTTCTCAGGAAGCTTCTTTCCAGATTTCATCTGAGGATATTTCCTTTTTCACCATAGCCTTCTATGGGCTTCCAAATATCACTTTTCCAATTCCACAAGAACTGTCTTAGCGAAAGGCTTCTTGAGGGGAAAGCTGTAACTCTGTGAGATGATTTCACAGAACCCAAATAAGTTTCTCAGAAAGCTTCTTTCTCTTTGTTATCGGAGGATATTTCCTTTGGCCCAATGGACTTCAAAGGGATCCGAAATATCTGTTCTCAGATTCCACAGAAATAAGGCTAGCAAAGAGATCCACGAAATACAGATGTAACTCTGTGAGATGAATTAACAGAACACTAAGCAGTTTCTCAGGAAGCTTCTTTCCAGATTTCATCTGAGGATATTTCCTTTCTCACCGTAGCCCTCTATGGGCTTCCAAATATCACTTTGCCAATTCCACAAGAATTGTCTTTGTGAAATACTTCTTGAGGGGAAAGCTGTATCTCTGTGAATTGATTTCACAGAACACAAAGAAGTTTCTCAGAAAGCTTCTTTTGTTTGTTATCGGAGGATATTTCCATTGGCCCAATGGTCTTCAAAGGGATCCGAAATATCTGTTCTCAGATTCCACAGAAATAAGGCTAGCAAAGAGATCCACGAAATACAGATGTAACACTGTTAGATGAATTAACAGAACACTAAGCAGTTTCTCAGGAATCTTCTTTCCAGATTTCATCTGAGGATATTTCCTTTTTCACCATAGCCCTCTATGTGCTTCCAAATATCACTTTGCCAATTCCACAAGAACTGTCTTAGCGAAAGGCTTCTTGAGGAGAAAGCTGTAACTCTGTGAGATGATTTCACAGAACACAAAGAAGTTTCTCAGAAAGCTTCTTTCTCTTTGTAATCGGAGGATATTTCCTTTGGCCCAATGGTCTCAAAGGGATCCGAAATATCTGTTCTCAGATTCCACAGTAATAAGGCTAGCAAGGAGATCCACGAAATACAGATGTAACTCTGTGAGATGAATTAAAGAACACTAAGCAGTTTCTCAGGAAGCTTCTTTCCAGATTTCATCTGAGGATATTTCCTTTGTCACCATAGCCCTCTATGGGCTTCCAAATATCACTTTGCCAATTCCACAAGAACTGTCTTAGCGAAAGGCTTCTTGAGGGGTTAGCTGTAACTCTGTGAGATGATTTCACAGAACACAAAGAAGTTTCTCAGAAAGCTTCTTTCTCTTTGTTATCGGAGGATATTTCCTTTTGCCCAATGGTCTTCAATGGGATCCGAAATATCTGTTCTCAGATTCCACAGAAATAAGGCTAGCAAAGAGATCCACGAAATACAGATGTAACTCTGTGAGATGAATTAACAGAACACTAAGCAGTTTCTCAGGAAGCTTCCTTGCAGATTTCATCAGAGAATATTTCCTTTTACACCATAGCCCTCTGTGGGCTTCCAAATATCACCTTGCAAATTCCACAAGAACTGTCTTAGCAAAAGGTTTCTTGAGGGGAAAGCTGTAACTCTGTGAGATGATTTCACAGAACCCAAAGAAGTTTCTCAGAAAGCTTCTTTCTCTTTTTTATCGGAGGATATTTCCTTTGGCCCTATGGTCTTCAAAGGGATCCGAAATATATGTTCTCAGAATCCACAGAAATAAGGCTAGCAAAGAGATCCACGAAATACAGATGTAACTCTGTGAGATGAATTAACAGAACAGTAAGCAGTTTCTCAGGAACCTTCTTTTCAGATTTCATCTGAGGATATTTCCTTTCTCACCATAGCCCTCTATGGGCTTCCAAATATCACTTTGCCAATTCCACAAGAACTGTCTTAGCGAAAGGCTTCTTGAGGGGAAAGCTGTAACTCTGTGAGATGATTTCACAGAACACAAAGAAGTTTCTCAGAAAGCTTCTTTCTCTTTGTTATCGGAGGATATTTCCTTTGGCTTGTAGTCTTCAAAGGGATCCGAAATATCTGTTCTCAGATTCCACAGAAATAAGGCTAGCAAAGAGATCCAAGAAATACATATGTAACACTGTGAGATGAATTAACAGAACACTAAGCAGTTTCTCAGGAAGCTTCTTTCCAGATTTCATCTGAGGATATTTCCTTTTACACCATTGCCGTCTATGGGCTTCAAAATATCACTTTGCCAATTCCACAAGAACTGTCTTAACGAAAGGCTTCTTGAGCGGAAAGATGTAACTCTGTGAGATAACTTCACAGAACCCAAAGAAGTTTCTCAGAAAGCTTCTTTCTCTTTTTTATCGGAGGATATTTCCTTTGGCCCAATGGTCTTCAAAGGGATCCGAAATATCTCTTCTCAGATTCCACAGAAATAAGTCTAGCAAAGAGATCCACGAAATACAGATGTAACTCTGTGAGATGAATTAAGAGAACACTAAGCAGTTTCTCAGGAAGCTTCTTTCCAGATTTCATCTGAGAATATTTCCTTTCTCACCATAGCCCTCTAGGGGCTTCCAAATATCACTTTGCCAATTCCACAAGAATTGTCTTTGCGAAAGACTTCTTGAGGGGAAAGCTGTAACTCTGTGAGATGATTTCACAGAACACAAAGAAGTTTCTCAGAAAGCTTCTTTCTCTTTGTTATCGGAGGATATTTCCTTTGGCCCTATGGTCTTCAAAGGGATCCGAAATATATGTTCTCAGATTCCACAGAAATAAGGCTAGCAAAGAGATCCACGAAATACAGATGTAACTCTGTGAGATGAATTAACAGAACACTAAGCAGTTTCTCAGGAAGCTTCTTTCCAGATTTCATCTGAGGATATTTCCTTTTTCACCATAGCCTTCTATGGGCTTCCAAATATCACTTTTCCAATTCCACAAGAACTGTCTTAGCGAAAGGCTTCTTGAGGGGATAGCTGTAACTCTGTGAGATGATTTCACAGAACCCAAATAAGTTTCTCAGAAAGCTTCTTTCTCTTTGTTATCGGAGGATATTTCCTTTGGCCCAATGGACTTCAAAGGGATCCGAAATATCTGTTCTCAGATTCCACAGAAATAAGGCTAGCAAAGAGATCCACGAAATACAGATGTAACTCTGTGAGATGAATTAACAGAACACTAAGCAGTTTCTCAGGAATCTTCTTTCCAGATTTCATCTGAGGATATTTCCTTTTTCACCATAGCCCTCTATGTGCTTCCAAATATCACTTTGTCAATTCCACAAGAACTGTCTTAGCGAAAGGCTTCTTGAGGAGAAAGCTGTAACTCTGTGAGATGATTTCACAGAACACAAAGAAGTTTCTCAGAAAGCTTCTTTCTCTTTGTAATCGGAGGATATTTCCTTTGGCCCAATGGTCTCAAAGGGATCCGAAATATCTGTTCTCAGATTCCACAGAAATAAGGCTAGCAAGGAGATCCACGAAATACAGATGTAACTCTGTGAGATGAATTAAAGAACACTAAGCAGTTTCTCAGGAAGCTTCTTTCCAGATTTCATCTGAGGATATTTCCTTTGTCACCGTAGCCCTCTATGGGCTTCCAAATATCACTTTGCCAATTCCACAAGAACTGTCTTAGCGAAAGGCTTCTTGAGGGGAAAGCTGTAACTCTGTGAGATGATTTCACAGAACACAAAGAAGTTTCTCAGAAAGCTTCTTTCTCTTTGTTATCGGAGGTTATTTCCTTTGGCCCAATGGTCTTCAATGGGATCCGAAATATCTGTTCTCAGATTCCACAGAAATAAGGCTAGCAAAGAGATCCATGAAATACAGATGTAACTCTGTGAGATGAATTAACAGAACACTAAGCAGTTTCTCAGGAAGCTTCTTTGAAGATTTCATCTGAGGATATTTCCTTTTACACCATAGCCCTCTATGGGCTTCCAAATATCACTTTGCCAATTCCACAAGAACTGTCTTAGCGAAAGGCTTCTTGAGGGGAAAGCTGTAACTCTGTGAGATTATTTCACAGAACACAAAGAAGTTTCTCAGAAAGCTTCTTTCTCTTTGTTATCGGAGGATATTTCCTTTGGCCCCATAGTCTTCAAAGGGATCCGAAATATCTGTTCTCAGATTCCACAGAAATAAGGCTAGCAAAGAGATCCACGAAATACAGATGTAACTCTGTGAGATGAATTAACAGAACACTAAGCAGTTTCTCAGGAAGCTTCCTTGCAGATTTCATCTGAGAATATTTCCTTTTACACCATAGCCCTCTGTGGGCTTCCAAATATCACCTTGCCAATTCCACAAGAACTGTCTTAGCAAAAGGCTTCTTCAGGGGAAAGCTGTAACTCTGTGAGATGATTTCACAGAACACAAAGAAGTTTCTCAGAAAGCTTCTTTCTCTTTTTTATCGGAGGATATTTCCTTTGGCCCTATGGCCTTCAAAGGGATCCGAAATATATGTTCTCAGAATCCACAGAAATAAGGCTAGCAAAGAGATCCACGAAATACAGATGTAACTCTGTGAGATGAATTAACAGAACACTAAGCAGTTTCTCAGGAACCTTCTTTTCAGATTTCATCTGAGGATATTTCCTTTCTCACCATAGCCCTCTATGGGCTTCCAAATATCACTTTGCCAATTCCACAAGAACTGTCTTAGCGAAAGGCTTCTGGAGGGGAAAGCTGTAACTCTGTGAGATGATTTCACAGAACACAAAGAAGTTTCTCAGAAAGCTTCTTTCTCTTTTTTATCGGAGGATATTTCATTTGGCCCTATTGTCTTCAAAGGGATCCGAAATATCTGTTCTCAGATTCCACAGAAATAAGTCTAGCAAAGAGATTCCCAAAATACAGATGTAACTCTGTGAGATGAATTAACAGAACACTAAGCAGTTTCTCAGGAAGCTTCTTTCCAGAATTCATCTGAGGATATTTCCTTTTTCACCATAGCCTTCTATGGGCTTCCAAATATGACTTTTCCAATTCCACAAGAACTGTCTTAGCGAAAGGCTTCTTGAGGGGAAAGCTGTAACTCTGTGAGATGATTTCACAGAACCCAAATAAGTTTCTCAGAAAGCTTCTTTCTCTTTGTTATCGGAGGATATTTCCTTTGGCCCAATGGACTTCAAAGGGATCCGAAATATCTGTTCTCAGATTCCACAGAAATAAGGCTAGCAAAGAGATCCACGAAATACAGATGTAACTCTGTGAGATGAATTAAGAGAACACTAAGCAGTTTCTCAGGAAGCTTCTTTCCAGATTTCATCTGAGGATATTTCCTTTCTCACCGTAGCCCTCTATGGGCTTCCAAATATCACTTTGCCAATTACACAAGAACTGACTTAGCGAAAGGCTTCTTGAGGGGAAAGCTGTAACTCTGTGAGATGATTTCACAGAACACAAAGAAGTTTCTCAGAAAGCTTCTTTCTCTTTGTTATCGGAGGATATTTCCTTCGGCTTGTAGTCTTCAAAGGGATCCGAAATATCTGTTCTCAGATTCCACAGAAATAAGGCTAGCAAAGAGATCCAAGAAATACATATGTAACACTGTGAGATGAATTAACAGAACACTAAGCAGTTTCTCAGGAAGCTTCTTTCCAGATTTCATCTGAGGATATTTCCTTTTACACCATAGCCGTCTATGGGCTTCCAAATATCACTTTTCCAATTCCACAAGAACTGTCTTAGCGAAAGCCTTTTTGAGGGGAAAGCTGTATCTCTGTGAGATGACTTCACAGAACCCAAAGAAGTTTCTCAGAAAGCTTCTTTCTCTATTTTATCGGAGGATATTTCCTTTGGCCCAATGGTCTTCAAAGGGATCCGAAATATCTCTTCTCAGATTCCACATAAATAAGTCTAGCAAAGAGATCCACGAAATACAGATGTAACTCTGTGAGATGAATTAAGAGAACACTAAGCAGTTTCTCAGGAAGCTTCTTTCCAGATTTCATCTGAGGATATTTCCTTTCTCACCGTAGCCCTCTAGGGGCTTCCAAATATCACTTTGCCAATTCCACAAGAATTGTCTTTGCGAAAGACTTCTTGAGGGGAAAGGTGTAACTCTGTGAGATGATTTCACAGAACACAAAGAAGTTTCTCAGAAAGCTTCTTTCTCTTTGTTATCGGAGGATATTTCCTTTGGCCCTATGGTCTTCAAAGGGATCCGAAATATATGTTCTCAGATTCCACAGAAATAAGGCTAGCAAAGAGATCCACGAAATACAGATGTAACTCTGTGAGATGAATTAACACAACACTAAGCAGTTTCTCAGGAAGCTTCTTTTCAGATTTCATCTGAGGATATTTCCTTTCTCACCATAGCCCTCTATGGGCTTCCAAATATCACTTTGCCAATTCCACAAGAACTGTCTTAGCGAAAGGCTTCTTGAGGGGAAAGCTGTAACTCTGTGAGATGATTTCACAGAACACAGAGAAGTTTCTCAGAAAGCTTCTTTCTCTTTGTTATCGGAGGATATTTCATTTGGCCCTATTGTCTTCAAAGGGATCCGAAATATCTGTTCTCAGATTCCACAGAAATAAGTCTAGCAAAGAGATTCCCGAAATACAGATGTAACTCTGTGAGATGAATTAACAGAACACTAAGCAGTTTCTCAGGAAGCTTCTTTCCAGATTTCATCTGAGGATATTTCCTTTCTCACCATAGCCCTCTATGGGCTTCCAAATATCACTTTGCCAATTCCACAAGAATTGTCTTTGTGAAATACTTCTTGAGGGGAAAGCTGTATCTCTGTGAATTGATTTCACAGAACACAAAGAAGTTTCTCAGAAAGCTTCTTTTGTTTGTTATCGGAGGATATTTCCATTGGCCCAATGGTCTTCAAAGGGATCCGAAATATCTGTTCTCAGATTCCATAGAAATAAGGCTAGCAAAGAGATCCACGAAATACAGATGTAACTCTGTGAGATGAATTAACAGAACACTAAGCAGTTTCTCAGGAATCTTCTTTCCAGATTTCATCTGAGGATATTTCCTTTTTCACCATAGCCCTCTATGTGCTTCCAAATATCACTTTGCCAATTCCACAAGAACTGTCTTAGCGAAAGGCTTCTTGAAGAGAAAGCTGTAACTCTGTGAGATGATTTCACAGAACACAAAGAAGTTTCTCAGAAAGCTTCTTTCTCTTTGTAATCGGAGGATATTTCCTTTGGACCAATGGTCTCAAAGGGATCCGAAATATCTGTTCTCAGATTCCACAGTAATAAGGCTAGCAAGGAGATCCACGAAATACAGATGTAACTCTGTGAGATGAATTAAAGAACACTAAGCAGTTTCTCAGGAAGCTTCTTTCCAGATTTCATCTGAGGATATTTCCTTTGTCACCATAGCCCTCTATGGGCTTCCAAATATCACTTTGCCAATTCCACAAGAACTGTCTTAGCGAAAGGCTTCTTGAGGGGAAAGCTGTAACTCTGTGAGATGATTTCACAGAACACAAAGAAGTTTCTCAGAAAGCTTCTTTCTCTTTGTTATCGGAGGATATTTCATTTGGCCCTATTGTCTTCAAAGGGATCCGAAATATCTGTTCTCAGATTCCACAGAAATAAGTCTAGCAAAGAGATTCCCAAAATACAGATGTAACTCTGTGAGATGAATTAACAGAACACTAAGCAGTTTCTCAGGAAGATTCTTTCCAGATTTCATCTGAGGATATTTCCTTTTTCACCATAGCCTTCTATGGGCTTCCAAATATGACTTTTCCAATTCCACAAGAACTGTCTTAGCGAAAGGCTTCTTGAGGGGAAAGCTGTAACTCTGTGAGATGATTTCACAGAACCCAAATAAGTTCCTCAGAAAGCTTCTTTCTCTTTGTTATCGGAGGATATTTCCTTAGGCCCAATGGACTTTAAAGGGATCCGAAATATCTGTTCTCAGATTCCACAGAAATAAGGCTAGCAAAGAGATCCACGAAATACAGATGTAACACTGTGAGATGAATTAAGAGAACACTAAGCAGTTTCTCAGGAAGCTTCTTTCCAGATTTCATCTGAGGATATTTCCTTTCTCACCGTAGCCCTCTATGGGCTTCCAAATATCACTTTGCCAATTCCACAAGAATTGTCTTTGTGAAATACTTCTTGAGGGGAAAGCTGTATCTCTGTGAGGTGATTTCACAGAACACAAAGAAGTTTCTCAGAAAGCTTCTTTCTCTTTGTTATCGGAGGATATTTCCATTGGCCCAATGGTCTTCAAAGGGATCCGAAATATCTGTTCTCAGATTCCACAGAAATAAGGCTAGCAAAGAGATCCACGAAATACAGATGTAACTCTGTGAGATGAATTAACAGAAAACTAAGCAGTTTCTCAGGAATCTTCTTTCCAGATTTCATCTGAGAATATTTCCTTTTTCACCATAGCCCTCTATGTGCTTCCAAATATCACTTTGCCAATTCCACAAGAACTGTCTTAGCGAAAGGCTTCTTGAGGAGAAAGCTGTAACTCTGTGAGATGATTTCACAGAACACAAAGAAGTTTCTCAGAAAGCTTCTTTCTCTTTTTAATCGGAGGATATTTCCTTTGGCCTAATGGTCTCAAAGGGATCCGAAATATCTGTTCTCAGATTCCACAGTAATAAGGCTAGCAAAGAGATCCACGAAATACAGATGTAACTCTGTGAGATGAATTAACAGAACACTAAGCAGGTTCTCAGGACGCTTCTTTCCAGATTTCATCTGAGGATATTTCCTTTTACACCATAGCCCTCTGCGGGCTTCCAAATATCACTTTTCCAATTCCACAAGAACTGTCTTAGCAAAAGGCTTCTTTAGGGGAAAGCTGTAACTCTGTGAGATGATTTCACAGAACACAAAGAAGGTTCTCAGAAAGCTTCTTTCTCTTTGTTATCGGAGGATATTTCCTTTGGCCCTATGGTCTTCAAAGGGATCCGAAATATCTGTTATCAGATTCCACAGAAATAAGGCTAGCAAAGAGATCCACGAAATACAGATGTAACTCTGTGATATGAATTAAGAGAACACTAAGCAGTTTCTCAGGAAGCTTCTTTCCAGATTTCAACTGAGGATATTTCCTTTCTCACCATAGCCCTCTAGGGGCTTCCAAATATCACTTTGCCAATTCCACAAGAATTGTCTTTGCGAAAGACTTCTTGAGGGGAAAGCTGTAACTCTGTGAGATGATTTCACAGAACACAAAGAAGTTTCTCAGAAAGCTTCTTTCTCTTTGTTATCGGAGGATATTTCCTTTGGCCCTATGGTCTTCACAGTGATCCGAAATATATGTTCTCAGATTCCACAGAAATAAGGCTAGCAAAGAGATCCACGAAATACAGATGTAACTCTGTGAGATGAATTAACAGAACACTAAGCAGTTTCTCAGGAAGCTTCTTTTCAGATTTTATCTGAGGATATTGCCTTTCTCACCATAGCCCTCTATGGGCTTCCAAATATCACTTTTCCAATTCCACAAGAACTGTCTTAGCGAAAGGCTTCTTGAGGGGAAAGCTGTAACTCTGTGAGATGATTCTCAGAACACAAAGAAGTTTCTCAGAAAGCTTCTTTCTCTTTGTTATCGGAGGATATTTCCATTGGCCCAATGGTCTTCAAAGGGATCCGAAATATCTGTTCTCAGATTCCACAGAAATAAGGCTAGCAAAGAGATCCACGAAATACAGATGTAACTCTGTGAGATGAATTAACAGAAAACTAAGCAGTTTCTCAGGAATCTTCTTTCCAGATTTCATCTGAGAATATTTCCTTTTTCACCATAGCCCTCTATGTGCTTCCAAATATCACTTTGCCAATTCCACAAGAACTGTCTTAGCGAAAGGCTTCTTGAGGAGAAAGCTGTAACTCTGTGAGATGATTTCACAGAACACAAAGAAGTTTCTCAGAAAGCTTCTTTCTCTTTTTAATCGGAGGATATTTCCTTTGGCCCAATGGTCTCAAAGGGATCCGAAATATCTGTTCTCAGATTCCACAGTAATAAGGCTATCAAGGAGATCCACGAAATACAGATGTAACTCTGTGAGATGAATTAAAGAACACTAAGCAGTTTCTCAGGAAGCTTCTTTCCAGATATCATCTGAGGATATTTCCTTTGTCACCATAGCCCTCTATGGGCTTCCAAATATCACTTTGCCAATTCCACAAGAACTGTCTTAGCGAAAGGCTTCTTGAGGGGAAAGCTGTAACTCTGTGAGATGATTTCACAGAACACAAAGAAGTTTCTCAGAAAGCTTCTTTCTCTTTGTTATCGGAGGATATTTCCTTTGGCCCAATGGTCTTCAATGGGATCCGAAATATCTGTTCTCAGATTCCACAGAAATAAGGCTAGCAAAGAGATCCACGAAATACAGATGTAACTCTGTGAGATGAATTAACAGAACACTAAGCAGGTTCTCAGGACGCTTCTTTCCAGATTTCATCTGAGGATATTTCCTTTTACACGATAGCCCTCTGCCGGCTTCCAAATATCACTTTGCCAATTCCACAAGAACTGTCTTAGCAAAAGGCTTCTTTAGGGGAAAGCTGTAACTCTGTGAGATGATTTCACAGAACACAAAGAAGTTTCTCAGAAAGCTTCTTTCTCTTTGTTATCGGAGGATATTTCCTTTGGCCCTATGGTCTTCAAAGGGATCCGAAATATCTGTTATCAGATTCCACAGAAATAAGGCTAGCAAAGAGATCCACGAAATACAGATGTAACTCTGTGATATGAATTAAGAGAACACTAAGCAGTTTCTCAGGAAGCTTCTTTCCAGATTTCAACTGAGGATATTTCCTTTCTCACCATAGCCCTCTAGGGGCTTCCAAATATCACTTTGCCAATTCCACAAGAATTGTCTTTGCGAAAGACTTCTTGAGGGGAAAGCTGTAACTCTGTGAGATGATTTCACAGAACACAAAGAAGTTTCTCAGAAAGCTTCTTTCTCTTTGTTATCGGAGGATATTTCCTTTGGCCCTATGGTCTTCACAGTGATCCGAAATATATGTTCTCAGATTCCACAGAAATAAGGCTAGCAAAGAGATCCACGAAATACAGATGTAACTCTGTGAGATGAAATAAGAGAACACTAAGCAGTTTCTCAGGAAGCTTCTTTTCAGATTTTATCTGAGGATATTGCCTTTCTCACCATAGCCCTCTATGGGCTTCCAAATATCACTTTTCCAATTCCACAAGAACTGTCTTAGCGAAAGGCTTCTTGAGGGGAAAGCTGTAACTCTGTGAGATGATTCTCAGAACACAAAGAAGTTTCTCAGAAAGCTTCTTTCTCTTTGTTATCGGAGGATATTTCCTTTGGCTTGTAGTCTTCAAAGGGATCCGAAATATCTGTTCTCAGATTCCACAGAAATAAGGCTAGCAAAGAGATCCAAGAAATACATATGTAACACTGTGAGATGAATTAACAGAACACTAAGCAGTTTCTCAGGAAGATTCTTTCCAGATTTCATCTGAGGATATTTCCTTTTACACCATAGCCGTCTATGGGCTTCCAAATATCACTTTGCCAATTCCACAAGAACTGTCATAACGAAAGGCTTCTTGAGGGGAAAGATGTAACTCTGTGAGATAACTTCAGAGAACCCAAAGAAGTTTCTCAGAAAGCTTCTTTCTCTTTTTTATCGGAGGATATTTCCTTTGGCCCAATGGTCTTCAAAGGGATCCGAAATATCTCTTCTCAGATTCCACAGAAATAAGGCTAGCAAAGAGATCCACGAAATACAGATGTAACTCTGTGAGATGAATTAACAGAACACTAAGCAGTTTCTCAGGAAGCTTCCTTGCAGATTTCATCTGAGAATATTTCCTTTTACACCATAGCCCTCTGCGGGCTTCCAAATATCACCTTGCCAATTCCACAAGAACTGTCTTAGCAAAAGTCTTCTTCAGGGGAAAGCTGTAACTCTGTGAGATGATTTCACAGAACACAAAGAAGTTTCTCAGAAAGATTCTTTCTCTTTGTTATCGGAGGATATTTCCTTTGGCCCTATGGTCTTCAAAGGGATCCGAAATATATGTTCTCAGAATCCACAGAAATAAGGCTAGCAAAGAGATCCACGAAATACAGATGTAACTCTGTGAGATGAATTAACAGAACACTAAGCAGTTTCTCAGGAACCTTCTTTTCAGATTTCATCTGAGGATATTTCCTTTCTCACCATAGCCCTCTATGGGCTTCCAAATATCACTTTGCCAATTCCACAAGAACTGTCTTAGCGAAAGGCTTCTTGAGGGGAAAGCTGTAACTCTGTGAGATGATTTCACAGAACACAAAGAAGTTTCTCATAAAGCTTCTTTCTCTTTGTTATCGGAGGATATTTCCTTTGGCCCAATGGTCTTCAAAGGGATCCGAAATATCTGTTCTCAGATTCCACAGAAATAAGGCTAGCAAAGAGATCCACGAAATACAGATGTAACTCTGTGAGATGAATTAAGAGAACACTAAGCAGTTTCTCAGGAAGCTTCTTTCCAGATTTGAACTGAGGATATTTGCTTTCTCACCAAAGCCCTCTAGGGGCTTCCAAATATCACTTTGCCAATTCCACAATAATTGTCTTTGCGAAAGACTTCTTGAGGGGAAAGCTGTAACTCTGTGAGATGATTTCACAGAACACAAAGAAGTTTCTCAGAAAGCTTCTTTCTCTTTGTTATCGGAGGATATTTCCTTTGGCTTGTAGTCTTCAAAGGGATCCGAAATATCTGTTCTCAGATTCCACAGAAATAAGGCTAGCAAAGAGATCCAAGAAATACATATGTAACACTGTGAGATGAATTAACAGAACACTAAGCAGTTTCTCAGGAAGCTTCTTTGAAGATTTCATCTGAGGATATTTCTTTTTACACCATAGCCCTCTATGGGCTTCCAAATATCACTTTGCCAATTGCACAAGAACTGTCTTAGCGAAAGGCTTCTTGAGGGGAAAGCTGTAACTCTGTGAGATTATTTCACAGAACACAAAGAAGTTTCTCAGAAAGCTTCTTTCTCTTTGTTATCGGAGGATATTTCCTTTGGCCCCATAGTCTTCAAAGGGATCCGAAATATCTGTTCTCAGATTCCACAGAAATAAGGCTAGCAAAGAGATCCACGAAATACAGATGTAACTCTGTGAGATGAATTAACAGAACACTAAGCAGTTTCTCAGGAAGCTTCCTTGCAGATTTCATCTGAGAATATTTCCTTTTACACCATAGCCCTCTGTGGGCTTCCAAATATCATCTTGCCAATTCCACAAGAACTGTCTTAGCAAAAGGCTTCTTCAGGGGAAAGCTGTAACTCTGTGAGATGATTTCACAGAACACAAAGAAGTTTCTCAGAAAGCTTCTTTCTCTTTGTTATCGGAGGATATTTCCTTTGGCCCTATGGTCTTCAAAGGGATCCGAAATATATGTTCTCAGAATCCACAGAAATAAGGCTAGCAAAGAGATCCACGAAATACAGATGTAACTCTGTGAGATGAATTAACAGAACACTAAGCAGTTTCTCAGGAACCTTCTTTTCAGATTTCATCTGAGGATATTTCCTTTCTCACCATAGCCCTCTATGGGCTTCCAAATATCACTTTGCCAATTCCACAAGAACTGTCTTAGCGAAAGGCTTCTTGAGGGGAAAGCTGTAACTCTGTGAGATGATTTCACAGAACACAAAGAAGTTTCTCATAAAGCTTCTTTCTCTTTGTTATCGGAGGATATTTCCTTTGGCCCAACGGTCTTCAAAGGGATCCGAAATATCTGTTCTCAGATTCCACAGAAATAAGGCTAGCAAAGAGATCCACGAAATACAGATGTAACTCTGTGAGATGAATTAAGAGAACACTAAGCAGTTTCTCAGGAAGCTTCTTTCCAGATTTCAACTGAGGATATTTCCTTTCTCACCATAGCCCTCTAGGGGCTTCCAAATATCACTTTGCCAATTCCACAAGAATTGTCTTTGCGAAAGACTTCTTGAGGGGAAAGCTGTAACTCTGTGAGATGATTTCACAGAACACAAAGAAGTTTCTCAGAAAGCTTCTTTCTCTTTGTTATCGGAGGATATTTCCTTTGGCCCTATGGTCTTCACAGGGATCCGAAATATATGTTCTCAGATTCCACAGAAATAAGGCTAGCAAAGAGATCCACGAAATACAGATGTAACTCTGTGAGATGAATTAACAGAACACTAAGCAGTTTCTCAGGAAGCTTCTTTTCAGATTTCAATTGAGGATATTGCCTTTCTCACCATAGCCCTCTATGGGCTTCCAAATATCACTTTGCCAATTCCACAAGAACTGTCTTAGCGAAAGGCTTCTTGAGGGGAAAGCTGTAACTCTGTGAGATGATTTCACAGAACACAAAGAAGTTTCTCAGAAAGCTTCTTTCTCTTTGTTATCGGAGGATATTTCCTTTGGCTTGTAGTCTTCAAAGGGATCCGAAATATCTGTTCTTAGATTCCACAGAAATAAGGCTAGCAAAGAGATCCAAGAAATACATATGTAACACTGTGAGATGAATTAACAGAACACTAAGCAGTTTCTCAGGAAGCTTCTTTCCAGATTTCATCTGAGGATATTTCCTTTTACACCATAGCCGTCTATGGGCTTCCAAATATCACTTTGCCAATTCCACAAGAACTGTCTTAGCGAAAGGCTTCTTGAGGGGAAAGCTGTAACTCTGTGAGATAACTTCACAGAACCCAAAGAAGTTTCTCAGAAAGCTTCTTTCTCTTTTTTATCGGAGGATATTTCCTTTGGCCCAATGGTCTTCAAAGGGATCCGAAATATCTGTTCTCAGATTTCACAGAAATAAGGCTAGCAAAGAGATCCACGAAATACAGATGTAACTCTGTGAGATGAATTAAGAGAACACTAAGCAGTTTCTCAGGAAGCTTCTTTCCAGATTTCATCTGAGGATATTTCCTTTCTCACCATAGCCCTCTAGGGGCTTCCAAATATCACTTTGCCAATTCCACAAGAATTGTCTTTGCGAAAGACTTCTTGAGGGGAAAGGTGTAACTCTGTGAGATGATTTCACAGAACACAAAGAAGTTTCTCAGAAAGCTTCTTTCTCTTTGTTATCGGAGGATATTTCCTTTGGCCCTATGGTCTTCAAAGGGATCCGAAATATATGTTCTCAGATTCCACAGAAATAAGGCTAGCAAAGAGATCCACGAAATACAGATGTAACTCTGTGAGATGAATTAACAGAACACTAAGCAGTTTCTCAGGAAGCTTCTTTTCAGATTTCATCTGAGGATATTTCCTTTCTCACCATAGCCCTCTATGGGCTTCCAAATATCACTTTGCCAATTCCACAAGAACTGTCTTAGCGAAAGGCTTCTTGAGGGGAAAGCTGTAACTCTGTGAGATGATTTCACAGAACAAAAAGAAGTTTCTCAGAAAGCTTCTTTCTCTTTGTTATCGGAGGATATTTCATTTGGCCCTATTGTCTTCAAAGGGATCCGAAATATCTGTTCTCATATTCCACAGAAATAAGTCTAGCAAAGAGATTCTCGAAATACAGATGTAACTCTGTGAGATGAATTAACAGAACACTAAGCAGTTTCTCAGGAAGCTTCTTTCCAGATTTCATCTGAGGATATTTCCTTTGTCACCATAGCCTTCTATGGGCTTCCAAATATCACTTTTCCAATTCCACAAGAACTGTCTTAGCGAAAGGCTTCTTGAGGGGAAAGCTGTAACTCTGTGAGATGATTTCACAGAACCCAAATAAATTTCTCAGAAAGCTTCTTTCTCTTTGTTATTGGAGGATATTTCCTTTGGCCCAATGGACTTCAAAGGGATCCGAAATATCTGTTCTCAGATTCCACAGAAATAAGGCTAGCAAAGAGATCCACGAAACACAGATGTAACTCTGTGAGATGAATTAAGAGAACACTAAGCAGTTTCTCAGGAAGCTTCTTTCCAGATTTCATCTGAGGATATTTCCTTTCTCACCGTAGCCCTCTATGGGCTTCCAAATATCACTTTGCCAATTCCACAAGAATTGTCTTTGTGAAATACTTCTTGAGGGGAAAGCTGTATCTCTGTGAGATGATTTCACAGAACACAAAGAAGTTTCTCAGAAAGCTTCTTTCTCTTTGTTATCGGAGTATATTTCCTTTGGCCCTATAGTCTTCAAAGGGATCCGAAATATCTGTTCTCAGATTCCACAGAAATAAGGCTAGCAAAGAGATCCACGAAATACAGATGTAACTCAGTGAGATGAATTAAGAGAACACTAAGCAGTTAATCAGGAAGCTTCTTTTCAGATTTCATCTGAGGATATTTCCTTTCTCACCATAGCCCTCTATGGGCTTCCAAATATCACTTTGCCAATTCCACAAGAACTGTCTTAGCGAAAGGCTTCTTGAGGGGAAAGCTGTAACTCTGTGAGATGATTTCACAGAACACAAAGAAGTTTCTCAGAAAGCTTCTTTCTCTTTGTTATCGGAAGATATTTCCTTTGTCCCCATAGTCTTCAAAGGGATCCGAAATATCTGTTCTCAGATTCCACAGAAATAAGGCTAGCAAAGAGATCCAGGAAATAAACATGTAACTCTGTGAGATGAAGTAACAGAACACTAAGCAGTTTCTCAGGAAGCTTCTTTCCAGATTTCATCTGAGGATATTTCCTTTCTCACCATAGCCCTCTATGGGCTTCCAAATATCACTTTGCCAATTCCACAAGAACTGTCTTAGCGAAAGGCTTCTTGAGGGGAAAGCTGTAACTCTGTGAGATGATTTCACAGAACACAAAGAAGTTTCTCAGAAAGCTTCTTTCTCTTTGTTATCGGAGTATATTTCCTTTGGCCCTATTGTCTTCAAAGGGATCCGAAATATCTGTTCTCAGATTCCACAGAAATAAGGATAGCAAAGGGATTCATGAAATACCGATGTAACTCCGTGAGATGAATTAACAGGACACTAAGGAGTTTCTCAGGAAGCTTCTTTCCAGATTTCATCTGAGGATATTTCCTTTTACACCATAGCCCTCTATGGGCTTCCAAATATCACTTTGCCAATTCCACAAGAAATGTCTTAGCGAAAGGCTTCTTGAGGAGAAAGCTGTAACTCTGTGAGATGATTTCACAGAACACAAAGAAGTTTCTCAGAAAACTTCTTTCTCTTTGTTATCGGAAGATATTTCCTTTGGCCCCATAACCTTCAAAGGGATCCCAAATATCTGTTCTCAGATTCCACAGAAATAAGGCTAGCCAAGAGATCCACGAAATACAGATGTAACTCTGTGAGATGAATTAACAGAACACGAAGCAGTTTCTCAGGAAGCTTCTTTCCAGATTTCATCTGAGGATATTTCCTTTTTCACCATAGCCCTCTATGGGCTTCTAAATATCACTTTGCCAATTCCACAAGAACTGTCTTAGCGAAAGGCTTCTTGAAGGGAAAGCTTGTAACTCTGTGAGATGATTTCTCAGAACACAAAGAAGTTTCTCAGAAAGCTTCTTTCTCTTTGTTATCGGAGGATATTTCCATTGGCCCTATAGTCTTCAAAGGGATCCGAAATATCTGTTCTCAGATTCCACAGAAATAAGGCTAGCAAAGAGATCCACGAAATACATATGTAACTCTGTGAGATGAATTAACAGAACACTAAGCAGTTTCTCAGGAAGCTTCTTTCCAGATTTCATCTGAGGATATTTCCTTTTTCACCATAGCCCTCTATGGGCTTCCAAATATCACTTTGCCAATTCCACAAGAGCTGTCATAGCAAAAGGCTTCTTGAGGGGAAGCTGTAACTCTGTGAGATGATTTCACAGAACACAAAGAAGTTTCTCAGAAAGCTTCTTTCTCTTTGTTATAGGAGGATATTTCCTTTGGTCCTAAAGTTCTCAAAAGGATCCGAAATATCTGTTCTCAGATTCCACAGAAATAATGCTAGCAAAGAGATCCACGAAATACCGATGTAACTCTGTGAGATGAATTATCAGAACACTAAGCAGTTTCTCAGGAAGCTTCCTTCCATATTTCATCTGAGGATATTTCCTTTTTCACCATAGCCCTCTATGGGCTTCCAAATATCACTTTGCCAATTCCACAAGAACTGTCTTAGCGAAAGGCTTCTTGAGGGGAAAGCTGTAAATCTGTGAGATGATTTCACAGAACACAAAGAAGTTTCTCAGAAAGCTTCTTTCTCTTTGTTATCGGAGGATATTTCCTTTGGCCCTATAGTCTTCAAAGGGATCCGAAATATCTGTTCTCAGATTCCACAAAAATAAGGCTAGCAAAGAGATCCACGAAATACAGATGTAACTCTGTGAGATGAATTAACAGAACACTAAGCAGTTTCTCAGGAAGCTTCTTTCCAGATTTCATCTGAGGATATTTCCTTTTTCACCATAGCCCTCTATGGGCTTCCAAATATCACTTTGTCAATTCCACAAGAATTGTCTTTGTGAAATACTTCTTGAGGGGAAAGCTGTATCTCTGTGAGATGATTTCACAGAACACAAAGAAGTTTCTCAGAAAGCTTCTTTCTCTTTGTTATCGGAGGATATTTCCATTGGCCCAATGGTCTTCAAAGGGATCCGAAATATCTGTTCTCAGATTGCACAGAAATAAGGCTAGCAAAGAGATCCACGAAATACAGATGTAACTCTGTGAGATGAATTAACAGAACACTAAGCAGTTTCTCAGGAATCTTCTTTCCAGATTTCATCTGAGGATATTTCCTTTTTCACCATAGCCCTCTATGTGCTTCCAAATATCACTTTGCCAATTCCACAAGAACTGTCTTAGCGAAAGGCTTCTTGAGGGAAAGCTGTAACTCTGTGAGATGATTTCACAGAACACAAAGAAGTTTCTCAGAAAGCTTCTTTCTCTTTGTAATCAGAGGATATTTCCTTTGGCCCAATGGTCTCAAAGGGATCCGAAATATCTGTTCTGAGATTCCACAGTAATAAGGCTAGCAAGGAGATCCACGAAATACAGATGTAACTCTGTGAGATGAATTAAAGAACACTAAGCAGTTTCTCAGGAAGCTTCTTTCCAGATTTCATCTCAGGATATTTCCTTTGTCACCATAGCCCTCTGTGGGCTTCCAAATATCACTTTGCCAATTCCACAAGAACTGTCTTAGCGAAAGACTTCTTGAGGGGAAAGCTGTAACTCTGTGAGATGATTTCACAAAACACAAAGAAGTTCCTCAGAAAGCTTCTTTCTCTTTGTTATCGAAGGATATTTCCTTTGGCCCAATGGTCTTCAATGGGATCCGAAATATCTGTTCTCAGATTCCACAGAAATAAGGCTAGCAAAGAGATCCACGAAATACAGATGTAACTCTGTGAGATGAATTAACAGAACACTAAGCAGTTTCTCAGGACGCTTCTTTCAGATTTCATCTGAGGATATTTCCTTTTACACCATAGCCCTCTACGGGCTTCCAAATATCACTTTGCCAATTCCACAAGAACTGTCTTAGCAAAATGCTTCTTGAGGGGAAAGCTGTAACTCTGTGAGATGATTTCACAGAACACAAAGAAGTTTCTCAGAAAGCTTCTTTCTCTTTTTTATCGGAGGATATTTCCTTTGGCCCTATGGTCTTCAAAGGGATCCGAAATATCTGTTCTCAGATTCCACAGAAATAAGTCTAGCAAAGAGATCCACGAAATACAGATGTAACTCTGTGAGATGAATTAACAGAACACTAAACAGTTTCTCAGGAAGCTTCTTTCAAGATTTCATCTGAGGATATTTCCTTCTTCACCATAGCCCTCTATGGGCTTCCAAATATCACTTTTCCAACTCCACAAGAACTGTCTTAGCGAAAGGCTTCTTGAGGGGAAAGCTGTAACTCTGTGAGATTATTTCACAGAACACAAAGAAGTTTCTCAGAAAGCTTCTTTCTCTTTGTTATCGGAGGATATTTCCTTTGGCCCCATAGTCTTCAAAGGGATCCGAAATATCTGTTCTCAGATTCCACAGAAATAAGGCTAGCAAAGAGATCCATGAAATACAGATGTAACTCTGTGAGATGAATTAAGAGAACACTAAGCAGTTTCTCAGGAAGCTTCTTTCCATATTTCATCTGAGGATATTTCCTTTCTCACCATAGCCCTCTATGGGCTTCCAAATATCACTTTTCCAATTCCACAAGAACTGTCTTAGCGAAAGGCTTCTTGAGGGGAAAGCTGTAACTCTGTGAGATGATTTCACAGAACACAAAGAAGTTTCTCAGAAAGCTTCTTTCTCTTTGTTATCGGAGGATATTTCCTTTGGCTTGTATTCTTCAAAGGGATCCGAAATATCTGTTCTCAGATTCCACAGAAATAAGGCTAGCAAAGAGATCCAAGAAATACATATGTAACACTGTGAGATGAATTAACAGAAAACTAAGCAGTTTCTCAGGAAGCTTCTTTCCAGATTTCATCTGAGGATATTTCCTTTTACACCATAGCCGTCTATGGGCTTCCAAATATCACTTTGCCAATTCCACAAGAACTGTCTTAGCGAAAGGCTTCTTGAGGGGAAAGCTGTAACTCTGTGAGATAACTTCACAGAACCCAAAGAAGTTTCTCAGAAAGCTTCTTTCTCTTTTTTATCGGAGGACATTTCCTTTGGCCCAATGGTCTTCAAAGGGATCCGAAATATCTGTTCTCAGATTCCACAGAAATAAGGCTAGCAAAGAGATCCACGAAATACAGATGTAACTCTGTGAGATGAATTAAGAGAACACTAAGCAGTTTCTCAGGAAGCTTCTTTCCAGATTTCATCTGAGGATATTTCCTTTCTCACCATAGCCCTCTAGGGGCTTCCAAATATCACTTTGTCAATTCCACAAGAATTGTCTTTGCGAAAGACTTCTTGAGGGGAAAGGTGTAACTCTGTGAGATGATTTCACAGAACACAAAGAAGTTTCTCAGAAAGCTTCTTTCTCTTTGTTATCGGAGGATATTTCCTTTGGCCCTATGGTCTTCAAAGGGATCCGAAATATATGTTCTCAGATTCCACAGAAATAAGGCTAGCAAAGAGATCCACGAAATACAGATGTAACTCTGTGAGATGAATTAACAGAACACTAAGCAGTTTCTCAGGAAGCTTCTTTTCAGATTTCATCTGAGGATATTTCCTTTCTCACCATAGCCCTCTAGGGGTTCCAAATATCACTTTGCCAATTCCACAAGAACTGTCTTAGCGAAAGGCTTCTTGAGGGGAAAGCTGTAACTCTGTGAGATGATTTCACAGAACAAAAAGAAGTTTCTCAGAAAGCTTCTTTCTCTTTGTTATCGGAGGATATTTCATTTGGCCCTATTGTCTTCAAAGGGATCCGAAATATCTGTTCTCAGATTCCACAGAAATAAGTCTAGCAAAGAGATTCTCGAAATACAGATGTAACTCTGTGAGATGAATTAACAGAACACTAAGCAGTTTCTCAGGAAGCTTCTTTCCAGATTTCATCTGAGGATATTTCCTTTGTCACCATAGCCTTCTATGGGCTTCCAAATATCACTTTTCCAATTCCACAAGAACTGTCTTAGCGAAAGGCTTCTTGAGGGGAAAGCTGTAACTCTGTGAGATGATTTCACAGAACCCAAATAAATTTCTCAGAAAGCTTCTTTCTCTTTGTTATTGGAGGATATTTCCTTTGGCCCAATGGACTTCAAAGGGATCCGAAATATCTGTTCTCAGATTCCACAGAAATAAGGCTAGCAAAGAGATCCACGAAATACAGATGTAACTCTGTGAGATGAATTAAGAGAACACTAAGCAGTTTCTCAGGAAGCTTCTTTCCAGATTTCATCTGAGGATATTTCCTTTCTCACCGTAGCCCTCTATGGTCTTCCAAATATCACTTTGCCAATTCCACAAGAATTGTCTTTGTGAAATACTTCTTGAGGGGAAAGCTGTATCTCTGTGAGATGATTTCACAGAACACAAAGAAGTTTCTCAGAAAGCTTCTTTCTCTTTGTTATCAGAGGATATTTCCTTTGGCCCTATGGTCTTCAAAGGCATCCGAAATATCTGTTCTCAGATTCCACAGAAATAAGGCTAGCAAAGAGATCCACGAAATACAGATGTAACCCTGTGAGATGAAGTAACAGAACACTAAGCAGTTTCTCAGGAAGCTTCTTTCCAGATTTCATCTGAGGATATTTCCTTTCTCACCATAGCCCTCTATGGGCTTCCAAATATCACTTTGCCAATTCCAGAAGAACTGTCTTAGCGAAAGGCTTCTTGAGGGGAAAGCTGTAACTCTGTGAGATGATTTCACAGAACACAAAGAAGTTTCTCAGAAAGCTTCTTTCTCTTTGTTATCGGAGTATATTTCCTTTGGCCCTATTGTCTTCAAAGGGATCCGAAATATCTGTTCTCAGATTACACAGAAATAAGGCTAGCAAAGGGATTCATGAAATACCGATGTAACTCCGTGAGATGTATTAACAGGACACTAAGGAATTTCTCAGGAAGCTTCTTTCCAGATTTCATCTGAGGATATTTCCTTTTACACCATAGCCCTCTATGGGCTTCCAAATATCACTTTGCCAATTCCACAAGAAATGTCTTAGCGAAAGGCTTCTTGAGGAGAAAGCTGTAACTCTGTGAGATGATTTCACAGAACACAAAGAAGTTTCTCAGAAAACTTCTTTCTCTTTGTTATCGGAAGATATTTCCTTTGGCCCCATAACCTTCAAAGGGATCCCAAATATCTGTTCTCAAATTCCACAGAAATAAGGCTAGCCAAGAGATCCACGAAATACAGATGTAACTCTGTGAGATGAATTAACAGAACACTAAGCAGTTTCTCAGGAAGCTTCTTTCCAGATTTCATCTGAGGATATTTCCTTTTTCACCATAGCCCTCTATGGGCTTCCAAATATCACTTTGCCAATTCCACAAGAACTGTCTTAGCGAAAGGCTTCTTGAAGGGAAAGCTGTAACTCTGTGAGATGATTTCTCAGAACACAAAGAAGTTTCTCAGAAAGCTTCTTTCTCTTTGTTATCGGAGGATATTTCCTTTGGCCCTATAGTCTTCAAAGGGTTCCGAAATATCTGTTCTCAGATTCCACAGAAATAAGGCTAGCAAAGAGATCCCCGAAATACCGATGTAACTCTGTGAGATGAATTAACAGAACACTAACCAGTTTCTCAGGAAGCTTCGTTCCAGATTTCATCTGAGGATATTTCCTTTCTCACCATAGCCCTCTATGGGCTTCCAAATATCACTTTGCCAATTCCACAAGAACTGTCTTAGCGAAAGGCTTCTTGAGGGGAAAGCTGTAACTCTGTGAGATGATTTCACAGAACACAAAGAAGTTTCTCAGAAAGCTTCTTTCTCTTTGTTATCGGAGGATATTTCCATTGGCCCTATAGTCTTCAAAGGGATCCGAAATATCTGTTCTCAGATTCCACAGAAATAAGGCTAGCAAAGGGATCCACGAAATACATATGGAACTCTGTGAGATGAATTAACAGAACACTAAGCAGTTTCTCAGGAAGCTTCTTTCCAGGTTTCATCTGAGGATATTTCCTTTGTCACCATAGCCCTCTATGGGCTTCCAAATATCACTTTGCCAATTCCACAAGAACTGTCATAGCAAAAGGCTTCTTGAGGGGAAAGCTGTAACACTGTGAGATGATTTCACAGAACACAAAGAAGTTTCTCAGAAAGCTTCTTTCTCTTTGTTATAGGAGGATATTTCCTTTGGCCCTAAAGTTCTCAAAGGGATCCGAAATATCTGTTCTCAGATTCCACAGAAATAAGACTAGCAAAGAGATCCACGAAATACCGATGTAACTCTGTGAGATGAATTAACAGAACATTAAGCAGTTTCTCAGGAAGCTTCTTTGCAGATTTCATCTGAGGATATTTCCTTTTTCACCATAGCCCTCTATGGGCTTCCAAATATCACTTTGCCAATTCCACAAGAACTGTCTTAGCGAAAGGCTTCTTCAGGGGAAAGCTGTAACTCTGTGAGATGATTTCACAAAACACAAAGAAGTTTCTCAGAAAGCTTCTTTCTCTTTGTTATCGGAGGATATTTCCTTTGGCCCAATGGTCTTCAAAGGGATCCGAAATATCTGTTCTCAGATTCCACAGAAATAAGTCTAGCAAAGAGATCCACGAAATACAGATGTAACTCTGTGAGATGAATTAACAGAACACTAAGCAGTTTCTCAGGAAGATTCTTTCCAGATTTCATCTGAGGATATTTCCTTTCTCACCATAGCCCTCTATGGGCTTCCAAATATCACTTTGCCAATTCCAGAAGAACTGTCTTAGCGAAAGGCTTCTTGAGGGGAAAGCTGTAACTCTGTGAGATGATTTCACAGGACACAAAGAAGTTTCTCAGACAGCTTCTTTCTCTTTGTTATCGGAGGATATTTCCTTTGGCCCTATAGTCTTCAAAGGGATCCGAAATATCTGTTCTCAGATTCCACAGAAATAAGGCTAGCAAAGAGATCCACGAAATACAGATGTAAATCTGTGAGATGAATTAACAGAACACTAAGCAGTTTCTCAGGAAGCTTCTTTCCAGATTTCATCTGAGGATATTTCCTTTTACACCATAGCCCTCTAAGGGCTTCCAAATATCACTTTGCCAATTCCACAAGAACTGTCTTAGCGAAAGGCTTCTTGAGGGGAAAGCTGTAACTCTGTGAGATGATTTCACAGAACACAAAGAAGTTTCTCAGAAAGCTTCTTTCTGTTTGTTATCGGAAGATATTTCCTTTGGCCCCATAGTCTTCAAAGGGATGCGAAATATCTGTTCTCAGATTCCACAGAAATAAGGCTAGCAAAGAGATCCACGAAATACAGATGTAACTCTGTGAGATGAATTAACAGAACACTAAGCAGTTTCTCAGGAAGCTTCTTTCCAGATTTCATCTGAGGATATTTCCTTTCTCACATAGCCCTTTACGGGCTTCCAAATATCACATTGCCATTTCCACAAGAACTGTCTTAGCGAAAGGCTTCTTGAGGGGAAAGCTGTAACTCTGTGAGATGATTTCACAAAACACAAAGAAGTTTCTCAGAAAGCTTCTTTCTCTTTGTTATCGGAGGATATTTCCTTTGGCCCTATAGTCTTCAAAGGGATCCGAAATATCTGTTCTCAGATTCCACAGAAATAAGGCTAGCAAAGAGATCAACGAAATACAGATGTAACTCTGTGAGATGAATTAACAGAACACTAAGCAGTTTCTCAGGAAGATTCTTTCCAGGTTTCATCTGAGGATATTTCCTTTCTCACCATAGCCCTCCATGGGCTTCCAAATATCACTTTGCCAATTCCAGAAGAACTGTCTTAGCGAAAGGCTTCTTGAGGGGAAAGCTGTAACTCTGTGAGATGATTTCTCAGAACACAAAGAAGTTTCTCAGAAAGCTTCTTTCTCTTTGTTATCGGAGGATATTTCCATTGGCCCTATAGTCTTCAAAGGGATCCGAAATATCTGTTCTCAGATTCCACAGAAATAAGGCTAGCAAAGAGATCCACGAAATACAGATGTAACTCTGTGAGATGAATTAACAGAACACTAAGCAGTTTCTCAGGAAGCTTCTTTCCAGATTTCATCTGAGGATATATCCTTTCTCACCATAGCCCTCTATGGGCTTCCAAATATCACTTTGCCAATTCCAGAAGAACTGTCTTAGCGAAAGGCTTCTTGAGGGGAAAGCTGTAACTCTGTGAGATGATTTCACAGGACACAAAGAAGTTTCTCAGACAGCTTCTTTCTCTTTGTTATCGGAGGATATTTCCTTTGGCCCTATAGTCTTCAAAGGGATCCGAAATATCTGTTCTCAGATTCCACAGAAATAAGGCTAGCAAAGAGATCCACGAAATACAGATGTAACTCGGTGAGATGAATTAACAGAACACTAAGCAGTTTCTCAGGAAGCTTCTTTCCAGATTTCATCTGAGGATATTTCGTTTTACACCATAGCCCTCTAAGGGCTTCCAAATATCACTTTGCCAATTCCACAAGAACTGTCTTAGCGAAAGGCTTCTTGAGGGGAAAGCTGTAACTCTGTGAGATGATTTCACAGAACACAAAGAAGTTTCTCAGAAAGCTTCTTTCTGTTTGTTATCGGAAGATATTTCCTTTGGCCCCATAGTCTTCAAAGGGATGCGAAATATCTGTTCTCAGATTCCACAGAAATAAGGCAAGAAAAGAGATCCACGAAATACAGATGTAACTCTGTGAGATGAATTAACAGAACACTAAGCAGTTTCTCAGGAAGCTTCTTTCCAGATTTCATCTGAGGATATTTCCTTTCTCACATAGCCCTTTACGGGCTTCCAAATATCACATTGCCATTTCCACAAGAACTGTCTTAGCGAAAGGCTTCTTGAGGGGAAAGCTGTAACTCTGTGAGATGATTTCACAAAACACAAAGAAGTTTCTCAGAAAGCTTCTTTCTCTTTGTTATCGGAGGATATTTCCTTTGGCCCTATAGTCTTCAAAGGGATCCGAAATATCTGTTCTCAGATTCCACAGAAATAAGGCTAGCAAAGAGATCCACGAAATACAGATGTAACTCTGTGAGATGAATTAACAGAACACTAAGCAGTTTCTCAGGAAGATTCTTTCCAGGTTTCATCTGAGGATATTTCCTTTCTCACCATAGCCCTCCATGGGCTTCCAAATATCACTTTGCCAATTCCAGAAGAACTGTCTTAGCGAAAGGCTTCTTGAGGGGAAAGCTGTAACTCTGTGAGATGATTTCTCAGAACACAAAGAAGTTTCTCAGAAAGCTTCTTTCTCTTTGTTATCGGAGGATATTTCCATTGGCCCTATAGTCTTCAAAGGGATCCGAAATATCTGTTCTCAGATTCCACAGAAATAAGGCTAGCAAAGAGATCCACGAAATACAGATGTAACTCTGTGAGATGAATTAACAGAACACTAAGCAGTTTCTCAGGAAGCTTCTTTCCAGATTTCATCTGAGGATATTTCCTTTTTCACCATAGCCCTCTATGGGCTTCCAAATATCACTTTGCCAATTCCACAAGAACTGTCATAGCAAAAGGCTTCTTGAGGGGAAAGCTGTAACTCTGTGATATGATTTCACAGAACACAAAGAAGTTTCTCAGAAAGCTTCTTTCTCTTTATTATAGGAGGATATTTCCTTTGGTCCTAAAGTTCTCAAAGGGATCCGAATATCTGTTCTCAGATTCCACAGAAATAATGCTAGCAAAGAGATCCACGAAATACCGATGTAACTCTGTGAGATGAATTAGCAGAACACTAAGCAGTTTCTCAGGAAGCTTCTTTCCAGATTTCATCTGAGGATATTTCCTTTTTCACCATAGCCCTCTATGGGCTTCCAAATATCACTTTGCCAATTCCACAAGAACTGTCTTAGCGAAAGGCTTCTTGAGGGGAAAGCTGTAAATCTGTGAGATGATTTCACAGAACACAAAGAAGTTTCTCAGAAAGCTTCTTTCTCTTTGTTATCGGAGGATATTTCCTTTGGCCCTATAGTCTTCAAAGGGATCCGAAATATCTGTTCTCAGATTCCACAAAAATAAGGCTAGCAAAGAGATCCACGAAATACAGATGTAACTCTGTGAGATGAATTAACAGAACACTAAGCAGTTTCTCAGGAAGCTTCTTTCCAGATATCATCTGAGGATATTTCCTTTTTCACCATAGCCCTCTATGGGCTTCCAAATATCACATTGCCAATTCCACAAGAACTGTCTTAGCGAAAGGCTTGGTGAGGGGAAAGCTGTAACTCTGTGAGATGATTTCACAGAACGCAAAGAAGTTTCTCAGAAAGCTTCTTTCTCTTTGTTATCGGAGGATATTTCCTTTGGCCCTATGATCTTCAAAGGGATCCGAAATATCTGTTCTCAGATTCCACAGAAATAAGGCTAGCAAAGAGATCCACGAAATACAGATGTAACTCTGTGAGATGAATTCACAGAACACTAAGCAGTTTCTCAGGAAGCTTCTTTCCAGATTTCATCTGAGGATATTTCCTTTTTCACCATAGCCCTCTATGGGCTTCCAAATATGACTTTGTCAATTCCACAAGAACTGTCTTAGCAAAAGGCTTCTTGAGGGGAAAGCTGTAACACTGTGAGATGATTTCACAAAACAAAAAGAAGTTTCTCAGAAAGCTTCTTTCTCTTTGTTATCGGAGGATATTTCCTTTGGACCTATGGTCTTCAAAGGGATCCGATATATCTGTTCTCAGATTCCACAGAAATAATGCTAGCAAAGAGATCCACGAAATACAGATGTAACTCTGTGAGATGAATTAACAGAACACTAAGAAGTTTCTCAGGAAGCTTCTTTCCAGATTTCATCTGAGGATATTTCCTTTTTCACCATAGCCCTCTATGGGCTTCCAAATATCACTTTCCCAATTCCACAAGAACTGTCTTAGCGAAAGGCTTCTTGAGGGGAAAGCTGTAACTCTGTGAGATGATTTCACAGAACACAAAGAAGTTTCTCAGAAAGCTTCTTTCTCTTTGTTATCGGAGGATATTTCCTTCGGCCCTATAGTCTTCAAAGGGATCCGAAATATCTGTTCTCAGATTCCACAGAAATAAGGCTAGCAAAGAGATCCACAAAATACAGATGTAACTCTGAGAGATGAATTAACAGAACACTAAGCAGTTTCTCAGGAAGCTTCTTTCCAGATTTCATCTGAGGATATTTCCTTTGTCACCATAGCACTCTATGGGCTTCCAAATATCACTTTGCCAATTCCACAAGAACTGTAATAGCGAAAGGCTTCTTGAGGGGAAAGCTGTAACTCTGTGAGATGATTTCACAGAACACAAAGAAGTTTCTCAGAAAGCTTCTTTCTCTTTGTTATCGGAGGATATTTCCTTTGGCCCTATAGTCTTCAAAGGGATCCGAAATATCTGTTCTCAGATTCCACAGAAATAAGGCTAGCAAAGAGATCCACGAAATACAGATGTAACTCGGTGAGATGAATTAACAGAACACTAAGCATTCTCTCAGGAAGCTTCTTTCCAGATTTCATCTGAGGATATTTTCTTTTACACCATAGCCCTCTAAGGGCTTCCAATTATCACTTTGCCAATTCCACAAAACTGTCTCAGTGAAAGGCTTCTTGAGGGGAAAGCTGTAACTCTGTGAGATGATTTCACAGAACACAAAGAAGTTTCTCAGAAAGCTTCTTTCTGTTTGTTATCGGAAGATATTTCCTTCGGCCGCATAGTCTTCAAAGGGATGCGAAATATCTGTTCTCAGATTCCACAGAAATAAGGCTAGCAAAGAGATCCACGAAATACATATGTAACTCTGTGAGATGAATTAACAGAACACTAAGCAGTTTCTCAGGAAGCTTCTTTCCAGATTTCATCTGAGGATATTTCCTTTCTCACCTTTACCCTCTATGGGCTTCCAAATATCACTTTGCCAATTCAACAAGAACTGTCTTAGCGAAAGGCTTCTTGAGTGGAAAGCTGTATCTCTGTGAGATGATTTCACAGAACACAAAGAAGTTTCGCAGAAAGCTTCTTTCTCTTTGTTATCGGAGGATATTTCCATTGGCCCTATAGTCTTCAAAGGGATCCGAAATATCTATTCTCAGATTCCACAGAAATAAGGCTAGCAAAGAGATCCACGAAATACATATGTAACTCTGTGAGATGAATTAACAGAACACTAAGCAGTTTCTCAGGAAGCTTCTTTCCAGATTTCATCTGAGGATATTTCCTTTTTCACCATAGCCCTCTATAGGCTTCCAAATATCACTTTGCCAATTCCACAAAAACTGTCATAGCAAAAGGCTTCTTGAGGGGAAAGCTGTAACACTGTGAGATGATTTCACAGAACACAAAGAAGTTTCTCAGAAAGCTTCTTTCTCTTTGTTATAGGAGGATATTTCCTTTGGCCCTAAAGTTCTCAAAGGGATCCGAAATATCTGTTCTCAGATTCCACAGAAATAAGGCTAGCAAAGAGATCCACGAAATACCGATGTAACTCTGTGAGATGAATTAACAGAACACTAAGCAGTTTCTCAGGAAGTTTCTTTCCAGATTTCATCTGAGGATATTTCCTTTTTCACCATAGCCCTCTATGGGCTTCCAAATATCACTTTGCCAATTCCACAAGAACTGTCTTAGCGAAAGGCTTCTTGAGGGGAAAGCTGTAACTCTGTGAGATGATTTCATAGAACACAAAGAAGTTTCTCAGAAAGCTTCTTTCTCTTTTTTATCGGAAGATATTTCCTTTGGCCCCATAGTCTTCAAAGGGATCCGAAATATCTGTTATCAGATTCCACAGAAATAAAGCTAGCAAAGAGATCCACGAAATACAGATGTAACTCTGTGAGATGAATTAACAGAACACTAAGCAGTTTCTCAGGAAGCTTCTTTCCAGATTTCATCTGAGGATATTTCCTTTCTCACATAGCCCTCTATGGGCCTCCAAATATCACTTTGCCAATTCCACAAGAACTGTCTTAGGGAAACGCTTCTTGAGGGGAAAGCTGTAACTCTGTGAGATGATTTCACAGAACACAAAGAAGTTTCTCAGAAAGATTCTTTCTCTTTGTTATCGGAGGATATTTCCTTTGGCCCTATAGTCTTCAAAGGGATCCGAAATATCTGTTCTCAGATTCCACCAAAATAAGGCTAGCAAATAGATCCACGAAATTCCGATGTAACTCTGTGAGATGAATTAACAGAACACTATGCAGTTTCTCAGGAAGCTTCCTTCCAGATTTCATCTGAGGATATTTCCTTTTTCACCGTAGCCCTCTATGGGCTTCCAAATAACACTTTGCCAATTCCACAAGAAGTGTCTTAGCAAAAGGCTTCTTCAGAGAAAAGCTGTAACTCTGTGAGATGATTTCACAGAACACATAGAAGTTTCTCAGAAAGCTTCTTTCTCTTTGTTATCGGAGGATATTTCCATTGGCCCTATAGCCTTCAAAGGGATCCGAAATATCTGTTCTCAGATTCCACAGAAATAAGGCTAGCAAAGAGATCCACGAAATACAGATGTAACTCTGTGAGATGAATTAACAGGACACTAAGCAGTTTCTCAGGAAGCTTCTTTCCAGATTTCATCTGAGGACATTTCCTTTTACAACATAGCCCTCTATGGGCTTATTATCACTTTGCCAATTCCACAAGAACTGTGTTAGCGAAAGGCTTCTTGAGGGGAAAACTGTAACTCTGTGAGATGATTTCACAGAACACAAAGAAGTTTCTCAGAAAGCTTCTTTCTCTTTGTTATGGGAAGATATTTCCTTTGGCCCCGTAGTCTTCAAAGGGATCTGAAATATCTGTTCTCAGATTCCCCAGAAATAAGGCTAGCAAAGAGATCCACGAAATACAGATGTAACTCTGTGAGATGAATTAACAGAACACTAAGCAGTTTCTCACGAAGCTTCTATCCAGATTTCATCTGAGGATATTTCCTTTCTCACCATAGCCCTCTATGGGCTTCCAAATATCCCTTTGCCAATTCCAAAAGAACTGTCTTAGCGAAAGGCTTTTTAAGGGGAAAGCTGTAACTCTGTGAGATGATTTCACAGAACACAAAGAAGTTTCTCAGAAAGCTTCTTTCTCTTTGTTATCGGAAGATATTTCCTTTGTCCCCATAGTCTTCAAAGGGATCCGAAATATCTGTTCTCAGATTCCCCAGAAATAAGGCTAGCAAAGAGATCCACGAAATACAGATGTAACTCTGTGAGATGAATTAAGAGAACACTAAGCAGTTTCTCAGGAAGCTTCTTTCCAGATTTCATCTGAGGATATTTCCTTTCTCACAGAGCCCTCTATGGGCCTCCAAATATCACTTTGCCAATTCCACAAGAACTGTCTTAGCGAAAGGCTTCTTGAGGGGAAAGCTGTAACTCTGTGAGATGATTTCACAGAACACAAAGAAGTTTCTACGAAAGCTTCTTTCTCTTTGTTAACGGAGGATATTTCCTTTGGCCCTATAGTCTTCAAAGGGATCCGAAATATCTGTTCTCAGATTCCACCGAAAGAAGGCTAGCAAATAGATCCACGAAATTCCGATGTAACTCTGTGAGATGAATTAACAGAACACTAAGCAGTTTCTCAGGAAGCTTCCTTCCAGATTTCATCTGAGGATATTTCCTTTTTCACCATAGCCCTCTATGGGCTTCCAAATATCACTTTGCCAATTCCACAAGAACTGTCTTAGCGAAAGGCTTCTTGAGAGCAAAGCTGTAACTCTGTGAGATGATTTCACAGAACACAGGAAGTTTCTCAGAAAGCTTCTTTCTCTTTGTTTTCGGAGGATATTTCCTATGGCCCGATAGTCTTCAAAGGGATCCGAAATATCTGTTCTCAGATTCCAAAGAAATAAGGCTAGCGAAGAGATCCACGAAATACAGATGTAACTCTGTGAGATGAATTAACAGAAACTAAGCAGTTTCTCAGGAAGCTTCTTTGCAGATTTCATCTAAGGATATTTCTCTTTACACCATAACCCTCTATGGGCTTCCAAATATCACTTTTCCAATTCCACAAGAACTGTCTTAGCGAAAGACTTCTTGAGGGGAAAGCTGTAACTCTGTGAGATGATTTCACAGAACACAAAGAAGTTTCTAGGAAAGCTTCTTTCTCTTTGTTATCGGACGATATTTCCTTTGGCCCCATAGTCTTCAAAGGGATCCGAAATATCTCTTCTCAGATTCCACAGAAATAAGGCTAGCAAAGAGATCCACGAAATACAGATGTAACTCTGTGAGATGAATTAACAGAACACTAAGCAGTATCTCACGAAGCTTCTTTCCAGATTTCATATGAGGATATTTCCTTTCTCACCATAGCCGTCTATGGGCTTCCAAATATCACTTTGCCAATTCCACAAAACTGTCTCAGCGAAAGGCTTTTTGAAGGGAAAGCTGTAACTCTGTGAGATGATTTCACAGAACACAAAGATGTTTCTCAGAAAGCTTCTTTCTCTTTGTTATCGGAGGATATTTCCATTGGCCCTATAGACTTCAAAGGGATCCGAAATATCTGTTCTCAGATTCCACAGAAATAAGGCTAGCAAAGAGATCCACGAAATAC
The DNA here is from genome assembly GCF_043159975.1 of Macaca nemestrina. Taxonomy (NCBI): domain Eukaryota; kingdom Metazoa; phylum Chordata; class Mammalia; order Primates; family Cercopithecidae; genus Macaca; species Macaca nemestrina. The sequence continues at coordinate 95,369,111 of NC_092138.1, read as the reverse complement.
AGAAGTAACTCTGTGAGATGAATTAACAGAACACTAAGCAGTTTCTCAGGAAGCTTCTTTCCAGATTTCATCTGAGGATATTTTCTTTTACAACATAGCCCTCTATGGGCATATAAATATCACTTTGCCAATTCCACAAGAACTGTCTTAGGGGAAGGTTTCTTGAGGGGAAAGCTGTAACTCTGTGAGATGATTTCACAGAACACAAAGGAGTTTCTCAGAAAGCTTCTTTCTCTTTGTTATCGGAGGATATTTCATTTGGCCCTACTGTCTTCAAAGGGATCCGAAATATCTGTTCTCAGATTCCACAGAAATAAGGCTAGCAAAGAGATCCACGAAATACAGATGTAACTCTGTGAGATGAATTAACAGAACATTAAGCAGTTTCTCAGGAAGCTTCTTTCCAGATTTCATCTGAGGATATTTCCTTTCTCACTTAGCCCTCTATGGGCTTCCAAATATCACTTTGCCAATTCCACAAGAACTGTCGTAGCGAAAGGCTTCTTGAGGGGAAAGCTGTAACTCTGTGAGATGATTTCACAGAACACAAAGAAGTTTCTAAGAAAGCTTCCTTCTCTTTGTTATCGGAGGATATTTCCTTTGCCCCTATAGTCTTCAAAGGGATCCGAAATATCTGTTCTCATATTCCACCGAAATAAGGCTAGCAAAGAGATCCACGAAATTCCGATGTAACTCTGTGAGATGAATTAACAGAACACTATGCAGTTTCTCAGGAAGCTTCTTTCCAGATTTCATCTGAGGATATTTCCTTTTTCACCGTAGCCCTCTATGGGCTTCCAAATATCACTTTGCCAATTGCACAAGAACTGTCTTAGCGAAAGGCTTCTTGAGAGCAAAGCTGTATCTCTGTGAGATGATTTCACAGAACACAAAGAAGTTTCTCAGAAAGCTTCTTTCTCTTTGTTATCGGAAGATGTTTCCTTTGACCCCATAGTCTTCAGCGGGATCCGAAACATCTGTTCTCAGATTCCACAAAAATAAGGCTAGCAAAGAGATCCACGAAATACAGATGTAATTCTGTGACTTGAATTAAGAGAACACTAAGCAGTTTCTCAGGAAGCTTCTTTCCAGATTTCTTCTGAGGATATTTGCTTTCTCACCATAGCCGTCTATGGGCTTCCAAATATCACTTTGCCAATTCCACAAGAACTGTCTTAGCGAAAGGCTTCTTGAAGGGAAAGCTGTAACTCTGTGAGATGATTTCACAGAACACAAAGAAGTTTCTCAGAAAGCTTCTTTCTCTTTGTTATCGGAGGATATTTCCTTTGGCCCTATGGTCTTCAAAGGGATCCGAAATATCTGTTCTCAGATTCCACATAAATAAGTCTAGCAAAGAGATCCACGAAATACAGATGTAACTCTGTGAGATGAATTAACAGAACACTAAGCAGTTTCTCAGGAAGCTTCTTTCCAGATTTCATCTGAGGATAATTCCTTTTTCACCATAGTCCTCTATGGGCTTCCAAATATCACTTTGCCAATTCCACAAGAACTGTCTCAGCGAAAGGCTTCTTGAGGGGAAAGCTGTAACTCTGTGAGATGATTTCACAGAACACAAAGAAGTTTCTCAGAAAGCTTCTTTCTGTTTGATATCGGAAGATATTTCCTTTGGCCTCATAGTCTTCAACGGGATCCGAAATATCTGTTCTCAGATTCCACAGAAATAAGGCTAGCAAAGAGATCCACGAAATACAGATGTACCTCTGTGAGATGAATTAACAGAACACTAAGCAGTTTCTCAGGAAGCTTCTTTCCAGATTTCACCTGAGGATACTTCTTTTATCACCATAGCCCTCTATGGGCTTCCAAATATCACTTTGCCAATTTCACAAGAACTGTCTTAGCGAAAGACTTCTTGAGGGGAAAGATGTACCTCTGTGAGATGATTTCACAGAACACAAAGAAGTTTCTCAGAAAGCTTCTTTCTCTTTGTTATCGGAGGATATTTCATTTGGCCCTATTGTCTTCAAAGAGATCCGAAATATCTGTTCCAGATTGCACAGAAATAAGGCTAGCAAAGAGATCCACGAAATACCGATGTAACTCTGTGAGATGAATTAAGAGAACACTAAGCAGTTTCTCAGGAAGCTTCTTTCCAGATTTCATCTGAGGATATTTCCTTTGTCACCATAGCCCACTAAGGGCTTCCAAATATCACTTTGCCAATTCCACAAGAACTGTCTAAGCGAAAGGCTTCTTGAGGGGACAGCTGTAACTCTGTGAGATGATTTCAGAGAACCCAAAGAAGTTTCTCAGAAAGCTTCTTTCTCTTTGTTATCGGAGGATATTTCCTTTGGCCCAATGGTCTTCAATGGGATCCGAAATATCTGTTCTCAGATTCCACAGAAATAAGGCTAGCAAAGAGATCCACGAAATACAGATGTAACTCTGTGAGATGAATTAACAGAACACTAAGCAGTTTCTCAGGACGCTTCTTTCCAGATTTCATCTGAGGATATTTCCTTTTACACCATAGCCCTCTACGGGCTTCCAAATATCACTTTGCCAATTCCACAAGAACTGTCTTAGCAAAATGCTTCTTTAGGGGAAAGCTGTAACTCTGTGAGATGATTTCACAGAACACAAAGAAGTTTCTCAGAAAGCTTCTTTCTCTTTGTTATCGGAGGATATTTCCTTTGGCCCTATGGTCTTCAAAGGGATCCGAAATATCTGTTCTCAGATTCCACAGAAATAAGTCTAGCAAAGAGATCCACGAAATACAGATGTAACTCTGTGAGATGAATTAACATAACACTAAGCAGTTTCTCAGGAAGCTTCTTTCCAGATTTCATCTGAGGATATTTCCTTCTTCACCATAGCCCTCTATGGGCTTCCAAATATCACTTTTCCAACTCCACAAGAACTGTCTTAGCGAAAGGCTTCTTGAGGGGAAAGCTGTAACTCTGTGAGATTATTTCACAGAACACAAAGAAGTTTCTCAGAAAGCTTCTTTCTCTTTGTTATCGGAGGATATTTCCTTTGGCCCCATAGTCTTCAAAGGGATCCGAAATATCTGTTCTCAGATTCCACAGAAATAAGGCTAGCAAAGAGATCCATGAAATACAGATGTAACTCTGTGAGATGAATTAAGAGAACACTAAGCAGTTTCTCAGGAAGCTTCTTTCCAGATTTCATCTGAGGATATTTCCTTTCTCACCATAGCCCTCTATGGGCTTCCAAATATCACTTTTCCAATTCCACAAGAACTGTCTTAGCGAAAGGCTTCTTGAGGGGAAAGCTGTAACTCTGTGAGATGATTTCACAGAACACAAAGAAGTTTCTCAGAAAGCTTCTTTCTCTTTGTTATCGGAGGATATTTCCTTTGGCTTGTAGTCTTCAAAGGGATCCGAAATATCTGTTCTCAGATTCCACAGAAATAAGGCTAGCAAAGAGATCCAAGAAATACATATGTAACACTGTGAGATGAATTAACAGAACACTAAGCACTTTCTCAGGAAGCTTCTTTCCAGATTTCATCTGAGGATATTTCCTTTTACATCATAGCCGTCTATGGGCTTCCAAATATCACTTTGCCAATTCCACAAGAACTGTCTTAGCGAAAGGCTTCTTGAGGGGAAAGCTGTAACTCTGTGAGATGATTTCACAGAACAAAAAGAAGTTTCTCAGAAAGCTTCTTTCTCTTTGTTATCGGAGGATATTTCATTTGGCCCTACTGTCTTTAAAGGGATCAGAAATATCTGTTCTCAGATTCCACAGAAATAAGTCTAGCAAAGAGATTCCCGAAATACAGATGTAACTCTGTGAGATGAATTAACAGAACACTAAGCAGTTTCTCAGGAAGCTTCTTTCCAGATTTCATCTGAGGATATTTCCTTTTTCACCATAGCCTTCTATGGGCTTCCAAATATCACTTTTCCAATTCCACAAGAACTGTCTTAGCGAAAGGCTTCTTGAGGGGAAAGCTGTAACTCAGTGAGATGATTTCACAGAACCCAAATAAGTTTCTCAGAAAGCTTCTTTCTCTTTGTTATCGGAGGATATTTCCTTTGGCCCAATGGACTTCAAAGGGATCCGAAATATCTGTTCTCAGATTCCACAGAAATAAGGCTAGCAAAGAGATCCACGAAATACAGATGTAACTCTGTGAGATGAATTAAGAGAACACTAAGCAGTTTCTCAGGAAGCTTCTTTCCAGATTTCATCTGAGGATATTTCCTTTCTCATCGTACCCCTCTAGGGGCTTCCAAATATCACTTTGCCAATTCCACAAGAATTGTCTTTGTGAAATACTTCTTGAGGGGAAAGCTGTATCTCTGTGAGATGATTTCACAGAACACAAAGAAGTTTCTCAGAAAGCTTCTTTCTCTTTGTTATCGGAGGATATTTCCATTGGCCCAATGGTCTTCAAAGGGATCCGAAATATCTGTTCTCAGATTCCACAGAAATAATGCTAGCAAAGAGATCCACGAAATACAGATGTAACTCTGTGAGATGAATTAACAGAACACTAAGCAGTTTCTCAGGAATCTTCTTTCCAGATTTCATCTGAGGATATTTCCTTTTTCACCATAGCCCTCTATGTGCTTCCAAATATCACTTTGCCAATTCCACAAGAACTGTCTTAGCGAAAGGCTTCTTGAGGAGAAAGCTGTAACACTGTGAGATGATTTCACAGAACACAAAGAAGTTTCTCAGAAAGCTTCTTTCTCTTTGTAATCGGAAGATATTTCCTTTGGCCCAATGGTCTCAAAGGCATCCGAAATATCCGTTCTCAGATTCCACAGTAATAAGGCTAGCAAGGAGATCCACGAAATACAGATGTAACTCTGTGAGATGAATTAAAGAAAACTAAGCAGTTTCTCAGGAAGCTTCTTTGCAGATTTCATCTGAGGATATTTCCTTTCTCACCATAGCCCTCTATGGGCTTCCAAATATCACTTTGCCAATTCCACAAGAACTGTCTTAGCGAAAGGCTTCTTGAGGGGAAAGCTGTAACTCTGTGAGATGATTTCACAGAACACAAAGAAGTTTCTCAGAAAGCTTCTTTCTCTTTGTTATCGGAGGATATTTCCTTTGGCCCAATGGTCTTCAATGGGATCCGAAATATCTGTTCTCAGATTCCACAGAAATAAGGCTAGCAAAGAGATCCACGAAATACAGATGTAACTCTGTGAGATGAATTAACAGAACACTAAGCAGTTTCTCAGGACGCTTCTTTCCAGATTTCATCTGAGGATATTTCCTTTTACACCATAGCCCTCTACGGGCTTCCAAATATCACTTTGCCAATTCCACAAGAACTGTCTTACAAAATGCTTCTTTAGGGGAAAGCTGTAACTCTGTGAGATGATTTCACAGAACACAAAGAAGTTTCTCAGAAAGCTTCTTTCTCTTTGTTATCGGAGGATATTTCCTTTGGCCCTATGGTCTTCAAAGGGATCCGAAATATCTGTTCTCAGATTCCACAGAAATAAGTCTAGCAAAGAGATCCACGAAATACAGATGTAACTCTGTGAGATGAATTAACATAACACTAAGCAGTTTCTCAGGAAGCTTCTTTCCAGATTTCATCTGAGGATATTTCCTTCTTCACCATAGCCCTCTATGGGCTTCCAAATATCACTTTTCCAACTCCACAAGAACTGTCTTAGCGAAAGGCTTCTTGAGGGGAAAGCTGTAACTCTGTGAGATTATTTCACAGAACACAAAGAAGTTTCTCAGAAAGCTTCTTTCTCTTTGTTATCGGAGGATATTTCCTTTGGCCCCATAGTCTTCAAAGGGATCCGAAATATCTGTTCTCAGATTCCACAGAAATAAGGCTAGCAAAGAGATCCATGAAATACAGATGTAACTCTGTGAGATGAATTAAGAGAACACTAAGCAGTTTCTCAGGAAGCTTCTTTCCAGATTTCATCTGAGGATATTTCCTTTCTCACCATAGCCCTCTAGGGGTTCCAAATATCACTTTTCCAATTCCACAAGAACTGTCTTAGCGAAAGGCTTCTTGAGGGGAAAGCTGTAACTCTGTGAGATGATTTCACAGAACACAAAGAAGTTTCTCAGAAAGCTTCTTTCTCTTTGTTATCGGAGGATATTTCCTTTGGCTTGTAGTCTTCAAAGGGATCCGAAATATCTGTTCTCAGATTCCACAGAAATAAGGCTAGCAAAGAGATCCAAGAAATACATATGTAACACTGTGAGATGAATTAACAGAACACTAAGCACTTTCTCAGGAAGCTTCTTTCCAGATTTCATCTGAGGATATTTCCTTTTACATCATAGCCGTCTATGGGCTTCCAAATATCACTTTGCCAATTCCACAAGAACTGTCTTAGCGAAAGGCTTCTTGAGGGGAAAGCTGTAACTCTGTGAGATGATTTCACAGAACAAAAAGAAGTTTCTCAGAAAGCTTCTTTCTCTTTGTTATCGGAGGATATTTCATTTGGCCCTACTGTCTTTAAAGGGATCAGAAATATCTGTTCTCAGATTCCACAGAAATAAGTCTAGCAAAGAGATTCCCGAAATACAGATGTAACTCTGTGAGATGAATTAACAGAACACTAAGCAGTTTCTCAGGAAGCTTCTTTCCAGATTTCATCTGAGGATATTTCCTTTTTCACCATAGCCTTCTATGGGCTTCCAAATATCACTTTTCCAATTCCACAAGAACTGTCTTAGCGAAAGGCTTCTTGAGGGGAAAGCTGTAACTCAGTGAGATGATTTCACAGAACCCAAATAAGTTTCTCAGAAAGCTTCTTTCTCTTTGTTATCGGAGGATATTTCCTTTGGCCCAATGGACTTCAAAGGGATCCGAAATATCTGTTCTCAGATTCCACAGAAATAAGGCTAGCAAAGAGATCCACGAAATACAGATGTAACTCTGTGAGATGAATTAAGAGAACACTAAGCAGTTTCTCAGGAAGCTTCTTTCCAGATTTCATCTGAGGATATTTCCTTTCTCATCGTACCCCTCTAGGGGCTTCCAAATATCACTTTGCCAATTCCACAAGAATTGTCTTCTTGAAATACTTCTTGAGGGGAAAGCTGTATCTCTGTGAGATGATTTCACAGAACACAAAGAAGTTTCTCAGAAAGCTTCTTTCTCTTTGTTATCGGAGGATATTTCCATTGGCCCAATGGTCTTCAAAGGGATCCGAAATATCTGTTCTCAGATTCCACAGAAATAATGCTAGCAAAGAGATCCACGAAATACAGATGTAACTCTGTGAGATGAATTAACAGAACACTAAGCAGTTTCTCAGGAATCTTCTTTCCAGATTTCATCTGAGGATATTTCCTTTTTCACCATAGCCCTCTATGTGCTTCCAAATATCACTTTGCCAATTCCACAAGAACTGTCTTAGCGAAAGGCTTCTTGAGGAGAAAGCTGTAACACTGTGAGATGATTTCACAGAACACAAAGAAGTTTCTCAGAAAGCTTCTTTCTCTTTGTAATCGGAAGATATTTCCTTTGGCCCAATGGTCTCAAAGGCATCCGAAATATCCGTTCTCAGATTCCACAGTAATAAGGCTAGCAAGGAGATCCACGAAATACAGATGTAACTCTGTGAGATGAATTAAAGAAAACTAAGCAGTTTCTCAGGAAGCTTCTTTCCAGATTTCATCTGAGGATATTTCCTTTGTCACCATAGCCCTCTATGGGCTTCCAAATATCACTTTGCCAATTCCACAAGAACTGTCTTAGCGAAAGGCTTCTTGAGGGGAAAGCTGTAACTCTGTGAGATGATTTCACAGAACACAAAGAAGTTCCTCAGAAAGCTTCTTTCTCTATGTTATCGGAGGATATTTCCTTTGGCCCTATGTTCTTCAAAGGGATCCGAAATATATGTTCTCAGATTCCACAGAAATGAGGCTAGCAAAGAGATCCACGAAATACAGATGTAACTCTGTGAGATGAATTAACAGAACACTAAGCAGTTTCTCAGGAAGCTTCTTTGCAGATTTCATCTGAGGATATTTCCTTTCTCACCATAGCCCTCTATGGGCTTCCAAATATCACTTTGCCAATTCCACAAGAACTGTCTTAGCGAAAGGCTTCTTGAGGGGAAAGCTGTAACTCTGTGAGATGATTTCACAGAACACAAAGAAGTTTCTCAGAAAGCTTCTTTCTCTTTGTTATCGGAGGATATTTCATTTGGCCCTATTGTCTTCAAAGGGATCCGAAATATCTGTTCTCAGATTCCACAGAAATAAGGCTAGCAAAGAGATTCCCGAAATACAGATGTAACTCTGTGTGATGAATTAAGAGAACACTAAGCAGTTTCTCAGGAAGCTTCTTTCCAGATTTCATCTGAGGATATTTCCTTTCTCACCGTAGCCCTCTATGGGCTTCCAAATATCACTTTGCCAATTCCACAAGAATTGTCTTTGTGAAATACTTCTTGAGGGGAAAGCTGTATCTCTGTGAGATGATTTCACAGAACACAAAGAAGTTTCTCAGAAAGCTTCTTTCTCTTTGTTATCGGAGGATATTTCCATTGGCCCAATGGTCTTCAAAGGGATCCGAAATATCTGTTCTCAGATTCCACAGAAATAAGGCTAGCAAAGAGATCCACGAAATACAGATGTAACTCTGTGAGATGAATTAACAGAACACTAAGCAGTTTCTCAGGAAGCTTCTTTCCAGATTTCATCTGAGGATATTTCCTTTCTCACCATAGCCCTCTATGGGCTTCCAAATATCACTTTGCCAATTCCACAAGAACTGTCTTAGCGAAAGGCTTCTTGAGGGGAAAGCTGTAACTCTGTGAGATGATTTCACAGAACACAAAGAAGTTTCTCAGAAAGCTTCTTTCTCTTTGTTATCGGAGGATATTTCATTTGGCCCTATTGTCTTCAAAGGGATCCGAAATATCTGTTCTCAGATTCCACAGAAATAAGGCTAGCAAAGAGATTCCCGAAATACAGATGTAACTCTGTGAGATGAATTAAGAGAACACTAAGCAGTTTCTCAGGAAGCTTCTTTCCAGATTTCATCTGAGGATATTTCCTTTCTCACCGTAGCCCTCTATGGGCTTCCAAATATCACTTTGCCAATTCCACAAGAATTGTCTTTGTGAAATACTTCTTGAGGGGAAAGCTGTATCTCTGTGAGATGATTTCACAGAACACAAAGAAGTTTCTCAGAAAGCTTCTTTCTCTTTGTTATCGGAGGATATTTCCATTGGCCCAATGGTCTTCAAAGGGATCCGAAATATCTGTTCTCAGATTCCACAGAAATAAGGCTAGCAAAGAGATCCACGAAATACAGATGTAACTCTGTGAGATGAATTAACAGAACACTAAGCAGTTTCTCAGGAATCTTCTTTCCAGATTTCATCTGAGGATATTTCCTTTTTCACCATAGCCCTCTATGTGCTTCCAAATATCACTTTGCCAATTCCACAAGAACTGTCTTAGCGAAAGGCTTCTTGAGGAGAAAGCTGTAACTCTGTGAGATGATTTCACAGAACACAAAGAAGTTTCTCAGAAAGCTTCTTTCTCTTTGTAATCGGAGGATATTTCCTTTGGCCCAATGGTCTCAAAGGGATCCGAAATATCTGTTCTGAGATTCCACAGTAATAAGGCTAGCAAGGAGATCCACGAAATACAGATGTAACTCTGTGAGATGAATTAAAGAACACTAAGCAGTTTCTCAGGAAGCTTCTTTCCAGATTTCATCTCAGGATATTTCCTTTGTCACCATAGCCCTCTATGGGCCTCCAAATATCACTTTGCCAATTCCACAAGAACTGTCTTAGCGAAAGGCTTCTTGAGGGGAAAGCTGTAACTCTATGAGATGATTTCACAGAACACAAAGAAGTTCCTCAGAAAGCTTCTTTCTCTTTGTTATCGGAGGATATTTCCTTTGGCCCAATGGTCATCAAAGGGATCCGAAATATCTGTTCTCAGATTCCACAGAAATAAGGCTAGCAAAGAGATCCACGAAATACAGATGTAACTCTGTGAGATGAATTAACAGAACACTAAGCAGTTTCTCAGGACGCTTCTTTCCAGATTTCATCTGAGGATATTTCCTTTTACACCATAGCCCTCTACGGGCTTCCAAATATCACTTTGCCAATTCCACAAGAACTGTCTTAGCAAAATGCTTCTTTAGGGGAAAGCTGTAACTCTGTGAGATGATTTCACAGAACACAAAGAAGTTTCTCAGAAAGCTTCTTTCTCTTTGTTATCGGAGGATATTTCCTTTGGACCTATGGTCTTCAAAGGGATCCGAAATATCTGTTCTCAGATTCCACAGAAATAAGTCTAGCAAAGAGATCCACGAAATACAGATGTAACTCTGTGAGATGAATTAACATAACACTAAGCAGTTTCTCAGGAAGCTTCTTTTCAGATTTCATCTGAGGATATTTCCTTCTTCACCATAGCCCTCTATGGGCTTCCAAATATCACTTTTCCAACTCCACAAGAACTGTCTTAGCGAAAGGCTTCTTGAGGGGAAAGCTGTAACTCTGTGAGGTTATTTCACAGAACACAAAGAAGTTTCTCAGAAAGCTTCTTTCTCTTTGTTATCGGAGGATATTTCCTTTGGCTTGTATTCTTCAAAGGGATCCGAAATATCTGTTCTCAGATTCCACAGAAATAAGGCTAGCAAAGAGATCCAAGAAATACATATGTAACACTGTGAGATGAATTAACAGAAAACTAAGCAGTTTCTCAGGAAGCTTCTTTCCAGATTTCATCTGAGGATATTTCCTTTTACACCATAGCCGTCTATGGGCTTCCAAATATCACTTTGCCAATTCCACAAGAACTGTCTTAGCGAAAGGCTTCTTGAGGGGAAAGCTGTAACTCTGTGAGATAACTTCACAGAACCCAAAGAAGTTTCTCAGAAAGCTTCTTTCTCTTTTTTATCGGAGGATATTTCCTTTGGCCCAATGGTCTTCAAAGGGATCCGAAATATCTGTTCTCAGATTCCACAGAAATAAGGCTAGCAAAGAGATCCACGAAATACAGATGTAACTCTGTGAGATGAATTAAGAGAACACTAAGCAGTTTCTCAGGAAGCTTCTTTCCAGATTTCATCTGAGGATATTTCCTTTCTCACCATAGCCCTCTAGGGGCTTCCAAATATCACTTTGTCAATTCCACAAGAATTGTCTTTGCGAAAGACTTCTTGAGGGGAAAGGTGTAACTCTGTGAGATGATTTCACAGAACACAAAGAAGTTTCTCAGAAAGCTTCTTTCTCTTTGTTATCGGAGGATATTTCCTTTGGCCCTATGGTCTTCAAAGGGATCCGAAATATATGTTCTCAGATTCCACAGAAATAAGGCTAGCAAAGAGATCCACGAAATACAGATGTAACTCTGTGAGATGAATTAACAGAACACTAAGCAGTTTCTCAGGAAGCTTCTTTTCAGATTTCATCTGAGGATATTTCCTTTCTCACCATAGCCCTCTATGGGCTTCCAAATATCACTTTGCCAATTCCACAAGAACTGTCTTAGCGAAAGGCTTCTTGAGGGGAAAGCTGTAACTCTGTGAGATGATTTCACAGAACAAAAAGAAGTTTCTCAGAAAGCTTCTTTCTCTTTGTTATCGGAGGATATTTCATTTGGCCCTATTGTCTTCAAAGGGATCCGAAATATCTGTTCTCAGATTCCACAGAAATAAGTCTAGCAAAGAGATTCTCGAAATACAGATGTAACTCTGTGAGATGAATTAACAGAACACTAAGCAGTTTCTCAGGAAGCTTCTTTCCAGATTTCATCTGAGGATATTTCCTTTGTCACCATAGCCTTCTATGGGCTTCCAAATATCACTTTTCCAATTCCACAAGAACTGTCTTAGCGAAAGGCTTCTTCAGGGGAAAGCTGTAACTCTGTGAGATGATTTCACAGAACCCAAATAAATTTCTCAGAAAACTTCTTTCTCTTTGTTATTGGAGGATATTTCCTTTGGCCCAATGGACTTCAAAGGGATCCGAAATATCTGTTCTCAGATTCCACAGAAATAAGGCTAGCAAAGAGATCCACGAAATACAGATGTAACTCTGTGAGATGAATTAAGAGAACACTAAGCAGTTTCTCAGGAAGCTTCTTTCCAGATTTCATCTGAGGATATTTCCTTTCTCACCATAGCCCTCTATGGGCTTCCAAATATCACTTTGCCAATTCCACAAGAACTGTCTTAGCGAAAGGCTTCTTGAAGGGAAAGCTGTAACTCTGTGAGATGATTTCTCAGAACACAAAGAAGTTTCTCAGAAAGCTTCTTTCTCTTTGTTATCGGAGGATATTTCCTTTGGCCCTATAGTCTTCAAAGGGTTCCGAAATATCTGTTCTCAGATTCCACAGAAATAAGGCTAGCAAAGAGATCCCCGAAATACCGATGTAACTCTGTGAGATGAATTAACAGAACACTAACCAGTTTCTCAGGAAGCTTCGTTCCAGATTTCATCTGAGGATATTTCCTTTCTCACCATAGCCCTCTATGGGCTTCCAAATATCACTTTGCCAATTCCACAAGAACTGTCTTAGCGAAAGGCTTCTTGAGGGGAAAGCTGTAACTCTGTGAGATGATTTCACAGAACACAAAGAAGTTTCTCAGAAAGCTTCTTTCTCTTTGTTATCGGAGGATATTTCCATTGGCCCTATAGTCTTCAAAGGGATCCGAAATATCTGTTCTCAGATTCCACAGAAATAAGGCTAGCAAAGAGATCCACGAAATACAGATGTAACTCTGTGAGATGAATTAACAGAACACTAAGCAGTTTCTCAGGAAGCTTCTTTCCAGGTTTCATCTGAGGATATTTCCTTTGTCACCATAGCCCTCTATGGGCTTCCAAATATCACTTTGCCAATTCCACAAGAACTGTCATAGCAAAAGGCTTCTTGAGGGGAAAGCTGTAACACTGTGAGATGATTTCACAGAACACAAAGAAGTTTCTCAGAAAGCTTCTTTCTCTTTGTTATAGGAGGATATTTCCTTTGGCCCTAAAGTTCTCAAAGGGATCCGAAATATCTGTTCTCAGATTCCACAGAAATAAGACTAGCAAAGAGATCCACGAAATACCGATGTAACTCTGTGAGATGAATTAACAGAACATTAAGCAGTTTCTCAGGAAGCTTCTTTGCAGATTTCATCTGAGGATATTTCCTTTTTCAAAATAGCCCTCTATGGGCTTCCAAATATCACTTTGCCAATTCCACAAGAACTGTCTTAGCGAAAGGCTTCTTCAGGGGAAAGCTGTAACTCTGTGAGATGATTTCACAAAACACAAAGAAGTTTCTCAGAAAGCTTCTTTCTCTTTGTTATCGGAGGATATTTCCTTTGGCCCAATGGTCTTCAAAGGGATCCGAAATATCTGTTCTCAGATTCCACAGAAATAAGTCTAGCAAAGAGATCCACGAAATACAGATGTAACTCTGTGAGATGAATTAACAGAACACTAAGCAGTTTCTCAGGAAGCTTCTTTCCAGATTTCATCTGAGGATATTTCCTTTCTCACCATAGCCCTCTATGGGCTTCCAAATATCACTTTGCCAATTCCAGAAGAACTGTCTTACCGAAAGGCTTCTTGAGGGGAAAGCTGTAACTCTGTGAGATGATTTCACAGGACACAAAGAAGTTTCTCAGACAGCTTCTTTCTCTTTGTTATCGGAGGATATTTCCTTTGGCCCTATAGTCTTCAAAGGGATCCGAAATATCTGTTCTCAGATTCCACAGAAATAAGGCTAGCAAAGAGATCCACGAAATACAGATGTAACTCGGTGAGATGAATTAACAGAACACTAAGCAGTTTCTCAGGAAGCTTCTTTCCAGATTTCATCTGAGGATATTTCCTTTTACACCATAGCCCTCTAAGGGCTTCCAAATATCACTTTGCCAATTCCACAAGAACTGTCTTAGCGAAAGGCTTCTTGAGGGGAAAGCTGTAACTCTGTGAGATGATTTCACAGAACACAAAGAAGTTTCTCAGAAAGCTTCTTTCTGTTTGTTATCGGAAGATATTTCCTTTGGCCCCATAGTCTTCAAAGGGATGCGAAATATCTGTTCTCAGATTCCACAGAAATAAGGCTAGCAAAGAGATCCACGAAATACAGATGTAACTCTGTGAGATGAATTAACAGAACACTAAGCAGTTTCTCAGGAAGCTTCTTTCCAGATTTCATCTGAGGATATTTCCTTTCTCACATAGCCCTTTACGGGCTTCCAAATATCACATTGCCATTTCCACAAGAACTGTCTTAGCGAAAGGCTTCTTGAGGGGAAAGCTGTAACTCTGTGAGATGATTTCACAAAACACAAAGAAGTTTCTCAGAAAGCTTCTTTCTCTTTGTTATCGGAGGATATTTCCTTTGGCCTTATAGTCTTCAAAGGGATCCGAAATATCTGTTCTCAGATTCCACAGAAATAAGGCTAGCAAAGAGATCCACGAAATACAGATGTAACTCTGTGAGATGAATTAACAGAACACTAAGCAGTTTCTCAGGAAGATTCTTTCCAGGTTTCATCTGAGGATATTTCCTTTCTCACCATAGCCCTCCATGGGCTTCCAAATATCACTTTGCCAATTCCAGAAGAACAGTCTTAGCGAAAGGCTTCTTGAGGGGAAAGCTGAAACTCTGTGAGATAATTTCTCAGAACACAAAGAAGTTTCTCAGAAAGCTTCTTTCTCTTTGTTATCGGAGGATATTTCCATTGGCCCTATAGTCTTCAAAGGGATCCGAAATATCTGTTCTCAGATTCCACAGAAATAAGGCTAGCAAAGAGATCCATGAAATACAGATGTAACTCTGTGAGATGAATTAACAGAACACTAAGCAGTTTCTCAGGAAGCTTCTTTCCAGATTTCATCTGAGGATATTTCCTTTCTCACCATAGCCCTCTATGGGCTTCCAAATATCACTTTGCCAATTCCAGAAGAACTGTCTTAGCGAAAGGCTTCTTGAGGGGAAAGCTGTAACTCTGTGAGATGATTTCACAGGACACAAAGAAGTTTCTCAGACAGCTTCTTTCTCTTTGTTATCGGAGGATATTTCCTTTGGCCCTATAGTCTTCAAAGGGATCCGAAATATCTGTTCTCAGATTCCACAGAAATAAGGCTAGCAAAGAGATCCACGAAATACAGATGTAACTCGGTGAGATGAATTAACAGAACACTAAGCAGTTTCTCAGGAAGCTTCTTTCCAGATTTCATCTGAGGATATTTCCTTTTACACCATAGCCCTCTAAGGGCTTCCAAATATCACTTTGCCAATTCCACAAGAACTGTCTTAGCGAAAGGCTTCTTGAGGGGAAAGCTGTAACTCTGTGAGATGATTTCACAGAACACAAAGAAGTTTCTCAGAAAGCTTCTTTCTGTTTGTTATCGGAAGATATTTCCTTTGGCCCCATAGTCTTCAAAGGGATGCGAAATATCTGTTCTCAGATTCCACAGAAATAAGGCAAGCAAAGAGATCCACGAAATACAGATGTAACTCTGTGAGATGAATTAACAGAACACTAAGCAGTTTCTCAGGAAGCTTCTTTCCAGATTTCATCAGAGGATATTTCCTTTCTCACATAGCCCTTTACGGGCTTCCAAATATCACATTGCCATTTCCACAAGAACTGTCTTAGCGAAAGGCTTCTTGAGGGGAAAGCTGTAACTCTGTGAGATGATTTCACAAAACACAAAGAAGTTTCTCAGAAAGCTTCTTTCTCTTTGTTATCGGAGGATATTTCCTTTGGCCCTATAGTCTTCAAAGGGATCCGAAATATCTGTTCTCAGATTCCACAGAAATAAGGCTAGCAAAGAGATCCACGAAATACAGATGTAACTCTGTGATATGAATTAACAGAACACTAAGCAGTTTCTCAGGAAGCTTCTTTCTAGGTTTCATCTGAGGATATTTCCTTTCTCACCATAGCCCTCCATGGGCTTCCAAATATCACTTTGCCAATTCCAGAAGAACTGTCTTAGCGAAAGGCTTCTTGAGGGGAAAGCTGTAACTCTGTGAGATGATTTCTCAGAACACAAAGAAGTTTCTCAGAAAGCTTCTTTCTCTTTGTTATCGGAGGATATTTCCATTGGCCCTATAGTCTTCAAAGGGATCCGAAATATCTGTTCTCAGATTCCACAGAAATAAGGCTAGCAAAGAGATCCAGGAAATACATATGTAACTCTGTGAGATGAATTAACAGAACACTAAGCAGTTTCTCAGGAAGCTTCTTTCCAGATTTCATCTGAGGATATTTCCTTTTTCACCATAGCCCTCTATGGGCTTCCAAATATCACTTTGCCAATTCCACAAGAACTGTCATAGCAAAAGGCTTCTTGAGGGGAAAGCTGTAACTCTGTGAGATGATTTCACAGAACACAAAGAAGTTTCTCAGAAAGCTGCTTTCTCTTTATTATAGGAGGATATTTCCATTGGTCCTAAAGTTCTCAAAGGGATCCGAATATCTGTTCTCAGATTCCACAGAAATAATGCTAGCAAAGAGATCCACGAAATACCGATGTAACTCTGTGAGATGAATTAGCAGAACACTAAGCAGTTTCTCAGGAAGCTTCTTTCCAGATTTCATCTGAGGATATTTCCTTTTTCACCATAGCCCTCTATGGGCTTCCAAATATCACTTTGCCAATTCCACAAGAACTGTCTTAGCGAAAGGCTTCTTGAGGGGAAAGCTGTAAATCTGTGAGATGATTTCACAGAACACAAAGAAGTTTCTCAGAAAGCTTCTTTCTCTTTGTTATCGGAGGATATTTCTTTTGGCCCTATAGTCTTCAAAGGGATCCGAAATATCTGTTCTCAGATTCCACAAAAATAAGGCTAGCAAAGAGATCCACGAAATACAGATGTAACTCTGTGAGATGAATTAACAGAACACTAAGCAGTTTCTCAGGAAGCTTCTTTCCAGATATCATCTGAGGATATTTCCTTTTTCACCATAGCCCTCTATGGGCTTCCAAATATCACATTGCCAATTCCACAAGAACTGTCTTAGCGAAAGGCTTCGTGAGGGGAAAGCTGTAACTCTGTGAGATGATTTCACAGAACGCAAAGAAGTTTCTCAGAAAGCTTCTTTCTCTTTGTTATCGGAGGATATTTCCTTTGGCCCTATGATCTTCAAAGGGATCCGAAATATCTGTTCTCAGATTCCACAGAAATAAGGCTAGCAAAGAGATCCACGAAATACAGATGTAACTCTGTGAGATGAATTCACAGAACACTAAGCAGTTTCTCAGGAAGCTTCTTTCCAGATTTCATCTGAGGATATTTCCTTTTTCACCATAGCCCTCTATGGGCTTCCAAATATCACTTTGTCAATTCCACAAGAACTGTCTTAGCAAAAGGCTTCTTGAGGGGAAAGCTGTAACACTGTGAGATGATTTCACAAAACAAAAAGAAGTTTCTCAGAAAGCTTCTTTCTCTTTGTTATCGGAGGATATTTCCTTTGGACCTATGGTCTTCAAAGGGATCCGGTATATCTGTTCTCAGATTCCACAGAAATAATGCTAGCAAAGAGATCCACGAAATACAGATGTAACTCTGTGAGATGAATTAACAGAACACTAAGAAGTTTCTCAGGAAGCTTCTTTCCAGATTTCATCTGAGGATATTTCCTTTTTCACCATAGCCCTCTATGGGCTTCCAAATATCACTTTGCCAATTCCACAAGAACTGTCTTAGCGAAAGGCTTCTTGAGGGGAAAGCTGTAAATCTGTGAGATGATTTCACAGAACACAAAGAAGTTTCTCAGAAAGCTTCTTTCTCTTTGTTATCGGAGGATATTTCTTTTGGCCCTATAGTCTTCAAAGGGATCCGAAATATCTGTTCTCAGATTCCACAAAAATAAGGCTAGCAAAGAGATCCACGAAATACAGATGTAACTCTGTGAGATGAATTAACAGAACACTAAGCAGTTTCTCAGGAAGCTTCTTTCCAGATATCATCTGAGGATATTTCCTTTTTCACCATAGCCCTCTATGGGCTTCCAAATATCACATTGCCAATTCCACAAGAACTGTCTTAGCGAAAGGCTTCGTGAGGGGAAAGCTGTAACTCTGTGAGATGATTTCACAGAACGCAAAGAAGTTTCTCAGAAAGCTTCTTTCTCTTTGTTATCGGAGGATATTTCCTTTGGCCCTATGATCTTCAAAGGGATCCGAAATATCTGTTCTCAGATTCCACAGAAATAAGGCTAGCAAAGAGATCCACGAAATACAGATGTAACTCTGTGAGATGAATTCACAGAACACTAAGCAGTTTCTCAGGAAGCTTCTTTCCAGATTTCATCTGAGGATATTTCCTTTTTCACCATAGCCCTCTATGGGCTTCCAAATATCACTTTGTCAATTCCACAAGAACTGTCTTAGCAAAAGGCTTCTTGAGGGGAAAGCTGTAACACTGTGAGATGATTTCACAAAACAAAAAGAAGTTTCTCAGAAAGCTTCTTTCTCTTTGTTATCGGAGGATATTTCCTTTGGACCTATGGTCTTCAAAGGGATCCGGTATATCTGTTCTCAGATTCCACAGAAATAATGCTAGCAAAGAGATCCACGAAATACAGATGTAACTCTGTGAGATGAATTAACAGAACACTAAGAAGTTTCTCAGGAAGCTTCTTTCCAGATTTCATCTGAGGATATTTCCTTTTTCACCATAGCCCTCTATGGGCTTCCAAATATCACTTTCCCAATTCCACAAGAACTGTCTTAGCGAAAGGCTTCTTGAGGGGAAAGCTGTAACTCTGTGAGATGATTTCACAGAACACAAAGAAGTTTCTCAGAAAGCTTCTTTCTCTTTGTTATCGGAGGATATTTCCTTCGGCCCTATAGTCTTCAAAGGGATCCGAAATATCTGTTCTCAGATTCCACCGAAATAAGGCTAGCAAATAGATCCACGAAATTCCGATGTAACTCTGTGAGATGAATTAACAGAACACTATGCAGTTTCTCAGGAAGCTTCCTTCCAGATTTCATCTGAGGATATTTCCTTTTTCACCGTAGCCCTCTATGGGCTTCCAAATAACACTTTGCCAATTCCACAAGAAGTGTCTTAGCAAAAGGCTTCTTCAGAGAAAAGCTGTAACTCTGTGAGATGATTTCACAGAACACATAGAAGTTTCTCAGAAAGCTTCTTTCTCTTTGTTATCGGAGGATATTTCCATTGGCCCTATAGCCTTCAAAGGGATCCGAAATATCTGTTCTCAGATTCCACAGAAATAAGGCTAGCAAAGAGATCCACGAAATACAGATGTAACTCTGTGAGATGAATTAACAGGACACTAAGCAGTTTCTCAGGAAGCTTCTTTCCAGATTTCATCTGAGGACATTTCCTTTTACAACATAGCCCTCTATGGGCTTATTATCACTTTGCCAATTCCACAAGAACTGTGTTAGCGAAAGGCTTCTTGAGGGGAAAACTGTAACTCTGTGAGATGATTTCACAGAACACAAAGAAGTTTCTCAGAAAGCTTCTTTCTCTTTGTTATGGGAAGATATTTCCTTTGGCCCCATAGTCTTCAAAGGGATCTGAAATATCTGTTCTCAGATTCCCCAGAAATAAGGCTAGCAAAGAGATCCACGAAATACAGATGTAACTCTGTGAGATGAATTAACAGAACACTAAGCAGTTTCTCACGAAGCTTCTATCCAGATTTCATCTGAGGATATTTCCTTTCTCACCATAGCCCTCTATGGGCTTCCAAATATCACTTTGCCAATTCCAAAAGAACTGTCTTAGCGAAAGGCTTTTTGAGGGGAAAGCTGTAACTCTGTGAGATGATTTCACAGAACACAAAGAAGTTTCTCAGAAAGCTTCTTTCTCTTTGTTATCGGAAGATATTTCCTTTGTCCCCATAGTCTTCAAAGGGATCCGAAATATCTGTTCTCAGATTCCCCAGAAATAAGGCTAGCAAAGAGATCCACGAAATACAGATGTAACTCTGTGAGGTGAATTAACAGAACACTAAGCAGTTTCTCAGGAAGCTTCTTTCCAGATTTCATCTGAGGATATTTCCTTTCTCACATAGCCCTCCATGGGCCTCCAAATATCACTTTGCCAATTCCACAAGAACTGTCTTAGCGAAAGGCTTCTTGAGGGGAAAGCTGTAACTCTGTGAGATGATTTCACAGAACACAAAGAAGTTTCTAAGAAAGCTTCTTTCTCTTTGTTAACGGAGGATATTTCCTTTGGCCCTATAGTCTTCAAAGGGATCCGAAATATCTGTTCTCAGATTCCACCGAAAGAAGGCTAGCAAATAGATCCACGAAATTCCGATGTAACTCTGTGAGATGAATTAACAGAACACTAAGCAGTTTCTCAGGAAGCTTCCTTCCAGATTTCATCTGAGGATATTTCCTTTTTCACCATAGCCCTCTATGGGCTTCCAAATATCACTTTGCCAATTCCACAAGAACTGTCTTAGCGAAAGGCTTCTTGAGAGCAAAGCTGTAACTCTGTGAGATGATTTCACAGAACACAGGAAGTTTCTCAGAAAGCTTCTTTCTCTTTGTTTTCGGAGGATATTTCCTATGGCCCGATAGTCTTCAAAGGGATCCGAAATATCTGTTCTCAGATTCCAAAGAAATAAGGCTAGCGAGGAGATCCATGAAATACAGATGTAACTCTGTGAGATGAATTAACAGAAACTAAGCAGTTTCTCAGGAAGCTTCTTTGCAGATTTCATCTAAGGATATTTCTTTTTACACCATAACCCTCTATGGGCTTCCAAATATCACTTTTCGAATTCCACAAGAACTGTCTTAGCGAAAGGCTTCTTGAGGGGAAAGCTGTAACTCTGTGAGATGATTTCACAGAACACAAAGAAGTTTCTAGGAAAGCTTCTTTCTCTTTGTTATCGGACGATATTTCCTTTGGCCCCATAGTCTTCAAAGGGATCCGAAATATCTCTTCTCAGATTCCACAGAAATAAGGCTAGCAAAGAGATCCACGAAATACAGATGTAACTCTGTGAGATGAATTAACAGAACACTAAGCAGTTTCTCACGAAGCTTCTTTCCAGATTTCATCTGAGGATATTTCCTTTCTCACCATAGCCGTCTATGGGCTTCCAAATATCACTTTGCCAATTCCACAAAACTGTCTCAGCGAAAGGCTTTTTGAAGGGAAAGCTGTAACTCTGTGAGATGATTTCACAGAACACAAAGATGTTTCTCAGAAAGCTTCTTTCTCTTTGTTATCGGAGGATATTTCCATTGGCCCTATAGACTTCAAAGGGATCCGAAATATCTGTTCTCAGATTCCACAGAAATAAGGCTAGCAAAGAGATCCACGAAATACAGATGTAACTCTGTGAGATGAATTAACAGAACACTAAGCAGTTTCTCAGGAAGCTTCTTTCCAGATTTCATCTGAGGATATTTTCTTTTACAACATAGCCCTCTATGGGCATATAAATATCACTTTGCCAATTCCACAAGAACTGTCTTAGCGAAAGGCTTCTTGAGGGGAAATCTGTAACTCTGTGAGATGATTTCACAGAACACGAAGAAGTTTCTCAGAAACCTTCTTTCTCTTTGTTTTCGGAGGATTTTTCCTATGGCCCTATAGTCTTCAAAGGGATCCGAAATATCTGTTCTCAGATTCCACAGAAATAAGGCTAGCAAAGAGATGCACGAAATACAGATGTAACTCTGTGAGATGAATTAACAGAAACTAAGCAGTTTCTCAGGAAGCTTCTTTGCAGATTTCATCTAAGGATATTTCTTTTTACACCATAACCCTCTATGGGCTTCCAAATATCACTTTGCCAATTCCACAAGAACTGTCTTAGCGAAAGGCTTCTTGAGGGGAAAGCTGTAACTCTGTGAGATGATTTCACAGAACACAAAGAAGTTTCTCAGAAAGCTTCTTTCTCTTTGTTATCGGAAGATATTTCCTTTGGCCCCATAGTCTTCAAAGGGATCCGAAGTATCTGTTCTCAGATTCCACAGAAATAAGGCTAGCAAAGAGATCCACGAAATACAGATGTAACTCTGTGAGATGAATTAAGAGAACACTAAGCAGTTTCTCAGGAAGCTTCTTTCCAGATTTCATCTGAGGATATTTCCTTTGTCACCATAGCCCTCTATGGGCTTCCAAATATCACTTTGCCAATTCCACAAGAACTGTCTTAGGGGAAGGCTTCTTGAGGGGAAAGCTGTAACTCTGTGAGATGATTTCACAGAACACAAAGGAGTTTCTCAGAAAGCTTCTTTCTCTTTGTTATCGGAGGATATTTCATTTGGCCCTACTGTCTTCAAAGGGATCCGAAATATCTGTTCTCAGATTCCACAGAAATAAGGCTAGCAAAGAGATCCACGAAATACAGATGTAACTCTGTGAGATGAATTAACAGAACATTAAGCAGTTTCTCAGGAAGCTTCTTTCCAGATTTCATCTGAGGATATTTCCTTTCTCACTTAGCCCTCTATGGGCTTCCAAATATCACTTTGCCAATTCCACAAGAACTGTCGTAGCGAAAGGCTTCTTGAGGGGAGCGCTGTAACTCTGTGAGATGATTTCACAGAACACAAAGAAGTTTCTAAGAAAGCTTCCTTCTCTTTGTTATCGGAGGATATTTCCTTTGCCCCTATAGTCTTCAACGGGATCCGAAATATCTGTTCTCATATTCCACCGAAATAAGGCTAGCAAAGAGATCCACGAAATTCCGATGTAACTCTGTGAGATGAATTAACAGAACACTATGCAGTTTCTCAGGAAGCTTCTTTCCAGATTTCATCTGAGGATATTTCCTTTTTCACCGTAGCCCTCTATGGGCTTCCAAATATCACTTTGCCAATTGCACAAGAACTGTCTTAGCGAAAGGCTTCTTGAGAGCAAAGCTGTAACTCTGTGAGATGATTTCACAGAACACAAAGAAGTTTCTCAGAAAGCTTCTTTCTGCTTGTTATCGGAGGATATTTCCATTGGCCCTATAGTCTTGAAAGGGATCCGAAATATCTGTTCTCAGATTCCACAGAAATAAGGCTAGCAAAGAGATCCACGAAATACAGATGTAACTCTGTGAGATGAATTAACAGAACAACAAGCAGATTCTCAGGAAGCTTCTTTCCAGATTTCATCTGAGGATATTTCCTTTTACAACATAGCCCTCTATGGGCTTATAAATATCAGTTTGCCAATTCCACAAGAACTGTCTTAGCGAAAGGCTTCTTGAGGGGAAAGCTGTAACTCTGTGAGATGTTTTCACAGAACACGAAGAAGTTTCTCAGAAAGCTTCTTTCTCTTTGTTATCGGAGGATATTTCCTATGGCCCGATAGTCTTCAAAGGGATCCGAAATATCTGTTCTCAGATTCCACAGAAATAAGGCTAGCAAAGAGATCCACGAAATACAGATGTAACCCTGTGAGATGAATTAACAGAAACTAAGCAGTTTCTCAGGAAGCTTCTTTGCAGATTTTATCTAAGGATATTTCTTTTTACACCATAACCCTCTATGGGCTTCCAAATATCACTTTGCCAATTCCACAAGAACTGTCTTAGCGAAAGGCTTCTTGAGGGGAAAGCTGTAACTCTGTGAGATGATTTCACAGAACACAAAGAAGTTTCTCAGAAAGCTTCTTTCTCTTTGTTGTCGGAAGATATTTCCTTTGGCCCCATAGTCTTCAAAGGGATCCGAAATATCTGTTCTCAGATTCCACAGAAATAAGGCTAGCAAAGAGATCCACGAAATACAGATGTAACTCTGTGAGATGAATTAAGAGAACACTAAGCAGTTTCTCAGGAAGCTTCTTTCCAGATTTCATCTGAGGATATTTCCTTTTACATCATAGCCCTCTATGGGCTTGCAAATATCACTTTGCTAATTCCACAAGAACTGTCTTAGCGAAAGGCTTCTTGAGGGGAAAGCTGTAACTCTGTGAGATGATTTCACAGAACACAAAAGTTTCTCAGAAAGCTTCTTTCTCTTTGTTATCGCAGGATATTTCCTTTGGCCCAATGGTCTTCAAAGGGATCCGAAATATCTATTCTCAGATTCCACAGAAATAAGGCTAGCAAAGAGATCCACGAAATACAGATGTAACTCTGTGAGATGAATTAACAGAACACTAAGCAGTTTCTCAGGAAGCTTCTTTCCAGATTTCATCTGAGGATATTTCCTTTGTCACCATAGCCCACTACGTGCTTCCAAATATCACATTGCCAATTCCACAAGAACTGTCTAAGCGAAAGTCTTCTTGAGGGGAAAGCTGTAACTTTGTGAGATGATTTCACAGAACACAAAGAAGTTTCTCAGAAAGCTTCTTTCTCTTTGTTATCGGAGGATATTTCCTTTGGCCCTATGGTCTTCAAAGGGATCCGAAATATCTGTTCTCAGATTCCACCGAAATAAGGCTAGCAAAGAGATCCACGAAATTCCGATGTAACTCTGTTAGATGAATTAACAGAACACTAAGCACTTTCTCAGGAAGCTTCTTTCCAGATTTCATCTGAGGATATTTCCTTTTTCAAAATAGCCCTCTATGGGCTTCCAAATATCACTTTGCCAATTCCACAAGAACTGTCTTAGCGAAAGGCTTCTTGAGGGGAAAGCTGTAACTCTGTGAGATGATTTCACAGAACACAAAGGAGTTTCTCAGAAAGCTTCTTTCTCTTTTTTATCGGAGGATATTTCCTTTGGCCCTATGGTCTTCAAAGGGATCTGAAATATCTGTTCTCAGATTCCACAAAAATAAGTCTAGCAAAGAGATCCACGAAATACAGATGTAACTCTGTGAGATGAATTAACAGAACACTAAGCAGTTTCTCAGGAAGCTTCTTTGCAGATTTCATCTGAGGATATTTCCTTTTACACCATAGCCCTCTACCGGCTTCCAAATATCACTTTGCCAATTCCAGAAGAACTGTCTTATCGAAAGGCTTCTTGACGGGAAAGCTGTAACTCTGTGAGACGATTTCACAGAACACAAAGAAGTTTCTCAGAAAGCTTCTTTCTCTTTGTTATCGGAAGATGTTTCCTTTGACCCCATAGTCTTCAGCGGGATCCGAAATATCTGTTCTCAGATTCCACAAAAATAAGGCTAGCAAAGAGATCCACGAAATACAGATGTAATTCTGTGACTTGAATTAAGAGAACACTAAGCAGTTTCTCAGGAAGCTTCTTTCCTGATTTCTTCTGAGGATATTTGCTTTCTCACCATAGCCGTCTATGGGCTTCCAAATATCACTTTGCCAATTCCACAAGAACTGTCTTAGCGAAAGGCTTCTTGAAGGGAAAGCTGTAACTCTGTGAGATGATTTCACAGAACACAAAGAAGTTTCTCAGAAAGCTTCTTTCTCTTTGTTATCGGAGGATATTTCCTTTGGCCCTATGGTCTTCAAAGGGATCCGAAATATCTGTTCTCAGATTCCACATAAATAAGTCTAGCAAAGAGATCCACGAAATACAGATGTAACTCTGTGAGATGAATTAACAGAACACTAAGCAGTTTCTCAGGAAGCTTCTTTCCAGATTTCATCTGAGGATAATTCCTTTTTCACCATAGTCCTCTATGGGCTTCCAAATATCACTTTGCCAATTCCACAAGAACTGTCTTAGCGAAAGGCTTCTTGAGGGGAAAGCTGTAACTCTGTGAGATGATTTCACAGAACAAAAAGAAGTTTCTCAGAAAGCTTCTTTCTCTTTGTTATCGGAGGATATTTCCTTTGGCCCAATGGACTTCAAAGGGATCCGAAATATCTGTTCTCAGATTCCACAGAAATAAGGCTAGCAAAGAGATCCAGGAAATACAGATGTAACCCTGTGAGATGAATTAACAGAACACTAAGCAGTTTCTCAGGAAGCTTCTTTGCAGATTTCAACTGAGGATATTTCCTTTTACACCGTAGCCCTCTATGGGCTTCCAAATATCACTTTGCCAATTCCACAAGAACTGTCTTAGCGAAAGGCTTCTTGAGGGGAAAGCTGTAACTCTGTGAGATGATTTCACAGAACACAAAGAAGTTTCTCAGAAAGCTTCTTTCTGTTTGATATCGGAAGATATTTCCTTTGGCCTCATAGTCTTCAACGGGATCCGAAATATCTGTTCTCAGATTCCACAGAAATAAGGCTAGCAAAGAGATCCACGAAATACAGATGTACCTCTGTGAGATGAATTAACAGAACACTAAGCAGTTTCTCAGGAAGCTTCTTTCCAGATTTCATCTGAGGATACTTCCTTTATCACCATAGCCCTCTATGGGCTTCCAAATATCACTTTGCCAATTTCACAAGAACTGTCTTAGCGAAAGGCTTCTTGAGGGGAAAGATGTACCTCTGTGAGATGATTTCACAGAACACAAAGAAGTTTCTCAGAAAGCTTCTTTCTCTTTGTTATCGGAGGATATTTCATTTGGCCCTATTGTCTTCAAAGAGATCCGAAATATCTGTTCCAGATTGCACAGAAATAAGGCTAGCAAAGAGATCCACGAAATACCGATGTAACTCTGTGAGATGAATTAAGAGAACACTAAGCAGTTTCTCAGGAAGCTTCTTTCCAGATTTCATCTGAGGATATTTCCTTTGTCACCATAGCCCACTAAGGGCTTCCAAATATCACTTTGCCAATTCCACAAGAACTGTCTAAGCGAAAGGCTTCTTGAGGGGAAAG
This sequence comes from Macaca nemestrina, assembly GCF_043159975.1. Lineage (NCBI taxonomy): Eukaryota > Metazoa > Chordata > Mammalia > Primates > Cercopithecidae > Macaca > Macaca nemestrina. The sequence goes on along the minus strand of NC_092138.1, from coordinate 95,342,555 downwards.
CTGTAACTCTGTGAGATGATTTCAGAGAACCCAAAGAAGTTTCTCAGAAAGCTTCTTTCTCTTTGTTATCGGAGGATATTTCCTTTGGCCCTATGGTCTTCAAAGGGATCCGAAATATCTGTTCTCAGATTCCACCGAAATAAGGCTAGCAAAGAGATCCACGAAATTCCGATGTAACTCTGTTAGATGAATTAACAGAACACTAAGCACTTTCTCAGGAAGCTGCTTTCCAGATTTCATCTGAGGATATTTCCTTTAACACCATAGCCCTCTATGGGCTTCCAAATATCACTTTGCCAATTCCACAAGAACTGTCTTAGCGAAAGGCTTCTTGAGGGGAAAGCTGTAACTCTGTGAGATGATTTCACAGAACACAAAGGAGTTTCTCAGAAAGCTTCTTTCTCTTTTTTATCGGAGGATATTTCCTTTGGCCCTATGGTCTTCAAAGGGATCTGAAATATCTGTTCTCAGATTCCACAGAAATAAGGCTAGCAAAGAGATCCATGAAATACAGATGTAACTCTGTGAGATGAATTAACAGAACACTAAGCAGTTTCTCAGGAAGCTTCTTTCCAGATTTCATCTGAGGATATTTCCTTTTTCACCATATCCCTCTATGGGCTTCCAAATATCACTTTGCCAATTGCACAAGAACTGTCATAGCGAAAGGCTTCTTGAGGGGAAAGCTGTAACTCTGTGAGATGATTTCACAGAACACAAAGAAGTTTCTCAGAAAGCTTCTTTCTCTTTGTTATCGGAGAATATTTCCTTTGGCCCCACAGTCTTCAAAGGGATCCGAAATATCTGTTCTCAGATTCCACAGAAATAAGGCAAGCAAAGAGATCCACGAAATACAGATGTAACTCTGTGAGATGAATTAACAGAACACTAAGCAGTTTCTCAGGAATCTTCTTTCCAGATTTCATCTGAGGATATTTCCTTTTACACCATAGCCCTCTATCGGCTTCCAAATATCACTTTGCCAATTCCACAAGAACTGTCTTATCGAAAGGCTTCTTGAGGGGAAAGCTGTAACTCTGTGAGACGATTTCACAGAACACAAAGAAGTTTCTCAGAAAGCTTCTTTCTCTTTGTTATCGGAAGATATTTCCTTTGGCCCTATAGTCTTCAACGGGATCCGAAATATCTGTTCTCAGATTCCACAGAAATAAGGCTAGCAAAGAGATCCACGAAATACAGATGTAACTCTGTGAGTTGAATTAAGAGAACACTAAGCAGTTTCTCAGGAAGCTTCTTTCCAGATTTCTTCTGAGGATATTTGCTTTCTCACTATAGCCGTCTATGGCCTTCCAAATATCACTTTGCCAATTCCACAAGAACTGTCTTAGCGAAAGGCTTCTTGAGGGGAAAGCTGTAACTCTGTGAGATGATTTCACAGAACACAAAGAAGTTGCTCAGAAAGCTTCTTTCTCTTTGTTATCGGAGGATATTTCCTTTGGCCCTATGGTCTTCAAAGGGATCCGAAATATCTGTTCTCAGATTCCACAGAAATTAGTCTAGCAAAGAGATCCACGAAATACAGATGTAACTCTGTGAGATGAATTAAAAGAACACTAAGCAGTTTCTCAGGAAGCTTCTTTCCAGATTTCATCTGAGGATATTTCCTTTCTCACATAGCACTCTATGGGCCTCCAAATATCACTTTGCCAATTCCACAAGAACTGTCTTACCGAAAGGCTTCTTGAGGGGAAAGCTGTAACTCTGTGAGATGATTTCACAGAACACAAAGAAGTTTCTCAGAAAGCTTCTTCCTCTTTGTTATCGGAAGATATTTCCTTTGGCACCATAGTCTTCAATGGGATCCGAAATATCTGTTCTCAGATTCCACAGAAATAAGGCTAGCAAAGAGATCCACGAAATTCCGATGTAACTCTGAGAGATGAATTAATAGAACACTAAGCAGTTTCTCAGGAAGCTTCTTTCCAGATTACGTCTGAGGAGATTTCCTTTCTCACAAAGCTCTCTATGGGCCTCCAAATATCACTTTGCCAATTCCACAAGAACTGTCTTAGCGAAAGGCTTTTGAGGGGACAGCTGTAACTCTGTGAGATGATTTCACAGAACACAAAGAAGTTTCTAAGAAAGCTTCTTTCTCTTTGTTATCGGAGGATATTTCCTTTGGCCCTATAGTCTTCAAAGGGATCCGAAATATCTGTTCTCAGATTCAACCGAAATAAGGCTAGCAAAGATATCCACGAAATTCCGATGTAACTCATTGAGATGAATTAACAGAACACTAAGCAGTTTCTCAGGAAGCTTCTTTCCAGATTTCATCTGAGGATATTTCCTTTTACACCATAGCCGTCTAGGGGCTTCCAAATATCACTTTGCCAATTCCACAAGAACTGTCTTAGCGATAGGCTTCTTGAGGGGAAAGCTGTAACTCTGTGAGATGATTTCACAGAACACAAAGAAGTTTCTCAGAAAGCTTCTTTCTCTTTGTTATCGGAGGATACTTCCTTTGGCCCAATGGTCTTCAAAGGGATCCGAAATATCTGTTCTCAAACTCCACAGAAATAAGGCTAGCAGAGAGATCCACGAAACACAGATGTAACTCTGTGAGATGAATTAAGAGAACTCTAAGCAGTTTCTCAGGAAGCTTCTTTCCAGATTTCATCTGAGGATATTTCCTTTCTCACCATAGCCCTCTATGGGCTTCCAAATATCACCTTGCCAATTCCACAAGAACTGTCTTAGCGAAAGGCTTCGTGAGGGGAAAGCTGTAACTCTGTGAGATGATTTCACAGAACACAAAGAAGTTTCTCAGAAAGCTTCTTTCTCTTTGTTATCGGAGGATATTTCCTTTGGCCCTATAGTCTTCAAAGGGATCCGAAATATCTGTTCTCAGATTCCACCGAAATAAGGCTAGCAAAGATATCCACGAAATTCCGATGTAACCCTCTGAGATGAATTAACAGAACACTAAGCAGTTTCTCAGGAAGCTTCTTTGCAGATTTCAACTGAGGATATTTCCTTTTACACCGTAGCCCTCTATGGGCTTCCAAATATCACTTTGCCAATTCCAGAAGAACTGTCTTAGCGAAAGGCTTCTTGAGGGGAAAGCTGTAACTCTGTGAGATGATTTCACAGAACACAAAGAAGTTTCTCAGAAAGCTTCTTTCTCTTTGTTATCGGAAGATATTTCCTTTGGCCCCATAGTCTTCAACGGGATCCGAAATATCTGTTCTCAGATTCCACAGAAAAAAGGCTAGCAAAGAGATCCACGAAATACAGATGTAAGTCTGTGAGATGAATTAACAGAACACTAAGCAGTTTCTCAGGAAGCTTCTTTCCAGATTTCATCTGAGGATATTTCCTTTCTCACATAGCCCTCTATGGGCCTCCAAATATCACTTTGCCAATTCCACAAGAACTGTCATAGCGAAAGGCTTCTTGAGGGGAAAGCTGTAACTCTGTGAGATGATTTCACAGAACACAAAGAAGTTTCTCAGAAAGCTTCTTTCTCTTTGTTATCGGAAGATATTTCCTTTGGCCCCATAGTCTTCAAAGGGATCCGAAATATCTGTTCTCAGATTCCACAGAAATAAGGCAAGCAAAGAGATCCACGAAATACAGATGTAACTCTGTGAGATGAATTAACAGAACACTAAGCAGTTTCTCAGGAAGCTTCTTTGCAGATTTCATCTGAGGATATTTCCTTTTACACCATAGCCCTCTATGGGCTTCCAAATATCACTTTGCCAATTCCACAAGAACTGTCTTAGCGAAAGGCTTCTTGAGGGGAAAGCTGTAACTCTGTGAGACGATTTCACAGAACAAAAAGAAGTTTCTCAGAAAGATTCTTTCTCTTTGTTATCGGAAGATATTTCCTTTGGCCCCATAGTCTTCAACGGGATCAGAAATATCTGTTCTCAGATTCCACAGAAATAAGGCTAGCAAAGAGATCCACGAAATACAGATGTAACTCTGTGAGATGAATTAAGAGAACACTAAGCAGTTTCTCAGGAAGCTTCTTTCCAGATTTCATCTGAGGATATTTCCGTTCTCCCCATAGCCCTCTATAGGCTTCTAAATATCACTTTGCCAATTCTACAAGAACTATCTTAGCGAAAGGCTTCTTGAGGGGAAAGCTGTAACTCTGTGAGATGATTTCACAGAACACAAAGAAGTTTCTCAGAAAGCTTCTTTCTCTTTGTTTTCGGAGGATATTTCCTTTGGCCCCATGGTCTTCAAAGGGACCCGAAATATCTGTTATCAGATTTCACAGAAAAAAGTCTAGCAAAGAGATCCACGAAATACAGATGTAACTCTGTGAGATGAATTAACAGAACACTAAGCAGTTTCTCAGGAAGCTTCTTTGCAGATTTCATCTGAGGATATTTCCTTTTACACCATAGCCCTCTATGGGCTTCCAAATATCACTTTGCCAATTCCACAAGAACTGTCTTAGCGAAAGGCTTCTTGAGGGGAAAGCTGCAACTCTGAGAGATGATTTCACAGACCACAAAGAAGTTTCTCAGAAAGCTTCTTTCATTTGTTATCGGAAGATACTTCCTTTGGCACCATAGTCTTCAACGGGATCCGAAATATCTGTTCTCAGATTCCACAGAAATAAGGCTAGCAAAGAGATCCACGAAATTCCGATGTAACTCTGTGAGATGAATTAACAGAACACTAAGCAGTTTCTCAGGAAGCTTCTTTCCATATTACGTCTGAGGATATTTCCTTTCTCACATAGCTCTCTATGGGCCTCCAAATATCACTTTGCCAATTCCACAAGAACTGTCTTATCGAAAGGCTTCTTGAGGGGAAAGCTGTAACTCTGTGAGATGATTTCACAGAACACAAAGAAGTTTCTAAGAAAACTTCTTTCTCTTTGTTATCGGAGGATATTTCCTTTGGCCCTATAGTCTTCAAAGGGATCCGAAATATCTGTTCTTAGATTCAACCGAAATAAGACTAGCAAAGATATCCACGAAATTCCGATGTAACTCTGTGAGATGAATTAACAGAACACTAAGCAGTTTCTCAGGAAGCTTCTTTCCAGATTTCATCTGAGGATATTTCCTTTTACACCATAGCCGTCTAGGGGCTTCCAAATATCACTTTGCCAATTCCACAAGAACTGTCTTAGCGAAAGGCTTCTTGAGGTGAAAGCTGTAACTCTGTGAGATGATTTCACAGAACACAAAGAAGTTTCTCAGAAAGCTTCTTTCTCTTTGTTATCGGAGGATATTTCCTTTGGCACAATGGTCTTCAAAGGGATCCGAAATATCTGTTCTCAAACTCCACAGAAATAAGGCTAGCAGAGAGATCCACGAAATACAGATGTAACTCTGTGAGATGAATTAAGAGAACTCTAAGCAGTTTCTCAGGAAGCTTCTTTCCAGATTTCATCTGAGGATATTTCCTTTGTCACCATAGCCCTCTATGGGCTTCCAAATATCACTTTGCCAATTCCAGAAGAACTGTCTTAGCGAAAGGCTTCTTGAGGGGAAAGCTGTAACTCTGGGAGATGATTTCACAGAACACAAAGAAGTTTCTCAGAAAGCTTCTTTCTCTTTGTTATCGGAGGATATTTCCTTTGGCCCAATGGTCTTCAAAGGGATCCGAAATATCTGTTCTCAGACTCGACAGAAATAAGGCTAGCAGAGAGATCCACGAAATACAGATGTAACTCTGTGAGATGAATTAAGAGAACTCTAAGCAGTTTCTCAGGAAGCTTCTTTCCAGATTTCATCCGAGGATATTTCCTTTGTCACCATATCCCTCTATGGGCTTCCAAATATCACTTTGCCAATTCCACAAGAACTGTCTTAGCAAAAGGCTTCTTGAGGGGAAAGCTGTAACTCAGTGAGATGATTTCACAGAACACAAAGAAGTTTCTCAGAAAGCTTCTTTCTCTTTGTTATCGGAGGATATTTCCTTTGGCCCTATAGTCTTCAAAGGGATCCGAAATATCTGTTCTCAGATTCCACCGAAATAAGGCTAGCAAAGATATCCACGAAATTCCGATGTAACTCTGTGAGATGAATTAAGAGAACACTAAGCAGTGTCTCAGGAAGCTTCTTTCCAGATTTCATCTGAGGATATTTCCTTTCTCACCATAGCCCTCTATGGGCTTCTAAACATCACTTTGCCAATTCCACAAGAACTGTCTTAGCGAAAGGCTTCTTGAGGGGAAAGCTGTAACTCTGTGAGATGATTTCACAGAACACAAAGTAGTTTCTCAGAAGGCTTCTTTCTCTTTGTTTTCGGAGGATATTTCCTTTGGCCCCATGGTCTTCAAAGCTATCAGAAATATCTGTTCTCAGATTCCACAGAAATAAGTCTAGCAAAGAGATCCACGAAATACAGATGTAACTCTGTGAGATGAATTAACAGAACACTAAGCAGTTTCTCAGAAAGCTTCTTTCCAGATTTCATCTGAAGATATTTCCTTTTTCACCATAGCCCTCTATGGGCTTCCAAATATCACTTTGCCAATTCCACAAGAACTGTCTTAGCGAAAGGCTTCTTGAGGGGAAGGCTGTAACTCTGTGAGATGATTTCACAGAACACAAAGAAGTTTCTCAGAAAGCTTCTTTCTCTTTGTTATCGGAGGATATTTCCTTTGGCCCTATAGTCTTCAAAGGGATCCGAAATATCTGTTCTCAGATTCCACATAAATAAGGCTAGCAAAGAGATGCACGAAATACAGATGTAACTCTGTGAGATGAATTAACAGAACACTAAGCAGTTTCTCAGGAAGCTTCTTTCCAGATATCATCTGAGGATATTTCCTTTTACACCATAGCCCTCTAGGGGCTTCCAAATATCACTTTGCCAATTCCACAAGAACTGTCTTAGCGAAAGGCTTCTTGAGGGGAAAGGTGTAACTCTGTGAGATGATTTCACAGAACACAAAGAAGTTTCTCAGAAAGCTTCTTCCTCTTTGTTATCGGAAGATATTTCCTTTGGCAACATAGTCTTCAACGGGATCCGAAATATCTGTTCTCAGATTCCACAGAAATAAGGCTAGCAAAGATATCCACGAAATTCCGATGTAACTCTGAGAGATGAATTAATAGAACACTAAGCAGTTTCTCAGGAAGCTTCCTTCCAGATTACGTCTGAGGATATTTCCTTTCTCACAAAGCTCTCTATGGGCCTCCAAATATCACTTTGCCAATTCCACAAGAACTGTCTTAGCGAAAGGCTTTTGAGGGGAAAGCTGTAACTCTGTGAGATGATTTCACAGAACACAAAGAAGTTTCTAAGAAAGCTTCTTTCTCTTTGTTATCGGAGGATATTTCCTTTGGCCCTATAGTCTTCAAAGGGATCCGAAATATCTGTTCTCAGATTCAACCGAAATAAGGCTAGCAAAGATATCCACGAAATTCCGATGTAACTCTGTGAGATGAATTAACAGAACACTAAGCAGTTTCTCAGGAAGCTTCTTTCCAGATTTCATCTGAGGATATTTCCTTTAACACCATAGCCGTCTAGGGGCTTCCAAATATCACTTTGCCAATTCCACAAGAACTGTCTTAGCGATAGGCTTCTTCAGGGGAAAGCTGTAACTCTGTGAGATGATTTCACAGAACACAAAGAAGTTTCTCAGAAAGCTTCTTTCTCTTTGTTATCGGAGGATATTTCCTTTGGCCCAATGGTCTTCAAAGGGATCCGAAATATCTGTTCTCAAACTCCACAGAAATAAGGCTAGCAGAGAGATCCACGAAACACAGATGTAACTCTGTGAGATGAATTAAGAGAACTCTAAGCAGTTTCTCAGGAAGCTTCTTTCCAGATTTCATCTGAGGATATTTCCTTTCTCACCACAGCCCTCTATGGGCTTCCAAATATCACTTTGCCAATTCCACAAGAACTGTCTTAGCGAAAGGCTTCGTGAGGGGAAAGCTGTAACTCTGTGAGATGATTTCACAGAACACAAAGAAGTTTCTCAGAAAGCTTCTTTCTCTTTGTTATCGGAGGATATTTCCTTTGGCCCTATAGTCTTCAAAGGGATCCGAAATATCTGTTCTCAGATTCCACCGAAATAAGGCTGGCAAAGATATCCACGAAATTCCGATGTAACCCTCTGAGATGAATTAACAGAACACTAAGCAGTTTCTCAGGAAGCTTCTTTGCAGATTTCAACTGAGGATATTTCCTTTTACACCGTAGCCCTCTATGGGCTTCCAAATATCACTTTGCCAATTCCAGAAGAACTGTCTTAGCGAAAGGCTTCTTGAGGGGAAAGCTGTAACTCTGTGAGATGATTTCACAGAACACAAAGAAATTTCTCAGAAAGCTTCTTTCTCTTTGTTATCGGAAGATATTTCCTTTGGCCCCATAGTCTTCAACGGGATCCGAAATATCTGTTCTCAGATTCCACCGAAATAAGGCTAGCAAAGAGATCCACGAAATACAGATGTAACTCTGTGAGATGAATTAACAGAACACTAAGCAGTTTCTCAGGAAGCTTCTTTCCAGATTTCATCTGAGGATATTTCCTTTCTCACATAGCCCTCTATGGGCCTCCAAATATCACTTTGCCAATTCAACAAGAACTGTCATAGCGAAAGGCTTCTTGAGGGGAAAGCTGTAACTCTGTGAGATGATTTCACAGAACACAAAGAAGTTTCTCAGAAAGCTTCTTTCTCTTTGTTATCGGAAGATATTTCCTTTGGCCCCATAGTCTTCAAAGGGATCCGAAATATCTGTTCTCAGATTCCACAGAAATAAGGCTAGCAAAGAGATCCACGAAATACAGATGTAACTCTGTGAGATGAATTAACAGAACACTAAGCAGTTTCTCAGGAAGCTTCTTTCCAGATTTCATCTGAGGATATTTCCTTTCTCACATAGCCCTCCAGGGGCCTCCAAATATCACTTTGCCAATTCCACAAGAACTGTCTTAGCGAAAGGCTTCTTGAGGGGAAAGCTGTAACTCTGTGAGATGATTTCAGAGAACACAAAGAAGTTTCTCAGAACGCTTCTTTCTCTTTGTTATCGGAGGATATTTCCTTTGGCCCTATAGTCTTCAAAGGGATCCGAAATATCTGTTCTCAGATTCCACAGAAATAAGGCAAGCAAAGAGATCCACGAAATACAGATGTAACCCTGTGAGATGAATTAACAGAACACTAAGCAGTTTCTCAGGAAGCTTCTTTGCAGATTTCAACTGAGGATATTTCCTTTTACACCGTAGCCCTCTATGTGCTTCCAAATATCACTTTGCCAATTCCACAAGAACTGTCTTAGCGAAAGGCTTCTTGAGGGGAAAGCTGTAACTCTGTGAGATGATTTCACAGAACACAAAGAAGTTTCTCAGAAAGCTTCTTTCTCTTTATTATCGGAAGATATTTCCTTTGGCCCCATAGTCTTCAACGGGATCCGAAATATCTGTTCTCATATTGCACAGAAATAAGGCTAGGAAAGAGATCCACGAAATACAGATGTAACTCTGTGAGATGAATTAAAAGAACACTAAGCAGTTTCTCAGGAAGCTTCTTTCCAGATTTCATCTGAGGATATTTCCTTTCTCACATAGCCCTCTATGGGCCTCCAAATATCACTTTGCCAATTCCACAAGAAATGTCTTAGGGAAAGGGTTCTTGAGGGGAAAGCTGTAACTCTGTGAGATGATTTCACAGAACACAAAGAAGTTTCTCAGAAAGCTTCTTTCTCTTTGTAACCGGAGGATATTTCCTTTGGCCCCATAGTCTTCAAAGGGATCCGAAATATCTGTTCTCAGATTCCACAGAAATAAGGCTAGCAAAGAGATCCACGAAATACAGATGTAACTCTGTGAGATGAATTAACAGAACACTAAGCAGTTTCTCAGGAAGCTTCTTTCCAGATTTCATCTGAGGATATTTCCTTTGTCACCATAGCCCTCTATGGGCTTCCAAATATCACTTTGCCAATTCCACAAGAACTGTCTTAGCGAAAGGCTTCTTGAGGGGAAAGCTGTAACTCTGTGAGATGATTTCACAGAACACAAAGAAGTTTCTCAGAAAGCTTCTTTCTCTTTGTTATCGGAGGATATTTCCTTTGGCCGTATAGTCTTCAAAGGGATCCGAAATATCTGTTCTCAGATTCCACCGAAATAAGGCTAGCAAAGATATCCACGAAATTCCGATGTAACTCTGTGAGATGAATTAACAGAACACTAAGCAGTTTCTCAGGAAGCTTCTTTCCAGATTTCATCTGAGGATATTTCCTTTTACATCACAGCCGTCTAGGGGCTTCCAAATACCACTTTGCCAATTCCACAAGAACTGACTTAGCGAAAGGCTTCTTGAGGGGAAGCTGCACTCTGGGAGATGATTTCACAGAACACAAAGAAGTTTCTCAGAAAGCTTCTTTCTCTTTGTTATCGGAGGATACTTCCTTTGGCCCAATGGTCTTCAAAGGGATCCGAAATATCTGTTCTCAAACTCCACAGAAATAAGGCTAGCAGAGAGATCCACGAAACACAGATGTAACTCTGTGAGATGAATTAAGAGAACTCTAAGCAGTTTCTCAGGAAGCTTCTTTCCAGATTTCATCTGAGGATATTTCCTTTCTCACCATAGCCCTCTATGGGCTTCCAAATATCACCTTGCCAATTCCACAAGAACTGTCTTAGCGAAAGGCTTCGTGAGGGGAAAGCTGTAACTCTGTGAGATGATTTCACAGAACACAAAGAAGTTTCTCAGAAAGCTTCTTTCTCTTTGTTATCGGAGGATATTTCCTTTGGCCCTATAGTCTTCAAAGGGATCCGAAATATCTGTTCTCAGATTCCACCGAAATAAGGCTAGCAAAGATATCCACGAAATTCCGATGTAACCCTCTGAGATGAATTAACAGAACACTAAGCAGTTTCTCAGGAAGCTTCTTTGCAGATTTCAACTGAGGATATTTCCTTTTACACCGTAGCCCTCTATGGGCTTCCAAATATCACTTTGCCAATTCCAGAAGAACTGTCTTAGCGAAAGGCTTCTTGAGGGGAAAGCTGTAACTCTGTGAGATGATTTCACAGAACACAAAGAAGTTTCTCAGAAAGCTTCTTTCTCTTTGTTATCGGAAGATATTTCCTTTGGCCCCATAGTCTTCAACGGGATCCGAAATATCTGTTCTCAGATTCCACAGAAAAAAGGCTAGCAAAGAGATCCACGAAATACAGATGTAAGTCTGTGAGATGAATTAACAGAACACTAAGCAGTTTCTCAGGAAGCTTCTTTCCAGATTTCATCTGAGGATATTTCCTTTCTCACATAGCCCTCTATGGGCCTCCAAATATCACTTTGCCAATTCCACAAGAACTGTCATAGCGAAAGGCTTCTTGAGGGGAAAGCTGTAACTCTGTGAGATGATTTCACAGAACACAAAGAAGTTTCTCAGAAAGCTTCTTTCTCTTTGTTATCGGAAGATATTTCCTTTGGCCCCATAGTCTTCAAAGGGATCCGAAATATCTGTTCTCAGATTCCACAGAAATAAGGCAAGCAAAGAGATCCACGAAATACAGATGTAACTCTGTGAGATGAATTAACAGAACACTAAGCAGTTTCTCAGGAAGCTTCTTTGCAGATTTCATCTGAGGATATTTCCTTTTACACCATAGCCCTCTATGGGCTTCCAAATATCACTTTGCCAATTCCACAAGAACTGTCTTAGCGAAAGGCTTCTTGAGGGGAAAGCTGTAACTCTGTGAGACGATTTCACAGAACAAAAAGAAGTTTCTCAGAAAGATTCTTTCTCTTTGTTATCGGAAGATATTTCCTTTGGCCCCATAGTCTTCAACGGGATCAGAAATATCTGTTCTCAGATTCCACAGAAATAAGGCTAGCAAAGAGATCCACGAAATACAGATGTAACTCTGTGAGATGAATTAAGAGAACACTAAGCAGTTTCTCAGGAAGCTTCTTTCCAGATTTCATCTGAGGATATTTCCGTTCTCCCCATAGCCCTCTATAGGCTTCTAAATATCACTTTGCCAATTCTACAAGAACTATCTTAGCGAAAGGCTTCTTGAGGGGAAAGCTGTAACTCTGTGAGATGATTTCACAGAACACAAAGAAGTTTCTCAGAAAGCTTCTTTCTCTTTGTTTTCGGAGGATATTTCCTTTGGCCCCATGGTCTTCAAAGGGACCCGAAATATCTGTTATCAGATTTCACAGAAAAAAGTCTAGCAAAGAGATCCACGAAATACAGATGTAACTCTGTGAGATGAATTAACAGAACACTAAGCAGTTTCTCAGGAAGCTTCTTTGCAGATTTCATCTGAGGATATTTCCTTTTACACCATAGCCCTCTATGGGCTTCCAAATATCACTTTGCCAATTCCACAAGAACTGTCTTAGCGAAAGGCTTCTTGAGGGGAAAGCTGCAACTCTGAGAGATGATTTCACAGACCACAAAGAAGTTTCTCAGAAAGCTTCTTTCATTTGTTATCGGAAGATACTTCCTTTGGCACCATAGTCTTCAACGGGATCCGAAATATCTGTTCTCAGATTCCACAGAAATAAGGCTAGCAAAGAGATCCACGAAATTCCGATGTAACTCTGTGAGATGAATTAACAGAACACTAAGCAGTTTCTCAGGAAGCTTCTTTCCATATTACGTCTGAGGATATTTCCTTTCTCACATAGCTCTCTATGGGCCTCCAAATATCACTTTGCCAATTCCACAAGAACTGTCTTATCGAAAGGCTTCTTGAGGGGAAAGCTGTAACTCTGTGAGATGATTTCACAGAACACAAAGAAGTTTCTAAGAAAACTTCTTTCTCTTTGTTATCGGAGGATATTTCCTTTGGCCCTATAGTCTTCAAAGGGATCCGAAATATCTGTTCTTAGATTCAACCGAAATAAGACTAGCAAAGATATCCACGAAATTCCGATGTAACTCTGTGAGATGAATTAACAGAACACTAAGCAGTTTCTCAGGAAGCTTCTTTCCAGATTTCATCTGAGGATATTTCCTTTTACACCATAGCCGTCTAGGGGCTTCCAAATATCACTTTGCCAATTCCACAAGAACTGTCTTAGCGAAAGGCTTCTTGAGGTGAAAGCTGTAACTCTGTGAGATGATTTCACAGAACACAAAGAAGTTTCTCAGAAAGCTTCTTTCTCTTTGTTATCGGAGGATATTTCCTTTGGCACAATGGTCTTCAAAGGGATCCGAAATATCTGTTCTCAAACTCCACAGAAATAAGGCTAGCAGAGAGATCCACGAAATACAGATGTAACTCTGTGAGATGAATTAAGAGAACTCTAAGCAGTTTCTCAGGAAGCTTCTTTCCAGATTTCATCTGAGGATATTTCCTTTGTCACCATAGCCCTCTATGGGCTTCCAAATATCACTTTGCCAATTCCAGAAGAACTGTCTTAGCGAAAGGCTTCTTGAGGGGAAAGCTGTAACTCTGGGAGATGATTTCACAGAACACAAAGAAGTTTCTCAGAAAGCTTCTTTCTCTTTGTTATCGGAGGATATTTCCTTTGGCCCAATGGTCTTCAAAGGGATCCGAAATATCTGTTCTCAGACTCGACAGAAATAAGGCTAGCAGAGAGATCCACGAAATACAGATGTAACTCTGTGAGATGAATTAAGAGAACTCTAAGCAGTTTCTCAGGAAGCTTCTTTCCAGATTTCATCCGAGGATATTTCCTTTGTCACCATATCCCTCTATGGGCTTCCAAATATCACTTTGCCAATTCCACAAGAACTGTCTTAGCAAAAGGCTTCTTGAGGGGAAAGCTGTAACTCAGTGAGATGATTTCACAGAACACAAAGAAGTTTCTCAGAAAGCTTCTTTCTCTTTGTTATCGGAGGATATTTCCTTTGGCCCTATAGTCTTCAAAGGGATCCGAAATATCTGTTCTCAGATTCCACCGAAATAAGGCTAGCAAAGATATCCACGAAATTCCGATGTAACTCTGTGAGATGAATTAAGAGAACACTAAGCAGTGTCTCAGGAAGCTTCTTTCCAGATTTCATCTGAGGATATTTCCTTTCTCACCATAGCCCTCTATGGGCTTCTAAACATCACTTTGCCAATTCCACAAGAACTGTCTTAGCGAAAGGCTTCTTGAGGGGAAAGCTGTAACTCTGTGAGATGATTTCACAGAACACAAAGTAGTTTCTCAGAAGGCTTCTTTCTCTTTGTTTTCGGAGGATATTTCCTTTGGCCCCATGGTCTTCAAAGCTATCAGAAATATCTGTTCTCAGATTCCACAGAAATAAGTCTAGCAAAGAGATCCACGAAATACAGATGTAACTCTGTGAGATGAATTAACAGAACACTAAGCAGTTTCTCAGAAAGCTTCTTTCCAGATTTCATCTGAAGATATTTCCTTTTTCACCATAGCCCTCTATGGGCTTCCAAATATCACTTTGCCAATTCCACAAGAACTGTCTTAGCGAAAGGCTTCTTGAGGGGAAGGCTGTAACTCTGTGAGATGATTTCACAGAACACAAAGAAGTTTCTCAGAAAGCTTCTTTCTCTTTGTTATCGGAGGATATTTCCTTTGGCCCTATAGTCTTCAAAGGGATCCGAAATATCTGTTCTCAGATTCCACATAAATAAGGCTAGCAAAGAGATGCACGAAATACAGATGTAACTCTGTGAGATGAATTAACAGAACACTAAGCAGTTTCTCAGGAAGCTTCTTTCCAGATATCATCTGAGGATATTTCCTTTTACACCATAGCCCTCTAGGGGCTTCCAAATATCACTTTGCCAATTCCACAAGAACTGTCTTAGCGAAAGGCTTCTTGAGGGGAAAGGTGTAACTCTGTGAGATGATTTCACAGAACACAAAGAAGTTTCTCAGAAAGCTTCTTCCTCTTTGTTATCGGAAGATATTTCCTTTGGCAACATAGTCTTCAACGGGATCCGAAATATCTGTTCTCAGATTCCACAGAAATAAGGCTAGCAAAGATATCCACGAAATTCCGATGTAACTCTGAGAGATGAATTAATAGAACACTAAGCAGTTTCTCAGGAAGCTTCCTTCCAGATTACGTCTGAGGATATTTCCTTTCTCACAAAGCTCTCTATGGGCCTCCAAATATCACTTTGCCAATTCCACAAGAACTGTCTTAGCGAAAGGCTTTTGAGGGGAAAGCTGTAACTCTGTGAGATGATTTCACAGAACACAAAGAAGTTTCTAAGAAAGCTTCTTTCTCTTTGTTATCGGAGGATATTTCCTTTGGCCCTATAGTCTTCAAAGGGATCCGAAATATCTGTTCTCAGATTCAACCGAAATAAGGCTAGCAAAGATATCCACGAAATTCCGATGTAACTCTGTGAGATGAATTAACAGAACACTAAGCAGTTTCTCAGGAAGCTTCTTTCCAGATTTCATCTGAGGATATTTCCTTTAACACCATAGCCGTCTAGGGGCTTCCAAATATCACTTTGCCAATTCCACAAGAACTGTCTTAGCGATAGGCTTCTTCAGGGGAAAGCTGTAACTCTGTGAGATGATTTCACAGAACACAAAGAAGTTTCTCAGAAAGCTTCTTTCTCTTTGTTATCGGAGGATATTTCCTTTGGCCCAATGGTCTTCAAAGGGATCCGAAATATCTGTTCTCAAACTCCACAGAAATAAGGCTAGCAGAGAGATCCACGAAACACAGATGTAACTCTGTGAGATGAATTAAGAGAACTCTAAGCAGTTTCTCAGGAAGCTTCTTTCCAGATTTCATCTGAGGATATTTCCTTTCTCACCACAGCCCTCTATGGGCTTCCAAATATCACTTTGCCAATTCCACAAGAACTGTCTTAGCGAAAGGCTTCGTGAGGGGAAAGCTGTAACTCTGTGAGATGATTTCACAGAACACAAAGAAGTTTCTCAGAAAGCTTCTTTCTCTTTGTTATCGGAGGATATTTCCTTTGGCCCTATAGTCTTCAAAGGGATCCGAAATATCTGTTCTCAGATTCCACCGAAATAAGGCTGGCAAAGATATCCACGAAATTCCGATGTAACCCTCTGAGATGAATTAACAGAACACTAAGCAGTTTCTCAGGAAGCTTCTTTGCAGATTTCAACTGAGGATATTTCCTTTTACACCGTAGCCCTCTATGGGCTTCCAAATATCACTTTGCCAATTCCAGAAGAACTGTCTTAGCGAAAGGCTTCTTGAGGGGAAAGCTGTAACTCTGTGAGATGATTTCACAGAACACAAAGAAATTTCTCAGAAAGCTTCTTTCTCTTTGTTATCGGAAGATATTTCCTTTGGCCCCATAGTCTTCAACGGGATCCGAAATATCTGTTCTCAGATTCCACCGAAATAAGGCTAGCAAAGAGATCCACGAAATACAGATGTAACTCTGTGAGATGAATTAACAGAACACTAAGCAGTTTCTCAGGAAGCTTCTTTCCAGATTTCATCTGAGGATATTTCCTTTCTCACATAGCCCTCTATGGGCCTCCAAATATCACTTTGCCAATTCAACAAGAACTGTCATAGCGAAAGGCTTCTTGAGGGGAAAGCTGTAACTCTGTGAGATGATTTCACAGAACACAAAGAAGTTTCTCAGAAAGCTTCTTTCTCTTTGTTATCGGAAGATATTTCCTTTGGCCCCATAGTCTTCAAAGGGATCCGAAATATCTGTTCTCAGATTCCACAGAAATAAGGCTAGCAAAGAGATCCACGAAATACAGATGTAACTCTGTGAGATGAATTAACAGAACACTAAGCAGTTTCTCAGGAAGCTTCTTTCCAGATTTCATCTGAGGATATTTCCTTTCTCACATAGCCCTCCAGGGGCCTCCAAATATCACTTTGCCAATTCCACAAGAACTGTCTTAGCGAAAGGCTTCTTGAGGGGAAAGCTGTAACTCTGTGAGATGATTTCAGAGAACACAAAGAAGTTTCTCAGAACGCTTCTTTCTCTTTGTTATCGGAGGATATTTCCTTTGGCCCTATAGTCTTCAAAGGGATCCGAAATATCTGTTCTCAGATTCCACAGAAATAAGGCAAGCAAAGAGATCCACGAAATACAGATGTAACCCTGTGAGATGAATTAACAGAACACTAAGCAGTTTCTCAGGAAGCTTCTTTGCAGATTTCAACTGAGGATATTTCCTTTTACACCGTAGCCCTCTATGTGCTTCCAAATATCACTTTGCCAATTCCACAAGAACTGTCTTAGCGAAAGGCTTCTTGAGGGGAAAGCTGTAACTCTGTGAGATGATTTCACAGAACACAAAGAAGTTTCTCAGAAAGCTTCTTTCTCTTTATTATCGGAAGATATTTCCTTTGGCCCCATAGTCTTCAACGGGATCCGAAATATCTGTTCTCATATTGCACAGAAATAAGGCTAGGAAAGAGATCCACGAAATACAGATGTAACTCTGTGAGATGAATTAAAAGAACACTAAGCAGTTTCTCAGGAAGCTTCTTTCCAGATTTCATCTGAGGATATTTCCTTTCTCACATAGCCCTCTATGGGCCTCCAAATATCACTTTGCCAATTCCACAAGAAATGTCTTAGGGAAAGGGTTCTTGAGGGGAAAGCTGTAACTCTGTGAGATGATTTCACAGAACACAAAGAAGTTTCTCAGAAAGCTTCTTTCTCTTTGTAACCGGAGGATATTTCCTTTGGCCCCATAGTCTTCAAAGGGATCCGAAATATCTGTTCTCAGATTCCACAGAAATAAGGCTAGCAAAGAGATCCACGAAATACAGATGTAACTCTGTGAGATGAATTAACAGAACACTAAGCAGTTTCTCAGGAAGCTTCTTTCCAGATTTCATCTGAGGATATTTCCTTTGTCACCATAGCCCTCTATGGGCTTCCAAATATCACTTTGCCAATTCCACAAGAACTGTCTTAGCGAAAGGCTTCTTGAGGGGAAAGCTGTAACTCTGTGAGATGATTTCACAGAACACAAAGAAGTTTCTCAGAAAGCTTCTTTCTCTTTGTTATCGGAGGATATTTCCTTTGGCCGTATAGTCTTCAAAGGGATCCGAAATATCTGTTCTCAGATTCCACCGAAATAAGGCTAGCAAAGATATCCACGAAATTCCGATGTAACTCTGTGAGATGAATTAACAGAACACTAAGCAGTTTCTCAGGAAGCTTCTTTCCAGATTTCATCTGAGGATATTTCCTTTTACATCACAGCCGTCTAGGGGCTTCCAAATACCACTTTGCCAATTCCACAAGAACTGACTTAGCGAAAGGCTTCTTGAGGGGAAGCTGCACTCTGGGAGATGATTTCACAGAACACAAAGAAGTTTCTCAGAAAGCTTCTTTCTCTTTGTTAAGGGAGGATATTTCCTTTGGCCCAATGGTCTTCAAAGGGATCCGAAATATCTGTTCTCAGACTCGACAGAAATAAGGCTAGCAGAGAGATCCACGAAATACAGATGTAACTCTGTGAGATGAATTAAGAGAACTCTAAGCAGTTTCTCAGGAAGCTTCTTTCCAGATTTCATCTGAGGATATTTCCTTTGTCACCATAGCCCTCTATGGGCTTCCAAATATCACTTTGCCAATTCCACAAGAACTGTCTTAGCGAAAGGCTTCTTGAGGGGAAAGCTGTAACTCTGTGAGATGACTTCACAGAACACAAAGAAGTTTCTCAGAAAGCTTCTTTCTCTTTGTTATCGGAGGATATTTCCTTTGGCCCTATAGTCTTCAAAGGGATCCGAAATATCTGTTCTCAGATTCCACCGAAATAAGGCTAGCAAAGATATCCACGAAATTCCGATGTAACTCTGTGAGATGAATTAAGAGAACACTAAGCAGTGTCTCAGGAAGCTTGTTTCCAGATTTCATCTGAGGATATTTCCTTTCTCACCATAGCCCTCTATGGGCTTCTAAATATCACTTTGCCAATTCCACAAGAACTGTCTTAGCGAAAGGCTTCTTGAGGGGAAAGCTGTAACTCTGTGAGATGATTTCACAGAACACAAAGAAGTTTCTCAGAAAGCTTCTTTCTCTTTGTTTTCGGAGGATATTTCCTTTGGCCCCATGGTCTTCAAAGCTATCCGAAATATCTGTTCTCAGATTCCACAGAAATAAGGCTAGCAAAGAGATCCACGAAATACAGATGTAACTCTGTGAGATGAATTAACAGAACACTAAGCAGTTTCTCAGGAAGCTTCTTTCCAGATTTCATATGAAGATATTTCCTTTTTCACCATAGCCCTCTACGGGCTTCCAAATATCACTTTGCCAATTCCACAAGAACTGTCTTAGCGAAAGGCTTCTTGAGGGGAAAACTGTAACTCTGTGAGATGATTTCACAGAACACAAAGAAGTTTCTCAGAAAGCTTCTTTCTCTTTGTTATCGAAGGATATTTCCTTTGGCCCTATAGTCTTCAAAGGGATCCGAAATATCTGTTCTCAGATTCCACAGAAATAAGGCTAGCAAAGATATCCACGAAATACAGATGTAACTCTGTGAGATGAATTAATAGAACACTAAGCAGTTTCTCAGGAAGCTTCTTTCCAGATTACGTCTGAGGATATTTCCTTTCTCACATAGCTCTCTATGGGCCTCCAAATATCACTTTGCCAATTCCACAAGAATTGTCTTAGCGAAAGGCTTTTGAGGGGAAAGCTGTAACTCTGTGAGATGATTTGACAGAACCCAAAGAAGTTTCTCAGAAAACTTCTTTCTCTTTGTTATCGGAGGATATTTCCTTTGGCCCTATAGTCTTCAAAGGGATCCGAAATATCTGTTCTCAGATTCCACAGAAATAAGGCTAGCAAAGAGATCCACGAAATACAGATGTAACTCTGTGAGATGAATTAACGGAACACTAAGCAGTTTCTCAGGAAGCTTCTTTCCAGATTTCATCTGAGGATATTTCCTTTCTCACATAGCCCTCTATGGGCCTCCAAATATCACTTTGCCAATTCCACAAGAACTGTCTTAGCGAAAAGCTTCTTGAGGGGAAAGCTGTAACTCTGTGAGATGATTTCACAGAACACAAAGAAGTTTCTCAGAAAGCTTCTTTCTCTTTGTTATCGGAAGATATTTCCTTTGGCCCCATAGTCTTCAAAGGGATCCGAAATATCTGTTCTCAGATTCCACAGAAATAAGGCTAGCAAAGAGATCCACGAAATACAGATGTAACTCTGTGAGATGAATTAACAGAACACTAAGCAGTTTCTCAGGAAGCTTCTTTCCAAATTTCATCTGAGGATATTTCCTTTCTCACATAGCCCTCTAGGGGCCTCCAAACATCACTTTGCCAATTCCACAAGAACTGTCTTAGCGAAAGGCTTCTTGAGGGGAAAGCTGTAACTCTGTGAGATGATTTCAGAGAACACAAAGAAGTTTCTCAGAACGCTTCTTTCTCTTTGTTATCGGAGGATTTTTCCTTTGGCCCTATAGTCTTCAAAGGGATCCGAAATATCTGTTCTCAGATTCCACAGAAATAAGGCAAGCAAAGAGATCCACGAAATACAGATGTAACTCTGTGAGATGAATTAGCAGAACACTAAGCAGTTTCTCAGGAAGCTTCTTTACAGATTTCATCTGAGGATATTTCCTTTTACACCATTGCCCTCTATGGGCTTTCAAATATCACTTTGCCAATTCCACAAGAACTGTCTTAGCGAAAGGCTTCATGAGGGGAAAGCTGTAACTCTGTGAGACGATTTCACAGAACACAAAGAAGTTTCTCAGAAAGCTTCTTTCTCTTTGTTATCGGAAGATATTTCCTTTGGCCCCATAGTCTTCAACGGGATCAGAAATATATGTTCTCAGATTCCAAGAAATAAGGCTAGCAAAGAGATCCACGAAATACAGATGTAATTCTGTGAGATGAATTAAGAGAACACTAAGCAGTTTCTCAGGAAGCTCCTTTCCAGATTTCATCTGAGGATATTTCCGTTCTCACCATAGCCCTCTATGGGCTTCTAAATATCACTTTGCCAATTCCACAAGAACTGTCTTAGCGAAAGGCTTCTTGAGGGGAAAGCTGTAACTCTGTGAGATGATTTCACAGAATACAAAGATGTTTCTCAGAAAGCTTCTTTCTCTTTGTTTTCAGAGGATATTTCCTTTGGCCCCATGGTCTTCCAAGGGATCCGAAATATCTGTTCTCAGATTTCACAGAAATAAGTCTAGCAAAGAGATCCACGAAATACAGATGTAACTCTGTGAGATGAATTAACAGAACACTAAGCAGTTTCTCAGGAAGCTTCTTTCCAGATTTCATCTGAAGATATTTCCTTTTACACCATAGCCCTCTATGGGCTTCCAAATATCACTTTGCCAATTCCACAAGAACTGTCTTAGCGAAAGGCTTCTTGAGGGGAAATCTGTAACTCTGTGAGATGATTTCACAGAACACAAAGATGTTTCTCAGAAAGCTTCTTTCTCTTTGTTATCGGAGGATATTTCCTTTGGCCCTATAGTCTTCAAAGGGATCCGAAATATCTGTTCTCAGATTCCACATAAATAAGGGTAGCAAAGAGATGCACGAAATACAGATGTAACGCTGTGAGATGAATTAACAGAACACTAAGCAGTTTCTCAGGAAGCTTCTTTCCAGATATCATCTGAGGATATTTCCTTTTACACCATAGCCCTCTATGGGCTTCCAAATATCACTTTGCCAATTCCACAAGAACTGTCTTAGCGAAAGGCTTCTTGAGGGGAAAGCTGTAACTCTGTGAGATGATTTCACAGAACACAAAGAAGTTTCTCAGAAAGCTTCTTTCTCTTTGTTATCGGAAGATATTTCCTTTGGCACCATAGTTTTCAACGGGATCCGAAATATCTGTTCTCAGATTCCACAGAAATAAGGCTAGCAAAGAGATCCACGAAATTCCGATGTAACTCTGTGAGATGAATTAACAGAACACTAAGCAGTTTCTCAGGAAGCTTCCTTCCAGATTACGTCTGAGGATACTTCCTTTCTCACATAGCTCTCTATGGGCCTCCAAATATCACTTTGCCAATTCCACAAGAACTGTCTTAGCGAAAGACTTTTGAGGGGAAAGCTGTAACTCTGTGAGATGATTTGACAGAACCCAAAGAAGTTTCTCAGAAAGCTTCTTTCTCTTTGTTATCGGAGGATATTTCCTTTGGCCCTATGGTCTTCAAAGGGATCCGAAATATCTGTTCTCAGATTCCACAGAAATAAGGCTAGCAAAGAGATTCACGAAATACATATGTAACTCTGTGAGATTAATTAAGAGAACACTAAGCAGTTTCTCAGGAAGCTTCTTTCCAGATTTCATCAGAGGATATTTCCTTTGTCACCATAGGCCTCTATGGCCTTCCAAATATCACTTTGCCAATTCCACAAGAACTGTCTTAGCGAAAGGCTTCTTGAGGGGAAAGCTGTAACTCTGTGAGATGATTTCACAGAACACAAAGAAGTTTCTCAGAAAGCTTCTTTCTCTTTGTTTTCGGAGGATATTTCCTCTTGCCCTATGGTCTTCAAAGGGATCCGAAATATCTGTTCTCAGATTCCACAGAAATAAGGCTACTAAAGAGATCCACGAAATACAGATGTAACTCTGTGAGATGAATTAACAGAACACTAGTAGTTTCTCACGAAGCTTCTTTCCAGATTTCATCTGAGGATATTTCCTTTCTCATCATAGCACTCTATAGGCTTCCAAATATCACTTTGCGAATTCCACAAGAACTGTCTTAGCGAAAGGCTTCTTGAGGGGAAAGCTGTAACTCTGTGAGATGATTTCACAGTACACAAAGAAGTTTCTCAGAAAGCTTCTTTCTCTTTGTTATCGGAGGATATTTCCTTTGGCCCTATAGTCTTCAAAGGGATCCGAAATATCTGTTCTCAGATTCCACATAAATAAGGGTAGCAAAGAGATGCACGAAATACAGATGTAACGCTGTGAGATGAATTAACAGAACACTAAGCAGTTTCTCAGGAAGCTTCTTTCCAGATATCATCTGAGGATATTTCCTTTTACACCATAGCCCTCTATGGGCTTCCAAATATCACTTTGCCAATTCCACAAGAACTGTCTTAGCGAAAGGCTTCTTGAGGGGAAAGCTGTAACTCTGTGAGATGATTTCACAGAACACAAAGAAGTTTCTCAGAAAGCTTCTTTCTCTTTGTTATCGGAAGATATTTCCTTTGGCACCATAGTTTTCAACGGGATCCGAAATATCTGTTCTCAGATTCCACAGAAATAAGGCTAGCAAAGAGATCCACGAAATTCCGATGTAACTCTGTGAGATGAATTAACAGAACACTAAGCAGTTTCTCAGGAAGCTTCTTTCCAGATTACGTCTGAGGATACTTCCTTTCTCACATAGCTCTCTATGGGCCTCCAAATATCACTTTGCCAATTCCACAAGAACTGTCTTAGCGAAAGACTTTTGAGGGGAAAGCTGTAACTCTGTGAGATGATTTCACAGAACACAAAGAAGTTTCTAAGAAAGCTTCTTTCTCTTTGTTATCGGAGGATATTTCCTTTGGCCCTATAGTCTTCAAAGGGATCCGAAATATCTGTTCTCAGATTCAACCGAAATAAGGCTAGCAAAGATATCGACGAAATTCCGATGTAACTCTGTGAGATGAATTAACAGAACACTAAGCAGTTTCTCAGGAAGCTTCTTTCCAGATTTCATCTGAGGATATTTCCTTTTACACCATAGCCGTCTATGGGCTTCCAAATATCACTTTGCTAATTCCACAAGAACTGTCTTAGCGAAAGGCTTCTTGAGGGGAAAGCTGTAACTCTGTGAGATTATTTCACAGAACACAAAGAAGTTTCTCAGAAAGCTTCTTTCTCTTTGTTATCGGAGGTTATTTCCTTTGGCCTAATGGTCTTCAAATGGATCCGAAATATCTGTTCTCAAACTCCACAGAAATAAGGCTAGCAGAGAGATCCACGAAATACAGATGTAACTCTGTGAGATGAATTAAGAGAACTC
Source organism: Macaca nemestrina (assembly GCF_043159975.1). NCBI lineage: Eukaryota > Metazoa > Chordata > Mammalia > Primates > Cercopithecidae > Macaca > Macaca nemestrina. The sequence goes on along the minus strand of NC_092138.1, from coordinate 95,318,718 downwards.
TAAGCAGTTTCTCAGGAAGCTTCTTTCCAGATTTCATCTGAGGATATTACCTTTGTCACCATAGCCCTCTATGGGCTTCCAAATATCACTTTGCCAATTCCACAAGAACTGTCTTAGCGAAAGGCTTCTTGAGGGGAAAGCTGTAACTCTGTGAGATGATTTGACAGAACCCAAAGAAGTTTCTCAGAAAGCTTCTTTCTCTTTGTTATCGGAGGATATTTCCTTTGGCCCTATGGTCTTCAAAGGGATCCGAAATATCTGTTCTCAGATTCCACAGAAATAAGGCTAGCAAAGAGATTCACGAAATACATATGTAACTCTGTGAGATTAATTAAGAGAACACTAAGCAGTTTCTCAGGAAGCTTCTTTCCAGATTTCATCAGAGGATATTTCCTTTGTCACCATAGGCCTCTATGGCCTTCCAAATATCACTTTGCCAATTCCACAAGAACTGTCTTAGCGAAAGGCTTCTTGAGGGGAAAGCTGTAACTCTGTGAGATGATTTCACAGAACACAAAGAAGTTTCTCAGAAAGCTTCTTTCTCTTTGTTTTCGGAGGATATTTCCTCTTGCCCTATGGTCTTCAAAGGGATCCGAAATATCTGTTCTCAGATTCCACAGAAATAAGGCTACTAAAGAGATCCACGAAATACAGATGTAACTCTGTGAGATGAATTAACAGAACACTAGTAGTTTCTCACGAAGCTTCTTTCCAGATTTCATCTGAGGATATTTCCTTTCTCATCATAGCACTCTATAGGCTTCCAAATATCACTTTGCGAATTCCACAAGAACTGTCTTAGCGAAAGGCTTCTTGAGGGGAAAGCTGTAACTCTGTGAGATGATTTCACAGTACACAAAGAAGTTTCTCACAAAGCTTCTTTCTCTTTGTTATCGGAGGATATTTCCTTTGGCCCTATAGTCTTCAAAGGGATCCGAAATATCTGTTCTCAGATTCCACAGAAATAAGGCTAGCAAAGAAATCCACAAAATACATATGTAACTCTGTGAGATGAATTAACAGAACACTAAGCAGTTTCTCAGGAAGCTTCTTTCCAGATTTCATCTGAGGATATTTCCTTTTACACCATAGCCCTCTATGGGCTTCCAAATATCACTTTGCCAATTCCACAAGAACTGTCTTAGCGAAAGGCTTCTTGAGGGGAAAGCTGTAACTCTGTGAGATGATTTCACAGAACACAAAGAAGTTTCTCATAAAGCTTCTTTCTCTTTGTTTTCGGAGGATATTTCCTTTGGCCCCATGGTCTTCAAAGCTATCCGAAATATCTGTTCTCAGATTCCACAGAAATAAGTCTAGCAAAGAGATCCACGAAATACAGATGTAACTCTGTGAGATGAATTAACAGAACACTAAGCAGTTTCTCAGGAAGCTTCTTTCCAGATTTCATATGAAGATATTTCCTTTTTCACCATAGCCCTCTACGGGCTTCCAAATATCACTTTGCCAATTCCACAAGAACTGTCTTAGCGAAAGGCTTCTTGAGGGGAAAGCTGTAACTCTGTGAGATGATTTCACAGAACACAAAGAAGTTTCTCAGAAAGCTTCTTTCTCTTTGTTATCGGAGGATATTTCCTTTGGCCCTATAGTCTTCAAAGGGATCCGAAATATCTGTTCTCAGATTCCACAGAAATAAGGCTAGCAAAGATATCCACGAAATACAGATGTAACTCTGTGAGATGAATTAACAGAATACTAAGCAGTTTCTCAGGAAGCTTCTTTCCAGATATCATCTGAGGATATTTCCTTTTACACCATAGCCCTCTAGGGGCTTCCAAATATCACTTTGCCAATTCCACAAGAACTGTCTTAGCGAAAGGCTTCTTGAGGGGAAAGCTGTAACTCTGTGAGATGATTTCACAGAACACAAAGAAGTTTCTCAGAAAGCTTCTTTCTCTTTGTTTTCGGAGGATATTTCCTCTTGCCCTATGTTCTTCAAAGGGATCCGAAATATCTGTTCTCAGATTCCACAGAAATAAGGCTACTAAAGAGATCCACGAAATACAGATGTAACTCTGTGAGATGAATTAACAGAACACTAGTAGTTTCTCAGGAAGCTTCTTTCCAGATTTCATCTGAGGATATTTACCTTTCTCATCATAGCACTCTATAGGCTTCCAAATATCACTTTGCGAATTCCACAAGAACTGTCTTAGCGAAAGGCTTCTTGAGGGGAAAGCTGTAACTCTGTGAGATGATTTCACAGTACACAAAGAAGTTTCTCACAAAGCTTCTTTCTCTTTGTTATCGGAGGATATTTCCTTTGGCCCTATAGTCTTCAAAGGGATCCGAAATATCTGTTCTCAGATTCCACAGAAATAAGGCTGGCAAAGAAATCCACAAAATACATATGTAACTCTGTGAGATGAATTAACAGAACACTAAGCAGTTTCTCAGGAAGCTTCTTTCCAGATTTCATCTGAGGATATTTCCTTTTACACCATAGCCCTCTATGGGCTTCCAAATATCACTTTGCCAATTCCACAAGAACTGTCTTAGCGAAAGGCTTCTTGAGGCGAAAGCTGTAACTCTGTGAGATGATTTCAAAGAACACAAAGAAGTTTCTCAGAAAGCTTCTTTCTCTTTGTTATCGGAAGATAATTCCTTTGGCCCCATAGTCTTCAAAGGGATCCGAAATATCTGTTCTCAGATTCCACAGAAATAAGGCTAGCAAAGAGATCCACGAAATACAGATGTAACTCTGTGAGATGAATTAACAGAACACTAAGCAGTTTCTCAGGAAGCTTCTTTCCAGATTTCATCTGAGGATATTTCCTTTCTCACATAGCCCTCTAGGGGCCTCCAAATATCACTTTGCCAATTCCACAAGAACTGTCTTAGCGAAAGGCTTCTTGAGGGGAAAGCTGCAACTCTGTGAGATGATTTCAGAGAACACAAAGAAGTTTCTCAGAACGCTTCTTTCTTTTTGTTATCGGAGGATATTTCCTTTGGCCCTATAGTCTTCAAAGGGATCCAAAATATCTGTTCTCAGATTCCACAGACATAAGGCAAGCAAAGAGATCCACGAAATACAGATGTAACTCTGTGAGATGAATTAACAGAACACTAAGGAGTTTCTCAGGAAGCTTCTTTACAGATTTCATCTGAGGATATTTCCTTTTACACCATAGCCCTCTATGGGCTTCCAAATATCATTTGCAATTCCACAAGAACTGTCTTAGCGAAAGGCTTCATGAGGGGAAAGCTGTAACTCTGTGAGATGATTTCACAGAACACAAAGAAGTTTCTCAGAAAGCTTCTTTCTCTTTGTTATCGGAAGATATTTCCTTTGGCCCCATAGTCTTCAACGGGATCAGAAATATCTGTTCTCAGATTCCTAGAAATAAGGCTAGCAAAGAGATCCACGAAATACAGATGTAATTCAGTGAGATGAATTAAGAGAACCCTAAGCAGTTTCTCAGGAAGCTTCTTTCCAGATTTCATCTGAGGATATTTCCGTTCTCACCATAGCCCTCTATGGGCTTCTAAATATCACTTTGCCAATTCCACAAGAACTGTCTTAGCGAAAGGCTTCTTGAGGGGAAAGCTGTAACTCTGTGAGATGATTTCACAGAACACAAAGATGTTTCTCAGAAAGCTTCTTTCTCTTTGTTTTCGGAGGATATTTCCTTTGGCCCCATGGTCTTCCAAGGGATCCGAAATATCTGTTCTCAGATTTCACAGAAATAAGTCTAGCAAAGTGATCCACGAAATACAGATGTAACTCTGTGAGATGAATTAACAGAACACTAAGCAGTTTCTCAGGAAGCTTCTTTCCAGATTTCATCTGAAGATATTTCCTTTTTCACCATAGCAATCTATGGGCTTCCAAATATCACCTTGCCAATTCCACAAGAACTGTCTTAGCGAAAGGCTTCTTGAGGGGAAAGCTGTAACTCTGTGAGATGATTTCACAGAACACAAAGATGTTTCTCAGAAAGCTTCTTTCTCTTTGTTATCGGAGGATATTTCCTTTGGCCCTATAGTCTTCAAAGGGATCCGAAATATCTGTTCTCAGATTCCACATAAATAAGGCTAGCAAAGAGATGCACGAAATACAGATGTAACTCTGTGAGATGAATTAACAGAACACTAAGCAGTTTCTCAGGAAGCTTCTTTCCAGATATCATCTGATTATATTTCCTTTTACACCATAGCCCTCTATGGGCTTCCAAATATCACTTTGCCAATTCCACAAGAACTGTCTTAGCGAAAGGCTTCTTGAGGGAAAAGCTGTAACTCTGTGAGATGATTTCACAGAACACAAAGAAGTTTCTCAGAAAGCTTCTTTCTCTTTGTAATCGGAAGATATTTCCTTTGGCCCCATAGTCTTCAACGGGATCCGAAATATCTGTTCTCAGATTCCACAGAAATAAGGCTTGCAAAGAGATCCACGAAATACAGATGTAACTCTGTGAGATGAATTAACAGAACACTAAGCAGTTTCTCAGGAAGCTTCTTTCCAGATTTCATCTGAGGATATTTCCTTTCTCACATAGCCCTCTATGGGCCTCCAAATATCACTTTGCCAATTCCCCAAGAACTGTCTTAGCGAAAGGCTTCTTGAGGGGAAAGCTGTAACTCTGTGAGATGATTTCACAGAACACAAAGAAGTTTCTCAGAAAGCTTCTTTCTCTTTGTTATCGGAAGATAATTCCTTTGGCCCCATAGTCTTCAAAGGGATCCGAAATATCTGTTCTCAGATTCCACAGAAATAAGGCTAGCAAAGAGATCCACGAAATACAGATGTAACTCTGTGAGATGAATTAACAGAACACTAAGCAGTTTCTCAGGAAGCTTCTTTCCAGATTTCATCTGAGGATATTTCCTTTTACACCATAGCCCACTAGGGGCCTCCAAATATCACTTTGCCAATTCCACAAGAACTGTCTTAGCGAAAGGCTTCTTGAGGGGAAAGCTGTAACTCTGTGAGATGATTTCACAGAACACAAAGAAGTTTCTCAGAACGCTTCTTTCTCTTTGTTATCGGAGGATATTTCCTTTGGCCCTATAGTCTTCAAAGGGATCCGAAATATCTGTTCTCAGATTCCACAGAAATAAGGCAAGCAAAGAGATCCACGAAATACAGATGTAACACTGTGAGATGAATTAACAGAACACTAAGCAGTTTCTCAGGAAGCTTCTTTACAGATTTCATCTGAGGATTTTTCCTTTTACACCATAGCCCTCATTGGGCTTCCAAATATCACTTTGCCAATTCCACAAGAACTGTCTTAGCGAAAGGCTTCATGAGGGGAAAGCTGTAACTCTGTGAGACGATTTCACAGAACACAAAGAAGTTTCTCAGAAAGCTTCTTTCTCTTTGTTATCGGAAGATATTTCCTTTGGCCCCATAGTCTTCAACCGGATCCGAAATATCTGTTCTCAGATTCCACAGAAATAAGGCTAGCAAAGAGATCCACGAAATACAGATGTAACTCTGTGAGATGAATTAACAGAACACTAAGCAGTTTCTCAGGAAGCTTCTTTCCAGATTTCATCTGAGGATATTTCCTTTCTCACATAGCCCTCTATGGGCCTCCAAATATCACTTTGCCAATTCCACAAGAACTGTCTTAGCGAAAAGCTTCTTGAGGGGAAAGCTGTAACTCTGTGAGATGATTTCACAGAACACAAAGAAGTTTCTCAGAAAGCTTCTTTCTCTTTGTTTTCGGAAGATATTTCCTTTGGCCCCATAGTCTTCAAAGGGATCCGAAATATCTGTTCTCAGATTCCACAGAAATAAGGCTAGCAAAGAGATCCACGAAATACAGATGTAACTCTGTGAGACGAATTAACAGAACACTAAGCAGTTTCTCAGGAAGCTTCTTTCCCAATTTCATCTGAGGATATTTCCTTTCTCACATAGCCCTCTAGGGGCCTCCAAACATCACTTTGCCAATTCCACAAAAACTGTCTCAGCGAAAGGCTTCTTGAGGGAAAAGCTGTAACTCTGTGAGATGATTTCAGAGAACACAAAGAAGTTTCTCAGAACGCTTCTTTCTCTTTGTTATCGGAGGATATTTCCTTTGGCCCTATAGTCTTCAAAGGGATCCGAAATATCTGTTCTCAGATTCCACAGAAATAAGGCAAGCAAAGAGATCCACGAAATACAGATGTAACTCTGTGAGATGAATTAACAGAACACTAAGCAGTTTCTCAGGAAGCTTCTTTCCAGATTTCATCTGAGGATATTTCCTTTTACACCATAGCCCTCTATGAGCTTCCAAATATCACTTTGCCAATTCCACAAGAACTGTCTTAGCGAAAGGCTTCATGAGGGGAAAGCTGTAACTCTGGGAGACGATTTCACAGAACACAAAGAAGTTTCTCAGAAAGCTTCTTTCTCTTTGTTATCGGAAGATATTTCCTTTGGCCCCATAGTCTTCAACGGGATCAGAAATATCTGTTCTCAGATTCCAAGATATAAGGCTAGCAAAGAGATCCACGAAATACAGATGTAATTCTGTGAGATGAATTAAGAGAACACTAAGCAGTTTCTCAGGAAGCTCCTTTCCAGATTTCATCTGAGGATATTTCCGTTCTCACCATAGCCCTCTATGGGCTTCTAAATATCACTTTGCCAATTCCACAAGAACTGTCTTAGCGAAAGGCTTCTTGAGGGGAAAGCTGTAACTCTGTGAGATGATTTCACAGAATACAAAGATGTTTCTCAGAAATCTTCTTTCTCTTTGTTTTCACAGGATATTTCCTTTGGCCCCATGGTCTTCCAAGGGATCCGAAATATCTGTTCTCAGATTTCACAGAAATAAGTCTAGCAAAGAGATCCACGAAATACAGATGTAACTCTGTGAGATTAATTAACAGAACACTAAGCAGTTTCTCAGGAAGCTTCTTTCCAGATTTCATCTGAAGATATTTCCTTTTTCACCAAAGCCCTCTATGGGCTTCCAAATATCACTTTGCCAATTCCACAAGAACTGTCTTAGCGAAAGGCTTCTTGAGGGGAAAGCTGTAACTCTGTGAGATGATTTCACAGAACACAAAGAAGTTTCTCAGAAAGCTTCTTTCTCTTTGTTATCGGAAGATATTTCCTTTGGCACCATAGTTTTCAACGGGATCCGAAATATCTGTTCTCAGATTCCACAGAAATAAGGCTAGCAAAGAGATCCACGAAATTCCGATGTAACTCTGTGAGATGAATTAACAGAACACTAAGCAGTTTCTCAGGAAGCTTCTTTCCAGATTACGTCTGAGGATATTTCCTTTCTCACATAGCTCTCTATGGGCCTCCAAATATCACTTTGCCAATTCCACAAGAACTGTCTTAGCGAAAGGCTTTTGAGGGGAAAGCTGTAACTCTGTGAGATGATTTCACAGAACACAAAGAAGTTTCTAAGAAAGCTTCTTTCTCTTTGTTATCGGAGGATATTTCCTTTGGCCCTATAGTCTTCAAAGGGATCCGAAATATCTGTTCTCAGATTCAACCGAAATAAGGCTAGCAAAGATATCGACGAAATTCCGATGTAACTCTGTGAGATGAATTAACAGAACACTAAGCAGTTTCTCAGGAAGCTTCTTTCCAGATTTCATCTGAGGATATTTCCTTTTACACCATAGCCGTCTAGGGGCTTCCAAATATCACTTTGCTAATTCCACAAGAACTGTCTTAGCGAAAGGCTTCTTGAGGGGAAAGCTGTAACTCTGTGAGATTATTTCACAGAACACAAAGAAGTTTCTCAGAAAGCTTCTTTCTCTTTGTTATCGGAGGTTATTTCCTTTGGCCCAATGGTCTTCAAATGGATCCGAAATATCTGTTCTCAAACTCCACAGAAATAAGGCTAGCAGAGAGATCCACGAAATACAGATGTAACTCTGTGAGATGAATTAAGAGAACTCTAAGCAGTTTCTCAGGAAGCTTCTTTCCAGATTTCATCTGAGGATATTACCTTTGTCACCATAGCCCTCTATGGGCTTCCAAATATCACTTTGCCAATTCCACAAGAACTGTCTTAGGGAAAGGCTTCTTGAGGGGAAAGTTGTAACTCTGTGAGATGATTTCACAACACATAGAAGTTTCTCAGAAAGCTTCTTTCTCTTTGTTATCGGAGGATATTTCCTTTGGCCCTATAGTCTTCAAAGGGATCCGAAATATCTGTTCTCAGATTCCACCGAAATAAGGCTAGCAAAGATATCCACGAAATTCCGATGTGACTCTGTGAGTTGAATTAACAGAACACTAAGCAGTTTCTCAGGAAGCTTCTTTCCAGATTTCATCTGAGGATATTTCCTTTTACACCATAGCCGTCTAGGGGCTTCCAAATATCACTTTGCCAATTCCTAAAGAACTGTCTTAGCGAAAGGCTTCTTGAGGGGAAAGCTGTAACTCTGGGAGATGATTTCACAGAACACAAAGAAGTTTCTCAGAAAGCTTCTTTCTCTTTGTTATCGGAGGATATTTCCTTTGGCCCTATGGTCTTCAAAGGGATCCGAAATATCTGTTCTCAGATTCCACAGAAATAAGGCTAGCAAAGAGATTCACGAAATACATATGTAACTCTGTGAGATTAATTAAGAGAACACTAAGCAGTTTCTCAGGAAGCTTCTTTCCAGATTTCATCAGAGGATATTTCCTTTGTCACCATAGGCCTCTATGGCCTTCCAAATATCACTTTGCCAATTCCACAAGAACTGTCTTAGCGAAAGGCTTCTTGAGGGGAAAGCTGTAACTCTGTGAGATGATTTCACAGAACACAAAGAAGTTTCTCAGAAAGCTTCTTTCTCTTTGTTTTCGGAGGATATTTCCTCTTGCCCTATGGTCTTCAAAGGGATCCGAAATATCTGTTCTCAGATTCCACAGAAATAAGGCTACTAAAGAGATCCACGAAATACAGATGTAACTCTGTGAGATGAATTAACAGAACACTAGTAGTTTCTCAGGAAGCTTCTTTCCAGATTTCATCTGAGGATATTTCCTTTCTCATCGTAGCACTCTATAGGCTTCCAAATATCACTTTGCGAATTCCACAAGAACTGTCTTAGCGAAAGGCTTCTTGAGGGGAAAGCTGTAACTCTGTGAGATGATTTCACAGTACACAAAGAAGTTTCTCACAAAGCTTCTTTCTCTTTGTTATCGGAGGATATTTCCTTTGGCCCTATAGTCTTCAAAGGGATCCGAAATATCTGTTCTCAGATTCCACAGAAATAAGGCTAGCAAAGAAATCCACAAAATACATATGTAACTCTGTGAGATGAATTAACAGAACACTAAGCAGTTTCTCAGGAAGCTTCTTTCCAGATTTCATCTGAGGATATTTCCTTTTACACCATAGCCCTCTATGGGCTTCCAAATATCACTTTGCCAATTCCACAAGAACTGTCTTAGCGAAAGGCTTCTTGAGGGGAAAGCTGTAACTCTGTGAGATGATTTCACAGAACACAAAGAAGTTTCTCAGAAAGCTTCTTTCTCTTTGTTATCGGAAGATAATTCCTTTGGCCCCATAGTCTTCAAAGGGATCCGAAATATCTGTTCTCAGATTCCACAGAAATAAGGCTAGCAAAGAGATCCACGAAATACAGATGTAACTCTGTGAGATGAATTAACAGAACACTAAGCAGTTTCTCAGGAAGCTTCTTTCCAGATTTCATCTGAGGATATTTCCTTTCTCACATAGCCCTCTAGGGGCCTCCAAATATCACTTTGCCAATTCCACAAGAACTGTCTTAGCGAAAGGCTTCTTGAGGGGAAAGCTGTAACTCTGTGAGATGATTTCAGAGAACACAAAGAAGTTTCTCAGAACGCTTCTTTCTTTTTGTTATCGGAGGATATTTCCTTTGGCCCTATAGTCTTCAAAGGGATCCGAAATATCTGTTCTCAGATTCCACAGACATAAGGCAAGCAAAGAGATCCACGAAATACAGATGTAACTCTGTGAGATGAATTAACAGAACACTAAGCAGTTTCTCAGGAAGCTTCTTTACAGATTTCATCTGAGGATATTTCCTTTTACACCATAGCCCTCTATGGGCTTCCAAATATCATTTGCCAATTCCACAAGAACTGTCTTAGCGAAAGGCTTCATGAGGGGAAAGCTGTAACTCTGTGAGACGATTTCACAGAACACAAAGAAGTTTCTCAGAAAGCTTCTTTCTCTTTGTTATCGGAAGATATTTCCTTTGGCCCCATAGTCTTCAACGGGATCAGAAATATCTGTTCTCAGATTCCTAGAAATAAGGCTAGCAAAGAGATCCACGAAATACAGATGTAATTCAGTGAGATGAATTAAGAGAACCCTAAGCAGTTTCTCAGGAAGCTTCTTTCCAGATTTCATCTGAGGATATTTCCGTTCTCACCATAGCCCTCTATGGGCTACTAAATATCACTTTGCCAATTCCACAAGAACTGTCTTAGCGAAAGGCTTCTTGAGGGGAAAGCTGTAACTCTGTGAGACGATTTCACAGAACACAAAGAAGTTTCTCAGAAAGCTTCTTTCTCTTTGTTATCGGAAGATATTTCCTTTGGCCCCATAGTCTTCAACGGGATCAGAAATATCTGTTCTCAGATTCCAAGATATAAGGCTAGCAAAGAGATCCACGAAATACAGATGTAATTCTGTGAGATGAATTAAGAGAACACTAAGCAGTTTCTCAGGAAGCTCCTTTCCAGATTTCATCTGAGGATATTTCCGTTCTCACCATAGCCCTCTATGGGCTTCTAAATATCACTTTGCCAATTCCACAAGAACTGTCTTAGCGAAAGGCTTCTTGAGGGGAAAGCTGTAACTCTGTGAGATGATTTCACAGAATACAAAGATGTTTCTCAGAAAGCTTCTTTCTCTTTGTTTTCACAGGATATTTCCTTTGGCCCCATGGTCTTCCAAGGGATCCGAAATATCTGTTCTCAGATTTCACAGAAATAAGTCTAGCAAAGAGATCCACGAAATACAGATGTAACTCTGTGAGATTAATTAACAGAACACTAAGCAGTTTCTCAGGAAGCTTCTTTCCAGATTTCATCTGAAGATATTTCCTTTTTCACCAAAGCCCTCTATGGGCTTCCAAATATCACTTTGCCAATTCCACAAGAACTGTCTTAGCGAAAGGCTTCTTGAGGGGAAAGCTGTAACTCTGTGAGATGATTTCACAGAACACAAAGAAGTTTCTCAGAAAGCTTCTTTCTCTTTGTTATCGGAAGATATTTCCTTTGGCACCATAGTTTTCAACGGGATCCGAAATATCTGTTCTCAGATTCCACAGAAATAAGGCTAGCAAAGAGATCCACGAAATTCCGATGTAACTCTGTGAGATGAATTAACAGAACACTAAGCAGTTTCTCAGGAAGCTTCTTTCCAGATTACGTCTGAGGATATTTCCTTTCTCACATAGCTCTCTATGGGCCTCCAAATATCACTTTGCCAATTCCACAAGAACTGTCTTAGCGAAAGGCTTTTGAGGGGAAAGCTGTAACTCTGTGAGATGATTTCACAGAACACAAAGAAGTTTCTAAGAAAGCTTCTTTCTCTTTGTTATCGGAGGATATTTCCTTTGGCCCTATAGTCTTCAAAGGGATCCGAAATATCTGTTCTCAGATTCAACCGAAATAAGGCTAGCAAAGATATCGACGAAATTCCGATGTAACTCTGTGAGATGAATTAACAGAACACTAAGCAGTTTCTCAGGAAGCTTCTTTCCAGATTTCATCTGAGGATATTTCCTTTTACACCATAGCCGTCTAGGGGCTTCCAAATATCACTTTGCTAATTCCACAAGAACTGTCTTAGCGAAAGGCTTCTTGAGGGGAAAGCTGTAACACTGTGAGATTATTTCACAGAACACAAAGAAGTTTCTCAGAAAGCTTCTTTCTCTTTGTTATCGGAGGTTATTTCCTTTGGCCCAATGGTCTTCAAATGGATCCGAAATATCTGTTCTCAAACTCCACAGAAATAAGGCTAGCAGAGAGATCCACGAAATACAGATGTAACTCTGTGAGATGAATTAAGAGAACTCTAAGCAGTTTCTCAGGAAGCTTCTTTCCAGATTTCATCTGAGGATATTACCTTTGTCACCATAGCCCTCTATGGGCTTCCAAATATCACTTTGCCAATTCCACAAGAACTGTCTTAGGGAAAGGCTTCTTGAGGGGAAAGCTGTAACTCTGTGAGATGATTTCACAACACATAGAAGTTTCTCAGAAAGCTTCTTTCTCTTTGTTATCGGAGGATATTTCCTTTGGCCCTATAGTCTTCAAAGGGATCCGAAATATCTGTTCTCAGATTCCACCGAAATAAGGCTAGCAAAGATATCCACGAAATTCCGATGTGACTCTGTGAGTTGAATTAACAGAACACTAAGCAGTTTCTCAGGAAGCTTCTTTCCAGATTTCATCTGAGGATATTTCCTTTTACACCATAGCCGTCTAGGGGCTTCCAAATATCACTTTGCCAATTCCTAAAGAACTGTCTTAGCGAAAGGCTTCTTGAGGGGAAAGCTGTAACTCTGGGAGATGATTTCACAGAACACAAAGAAGTTTCTCAGAAAGCTTCTTTCTCTTTGTTATCGGAGGATATTTCCTTTGGCCCTATGGTCTTCAAAGGGATCCGAAATATCTGTTCTCAGATTCCACAGAAATAAGGCTAGCAAAGAGATTCACGAAATACATATGTAACTCTGTGAGATTAATTAAGAGAACACTAAGCAGTTTCTCAGGAAGCTTCTTTCCAGATTTCATCAGAGGATATTTCCTTTGTCACCATAGGCCTCTATGGCCTTCCAAATATCACTTTGCCAATTCCACAAGAACTGTCTTAGCGAAAGGCTTCTTGAGGGGAAAGCTGTAACTCTGTGAGATGATTTCACAGAACACAAAGAAGTTTCTCAGAAAGCTTCTTTCTCTTTGTTTTCGGAGGATATTTCCTCTTGCCCTATGGTCTTCAAAGGGATCCGAAATATCTGTTCTCAGATTCCACAGAAATAAGGCTACTAAAGAGATCCACGAAATACAGATGTAACTCTGTGAGATGAATTAACAGAACACTAGTAGTTTCTCAGGAAGCTTCTTTCCAGATTTCATCTGAGGATATTTCCTTTCTCATCGTAGCACTCTATAGGCTTCCAAATATCACTTTGCGAATTCCACAAGAACTGTCTTAGCGAAAGGCTTCTTGAGGGGAAAGCTGTAACTCTGTGAGATGATTTCACAGTACACAAAGAAGTTTCTCACAAAGCTTCTTTCTCTTTGTTATCGGAGGATATTTCCTTTGGCCCTATAGTCTTCAAAGGGATCCGAAATATCTGTTCTCAGATTCCACAGAAATAAGGCTAGCAAAGAAATCCACAAAATACATATGTAACTCTGTGAGATGAATTAACAGAACACTAAGCAGTTTCTCAGGAAGCTTCTTTCCAGATTTCATCTGAGGATATTTCCTTTTACACCATAGCCCTCTATGGGCTTCCAAATATCACTTTGCCAATTCCACAAGAACTGTCTTAGCGAAAGGCTTCTTGAGGGGAAAGCTGTAACTCTGTGAGATGATTTCACAGAACACAAAGAAGTTTCTCAGAAAGCTTCTTTCTCTTTGTTATCGGAAGATAATTCCTTTGGCCCCATAGTCTTCAAAGGGATCCGAAATATCTGTTCTCAGATTCCACAGAAATAAGGCTAGCAAAGAGATCCACGAAATACAGATGTAACTCTGTGAGATGAATTAACAGAACACTAAGCAGTTTCTCAGGAAGCTTCTTTCCAGATTTCATCTGAGGATATTTCCTTTCTCACATAGCCCTCTAGGGGCCTCCAAATATCACTTTGCCAATTCCACAAGAACTGTCTTAGCGAAAGGCTTCTTGAGGGGAAAGCTGTAACTCTGTGAGATGATTTCAGAGAACACAAAGAAGTTTCTCAGAACGCTTCTTTCTTTTTGTTATCGGAGGATATTTCCTTTGGCCCTATAGTCTTCAAAGGGATCCGAAATATCTGTTCTCAGATTCCACAGACATAAGGCAAGCAAAGAGATCCACGAAATACAGATGTAACTCTGTGAGATGAATTAACAGAACACTAAGCTGTTTCTCAGGAAGCTTCTTTACAGATTTCATCTGAGGATATTTCCTTTTACACCATAGCCCTCTATGGGCTTCCAAATATCATTTGCCAATTCCACAAGAACTGTCTTAGCGAAAGGCTTCATGAGGGGAAAGCTGTAACTCTGTGAGACGATTTCACAGAACACAAAGAAGTTTCTCAGAAAGCTTCTTTCTCTTTGTTATCGGAAGATATTTCCTTTGGCCCCATAGTCTTCAACGGGATCAGAAATATCTGTTCTCAGATTCCTAGAAATAAGGCTAGCAAAGAGATCCACGAAATACAGATGTAATTCAGTGAGATGAATTAAGAGAACCCTAAGCAGTTTCTCAGGAAGCTTCTTTCCAGATTTCATCTGAGGATATTTCCGTTCTCACCATAGCCCTCTATGGGCTACTAAATATCACTTTGCCAATTCCACAAGAACTGTCTTAGCGAAAGGCTTCTTGAGGGGAAAGCTGTAACTCTGTGAGATGATTTCACAGAACACAAAGATGTTTCTCAGAAAGCTTCTTTCTCTTTGTTTTCGGAGGATATTTCCTTTGGCCCCATGGTCTTCCAAGGGATCCGAAATATCTGTTCTCAGATTTCACAGAAATAAGTCTAGCAAAGTGATCCACGAAATACAGATGTAACTCTGTGAGATGAATTAACAGAACACTAAGCAGTTTCTCAGGAAGCTTCTTTCCAGATTTCATCTGAAGATATTTCCTTTTTCACCATAGCAATCTATGGGCTTCCAAATATCACTTTGCCAATTCCACAAGAACTGTCTTAGCGAAAGGCTTCTTGAGGGGAAAGCTGTAACTCTGTGAGATGATTTCACAGAACACAAAGATGTTTCTCAGAAAGCTTCTTTCTCTTTGTTATCGGAGGATATTTCCTTTGGCCCTATAGTCTTCAAAGGGATCCGAAATATCTGTTCTCAGATTCCACATAAATAAGGCTAGCAAAGAGATGCACGAAATACAGATGTAACTCTGTGAGATGAATTAACAGAACACTAAGCAGTTTCTCAGGAAGCTTCTTTCCAGATATCATCTGAGGATATTTCCTTTTACACCATAGCCCTCTATGGGCTTCCAAATATCACTTTGCCAATTCCACAAGAACTGTCTTAGCGAAAGGCTTCTTGAGGGGAAATCTGTAACTCAGTGAGATGATTTCACAGAACACAAAGAAGTTTCTCAGAAAGCTTCTTTCTCTTTGTTTTCGGAGGATATTTCCTTTGGCCCTATAGTCTTCAAAGGGATCCGAAATATCTGTTCTCAGATTCCACAGAAATAAGGCTAGCAAAGAAATCCACGAAATACATATGTAACTCTGTGAGATGAATTAACAGAACACTAAGCAGATTCTCAGGAAGCTTCTTTCCAGATTTCATCTGAGGATATTTCCTTTTTCACCAAAGCCCTCTATGGGCTTCCAAATATCACTTTGCCAATTCCACAAGAACTGTCTTAGTGAAAGGCTTCTTGAGGGGAAAGCTGTAACTCTGTGAGATGATTTCACAGAACAGAAAGAAGTTTCTCAGAAAGCCTCTTTCTCTTTGTTATCGGAGGATATTTCCTTTGTCCCTATAGTCTTCAAAAGGATCCGAAATATCTGTTCTCAGATTCCACCGAAATAAGACTAGCAAAGAGATCCACGAAATACAGATGTAACTCTGTGAGATGAATTAACAGAACACTAAGCAGTTTCTCAGGAAGCTTCTTTCCAGATTTCATCTGAGGATATTTCATTTTACACCATAGCCCCCTATGGGCTTCCAAATATCACTTTGCCAATTCCACAAGAAGTGTCTTAGCGAAAGGCTTCTTGAGGGGAAAGCTGTAACTCTGTGAGATGATTTCACAGAACACAAAGAAGTTTCTCAGAAAGCTTCTTTCTCTTTGTTATCGGAGGATATTTCCTTTGGCCCTATAGTCTTCAAAGGGATCCGAAATATCTGTTCTCAGATTCCACAGAAATAAGTCTAGCAAAGAGATCCACGAAATACAGATGTAACTCTGTGAGATGAATTAACAGAACACTAAGCAGTTTCTCAGGAAGCTTCTTTCCAGATTTCATCTGAGGATATTTCCTTTTACACCATAGCCGTCTAGGGGCTTCCAAATATCACTTTGCCAATTCCTAAAGAACTGCCTTAGCGAAAGGCTTCTTGAGGGGAAAGCTGTAACTGTGGGAAATGATTTCACAGAACACAAAGAAGTTTCTCAGAAAGCTTCTTTCTCTTTGTTATCCGAGGATATTTCTATTGGCCCAATGGTCTTCAAAGGGATCCGAAATATCTGTTCTCAGACTCCACAGAAATAAGGCTAGCAGTGAGATCCACGAAATAAACATGTAACTCTGTGAGATGAATTAAGAGAACTCTAAGCAGTTTCTCAAGAAGCTTCTTTCCAGGTTTCATCTGAGGATATTTCCTTTCTCACCATAGCCCTCTATGGGCTTCCAAATATCACTTTGCCAATTCCACAAGAACTGTCTTAGCGAAAGGCTTCTTGAGGGGAAAGCTGTAACTCTGTGAGATGATTTCACAGAACACAAAGAAGTTTCTCAGAAAGCTTCTTTCTCTTTGTTATCGGAGGATATTTCCTTTGGCCCTATGGTCTTCAAAGGGATCCGAAATATCTGTTCTCAGATTCCACAGAAATAAGTCTAGCAAAGAGATCCACGAAATACAGATGTAACTCTGTGAGATGAATTAACAGAACACTAAGCAGTTTCTCAGGAAGCTTCTTTCCAGATTTCATCTGAAGATATTTCCTTTTTCACCATAGCCCCCTATGGGCTTCCAAATATCACTTTGACAATTCCACAAGAACTGTCTTAGCGAAAGGCTTCTTGAGGGGAAAGCTGTAACTCTGTGAGATGATTTCACAGAACACAAAGAAGTTTCTCAGAAAGCTTCTTTGTCTTTGTTATCGGAGGATATTTCCTTTGGCCCTATAGTCTTCAAAGGGATCCGAAATATCTGTTCTCAGATTCCACATAAATAAGGCTAGCAAAGAGATGCACGAAATACAGATGTAACTCTGTGAGATGAATTAACAGAACACTAAGCAGTTTCTCAGGAAGCTTCTTTCCAGATATCATCTGAGGATATTTCCTTTTACACCATAGCCCTCTATGGGCTTCCAAATATCACTTTGCCAATTCCACAAGAACTGTCTTAGCGAAAGGCTTCTTGAGGGGAAAGCTGTAACTCTGTGAGATGATTTCACAGAACACAAAGAAGTTTCTCAGAAAGCTTCTTTCTCTTTGTTATCGGAGGATATTTCCTTTGGCCCTATGGTCTTCAAAGGGATCCGAAATATCTGTTCTCAGATTCCACAGAAATAAGTCTAGCAAAGAGATCCACGAAATACAGATGTAACTCTGTGAGATGAATTAACAGAACACTAAGCAGTTTCTCAGGAAGCTTCTTTCCAGATTTCATCTGAAGATATTTCCTTTTTCACCATAGCCCCCTATGGGCTTCCAAATATCACTTTGACAATTCCACAAGAACTGTCTTAGCGAAAGGCTTCTTGAGGGGAAAGCTGTAACTCTGTGAGATGATTTCACAGAACACAAAGAAGTTTCTCAGAAAGCTTCTTTGTCTTTGTTATCGGAGGATATTTCCTTTGGCCCTATAGTCTTCAAAGGGATCCGAAATATCTGTTCTCAGATTTCACATAAATAAGGCTAGCAAAGAGATGCACGAAATACAGATGTAACTCTGTGAGATGAATTAACAGAACACTAAGCAGTTTCTCAGGAATCTTCTTTCCAGATATCATCTGAGGATATTTCCTTTTACACCATAGCCCTCTATGGGCTTCCAAATATCACTTTGCCAATTCCACAAGAACTGTCTTAGCGAAAGGCTTCTTGAGGGGAATGCTGTAACTCTGTGAGATGATTTCACAGAACACAAAGAAGTTTCTCAGAAAGCTTCTTTCTCTTTGTTATCGGAAGATATTTCCTTTTGCACCATAGTCTTCAACGGGATCCGAAATATCTGTTCTCAGATTCCACAGAAATAAGGCTAGCAAAGAGATCCACGAAATTCCGATGTCACTCTGTGAGATGAATTAACAGAACACTAAGCAGTTTCTCAGGAAGCTTCTTTCCAGATTACGTCTGAGGATATTTCCTTTCTCACATAGCTCGCTATGGGCCTCCAAATATCACTTTGCCAATTCCACAAGAACTGTCTTAGCGAAAGGCTTCTTGAGGGGAAAGCTGTAACTCTGTGAGATGATTTCACAGAACACAAAGAACTTTCTCAGAAAGCTTCCTTCTCTTTGTTTTCGGAGGATATTTCCTTTGGCCCCATGGTCTTCAAAGGGATCCGAAATATCTGTTCTCAGATTCCACAGAAATAAGTCTAGCAAAGAGATCCACGAAATACAGATGTAACTCTGTGAGATGAATTAACAGAACACTAAGCAGTTTCTCAGGAAGCTTCTTTCCAGATTTCATCTGAAGATATTTCCTTTTTCACCATAGCCCTCTATGGGCTTCCAAATATCACTTTGCCAATTCCACAAGAACTGTCTTAGCGAAAGGCTTCTTGAGGGGAAAGCTGTAACTCTGTGAGATGATTTCACAGAACACAAAGAAGTTTCTCAGAAAGCTTCTTTCTCGTTGTTATCGGAGGATATTTCCTTTGGCCCAATGGTCTTCAAAGGGATCCGAAATATCTGTTCTCAAACTCCACAGAAATAAGGCTAGCAGAGAGATCCACGAAATACCGATGTAACTCTGTGAGATGAATTAACAGAACACTAAGCAGTTTCTCAGGAAGCTTCTTTCCAGATTTTATCTGAGGATATTTCCTTTTACACCATAGCTGTCTAGGGGCTTCCAAATATCACTTTGCCAATTCCTAAAGAACTGTCTTAGCGAAAGGCTTCTTGAGGGGAAAGCTGTAACTCTGGGAGATGATTTCACAGAACACAAAGTAGTTTCTCAGAAAGCTTCTTTCTCTTTGTTATCCGAGGATATTTCCTTTGGCCCAATGGTCTTCAAAGGGATCCGAAATATCTGTTCTCAGACTCCACAGAAATAAGGCTAGCAGAGAGATCCACGAAATACAGATGTAACTCTGTGAGATGAATTAAGAGAACTCTAAGCAGTTTCTCAGGAAGCTTCTTTCCAGATTTCATCTGAGGATATTTCCTTTCTCACCATAGCCCTCTATGGGCTTCCAAATATCACTTTGCCAATTCCACAAGAACTGTCTTAGCGAAAGGCTTCTTGAGGGGAAAGCTGTAACTCTGTGAGATGATTTCACAGAACACAAAGAAGTTTCTCAGAAAGCTTCTTTCTCTTTGTTATCGGAGGATATTTCCTTAGGCCCTATAGTCTTCAAAGGGATCCGAAATATCTGTTCTCAGATTCCACCGAAATAAGACTAGCAAAGATATCCACGAAATTCCGATGTAACTCTGTGAGATGAATTAACAGAACACTAAGCAGTTTCTCAGGAAGCTTCTTTCCAGATTTCATCTGAGGATATTTCCTTTTACACCATAGCCGTCTAGGGGCTTCCAAATATCACTTTGCCAATTCCAAAAAAACTGTCTTAGCGAAAGGCTTCTTGAGGGGAAAGCTGTAACTCTGGGAGATGATTTCACAGAACACAAAGAAGTTTCTCAGAAAGCTTCTTTCTCTTTGTTATCGGAGGATATTTCCTTTGGCCCAATGGTCTTCAAAGGGATCCGAAATATCTGTTCTCAGACTCCACAGAAATAAGGCTAGCAGAGAGATCCACGAAATACAGATGTAACTCTGTGAGATGAATTAAGAGAACTCTAAGCAGTTTCTCAGGAAGCTTCTTTCCAGATTTCATCTGATGATATTTCCTTTCTCACCATAGCCCTCTATGGGCTTCCAAATATCACTTTGCCAATTCCACAAGAACTGTCTTAGCGAAAGGCTTCTTGAGGGGAAAGCTGTAACTCTGTGAGATGATTTCACAGAACACAAAGAAGTTTCTCAGAATGCTTCTTTCTCTTTGTTATCGGAGGATATTTCCTTTGGCCCTATAGTCTTCAAAGGGATCCGAAATATCTGTTCTCAGATTCCACCGAAATAAGACTAGCAAAGATATCCACGAAATTCCGATGTAACTCTGTGAGATGAATTAACAGAACACTAAGCAGTTTCTCAGGAAGCTTCTTTCCAGATTTCATCTGAGGATATTTGCTTTTACACCATAGCCGTCTAGGGGCTTCCAAATATCACTTTGCCAATTCCAAAAGAACTGTCTTAGCGAAAGGCTTCTTGAGGGGAAAGCTGTAACTCTGGGAGATGATTTCACAGAACACAAAGAAGTTTCTCAGAAAGCTTCTTTCTCTTTGTTATCGGAGGATATGTCCTTTGGCCCAATGGTCTTCAAAGGGATCTGAAATATCTGTTCTCAGACTCCACAGAAATAAGGCTAGCAGAGAGATCCACGAAATACAGATGTAACTCTGTGAGATGAATTAAGAGAACTCTAAGCAGTTTCTCAGGAAGCTTCTTTCCAGATTTCATCTGAGGATATTTCCTTTCTCACCATAGCCCTCCATGGGCTTCCAAATATCACTTTGCCAATTCCACAAGAACTGTCTTAGCGAAAGGCTTCTTGAGGGGAAAGCTGTAACTCTGTTAGATGATTTCACAGAACAGAAAGAAGTTTCTCAGAAAGCTTCTTTCTCTTTGTTATCGGAGGATATTTCCTTTGGCCCTATAGTCTTCAAAGGGATCCGAAATATCTGTTCTCAGATTCCACAGAAATAAGTCTAGCAAAGAGATCCACGAAATACAGATGTAACTCTGTGAGATGAATTAACAGAACACTAAGCAGTTTCTCAGGAAGCTTCTTTCCAGATTTCATCTGAAGATATTTCCTTTTTCACCATAGCCCCCTATGGGCTTCCAAATATCACTTTGACAATTCCACAAGAACTGTCTTAGCGAAAGGCTTCTTGAGGGGAAAGCTGTAACTCTGTGAGATGATTTCACAGAACACAAAGAAGTTTCTCAGAAAGCTTCTTTCTCTTTGTTATCGGAGGATATTTCCTTTGGCCCTATAGTCTTCAAAGGGATCCGAAATATCTGTTCTCAGATTCCACATAAATAAGGCTAGCAAAGAGATGCACGAAATACAGAAGTAACTCTGTGAGATGAATTAAGAGAACACTAAGCAGTTTCTCAGGAAGCTTCTTTCCAGATATCATCTGAGGATATTTCCTTTTACACCGTAGCCCTCTATGGGCTTCCAAATATCACTTTGCCAATTCCACAAGAACTGTCTTAGCGAAAGGCTTCTTGAGGGGAATGCTGTAACTCTGTGAGATGATTTCACAGAACACAAAGAAGTTTCTCAGAAAGCTTCTTTCTCTTTGTTATCGGAAGATATTTCCTTTTGCACCATAGTCTTCAACGGGATCCGAAATATCTGTTCTCAGATTCCACAGAAATAAGGCTAGCAAAGAGATCCACGAAATTCCGATGTCACTCTGTGAGATGAATTAACAGAACACTAAGCAGTTTCTCAGGAAGCTTCTTTCCAGATTACGTCTGAGGATATTTCCTTTCTCACATAGCTCTCTATGGGCCTCCAAATATCACTTTGCCAATTCCACAAGAACTGTCTTAGCGAAAGGCTTTTGAGGGGAAAGCTGTAACTCTGGGAGATGATTTCACAGAACACAAAGAAGTTTCTCAGAAAGCTTCTTTCTCTTTGTTATCGGAGGATATTTCCTTTGGCCCCATGGTCTTCAAAGGGATCCGAAATATCTGTTCTCAGATTCCACAGAAATAAGTCTAGCAAAGAGATCCACGAAATACAGATGTAACTCTGTGAGATGAATTAACAGAACACTAAGCAGTTTCTCAGGAAGCTTCTTTCCAGATTTCATCTGAAGATATTTCCTTTTTCACCATAGCCCCCTATGGGCTTCCAAATATCACTTTTCCAATTCCACAAGAACTGTCTTAGCGAAAGGCTTCTTGAGGGGTAAGCTGTAACTCTGTGAGATGATTTCACAGAACACAAAGAAGTTTCTCAGAAAGCTTCTTTCTCTTTGTTATCGGAGGATATTTCCTTTGGCCCTATAGTCTTCAAAGGGATCCGAAATATCTGTTCTCAGATTCCACAGAAATAAGGCTAGCAAAGAGATGCACGAAATACAGATGTAACGCTGTGAGATGAATTAACAGAACACTAAGCAGTTTCTCAGGAAGCTTCTTTCCAGTTATCATCTGAGGATATTTCCTTTTACACCATAGCCCTCTATGGGCTTCCAAATATCACTTTGCCAATTCCACAAGAACTGTCTTAGCGAAAGGCTTCTTGAGGGGAAAGCTGTAACTCTGTGAGATGATTTCACAGAACACAAAGAAGTTTCTCAGAAAGCTTCTTTCTCTTTGTTATCGGAAGATATTTCCTTTTGCACCATAGTCTTCAACGGGATCCGAAATATCTGTTCTCAGATTCCACAGAAATAAGGCTAGCAAAGAGATCCACGAAATTCCGATGTAACTCTGTGAGATGAATTAACAGAACACTAAGCAGTTTCTCAGGAAGCTTCTTTCCAGATTTCATCTGAGGATATTTCCTTTTACACCATAGCCGTCTAGGGGCTTCCAAATATCACTTCGCCAATTCCACAAGAACTGTCTTAGCGAAAGGCTTCTTGAGGGGAAAGCTGTAACTCTGTGAGATGATTTCACAGAACACAAAGAAGTTTCTCAGAAAGCTTCTTTCTCTTTGTTATCGGAGGATATTTCCTTTGGCCCAATGGTCTTCAAAGGGATCCGAAATATCTGTTCTCAAACTCCACAGAAATAAGGCTAGAGGAGAGATCCACGAAATACAGATGTAACTGTGTGAGATGAATTAACAGAACACTAAGCAGTTTCTCAGGAAGCTTCTTTCCAGATTTCATCTGAGGATATTACCTTTGTCACCATAGCCCTCTATGGGCTTCCAAATATCACTTTGCCAATTCCACAAGAACTGTCCTAGCCAAAGGCTTCTTGAGGGGAAAGCTGTAACTCTGTGAGATGATTTCACAGAACACAAAGAAGTTTCTCAGAAAGCTTCTTTCTCTTTGTTATCGGAGGATATTTCCTTTGGCCCTATAGTCTTCAAAGGGATCCGAAATATCTGTTCTCAGATTCTACCGAAATAAGGCTAGCAAATATATCCTCGAAATTCCGATGTAACTCTGTGAGATGAATTAACAGAACACTAAGCAGTTTCTCAGGAAGCTTCTTTCCAGATTTCATCTGAGGATATTTCCTTTTACACCATAGCCGTCTAGGGGCTTCCAAATATCACTTTGCCAATTCCAAAAGAACTTTCTTAGCGAAAGGCTTCTTGAGGGGAAAGCTGTAACTCTGAGAGACGATTTCACAGAACACAAAGAAGTTTCTCAGAAAGCTTCTTTCTCTTTGTTATCGGAGGATATTTCCTTTGGCCCTATGGTCTTCAAAGGGATCCGAAATATCTGTTCTCAGATTCCACAGAAATAAGGCTAGCAAAGAGATTCACGAAAAACATATGTAACTCTGTGAGATTAATTAAGAGAACACTAAGCAGTTTCTCAGGAAGCTTCTTTCCAGATTTCATCAGAGGATATTTTCTTTGTCACCATAGCCCTCTATGGCCTTCCAAATATCACTTTGCCAATTCCACAAGAACTGTCTTAGCGAAAGGTTTCTTGAGGGGAAAGCTGTAACTCTGTGAGATGATTTCACAGAACACAAAGAAGTTTCTCAGAAAGCTTCTTTCTCTTTGATTTCGGAGGATATTTCCTCTTGCCCTATGGTCTTCAAAGGGATCCGAAATATCTGTTCTCAGATTCCACAGAAATAAGGCTACTAAAGAGATCCATGAAATACAGATGTAACTCTGTGAGATGAATTAACAGAACACTAAGTAGTTTCTCAGGAAGCTTCTTTCCAGATTTCATCTGAGGATATTTCCTTTCTCATCATAGCACTCTATAGGCTTCCAAATATAACTTTGCGAATTCCACAAGAACTGTCTTAGCGAAAGGCTTCTTGAGGGGAAAGCTGTAACTCTGTGAGATGATTTCACAGTACACAAAGAAGTTTCTCACAAAGCTTCTTTCTCTTTGTTATCGGAGGATATTTCCTTTGGCCCTATAGTCTTCAAAGGGATCCGAAATATCTGTTCTCAGATTCCACAGAAATAAGGCTAGCAAAGAAATCCACGAAATACATATGTAACTCTGTGAGATGAATTAACAGAACACTAAGCAGTTTCTCAGGAAGCTTCTTTCCAGATTTCATCTGAGGATATTTCCTTTTTCACCAATGCCCTCTATGGGCTTCCAAATATCACTTTGCCAATTCCACAAGAACTGTCCTAGCGAAAGGCTTCTTGAGGGGAAAGCTGTAACTCTGTGAGATGATTTCACAGAACACAAAGAAGTTTCTCAGAAAGCTTCTTTCTCTTTGTTATCGGAGGATATTTCCTTTGGCCCTATAGTCTTCAAAGGGATCCGAAATATCTGTTCTCAGATTCCACCGAAATAAGACTAGCAAAGATATCCACGAAATTCCGATGTAACTCTGTGAGATGAATTAACAGAACACTAAGCAGTTTCTCAGGAAGCTTCTTTCCAGATTTCATCTGAGGATATTTCCTTTCTCACCATAGCCCTCTATGGGCTTCCAAATGTCACTTTGCCAATTCCACAAGAACTGTCTTAGCGAAAGGCTTCTTGAGGGGAAAGCTGTAACTCTGTGAGATGATTTCACAGAACACAAAGTAGTTTCTCAAAAAGCTTCTTTCTCTTTGTTATCGGAGGATATTTCCTTTGGACCTATAGTCTTCAAAGGGATCCGAAATATCTGTTCTCAGATTCCACAGCAATAAGGCTAGAAAAGAGATGCACGAAATACAGATGTAACTCTGTGAGATGAATTAACAGAACACTAAGAAGTTTCTCAGGAAGCTTCTTTCCAGATTTCATCTGAGGATATTTCCTTTTTCACCTTAGCCCTCTATGGGCTTCCAAATATCACTTTGCCAGTTCCACGAGAACTGTCTTAGCAAAGGCTTCTTGAGGGGAAAGCTGTAACTCTGTGAGATGATTTCACAGAACACAAAGAAGTTTCTCAGAAAGCTTCTTTCTCTTTGTTATCGGAGGATATTTCCTTTGGCCCTATGGTCTTCAAAGGGATCCGAAATATCTGTTCTCAGATTCCACAGAAATAAGGCTAGCAAAGAGATCCAGGAAATACAGATGTAACTCGGTGAGATGAATTAACAGAACACTAAGCAGTTTCTCAGGAAGCTTCTTTCCAGATTTCATCTGAGGATATTTCCTTTGTCAGCATAGCCCTCTATGGGCTTCCAAATATCACTTTGCCAATTCCACAAGAACTGTCTTAGCGAAAGGCTTCTTGAGGGGAAAGCTGTAACTCTGTGAGATGATTTCACAGAACACAAAGAAGTTTCTCAGAAAGCTTCTTTCTCTTTGTTATCGGAGGATATTTCCTTTGGCCCTATAGTCTTCAAAGGGATCCGAAATATCTGTTCTCAGATTCCACCGAAATAAGGCTAGCAAAGATATCCACGAAATTCCGATGTAACTCTGTGAGATGAATTAAAAGAACACTAAGCAGTTTCTCAAAAGCTTCTTTCCAGATTTCATCTGAGGATATTTCCTTTGTCAGCATAGCTCTCTATGGGCTTCCAAATATCACTTTGCCAATTCCAAAAGAACTGTCTTAGCGAAAGGCTTCTTGAGGGGAAAGCTGTAACTCTGGGAGATGATTTCACAGAACACAAAGAAGTTTCTCAGAAAGCTTCTTTCTCTTTGTTATCGGAGGATATTTCCTTTGGCCCAATGGTCTTCAAAGGGATCCGAAATATCTGTTCTCAGACTCCCCAGAAATAAGGCTAGCAGAGAGATCCACGAAATACCGATGTAACTCTGTGAGATGAATTAACAGAACACTAAGGAGTTTCTCAGGAAGCTTCTTTCCAGATTTCATCTGAGGATATTTCCTTTTACACCATAGCCGTCTAGGGGCTTCCATATATCACTTTGCCAATTCCTAAAGAACTGTCTTAGCGAAAGGCTTCTTGAGGGGAAAGCTGTAACTCTGGGAGATGAATTCACAGAACACAAAGAAGTTTCTCAGAAAGCTTCTTTCTCCTTGTTATCCGAGGATATTTTCTTTGGCCCAATGGTCTTCAAAGGGATCCGAAATATCTGTTCTCAGACTCCCCAGAAATAAGGCTAGCAAAGAGATCCACGAAATACAGATGTAACTCTGTGAGATGAATTAAGAGAACTCTAAGCAGTTTCTCAGGAAGCTTCTTTCCAGATTTCATCTGAGGATATTTCCTTTCTCACCGTAGCCCTCTATGGGCTTCCAAATATCACTTTGCCAATTCCACAAGAACTGTCTTAGCGAAAGGCTTCTTGAGGGGAAAGCTGTAACTCTGTGAGATGATTTCACAGAACACAAAGAAGTTTCTCAGAAAGCTTCTTTCTCTTTGTTATCGGAGGATATTTCCTTTGGCCCTATATTCTTCAAAGGGATCCGAAATATCTGTTCTCAGATTCCACCGAAATAAGGCTAGCAAAGATATCCACGAAATTCCGATGTAACTCTGTGAGATGAATTAAGAGAACACTAAGCAGTGTCTCAGGAAACTTGTTTCCAGATTTCATCTGAGGATATTTCCTTTCTCACCATAGCCCTCTATGGGCTTCTAAATATCACTTTGCCAATTCCACAAGAACTGTCTTAGCGAAAGGCTTCTTGAGGGGAAAGCTGTAACTCTGTGAGATGATTTCACAGAACACAAAGAACTTTCTCAGAAAGCTTCTTTCTCTTTGTTTTCAGAGGATATTTCCTTTGGCCCCATGGTCTTCAAAGGGATCCGAAATATCTGTTCTCAGATTCCACAGAAATAAGTCTAGCAAAGAGATCCACGAAATACAGATGTAACTCTGTGAGATGAATTAACAGAACACTAAGCAGTTTCTCAGGAAGCTTCTTTCCAGATTTCATCTGAAGATATTTCCTTTTTCACCATAGCCCTCTATGGGCTTCCAAATATCACTTTGCCAATTCCACAAGAACAGTCTTAGCGAAAGGCTTCTTGAGGGGAAAGCTGTAACTCTGTGAGATGATTTCACAGAACACAAAGAAGTTTCTCAGAAAGCTTCTTTCTCTTTGTTATCGGAGGATATTTCCTTTGGCCCTATACTCTTCAAATGGAGCCGAAATATCTGTTCTCAGATTCCACAGAAATAAGGCTAGCAAAGAAATCCACGAAATACATATGTAACTCTGTGAGATGAATTAACAGAACACTAAGCAGATTCTCAGGAAGCTTCTTTCCAGATTTCATCTGAGGATATTTCCTTTTTCACCAAAGCCCTCTATGGGCTTCCAAATATCACTTTGCCAATTCCACAAGAACTGTATTAGCGAAAGGCTTCTTGAGGGGAAAGCTGTAACTCTGTGAGATGATTTCACAGAACACAAAGAAATTTCTCAGAAAGCTTCTTTCTCTTTGTTATCGGAGGATATTTCCTTTGGCCCTAAAGTCTTCAAAGGGATCCGAAATATCTGTTCTCAGATTCCACAGAAATAAGACTAGCAAAGAGATCCACGAAATACAGATGTAACTCTGTGAGATGAATTAACAGAACACTAAGCAGTTTCTCAGGAAGCTTCTTTCCAGATTTCATCTGAGGATATTTCCTTTTACACCATAGCCCCCTGTGGGCTTCCAAATATCACTTTGCCAATTCCACAAGAAGTGTCTTTGCGAAAGGGTTCTTGAGGAGAAAGCTGTAACTCTGTGAGATGATTTCACAGAACACAAAGAAGTTTCTTAGAAAGCTTCTTTCTCTTTGTTATCGGAAGATACTTCCTTAGGCCCCGTAGTCTTCAAAGGGATCCGAAATATCTGTTCTCAGATTCCACAGAAATAAGGCTAGCAAAGAGATCCACGAAATACATATGTAACTCTTTGAGATTAATTAAGAGATCACTAAGCAGTTTCTCAGGAAGCTTCTTTCCAGATTTCATCTGAGGATAATTCCTTTCTCACCATAGCCCTCTTTGGGCTTCCAAATATCACTTTGCCTATTCCACAAGAACTGTCTTACGGAAAGGCTTCTTGAGGGGAAAGCTGTAACTCTGTGAGATGATTTCACAGAACACAAAGAAGTTTCTCAGAAAGCTTCTTTCTCTTTGTTATCGGAGGATATTTCATTTGGCCCAATAGTCTTCAAAGGGATCCGAAATATATGTTCTCAGATTCCACAGAAATAAGGCTAGCAAAGAGATTCACGATATACCTATGTAACTCCGTGAGATTAATTAAGAGAACACTAAACAGTTTCTCAGGAAGCTTCTTTCCAGATTTCATCTGAGGATATTTCCTTTCTCACCATAGCCCTCTATGAGCTTCCAAATATCACTTTGCCAATTCCACAAGAACTGTCTTAGCGAAAGGCTTCTTGAGGGGAAAGCTGTAATTCTGCGAGATGATTTCACAGAACACAAAGAAGTTTCTCAGAAAGCTTCTTTCTCTTTGTTATCGGAGGATATTTCCTTTGGCCCTATAGTCTTCAAAGGGATGGGAAATATCTGTTCTCAGATTCCACAGAAATAAGGCTAGCAAAGAGATCCACGAAATACAGATGTAACTCTGTAAGATGAATTAACAGAACACTAAGCAGTTTCTCAGGAAGCTTCTTTCCAGATTTCATCTGAGGATATTTCCTTTTTCACCTTAGCCCTCTATGGGCTTCCAAATATCACTTTGCCAATTCCACAAGAACTGTCTTATCAAAGGCTTCTTGAGGGGAAAGCTGTAACTCTGTGAGATGTTTTCACAGAACACAAAGAAGTTTCTCAGAAAGCTTCTTTCTCTTTGTTATCGGAGGATATTTCCTTTGGCCCTATGGTCTTCAAATGGATCCGAAATATCTGTTCTCAGATTCCACAGAAATAAGGCTAGCAAAGAGATGCAGGAAATACAGATGTAACTCTGTGAGATGAATTAACAAAACACTAAGCAGTTTCCAGGGAAGCTTCTTTCCAGATTTCATCTGAGGATATTTCCTTTGTCACCATAGCCCTCTATGGACTTCCTAATATCACTTTGCCAATTCCACAAGAACTGTCTTAGCGAAAGGCTTGTTGAGAGGAAAGCTGTAACTCTGTGAGATGATTTCACAGAACACAAAGAAGTTTCTCAGAAAGCTTCTTTCTCTTTGTTATTGGAGGATATTTCCTTTGGCCCTATAGTCTTCAAAGGGATCCGAAATATCTGTTCTCAGATTCCACAGAAATAAGGCTAGCAAAGAGATCCACGAAATACATATGTAACACTTTGAGATTAATTAAGAGATCCCTAAGCAGTTTCTCAGGAAGCTTCTTTCCACATTTCATCTGAGGATAATTCCTTTCTCACCATAGCCCTCTTTGGTCTTCCAAATATCACTTTGCCAATTCCACAAGAACTCTCTTAGCGAAAGACTTCTTGAGGGGAAAGCTGTAACTCTGTGAGATGATTTCACAGAACACAAAGAAGTTTCTCAGAAAGCTTCTTTCTCTTTGTTATCGGAAGATATTTCCTTTGGTCCCATAGTCTTCAAAGGGATCCGAAATATCTGTTCTCAGATTCCACGGAAATAAGGCTAGCAAATAGATCCACGAAATACAGATGTAACTCGGTGAGATGAATTAACCGAACACTAAGCAGTTTCTCAGGAAGCTTCTTTCCAGATTTCATCTGAGGATATTTCCTTTCCCACCATAGCCCTCTATGGGCTTCCAAATATCACTTTGCCAATTCCACAAGAACTGTCTTAGCGAAAGGCTTCTTGAGGGGAAATCTGTAACTCAGTGAGATGATTTCACAGAACACAAAGAAGTTTCTCAGAAAGCTTCTTTCTCTTTGTTATCGCAGGATATTTCCTTTGGCCCTATAGTCTTCAAAGGGATCTGAAATATCTGTTCTCAGATTCCACAGAAATAAGACTAGCAAAGAGATCCACGAAATACAGATGTAACTCTGTGAGATGAATTAACAGAACACTAAGCAGTTTCTCAGGAAGCTTCTTTCCAGATTTCATCTGAGGATATTTCCTTTTACACCATAGCCCCCTGTGGGCTTCCAAATATCACTTTGCCAATTGCACAAGAAGTGTCTTAGCGAAAGGCTTCTTGAGGGGAAAGCTGTAACTCTGTGAGATGATTTCACAGAACACAAAGAAGTTTCTCAGAAAGCTTCTTTCTCTTTGTTATCGGAAGATATTTCCTTTGGTCCCAGAGACTTCAAAGGGATCCGAAATATCTGTTCTCAGATTCCACAGAAATAAGGCTAGCAAAGAGATCCACGAAATACAGATGTAACTCTGTGAGATGAATTAACAGAACACTAAGCAGTTTCTCAGGAAGCTTCTTTACAGATTTGATCTGAGGATATTTCCTTTCCCATCATAGCCCTCTATGGGCTTCCAAATATCACTTTGCCAATTCCACAAGAACTGTCTTAGCGAAAGGCTTCTTGAGGGGAAATCTGTAACTCAGTGAGATGATTTCACAGAACACAAAGAAGTTTCTCAGAAAGCTTCTTTCTCTTTGTTATCGGAGGATATTTCCTTTGGCCCTATACTCTTCAAATGGAGCCGAAATATCTGTTCTCAGATTCCACAGAAATAAGGCTAGCAAAGAAATCCACGAAATACATATGTAACTCTGTGAGATGAATTAACAGAACACTAAGCAGATTCTCAGGAAGCTTCTTTCCAGATTTCATCTGAGGATATTTCCTTTTTCACCAAAGCCCTCTATGGGCTTCCAAATATCACTTTGCCAATTCCACAAGAACTGTATTAGCGAAAGGCTTCTTGAGGGGAAAGCTGTAACTCTGTGAGATGATTTCACAGAACACAAAGAAATTTCTCAGAAAGCTTCTTTCTCTTTGTTATCGGAGGATATTTCCTTTGGCCCTATAGTCTTCAAAGGGATCCGAAATATCTGTTCACAGATTCCACAGAAATAAGACTGGCAAAGAGATCCACGAAATACAGATGTAACTCTGTGAGATGACTTAACAGAACACTAAGCAGTTTCTCAGGAAGCTTCTTTCCAGATTTCATCTGAGGATATTTCCTTTTACACCATAGCCCCCTGTGGGCTTCCAAATATCACTTTGCCAATTCCACAAGAAGTGTCTTAGCGAAAGGCTTCTTGAGGAGAAAGCTGTAACTCTGTGAGATGATTTCACAGAACACAAAGAAGTTTCTCAGAAAGCTTCTTTCTCTTTGTTATCGGAAGATATTTCCTTAGGCCCCATAGTCTTCAAAGGGATCCGAAATATCTGTTCTCAGATTCCACAGAAATCAGGCTAGCAAAGAGATCCACGAAATACATATGTAACTCTTTGAGATTAATTAAGAGATCACTAAGCAGTTTCTCAGGAAGCTTCTTTCCAGATTTCATCTGAGGATAATTCCTTTCTCACCATAGCCCTCTTTGGGTTTCCAAATATCACTTTGCCTATTCCACAAGAACAGTCTTAGGGAAAGGCTTCTTGAGGGGAAAGCTGTAACTCTGTGAGATGATTTCACAGAACACAAAGAAGTTTCTCAGAAAGCTTCTTTCTCTTTGTTATCGGAGGATATTTCATTTGGCCCTATAGTCTTCAAAGGGATCCGAAATATATGTTCTCAGATTCCACAGAAATAAGGCTAGCAAAGAGATTCACGAAATACCTATGTAACTCCGTGAGATTAATTAAGAGAACACTAAGCAGTTTCTCAGGAAGCTTCTTTCCAGATTTCATCTGAGGATATTTCCTTTCTCACCATAGCCCTCTATGGGCTTCCAAATATCACTTTGCCAATTCCACAAGAACCGTCTTAGCGAAAGGTTTCTTGAGGGGAAAGCTGTAACTCTGCGAGATGATTTCACAGAACACAAAGAAGTTTCTCAGAAAGCTTCTTTCTCTTTGTTATCGTAGGATATTTCCTTTGGCCCTATAGTCTTCAAAGGGATGGGAAATATCTGTTCTCAGATTCCACAGAAATAAGGCTAGCAAAGAGATCCACGAAATACAGATGTAACTCTGTAAGATGAATTAACAGAACACTAAGCAGTTTCTTAGGAAGCTTCTTTCCAGATTTCATCTGAGGATATTTCCTTTTTCAACTTAGCCCCCTATGGGCTTCCAAATATCCCTTTGCCAATTCCACAAGAACTGTCTTATCAAAGGCTTCTTGAGGGGAAAGCTGTAACTCTGTGAGATGATTTAACAGAACACAAAGAAGTTTCTCAGAAAGCTTCTTTCTCTTTGTTATCGGAGGATATTTCCTTTGGCCCTATGGTGTTCAAAGGGATCCGAAATATCCGTTCTCAGATTCCACAGAAATAAGGCTAGCAAAGAGATCCAGGAAATACAGATGTACCTCTGTGAGATGAATTAACAGAACACTAAGCAGTTTCTCAGGAAGCTTCTTTCCAGATTTCATCTGAGGATATTTCCTTTCTCACCATAGCCCTCTATGGGCTTCCAAATATCACTTTGCCAATTCCACAAGAACTGTCTTAGCGAAAGGCTTCTGGAAGGGAAAGCTGTAACTCTGTGAGATGATTTCACAGAACACAAAGAAGTTTGTCATAAAGCTTCTTTCTCTTTGTTATCGGAGGATATTTCCTTTGGCCCTATAGTCTTCAAAGGGATCCGAAATATCTGTTCTCAGATTCCACAGAAATAAGGCTAGCAAAGAGATCCACGAAATACATATGTAACTCTGTGAGATGAATTAACAGAACACTAAGCAGTTTCTCAGGAAGCTTCTTTCCAGATTCCATCTGAGGATATTTCCTTTTTCACCATAGCCTTCTATGGGCTTCCAAATATCACTTTGCCAATTCCCCAAGAACTGTCTTAGCGAAAGGCTTCTTGAGGGGAAAGCTGAAACTCTGTGAGATGATTTCACAGAACACAAAAAGTTTCTCAGAATGCTTCTTTCTCTTTGTTATCGGGGGATATTTTTTTTGGCCCTATAGTCTTCAAAGGGTTCCGAAATATCTGTTCTCAGATTCCACAGAAATAAGGCTAGCAAAGAGATCCACGAAATACATATGTAACTCTTTGAGATTAATTAAGAGATCACTAAGCAGTTTCTCAGGAAGCTTCTTTCCAGATTTCATCTGAGGATAATTCCTTTCTCACCATAGCCCTCTTTGGGCTTCCAAATATCACTTTGCCTATTCCACAAGAACTGTCTTAGGGAAAGGCTTCTTGAGGGGAAAGCTGTAACTCTGTGAGATGATTTCACAGAACACAAAGAAGTTTCTCAGAAAGCTTCTTTCTCTTTGTTATCGGAGGATATTTCATTTGGCCCTATAGTCTTCTAAGGGATCCGAAATATATGTTCTCAGATTCCACAGAAATAAGGCTAGCAAAGAGATTCACGAAATACCTATGTAACTCCGTGAGATTAATTAAGAGAACACTAAGCAGTTTCTCAGGAAGCTTCTTTCCAGATTTCATCTGAGGATATTTCCTTTCTCACCATAGCCCTCTATGAGCTTCCAAATATCACTTTGCCAATTCCACAAGAACTGTCTTAGCGAAAGGCTTCTTGAGGGGAAAGCTGTAACTCTGTGAGATGATTTCACAGAACACAAAGAAGTTTCTCAGAAAGCTTCTTTCTCTTTGTTATTGGGGGATATTTCCTTTGGCCCTATATTCTTCAAAGGGATCCGAAATATCTGTTCTCAGATTCCACAGAAATAAGGCTAGCAAAGGGATCCACGAAATACATATGTAACACTTTGAGATTAATTAAGAGATCACTAAGCAGTTTCTCAGGAAGCTTCTTTCCACATTTCATCTGAGGATAATTCCTTTCTCACCATAGCCCTCTTTGGGCTTCCAAATATCACTTTGCCAATTCCACAAGAACTCTCTTAGCGAAAGACTTCTTGAGGGGAAAGCTGTAACTCTGTGAGATGATTTCACAGAACCCAAAGAAGTTTCTCAGAAAGCTTCTTTCTCTTTGTTATAAGAGGTTATTTCATTTGGCCCTATAGTCTTCAAAGGGATCCGAAATATCTGTTCTCAGATTCCACAGAAATAAGGCTAGCAAAGAGATCCAGGAAATACAGATGTAACTCTGTGAGATGAATTAACAGAACACTAAGCAGTTTCTCAGGAAGCTTCTTTCCAGATTTCATCTGAAGATATTTCCTTTGTCACCATAGCCCTCTATGGGCTTCCAAATATCACTTTGCCAATTCCACAAGGACTGTCTTAGCGAAAGGCTTCTTGAGGGGAAAGCTGTAACTCTGTGAGATGATTTCACAGAACACAAAGAAGTTTCTCAGAAAGCTTCTTTCTCTTTGTTATCGGAGGATATTTCCTTTGGCCCTATAGTCTTAAAGGGATCCGAAATATCTGTTCTCAGATTCCACAGAAATAAGGCTAGCAAAGAGATCCACGAAATACATATGTAACTCTGTGAAATGAATTAACAGAACACTAAGCAGTTTCTCAGGAAGCTTCTTTCCAGATTTCATCTGAGGATATTTCCTTTTTCACCATAGCCTTCTATGGGCTTCCAAATATCACTTTGCCAATACCCCAAGAACTGTCTTAGCGAAAGGCTTCTTGAGGGGAAAGCTGTAACTCTGTGAGATGATTTCACAGTACACAAAGAAGTTTCTCAGAAAGCTTCTTTCTCTTTGTTATCGGAGGATATTTCCTTTGGCCCTATAGTCTTCAAAGGGATCCGAAATATCTGTTCTCAGATTCCACAGAAATAAGGCTAGCAAAGAGATCCACGAAATACATATGTAACACTTTGAGATTAATTAACAGAACACTAAGCAGATTCTCAGGAAGCTTCTTTCCAGATTTCATCTGAGGATATTTCCTTTCACACCATAGCCCCCTGTGGGCTTCCAAATATCACTTTGCCAATTCCACAAGAAGTGTCTTAGCGAAAGGCTTCTTGAGGAGAGAGCTGTAACTCTGTGAGATGATTTCACAGAACACAAAGAAGTTTCTCAGAAAGCTTCTTTCTCTTTGTTATCGGAAGATATTTCCTTAGGCCCCATAGTCTTCAAAGGGATCCGAAATATCTGTTCTCAGATTCCACAGAAATAAGGCTAGCAAAGAGATCCACGAAATACATATGTAACTCTTTGAGATTAATTAGGAGATCACTAAGCAGTTTCTCAGGAAGCTTCTTTCCAGATTTCATCTGAGGATAATTCCTTTCTCACCATAGCCCTCTTTGGGCTTCCAAATATCACTTTGCCTATTCCACAAGAACTGTCTTAGGGAAAGGCTTCTTGAGGGGAAAGCTGTAACTCTGTGAGATGATTTCACAGAACACAAAGAAGTTTCTCAGAAAGCTTCTTTCTCTTTGTTATTGGGGGATATTTCCTTTGGCCCTATAGTCTTCAAAGGGATCCGAAATATCTGTTCTCAGATTCCACAGAAATAAGGCTAGCAAAGAGATCCACGAAATACATATGTAACACTTTGTGATTAATTAAGAGATCACTAAGCAGTTTCTCAGGAAGCTTCTTTCCACATTTCATCTGAGGATAATTCCTTTCTCACCATAGCCCTCTTTGGGCTTCCAAATATCACTTTGCCAATTCCACAAGAACTCTCTTAGCGAAAGACTTCTTGAGGGGAAAGCTGTAACTCTGTGAGATGATTTCACAGAACACAAAGAAGTTTCTCAGAGCTTCTTTCTCTTTGTTATCGGAGGTTATTTCATTTGGCCCTATAGTCTTCAAAGGGATCCGAAATATCTGTTCTCAGATTCCACAGAAATAAGGCTAGCAAAGAGATCCAGGAAATACAGATGTAACTCTGTGAGATGAATTAACAGAACACTAAGCAGTTTCTCAGGAAGCTTCTTTCCAGATTTCATCTGAGGATATTTCCTTTCTCACCATAGCCCTCTATGGGCTTCCAAATATCACTTTGCCAATTCCACAAGAACTGTCTTAGCGAAAGGCTTCTTGAGGGGAAAGCTGTAACTCTGTGAGATGATTTCACAGAACACAAAGAAGTTTCTCAGAAAGCTTCTTTCTCTTTGTTATCGGAGGATATTTCGTTTGGCCCTATAGTCTTCAAAGGGATCCGAAATATCTGTTCTCAGATTCCACAGAAATAAGGCTAGCAAAGAGATCCACGAAATACATATGTAACTCTGTGAGATGAATTAACAGAACACTAAGCAGTTTCTCAGGAAGCTTCTTTCCAGATTTCATCTGAGGATATTTCCTTTTTCACCATAGCCTTCTATGGGCTTCCAAATATCACTTTGCCAATACCCCAAGAACTGTCTTAGCGAAAGGCTTCTTGAGGGGAAAGCTGTATCTCTGTGAGATGATTTCACAGAACACAAAGAAGTTTCTCAGAAAGCTTCTTTCTCTTTGTTATCGGAGGATATTTCCTTTGGCCCTATAGTCTTCAAAGGGATCCGAAATATCTGTTCTCAGATTCCACAGAAATAAGGCTAGCAAAGAGATCCACGAAATACATATGTAACTCTTTGAGATTAATTAACAGAACACTAAGCAGATTCTCAGGAAGCTTCTTTCCAGATTTCATCTGAGGATATTTCCTTTCACACCATAGCCCCCTGTGGGCTTCCAAATATCACTTTGCCAATTCCACAAGAAGTGTCTTAGCGAAAGGTTTCTTGAGGAGAGAGCTGTAACTCTGTGAGATGATTTCACAGAACACAAAGAAGTTTCTCAGAAAGCTTCTTTCTCTTTGTTATCGGAAGATATTTCCTTAGGCCCCATAGTCTTCAAAGGGATCCGAAATATATGTTCTCAGATTCCACAGAAATAAGGCTAGCAAAAAGATTCACGAAATACCTATGTAACTCCGTGAGATTAATTAAGAGAACACTAAGCAGTTTCTCAGGAAGCTTCTTTCCAGATTTCATCTGAGGATATTTCCTTTCTCACCATAGCCCTCTATGAGCTTCCAAATATCACTTTGCCAATTCCACAAGAACTGTCTTAGCGAAAGGCTTCTTGAGGGGAAAGCTGTAACTCTGCGAGATGATTTCACAGAACACAAAGAAGTTTCTCAGAAAGCTTCTTTCTCTTTGTTATCGGAGGATATTTCCTTTGGCCCTATAGTCTTCAAAGGGATGGGAAATATCTGTTCTCAGATTCCACAGAAATAAGGCTAGCAAAGAGATCCACGAAATACAGATGTAACTCTGTAAGATGAATTAACAGAACACTAAGCAGTTTCTCAGGAAGCTTCTTTCCAGATTTCATCTGAGGATATTTCCTTTTTTAACTTAGCCCTCTATGGGCTTCCAAATATCACTTTGCCAATTCCGCAAGAACTGTCTTATCAAAGGCTTCTTGAGGGGAAAGCTGTAACTCTGTGAGATGATTTCACAGAACACAAAGAAGTTTCTCAGAAAGCTTCTTTCTCTTTGTTATCGGAGGATATTTCCTTTGACCCTATGGTCTTCAAAGGGATCCGAAATATCTGTTCTCAGATTCCACAGAAATAAGGCTAGCAAAGAGATCCACGAAATACATATGTAACACTTTGAGATTAATTAAGAGATCCCTAAGCAGTTTCTCAGGAAGCTTCTTTCCACATTTCATCTGAGGATAATTCCTTTCTCACCATAGCCCACTTTGGGCTTCCAAATATCACTTTTCCAATTCCACAAGAACTCTCTTAGCGAAAGATTTCTTGAGGGGAAAGCTGTAACTCTGTGAGATGATTTCACAGAACACAAAGAAGTTTCTCAGAAAGCTTCTTTCTCTTTGTTATCGGAAGATATTTCCTTTGGTTCCTTAGTCTTCAAAGGGATCCGAAATATCTGTTCTCAGATTCCACAGAAATAAGGCTAGCAAAGAGATCCACGAAATACAGATGTAACTCTGTGAGATGAATTAACCGAACACTAAGCAGTTTCTCAGGAAGCTTCTTTCCAGATTTCATCTGAGGATATTTCCTTTCCCACCATAGCCCTCTATGGGCTTCCAAATATCACTTTGCCGATTCCACAAGAACTGTCTTAGAGAATGGCTTGTTGAGGGGAAATCTGTAACTCAGTGAGATGATTTCACAGAACACAAAGAAGTTTCTCAGAAAGCTTCTTTCTCTTTGTTATCGGAGGATATTTCCTTTGGCCCTATAGTCTTCAAAGGGATCCGAAATATCTGTTCTCAGATTCCACAGAAATAAGGCTAGCAAAGAAATCCACGAAATACATATGTAACTCTGTGAGATGAATTAACAGAACACTAAGCAGATTCTCAGGAAGCTTCTTTCCAGATTTCATCTGAGGATATTTCCTTTTTCACCAAATCCTTCTATGGGCTTCCAAATATCACTTTGCCAATTTCACAAGAACTGTCTTAGCGAAAGGCTTCTTGAGGGGAAAGCTGTAACTCTGTGAGATGATTTCACAGAACACAAAGAAGTTTCTCAGAAAGCTTCTTTCTCTTTGTTATCGGAGGATATTTCCTTTGGCCCTATAGTCTTCAAAGGGATCCGAAATATCTGTTCTCAGATTCCACAGAAATAAGGCTAGCAAAGAGATCCACGAAATACAGATGTAACTCTGTGAGATGAATTAACAGAACACTAAGCAGTTTCTCAGGAAGCTTCTTTCCAGATTTCATCTGAGGATATTTCCTTTCTCACCATAGCCCTCTATGAGCTTCCAAATATCACTTTGCCAATTCCACAAGAACTGTCTTAGCGAAAGGCTTCTTGAGGGGAAAGCTGTAACTCTGTGAGATGATTTCACAGAACACAAAGAAGTTTCTCAGAAAGCTTCTTTCTCTTTGTTATCGGAGGATATTTCCTCTTGCCCTATGGTCTTCAAAGGGATCCGAAATATCTGTTCTCAGATTCCACAGAAATAAGGCTAGGAAAGAGATCCACGAAATACAGATGTAACTCTGTGAGATGAATTAACAGAACACTAAGCAGTTTCTCAGAAAGCTTCTTTCCAGATTTCATCTGAGGATATTTCCTTTCTCACCACAGCCCTCTATGGGCTTCCAAATATCACTTTGCCAATTCCAGAAGAACTGTCTTAGCTAAAGTCTTCTTGAGGGGAAAGCTGTAACTCTTTGAGATGATTTCACAGAACACAAAGAAGTTTCTCAGAAAGCTTCTTTCTCTTTGTTATTGGAGGATATTTCCTTTGGCCCTATAGTCT
The DNA here is from genome assembly GCF_043159975.1 of Macaca nemestrina. Taxonomy (NCBI): domain Eukaryota; kingdom Metazoa; phylum Chordata; class Mammalia; order Primates; family Cercopithecidae; genus Macaca; species Macaca nemestrina. The sequence goes on along the minus strand of NC_092138.1, from coordinate 95,279,415 downwards.
TCAAAGGGATCCGAAATATCTGTTCTCAGATTCCACAGAAATAAGGCTAGCAAAGAGATCCAGGAAATACATATGTAACACTTTGTGATTAATTAAGAGATCACTAAGCAGTTTCTCAGGAAGCTTCTTTCCACAGTTCATCTGAGGATAATTCCTTTCTCACCATAGCCCTCTTTGGGCTTCCAAATATCACTTTGCCAATTCCACAAGAACTCTCTTAGCGAAAGACTTCTTGAGGGGAAAGCTGTAACTCTGTGAGATGATTTCACAGGACACAAAGAAGTTTCTCAGAAAGCTTCTTTCTCTTTGTTACCGGAGGTTATTTCATTTGGCCCTATAGTCTTCAAAGGGATCCGAAATATCTGTTCTCAGATTCCACAGAAATAAGGCTAGCAAAGAGATCCAGGAAATACAGATGTAACTCTGTGAGGTGAATTAACAGAACACTAAGCAGTTTCTCAGGAAGCTTCTTTCCATATTTCATCTGAGGATATTTCCTTTCTCACCATAGCCCTCTATGGGCTTCCAAATATCACTTTGCCAATTCCACAATAACTGTCTTAGCGAAAGGCTTCTTGAGGGGAAAGCTGTAACTCTGTGAGATGATTTCACAGAACACAAAGAAGTTTCTCAGAAAGCTTCTTTCTCTTTGTTATCGGAGGATATTTCCTTTGGCCCTATAGTCTTCAAAGGGATCCGAAATATCTGTTCTCAGATTCCACAGAAATAAGGCTAGCAAAGAGATCCACGAAATACATATGTAACTCTGTGAGATGAATTAACAGAACACTAAGCAGTTTCTCAGGAAGCTTCTTTCCAGATTTCATCTGGGGATATTTCCTTTTTCACCATAGCCTTCTATGGGCTTCCAAATATCACTTTACCAATACCCCAAGAACTGTCTTAGCGAAAGGCTTCTTGAGGGGAAAGCTGTAACTCTGTGAGATGATTTCACAGAACACAAAGAAGTTTCTCAGAAAGCTTCTTTCTCTTTGTTATCGGAGGATATTTTCTTTGGCCCTATAGTCTTCAAAGGGATCCGAAATATCTGTTCTCAGATTCCACAGAAATAAGGCTAGCAAAGAGATCCACGAAATACATATGTAACTCTTTGAGATTAATTAAGAGATCACTAAGCAGTTTCTCAGGAAACTTCTTTCCAGATTTCATCTGAGGATAATTCCTGTCTCACCATAGCCCTCTTTGGGCTTCCAAATATCACTTTGCCTATTCCACAAGAACTGTCATAGGGAAAGGCTTCTTGAGGGGAAAGCTGTAACTCTGTGAGATGATTTCACAAAACACAAAGAAGTTTTTCAGAAAGCTTCTTTCTCTTTGTTATCGGAGGATATTTCATTTGGCCCTATAGTCTTCAAAGGGATCCGAAATATCTGTTCTCAGATTCCACAGAAATAAGGCTAGCAAGGAGATTCACGAAATACCTATGTAACTCCGTGAGATTAATTAAGAGAACACTAAGCAGTTTCTCAGGAAGCTTCTTTCCAGATTTCATCTGAGGATATTTCCTTTCTCACCATAGCCCTCTATGAGCTTAAAAATATCACTTTGCCAATTCCACAAGAACTGTCTTAGCGAAAGGCTTCTTGAGGGGAAAGCTGTAACTCTGCGAGATGATTTCACAGAACACAAAGAAGTTTCTCAGAAAGCTTCTTTCTCTTTGTTATCGGAGGATATTTCCTTTGGCCCTATAGTCTTCAAAGGGATCCGAAATATCTGTTCTCAGATTCCACAGAAATAAGGCTAGCAAAGAGATCCACGAAATACAGATGTAACTCTGTGAGATGAATTAACAGAACACTAAGCAGTTTCTCAGGAAGCTTCTTTCCAGATTTCATCTGAGGATATTTCCTTTGTCACCAGAGCCCTCTATGGGCTTCCAAATATCACTTTGCCAATTCCACAAGAACTGTCTTAGCGAAAGGCTTCTTGAGGGGAAAGCTGTAACTCTGTGAGATGATTTCACAGAACACAAAGAAGTTTCTCAGAAAGCTTCTTTCTCTTTGTTATCGGAGGTTATTTCATTTGGCCCTATAGTCTTCAAAGGGATCCGAAATATCTGTTCTCAGATTCCACAGAAATAAGGCTAGCAAAGAGATCCAGGAAATACAGATGTAACTCTGTGAGATGAATTAACAGAACACTAAGCAGTTTCTCAGGAAGCTTCTTTCCAGATTTCATCTGAGGATATTTCCTTTCTCACCATAGCCCTCTATGGGCTTCCAAATATCACTTTGCCAATTCCACAAGAACTGTCTTAGCGAAAGGCTTCTTGAGGGGAAAGCTGTAACTCTGTGAGATGATTTCACAGAACACAAAGAAGTTTCTCAGAAAGCTTCTTTCTCTTTGTTATCGGAGGATATTTCCTTTGGCCCTATAGTCTTCAAAGGGATCCGAAATATATGTTCTCAGATTCCACAGAAATAAGGCTAGCAAAAAGATTCACGAAATACCTATGTAACTCCGTGAGATTAATTAAGAGAACACTAAGCAGTTTCTCAGGAAGCTTCTTTCCAGATTTCATCTGAGGATATTTCCTTTCTCACCATAGCCCTCTATGAGCTTCCAAATATCACTTTGCCAATTCCACAAGAACTGTCTTAGCGAAAGGCTTCTTGAGGGGAAAGCTGTAACTCTGCGAGATGATTTCACAGAACACAAAGAAGTTTCTCAGAAAGCTTCTTTCTCTTTGTTATCGGAGGATATTTCCTTTGGCCCTATAGTCTTCAAAGGGATGGGAAATATCTGTTCTCAGATTCCACAGAAATAAGGCTAGCAAAGAGATCCACGAAATACAGATGTAACTCTGTAAGATGAATTAACAGAACACTAAGCAGTTTCTCAGGAAGCTTCTTTCCAGATTTCATCTGAGGATATTTCCTTTTTCAACTTAGCCCTCTATGGGCTTCCAAATATCACTTTGCCAATTCCGCAAGAACTGTCTTATCAAAGGCTTCTTGAGGGGAAAGCTGTAACTCTGTGAGATGATTTCACAGAACACAAAGAAGTTTCTCAGAAAGCTTCTTTCTCTTTGTTATCGGAGGATATTTCCTTTGGCCCTATGGTCTTCAAAGGGATCCGAAATATCTGTTCTCAGATTCCACAGAAATAAGGCTAGCAAAGAGATCCACGAAATACATATGTAACACTTTGAGATTAATTAAGAGATCCCTAAGCAGTTTCTCAGGAAGCTTCTTTCCACATTTCATCTGAGGATAATTCCTTTCTCACCATAGCCCTCTTTGGGCTTCCAAATATCACTTTGCCAATTCCACAAGAACTCTCTTAGCGAAAGATTTCTTGAGGGGAAAGCTGTAACTCTGTGAGATGATTTCACAGAACACAAAGAAGTTTCTCAGAAAGCTTCTTTCTCTTTGTTATCGGAAGATATTTCCTTTGGTTCCTTAGTCTTCAAAGGGATCCGAAATATCTGTTCTCAGATTCCACAGAAATAAGGCTAGCAAAGAGATCCACGAAATACAGATGTAACTCTGTGAGATGAATTAACCGAACACTAAGCAGTTTCTCAGGAAGCTTCTTTCCAGATTTCATCTGAGGATATTTCCTTTCCCACCATAGCCCTCTATGGGCTTCCAAATATCACTTTGCCGATTCCACAAGAACTGTCTTAGAGAATGGCTTGTTGAGGGGAAATCTGTAACTCAGTGAGATGATTTCACAGAACACAAAGAAGTTTCTCAGAAAGCTTCTTTCTCTTTGTTATCGGAGGATATTTCCTTTGGCCCTATAGTCTTCAAAGGGATCCGAAATATCTGTTCTCAGATTCCACAGAAATAAGGCTAGCAAAGAAATCCACGAAATACATATGTAACTCTGTGAGATGAATTAACAGAACACTAAGCAGATTCTCAGGAAGCTTCTTTCCAGATTTCATCTGAGGATATTTCCTTTTTCACCAAATCCTTCTATGGGCTTCCAAATATCACTTTGCCAATTTCACAAGAACTGTCTTAGCGAAAGGCTTCTTGAGGGGAAAGCTGTAACTCTGTGAGATGATTTCACAGAACACAAAGAAGTTTCTCAGAAAGCTTCTTTCTCTTTGTTATCGGAGGATATTTCCTTTGGCCCTATAGTCTTCAAAGGGATCCGAAATATCTGTTCTCAGATTCCACAGAAATAAGGCTAGCAAAGAGATCCACGAAATACAGATGTAACTCTGTGAGATGAATTAACAGAACACTAAGCAGTTTCTCAGGAAGCTTCTTTCCAGATTTCATCTGAGGATATTTCCTTTCTCACCATAGCCCTCTATGAGCTTCCAAATCTCACTTTGCCAATTCCACAAGAACTGTCTTAGCGAAAGGCTTCTTGAGGGGAAAGCTGTAACTCTGTGAGATGATTTCACAGAACACAAAGAAGTTTCTCAGAAAGCTTCTTTCTCTTTGTTATCGGAGGATATTTCCTCTTGCCCTATGGTCTTCAAAGGGATCCGAAATATCTGTTCTCAGATTCCACAGAAATAAGGCTAGGAAAGAGATCCACGAAATACAGATGTAACTCTGTGAGATGAATTAACAGAACACTAAGCAGTTTCTCAGAAAGCTTCTTTCCAGATTTCATCTGAGGATATTTCCTTTCTCACCATAGCCCTCTATGGGCTTCCAAATATCACTTTGCCAATTCCAGAAGAACTGTCTTAGCTAAAGTCTTCTTGAGGGGAAAGCTGTAACTCTTTGAGATGATTTCACAGAACACAAAGAAGTTTCTCAGAAAGCTTCTTTCTCTTTGTTATTGGAGGATATTTCCTTTGGCCCTATAGTCTTCAAAGGGATCCGAAATATCTGTTCTCAGATTCCACAGAAATAAGGCTAGCAAAGAGATCCAGGAAATACATATGTAACACTTTGTGATTAATTAAGAGATCACTAAGCAGTTTCTCAGGAAGCTTCTTTCCACAGTTCATCTGAGGATAATTCCTTTCTCACCATAGCCCTCTTTGGGCTTCCAAATATCACTTTGCCAATTCCACAAGAACTCTCTTAGCGAAAGACTTCTTGAGGGGAAAGCTGTAACTCTGTGAGATGATTTCACAGAACACAAAGAAGTTTCTCAGAAAGCTTCTTTCTCTTTGTTACCGGAGGTTATTTCATTTGGCCCTATAGTCTTCAAAGGGATCCGAAATATCTGTTCTCAGATTCCACAGAAATAAGGCTAGCAAAGAGATCCAGGAAATACAGATGTAACTCTGTGAGATGAATTAACAGAACACTAAGCAGTTTCTCAGGAAGCTTCTTTCCAGATTTCATCTGAGGATATTTCCTTTCTCACCATAGCCCTCTATGGGCTTCCAAATATCACTTTGCCAATTCCACAATAACTGTCTTAGCGAAAGGCTTCTTGAGGGGAAAGCTGTAACGCTGTGAGATGATTTCACAGAACACAAAGAAGTTTCTGAGAAAGCTTCTTTCTCTTTGTTATCGGAGGATATTTCCTTTGGCCCTATAGTCTTCAAAGGGATCCGAAATATCTGTTCTCAGATTCCACAGAAATAAGGCTAGCAAAGAGATCCACGAAATACATATGTAACTCTGTGAGATGAATTAACAGAACACTAAGCAGTTTCTCAGGAAGCTTCTTTCCAGATTTCATCTGGGGATATTTCCTTTTTCACCATAGCCTTCTATGGGCTTCCAAATATCACTTTACCAATACCCCAAGAACTGTCTTAGCGAAAGGCTTCTTGAGGGGAAAGCTGTAACTCTGTGAGATGATTTCACAGAACACAAAGAAGTTTCTCAGCAAGCTTCTTTCTCTTTGTTATCGGAGGATATTTTCTTTGGCCCTATAGTCTTCAAAGGGATCCGAAATATCTGTTCTCAGATTCCACAGAAATAAGGCTAGCAAAGAGATCCACGAAATACATATGTAACTCTTTGAGATTAATTAAGAGATCACTAAGCAGTTTCTCAGGAAACTTCTTTCCAGATTTCATCTGAGGATAATTCCTTTCTCACCATAGCCCTCTTTGGGCTTCCAAATATCACTTTGCCTATTCCACAAGAACTGTCATAGGGAAAGGCTTCTTGAGGGGAAAGCTGTAACTCTGTGAGATGATTTCACAGAACACAAAGAAGTTTTTCAGAAAGCTTCTTTCTCTTTGTTATCGGAGGATATTTCATTTGGCCCTATAGTCTTCAAAGGGATCCGAAATATCTGTTCTCAGATTCCACAGAAATAAGGCTAGCAAAGAGATTCACGAAATACCTATGTAACTCCGTGAGATTAATTAAGAGAACACTAAGCAGTTTCTCAGGAAGCTTCTTTCCAGATTTCATCTGAGGATATTTCCTTTCTCACCATAGCCCTCTATGAGCTTAAAAATATCACTTTGCCAATTCCACAAGAACTGTCTTAGCGAAAGGCTTCTTGAGGGGAAAGCTGTAACTCTGCGAGATGATTTCACAGAACACAAAGAAGTTTCTCAGAAAGCTTCTTTCTCTTTGTTATCGGAGGATATTTCCTTTGGCCCTATAGTCTTCAAAGGGATCCGAAATATCTGTTCTCAGATTCCACAGAAATAAGGCTAGCAAAGAGATCCACGAAATACAGATGTAACTCTGTGAGATGAATTAACAGAACACTAAGCAGTTTCTCAGGAAGCTTCTTTCCAGATTTCATCTGAGGATATTTCCTTTGTCACCAGAGCCCTCTATGGGCTTCCAAATATCACTTTGCCAATTCCACAAGAACTGTCTTAGCGAAAGGCTTCTTGAGGGGAAAGCTGTAACTCTGTGAGATGATTTCACATAACACAAAGAAGTTTCTCAGAAAGCTTCTTTCTCTTTGTTATTGGAGGATATTTCCTTTGGCCCTATAGTCTTCAAAGGGATCCGAAATATCTGTTCTCAGATTCCACAGAAATAAGGCTAGCAAAGAGATCCACGAAATACATATGTAACACTTTGAGATTAATTAAGAGATCACTAAGCAGTTTCTCAGGAAGCCTCTTTCCACATTTCATCTGAGGATAATTCCTTTCTCACCATAGCCCTCTTTGGGCTTCCAAATATCACTTTGCCAATTCCACAAGAACTCTCTTAGCGAAAGATTTCTTGAGGGGAAAGCTGTAACTCTGTGAGATGATTTCACAGAACCCAAAGAAGTTTCTCAGAAAGCTTCTTTCTCTTTGTTATAAGAGGATATTTCATTTGGCCCTATAGTCTTCAAAGGGATCCGAAATATCTGTTCTCAGATTCCACAGAAATAAGGCTAGCAAAGAGATTCACGAAATACCTATGTAACTCTGTGAGATGAATTAAGAGAACACTAAGCAGTTTCTCAGGAAGCTTCTTTCCAGATTTCATCTGAGGATATTTCCTTTCTCACCATAGCCCTCTATGAGCTTCCAAATATCACTTTGCCAATTCCACAAGAACTGTCTTAGCGAAAGGCTTCTTGAGGGGAAAGCTGTAACTCAGTGAGATGATTTCACAGAACACAAAGAAGTTTCTCAGAAAGCTTCTTTCTCTTTGTTATTGGAGGATATTTCCTTTGGCCCTATAGTCTTCAAAGGGATCCGAAATATCAGTTCTCAGATTCCACAGAAATAAGGCTAGCAAAGAGATCCACGAAATACATATGTAACACTTTGAGATTAATTAAGAGATCACTAAGCAGTTTCTCAGGAAGCTTCTTTCCACATTTCATCTGAGGATAATTCCTTTCTCACCATAGCCCTCTTTGGGCTTCCAAATATCACTTTGCCAATTCCACAAGGACTCTCTTAGCGAAAGACTTCTTGAGGGAAAAGCTGTAACTCTGTGAGATGATTTCACAGAACACAAAGAAGTTTCTCAGAAAGCTTCTTTCTCTTTGTTATCGGAGGATATTTCCTCTTGCCCTATGGTCTTCAAAGGGATCCGAAATATCTGTTCTCAGATTCCACAGAAATAAGGCTAGGAAAGAGATCCACGAAATACAGATGTAACTCTGTGAGATGAATTAACAGAACACTAAGCAGTTTCTCAGAAAGCTTCTTTCCAGATTTCATCTGAGGATATTTCCTTTCTCACCATAGCCCTCTATGGGCTTCCAAATATCACTTTGCCAATTCCACAAGAACTGTCTTAGCGAAAGGCTTCTTGAGCGGAAAGCTGTAACTCTGTGAGATGATTTCACAGTACACAAACAAGTTTCTCAGAAAGCTTCTTTCTCTTTGTTATCGGTGGATATTTCCTTTGGCCCTATAGTCTTCAAAGGGATCCGAAATATCTGTTCTCAGATTCCACAGAAATAAGGCTAGCAAAGAGATCCACGAAATACATATGTAACTCTGTGAGATGAATTAACAGAACACTAAGCAGTTTCTCAGGAAGCTTCTATCCAGATTTCATCTGAGGATATTTCCTTTGTCACCATAGCCCTCTATGGGCTTCCAAATATCACTTTGCCAATTCCACAAGAACTGTCTTAGCGAAAGGCTTCTTGAGGGGAAAGCTGTAACTCTGTGAGATGATTTCACAGAACACAAAGAAGTTTCTCAGAAAGCTTCTTTCTCTTTGTTATCGGAGGATATTTCCTTTGGCCCAATAGTCTTCAAAGGGATCCGAAATATCTGTTCTCAGATTCCACAGAAATAAGGCTAGCAAAGCGATCCACGAAATACAGATGTAACTCTGTGAGATGAATTAACAGAACACTAAGCAGTTTCTCAGGAAGCTTCTTTCGAGAATTCATCTGAGGATATTTCCTTTTACACCGTAGCCCTCTATGGGCTTCCAAATCTCACTTTGCCAATTCCACAAGAACTGTCTTAGCGAAAGGCTTCTTGAGGGGAAAGCTGTAACTCTGAGAGATGATTTCACAGAACACAAAGAAGTTTCTCAGAAAGCTTCTTTCTGCTTGTTATCGGAAGATATTTCCTTTGGCCCCTTAGTCTTCCAAGGGTTCCGAAATATCTGTTCTCAGATTCTACAGAAATAATGCTAACAAAGAGATCCACGAAATACAGATGTAACTCTGTGAGATGAATTCACAGAACACTAAGCAGTTTCTCAGGAAGCTTCTTTCCAGATTTCATCTGAGGATAATTCCTTTCTCACCATAGCCCTCTATGGGCTTCCAAATATCACTTTGCCAATTCCACAAGAACTGTCTTAGCGAAAGGCTTCTTGAGGGGAAAGCTGTAACTCTGTGAGATGATTTCACAGAACACAAAGAAGTTTCTCAGAAAGCTTCTTTCTCTTTGTTATCGGAAGATATTTCATTTGGCCCTATTGTCTTCAAAGGGATCCGAAATATCTGTTCTCAGATTCCACAGAAATAAGTCTAGCAAAGAGATCCACGAAGTACAGATGTAACCCTGTGAGATGAATTAAGAGAACACTAAGCAGTTTCTCAGGAACCTTCTTTCCAGATTTCATCTGAGGATATTTCCTTTTACACCATAGCCCTCTATGCGCTTCCAAATATCACTTTTCCAATTCCACAAGAACTGTCTTAGGGAAACGCTTCTTGAGGGGAAAGCTGTAACTCTGTGAGATGATTTCACAGAACACAAAGAAGTTTCTCAGAAAGCTTCTTTCTCTTTGTTATCGGAGGATATTTCCTTTGGTCCTATAATCTTCAAAGGGATCCGAAATATCTGTTCTCAGATTCCACAGAAATAAGACTATCAAAGAGATCCACGAAATACAGATGTAACTCTGTGAGATGAATTAACAGAACACTAAGCAGTTTCTCAGGAAGCTTCTTTCCAGATTTCATCTGAGGATATTTCCTTTCTCACCATAGCCCTCTATGAGCTTCCAAATATCACTTTGCCAATTCCACAAGAACTGTCTTAGCGAAAGGCTTCTTGAGGGGAAAGCTGTAACTCTGTGAGATGATTTCACAGAACACAAAGAAGTTTCTCAGAAAGCTTCTTTCTCTTTGTTATCGGAGGATATTTCCTCTTGCCCTATGGTCTTCAAAGGGATCCGAAATATCTGTTCTCAGATTCCACAGAAATAAGGCTAGGAAAGAGATCCACGAAATACAGATGTAACTCTGTGAGATGAATTAACAGAACACTAAGCAGTTTCTCAGAAAGCTTCTTTCCAGATTTCATCTGAGGATATTTCCTTTCTCACCATAGCCCTCTATGGGCTTCCAAATATCACTTTGCCAATTCCAGAAGAACTGTCTTAGCTAAAGTCTTCTTGAGGGGAAAGCTGTAACTCTTTGAGATGATTTCACAGAACACAAAGAAGTTTCTCAGAAAGCTTCTTTCTCTTTGTTATTGGAGGATATTTCCTTTGGCCCTATAGTCTTCAAAGGGATCCGAAATATCTGTTCTCAGATTCCACAGAAATAAGGCTAGCAAAGAGATCCAGGAAATACATATGTAACACTTTGTGATTAATTAAGAGATCACTAAGCAGTTTCTCAGGAAGCTTCTTTCCACAGTTCATCTGAGGATAATTCCTTTCTCACCATAGCCCTCTTTGGGCTTCCAAATATCACTTTGCCAATTCCACAAGAACTCTCTTAGCGAAAGACTTCTTGAGGGGAAAGCTGTAACTCTGTGAGATGATTTCACAGAACACAAAGAAGTTTCTCAGAAAGCTTCTTTCTCTTTGTTACCGGAGGTTATTTCATTTGGCCCTATAGTCTTCAAAGGGATCCGAAATATCTGTTCTCAGATTCCACAGAAATAAGGCTAGCAAAGAGATCCAGGAAATACAGATGTAACTCTGTGAGATGAATTAACAGAACACTAAGCAGTTTCTCAGGAAGCTTCTTTCCAGATTTCATCTGAGGATATTTCCTTTCTCATCATAGCCCTCTATGGGCTTCCAAATATCACTTTGCCAATTCCACAAGAACTGTCTTAGCGAAAGGCTTCTTGAGGGGAAAGCTGTAACTCTGTGAGATGATTTCACAGAACACAAAGAAGTTTTTCAGAAAGCTTCTTTCTCTTTGTTATCGGAGGATATTTCATTTGGCCCTATAGTCTTCAGAGGGATCCGAAATATCTGTTCTCAGATTCCACAGAAATAAGGCTAGCAAAGAGATTCACGAAATACCTATGTAACTCCGTGAGATTAATTAAGAGAACACTAAGCAGTTTCTCAGGAAGCTTCTTTCCAGATTTCATCTGAGGATATTTCCTTTCTCACCATAGCCCTCTATGAGCTTAAAAATATCACTTTGCCAATTCCACAAGAACTGTCTTAGCGAAAGGCTTCTTGAGGGGAAAGCTGTAACTCTGCGAGATGATTTCACAGAACACAAAGAAGTTTCTCAGAAAGCTTCTTTCTCTTTGTTATCGGAGGATATTTCCTTTGGCCCTATAGTCTTCAAAGGGATCCGAAATATCTGTTCTCAGATTCCACAGAAATAAGGCTAGCAAAGAGATCCACGAAATACAGATGTAACTCTGTGAGATGAATTAACAGAACACTAAGCAGTTTCTCAGGAAGCTTCTTTCCAGATTTCATCTGAGGATATTTCCTTTGTCACCAGAGCCCTCTATGGGCTTCCAAATATCACTTTGCCAATTCCACAAGAACTGTCTTAGCGAAAGGCTTCTTGAGGGGAAAGCTGTAACTCTGTGAGATGATTTCACAGAACACAAAGAAGTTTCTCAGAAAGCTTCTTTCTCTTTGTTATCGGAGGTTATTTCATTTGGCCCTATAGTCTTCAAAGGGATCCGAAATATCTGTTCTCAGATTCCACAGAAATAAGGCTAGCAAAGAGATCCAGGAAATACAGATGTAACTCTGTGAGATGAATTAACAGAACACTAAGCAGTTTCTCAGGAAGCTTCTTTCCAGATTTCATCTGAGGATATTTCCTTTCTCACCATAGCCCTCTATGGGCTTCCAAATATCACTTTGCCAATTCCACAAGAACTGTCTTAGCGAAAGGCTTCTTGAGGGGAAAGCTGTAACTCTGTGAGATGATTTCACAGAACACAAAGAAGTTTCTCAGAAAGCTTCTTTCTCTTTGTTATCGGAGGATATTTCCTTTGGCCCTATAGTCTTCAAAGGGATCCGAAATATCTGTTCTCAGATTCCACAGAAATAAGGCTAGCAAAGAGATCCACGAAATACATATGTAACTCTGTGAGATGAATTAACAGAACACTAAGCAGTTTCTCAGGAAGCTTCTTTCCAGATTTCATCTGAGGATATTTCCTTTTTCACCATAGCCTTCTATGGGCTTCCAAATATCACTTTGCCAATACCCCAAGAACTGTCTTAGCGAAAGGCTTCTTGAGGGGAAAGCTGTAACTCTGTGAGATGATTTCACAGAACACAAAGAAGTTTCTCAGAAAGCTTCTTTCTCTTTGTTATCGGAGGATATTTCCTTTGGCCCTATAGTCTTCAAAGGGATCCGAAATATCTGTTCTCAGATTCCACAGAAATAAGGCTAGCAAAGAGATCCACGAAATACATATGTAACTCTTTGAGATTAATTAACAGAACACTAAGCAGATTCTCAGGAAGCTTCTTTCCAGATTTCATCTGAGGATATTTCCTTTCACACCATAGCCCCCTGTGGGCTTCCAAATATCACTTTGCCAATTCCACAAGAAGTGTCTTAGCGAAAGGCTTCTTGAGGAGAGAGCTGTAACTCTGTGAGATGATTTCACAGAACACAAAGAAGTTTCTCAGAAAGCTTCTTTCTCTTTGTTATCGGAAGATATTTCCTTAGGCCCCATAGTCTTCAAAGGGATCCGAAATATATGTTCTCAGATTCCACAGAAATAAGGCTAGCAAAAAGATTCACGAAATACCTATGTAACTCCGTGAGATTAATTAAGAGAACACTAAGCAGTTTCTCAGGAAGCTTCTTTCCAGATTTCATCTGAGGATATTTCCTTTCTCACCATAGCCCTCTATGAGCTTCCAAATATCACTTTGCCAATTCCACAAGAACTGTCTTAGCGAAAGGCTTCTTGAGGGGAAAGCTGTAACTCTGCGAGATGATTTCACAGAACACAAAGAAGTTTCTCAGAAAGCTTCTTTCTCTTTGTTATCGGAGGATATTTCCTTTGGCCCTATAGTCTTCAAAGGGATGGGAAATATCTGTTCTCAGATTCCACAGAAATAAGGCTAGCAAAGAGATCCACGAAATACAGATGTAACTCTGTAAGATGAATTAACAGAACACTAAGCAGTTTCTCAGGAAGCTTCTTTCCAGATTTCATCTGAGGATATTTCCTTTTTCAACTTAGCCCTCTATGGGCTTCCAAATATCACTTTGCCAATTCCGCAAGAACTGTCTTATCAAAGGCTTCTTGAGGGGAAAGCTGTAACTCTGTGAGATGATTTCACAGAACACAAAGAAGTTTCTCAGAAAGCTTCTTTCTCTTTGTTATCGGAGGATATTTCCTTTGGCCCTATGGTCTTCAAAGGGATCCGAAATATCTGTTCTCAGATTCCACAGAAATAAGGCTAGCAAAGAGATCCACGAAATACATATGTAACACTTTGAGATTAATTAAGAGATCCCTAAGCAGTTTCTCAGGAAGCTTCTTTCCACATTTCATCTGAGGATAATTCCTTTCTCACCATAGCCCTCTTTGGGCTTCCAAATATCACTTTGCCAATTCCACAAGAACTCTCTTAGCGAAAGATTTCTTGAGGGGAAAGCTGTAACTCTGTGAGATGATTTCACAGAACACAAAGAAGTTTCTCAGAAAGCTTCTTTCTCTTTGTTATCGGAAGATATTTCCTTTGGTTCCTTAGTCTTCAAAGGGATCCGAAATATCTGTTCTCAGATTCCACAGAAATAAGGCTAGCAAAGAGATCCACGAAATACAGATGTAACTCTGTGAGATGAATTAACCGAACACTAAGCAGTTTCTCAGGAAGCTTCTTTCCAATTTTCATCTGAGGATATTTCCTTTCCCACCATAGCCCTCTATGGGCTTCCAAATATCACTTTGCCGATTCCACAAGAACTGTCTTAGAGAATGGCTTGTTGAGGGGAAATCTGTAACTCAGTGAGATGATTTCACAGAACACAAAGAAGTTTCTCAGAAAGCTTCTTTCTCTTTGTTATCGGAGGATATTTCCTTTGGCCCTATAGTCTTCAAAGGGATCCGAAATATCTGTTCTCAGATTCCACAGAAATAAGGCTAGCAAAGAAATCCACGAAATACATATGTAACTCTGTGAGATGAATTAACAGAACACTAAGCAGATTCTCAGGAAGCTTCTTTCCAGATTTCATCTGAGGATATTTCCTTTTTCACCAAATCCTTCTATGGGCTTCCAAATATCACTTTGCCAATTTCACAAGAACTGTCTTAGCGAAAGGCTTCTTGAGGGGAAAGCTGTAACTCTGTGAGATGATTTCACAGAACACAAAGAAGTTTCTCAGAAAGCTTCTTTCTCTTTGTTATCGGAGGATATTTCCTTTGGCCCTATAGTCTTCAAAGGGATCCGAAATATCTGTTCTCAGATTCCACAGAAATAAGGCTAGCAAAGAGATCCACGAAATACAGATGTAACTCTGTGAGATGAATTAACAGAACACTAAGCAGTTTCTCAGGAAGCTTCTTTCCAGATTTCATCTGAGGATATTTCCTTTCTCACCATAGCCCTCTATGAGCTTCCAAATATCACTTTGCCAATTCCACAAGAACTGTCTTAGCGAAAGGCTTCTTGAGGGGAAAGCTGTAACTCTGTGAGATGATTTCACAGAACACAAAGAAGTTTCTCAGAAAGCTTCTTTCTCTTTGTTATCGGAGGATATTTCCTCTTGCCCTATGGTCTTCAAAGGGATCCGAAATATCTGTTCTCAGATTCCACAGAAATAAGGCTAGCAAAGAGATCCACGAAATACAGATGTAACTCTGTGAGATGAATTAACAGAACACTAAGCAGTTTCTCAGGAAGCTTCTTTCCAGATTTCATCTGAGGATATTTCCTTTGTCACCAGAGCCCTCTATGGGCTTCCAAATATCACTTTGCCAATTCCACAAGAACTGTCTTAGCGAAAGGCTTCTTGAGGGGAAAGCTGTAACTCTGTGAGATGATTTCACATAACACAAAGAAGTTTCTCAGAAAGCTTCTTTCTCTTTGTTATTGGAGGATATTTCCTTTGGCCCTATAGTCTTCAAAGGGATCCGAAATATCTGTTCTCAGATTCCACAGAAATAAGGCTAGCAAAGAGATCCACGAAATACATATGTAACACTTTGAGATTAATTAAGAGATCACTAAGCAGTTTCTCAGGAAGCTTCTTTCCACATTTCATCTGAGGATAATTCCTTTCTCACCATAGCCCTCTTTGGGCTTCCAAATATCACTTTGCCAATTCCACAAGAACTCTCTTAGCGAAAGATTTCTTGAGGGGAAAGCTGTAACTCTGTGAGATGATTTCACAGAACCCAAAGAAGTTTCTCAGAAAGCTTCTTTCTCTTTGTTATAAGAGGATATTTCATTTGGCCCTATAGTCTTCAAAGGGATCCGAAATATCTGTTCTCAGATTCCACAGAAATAAGGCTAGCAAAGAGATTCACGAAATACCTATGTAACTCTGTGAGATGAATTAAGAGAACACTAAGCAGTTTCTCAGGAAGCTTCTTTCCAGATTTCATCTGAGGATATTTCCTTTCTCACCATAGCCCTCTATGAGCTTCCAAATATCACTTTGCCAATTCCACAAGAACTGTCTTAGCGAAAGGCTTCTTGAGGGGAAAGCTGTAACTCAGTGAGAAGATTTCACAGAACACAAAGAAGTTTCTCAGAAAGCTTCTTTCTCTTTGTTATTGGAGGATATTTCCTTTGGCCCTATAGTCTTCAAAGGGATCCGAAATATCAGTTCTCAGATTCCACAGAAATAAGGCTAGCAAAGAGATCCACGAAATACATATGTAACACTTTGAGATTAATTAAGAGATCACTAAGCAGTTTCTCAGGAAGCTTCTTTCCACATTTCATCTGAGGATAATTCCTTTCTCACCATAGCCCTCTTTGGGCTTCCAAATATCACTTTGCCAATTCCACAAGGACTCTCTTAGCGAAAGACTTCTTGAGGGAAAAGCTGTAACTCTGTGAGATGATTTCACAGAACACAAAGAAGTTTCTCAGAAAGCTTCTTTCTCTTTGTTATCGGAGGATATTTCCTCTTGCCCTATGGTCTTCAAAGGGATCCGAAATATCTGTTCTCAGATTCCACAGAAATAAGGCTAGGAAAGAGATCCACGAAATACAGATGTAACTCTGTGAGATGAATTAACAGAACACTAAGCAGTTTCTCAGAAAGCTTCTTTCCAGATTTCATCTGAGGATATTTCCTTTCTCACCATAGCCCTCTATGGGCTTCCAAATATCACTTTGCCAATTCCACAAGAACTGTCTTAGCGAAAGGCTTCTTGAGCGGAAAGCAGTAACTCTGTGAGATGATTTCACAGTACACAAACAAGTTTCTCAGAAAGCTTCTTTCTCTTTGTTATCGGTGGATATTTCCTTTGGCCCTATAGTCTTCAAAGGGATCCGAAATATCTGTTCTCAGATTCCACAGAAATAAGGCTAGCAAAGAGATCCACGAAATACATATGTAACTCTGTGAGATGAATTAACAGAACACTAAGCAGTTTCTCAGGAAGCTTCTATCCAGATTTCATCTGAGGATATTTCCTTTGTCACCATAGCCCTCTATGGGCTTCCAAATATCACTTTGCCAATTCCACAAGAACTGTCTTAGCGAAAGGCTTCTTGAGGGGAAAGCTGTAACTCTGTGAGATGATTTCACAGAACACAAAGAAGTTTCTCAGAAAGCTTCTTTCTCTTTGTTATCGGAGGATATTTCCTTTGGCCCAATAGTCTTCAAAGGGATCCGAAATATCTGTTCTCAGATTCCACAGAAATAAGGCTAGCAAAGCGATCCACGAAATACAGATGTAACTCTGTGAGATGAATTAACAGAACACTAAGCAGTTTCTCAGGAAGCTTCTTTCGAGAATTCATCTGAGGATATTTCCTTTTACACCGTAGCCCTCTATGGGCTTCCAAATCTCACTTTGCCAATTCCACAAGAACTGTCTTAGCGAAAGGCTTCTTGAGGGGAAAGCTGTAACTCTGAGAGATGATTTCACAGAACACAAAGAAGTTTCTCAGAAAGCTTCTTTCTGCTTGTTATCGGAAGATATTTCCTTTGGCCCCTTAGTCTTCCAAGGGTTCCGAAATATCTGTTCTCAGATTCTACAGAAATAATGCTAACAAAGAGATCCACGAAATACAGATGTAACTCTGTGAGATGAATTAACAGAACACTAAGCAGTTTCTCAGGAAGCTTCTTTCCAGATTTCATCTGAGGATAATTCCTTTCTCACCATAGCCCTCTATGGGCTTCCAAATATCACTTTGCCAATTCCACAAGAACTGTCTTAGCGAAAGGCTTCTTGAGGGGAAAGCTGTAACTCTGTGAGATGATTTCACAGAACACAAAGAAGTTTCTCAGAAAGCTTCTTTCTCTTTGTTATCGGAAGATATTTCATTTGGCCCTATTGTCTTCAAAGGGATCCGAAATATCTGTTCTCAGATTCCACAGAAATAAGTCTAGCAAAGAGATCCACGAAGTACAGATGTAACCCTGTGAGATGAATTAAGAGAACACTAAGCAGTTTCTCAGGAACCTTCTTTCCAGATTTCATCTGAGGATATTTCCTTTTACACCATAGCCCTCTATGCGCTTCCAAATATCACTTTTCCAATTCCACAAGAACTGTCTTAGGGAAACGCTTCTTGAGGGGAAAGCTGTAACTCTGTGAGATGATTTCACAGAACACAAAGAAGTTTCTCAGAAAGCTTCTTTCTCTTTGTTATCGGAGGATATTTCCTTTGGTCCTATAATCTTCAAAGGGATCCGAAATATCTGTTCTCAGATTCCACAGAAATAAGACTATCAAAGAGATCCACGAAATACAGATGTAACTCTGTGAGATGAATTAACAGAACACTAAGCAGTTTCTCAGGAAGCTTCTTTCCAGATTTCATCTGAGGATATTTCCTTTCTCACCATAGCCCTCTATGAGCTTCCAAATATCACTTTGCCAATTCCACAAGAACTGTCTTAGCGAAAGGCTTCTTGAGGGGAAAGCTGTAACTCTGTGAGATGATTTCACAGAACACAAAGAAGTTTCTCAGAAAGCTTCTTTCTCTTTGTTATCGGAGGATATTTCCTCTTGCCCTATGGTCTTCAAAGGGATCCGAAATATCTGTTCTCAGATTCCACAGAAATAAGGCTAGGAAAGAGATCCACGAAATACAGATGTAACTCTGTGAGATGAATTAACAGAACACTAAGCAGTTTCTCAGAAAGCTTCTTTCCAGATTTCATCTGAGGATATTTCCTTTCTCACCATAGCCCTCTATGGGCTTCCAAATATCACTTTGCCAATTCCAGAAGAACTGTCTTAGCTAAAGTCTTCTTGAGGGGAAAGCTGTAACTCTTTGAGATGATTTCACAGAACACAAAGAAGTTTCTCAGAAAGCTTCTTTCTCTTTGTTATTGGAGGATATTTCCTTTGGCCCTATAGTCTTCAAAGGGATCCGAAATATCTGTTCTCAGATTCCACAGAAATAAGGCTAGCAAAGAGATCCAGGAAATACATATGTAACACTTTGTGATTAATTAAGAGATCACTAAGCTGTTTCTCAGGAAGCTTCTTTCCACAGTTCATCTGAGGATAATTCCTTTCTCACCATAGCCCTCTTTGGGCTTCCAAATATCACTTTGCCAATTCCACAAGAACTCTCTTAGCGAAAGACTTCTTGAGGGGAAAGCTGAAACTCTGTGAGATGATTTCACAGAACACAAAGAAGTTTCTCAGAAAGCTTCTTTCTCTTTGTTACCGGAGGTTATTTCATTTGGCCCTATAGTCTTCAAAGGGATCCGAAATATCTGTTCTCAGATTCCACAGAAATAAGGCTAGCAAAGAGATCCAGGAAATACAGATGTAACTCTGTGAGATGAATTAACAGAACACTAAGCAGTTTCTCAGGAAGCTTCTTTCCAGATTTCATCTGAGGATATTTCCTTTCTCATCATAGCCCTCTATGGGCTTCCAAATATCACTTTGCCAATTCCACAAGAACTGTCTTAGCGAAAGGCTTCTTGAGGGGAAAGCTGTAACTCTGTGAGATGATTTCACAGAACACAAAGAAGTTTTTCAGAAAGCTTCTTTCTCTTTGTTATCGGAGGATATTTCATTTGGCCCTATAGTCTTCAAAGGGATCCGAAATATCTGTTCTCAGATTCCACAGAAATAAGGCTAGCAAAGAGATTCACGAAATACCTATGTAACTCCGTGAGATTAATTAAGAGAACACTAAGCAGTTTCTCAGGAAGCTTCTTTCCAGATTTCATCTGAGGATATTTCCTTTCTCACCATAGCCCTCTATGAGCTTAAAAATATCACTTTGCCAATTCCACAAGAACTGTCTTAGCGAAAGGCTTCTTGAGGGGAAAGCTGTAACTCTGCGAGATGATTTCACAGAACACAAAGAAGTTTCTCAGAAAGCTTCTTTCTCTTTGTTATCGGAGGATATTTCCTTTGGCCCTATAGTCTTCAAAGGGATCCGAAATATCTGTTCTCAGATTCCACAGAAATAAGGCTAGCAAAGAGATCCACGAAATACAGATGTAACTCTGTGAGATGAATTAACAGAACACTAAGCAGTTTCTCAGGAAGCTTCTTTCCAGATTTCATCTGAGGATATTTCCTTTGTCACCAGAGCCCTCTATGGGCTTCCAAATATCACTTTGCCAATTCCACAAGAACTGTCTTAGCGAACGGCTTCTTGAGGGGAAAGCTGTAACTCTGTGAGATGATTTCACAGAACACAAAGAAGTTTCTCAGAAAGCTTCTTTCTCTTTGTTATCGGAGGTTATTTCATTTGGCCCTATAGTCTTCAAAGGGATCCGAAATATCTGTTCTCAGATTCCACAGAAATAAGGCTAGCAAAGAGATCCAGGAAATACAGATGTAACTCTGTGAGATGAATTAACAGAACACTAAGCAGTTTCTCAGGAAGCTTCTTTCCAGATTTCATCTGAGGATATTTCCTTTCTCACCATAGCCCTCTATGGGCTTCCAAATATCACTTTGCCAATTCCACAAGAACTGTCTTAGCGAAAGGCTTCTTGAGGGGAAAGCTGTAACTCTGTGAGATGATTTCACAGAACACAAAGAAGTTTCTCAGAAAGCTTCTTTCTCTTTGTTATCGGAGGATATTTCCTTTGGCCCTATAGTCTTCAAAGGGATCCGAAATATCTGTTCTCAGATTCCACAGAAATAAGGCTAGCAAAGAGATCCACGAAATACATATGTAACTCTGTGAGATGAATTAACAGAACACTAAGCAGTTTCTCAGGAAGCTTCTTTCCAGATTTCATCTGAGGATATTTCCTTTTTCACCATAGCCTTCTATGGGCTTCCAAATATCACTTTGCCAATACCCCAAGAACTGTCTTAGCGAAAGGCTTCTTGAGGGGAAAGCTGTAACTCTGTGAGATGATTTCACAGAACACAAAGAAGTTTCTCAGAAAGCTTCTTTCTCTTTGTTATCGGAGGATATTTCCTTTGGCCCTATAGTCTTCAAAGGGATCCGAAATATCTGTTCTCAGATTCCACAGAAATAAGGCTAGCAAAGAGATCCACGAAATACATATGTAACTCTTTGAGATTAATTAACAGAACACTAAGCAGATTCTCAGGAAGCTTCTTTCCAGATTTCATCTGAGGATATTTCCTTTCACACCATAGCCCCCTGTGGGCTTCCAAATATCACTTTGCCAATTCCACAAGAAGTGTCTTAGCGAAAGGCTTCTTGAGGAGAGAGCTGTAACTCTGTGAGATGATTTCACAGAACACAAAGAAGTTTCTCAGAAAGCTTCTTTCTCTTTGTTATCGGAAGATATTTCCTTAGGCCCCATAGTCTTCAAAGGGATCCGAAATATATGTTCTCAGATTCCACAGAAATAAGGCTAGCAAAAAGATTCACGAAATACCTATGTAACTCCGTGAGATTAATTAAGAGAACACTAAGCAGTTTCTCAGGAAGCTTCTTTCCAGATTTCATCTGAGGATATTTCCTTTCTCACCATAGCCCTCTATGAGCTTCCAAATATCACTTTGCCAATTCCACAAGAACTGTCTTAGCGAAAGGCTTCTTGAGGGGAAAGCTGTAACTCTGCGAGATGATTTCACAGAACACAAAGAAGTTTCTCAGAAAGCTTCTTTCTCTTTGTTATCGGAGGATATTTCCTTTGGCCCTATAGTCTTCAAAGGGATGGGAAATATCTGTTCTCAGATTCCACAGAAATAAGGCTAGCAAAGAGATCCACGAAATACAGATGTAACTCTGTAAGATGAATTAACAGAACACTAAGCAGTTTCTCAGGAAGCTTCTTTCCAGATTTCATCTGAGGATATTTCCTTTTTCAACTTAGCCCTCTATGGGCTTCCAAATATCACTTTGCCAATTCCGCAAGAACTGTCTTATCAAAGGCTTCTTGAGGGGAAAGCTGTAACTCTGTGAGATGATTTCACAGAACACAAAGAAGTTTCTCAGAAAGCTTCTTTCTCTTTGTTATCGGAGGATATTTCCTTTGGCCCTATGGTCTTCAAAGGGATCCGAAATATCTGTTCTCAGATTCCACAGAAATAAGGCTAGCAAAGAGATCCACGAAATACATATGTAACACTTTGAGATTAATTAAGAGATCCCTAAGCAGTTTCTCAGGAAGCTTCTTTCCACATTTCATCTGAGGATAATTCCTTTCTCACCATAGCCCTCTTTGGGCTTCCAAATATCACTTTGCCAATTCCACAAGAACTCTCTTAGCGAAAGATTTCTTGAGGGGAAAGCTGTAACTCTGTGAGATGATTTCACAGAACACAAAGAAGTTTCTCAGAAAGCTTCTTTCTCTTTGTTATCGGAAGATATTTCCTTTGGTTCCTTAGTCTTCAAAGGGATCCGAAATATCTGTTCTCAGATTCCACAGAAATAAGGCTAGCAAAGAGATCCACGAAATACAGATGTAACTCTGTGAGATGAATTAACCGAACACTAAGCAGTTTCTCAGGAAGCTTCTTTCCAGATTTCATCTGAGGATATTTCCTTTCCCACCATAGCCCTCTATGGGCTTCCAAATATCACTTTGCCGATTCCACAAGAACTGTCTTAGAGAATGGCTTCTTGAGGGGAAATCTGTAACTCAGTGAGATGATTTCACAGAACACAAAGAAGTTTCTCAGAAAGCTTCTTTCTCTTTGTTATCGGAGGATATTTCCTCTTGCCCTATGGTCTTCAAAGGGATCCGAAATATCTGTTCTCAGATTCCACAGAAATAAGGCTAGGAAAGAGATCCACGAAATACAGATGTAACTCTGTGAGATGAATTAACAGAACACTAAGCAGTTTCTCAGAAAGCTTCTTTCCAGATTTCATCTGAGGATATTTCCTTTCTCACCATAGCCCTCTATGGGCTTCCAAATATCACTTTGCCAATTCCAGAAGAACTGTCTTAGCTAAAGTCTTCTTGAGGGGAAAGCTGTAACTCTTTGAGATGATTTCACAGAACACAAAGAAGTTTCTCAGAAAGCTTCTTTCTCTTTGTTATTGGAGGATATTTCCTTTGGCCCTATAGTCTTCAAAGGGATCCGAAATATCTGTTCTCAGATTCCACAGAAATAAGGCTAGCAAAGAGATCCAGGAAATACATATGTAACACTTTGTGATTAATTAAGAGATCACTAAGCAGTTTCTCAGGAAGCTTCTTTCCACAGTTCATCTGAGGATAATTCCTTTCTCACCATAGCCCTCTTTGGGCTTCCAAATATCACTTTGCCAATTCCACAAGAACTCTCTTAGCGAAAGACTTCTTGAGGGGAAAGCTGTAACTCTGTGAGATGATTTCACAGAACACAAAGAAGTTTCTCAGAAAGCTTCTTTCTCTTTGTTACCGGAGGTTATTTCATTTGGCCCTATAGTCTTCAAAGGGATCCGAAATATCTGTTCTCAGATTCCACAGAAATAAGGCTAGCAAAGAGATTCACGAAATACCTATGTAACTCTGTGAGATGAATTAAGAGAACACTAAGCAGTTTCTCAGGAAGCTTCTTTCCAGATTTCATCTGAGGATATTTCCTTTCTCACCATAGCCCTCTATGAGCTTCCAAATATCACTTTGCCAATTCCACAAGAACTGTCTTAGCGAAAGGCTTCTTGAGGGGAAAGCTGTAACTCAGTGAGATGATTTCACAGAACACAAAGAAGTTTCTCAGAAAGCTTCTTTCTCTTTGTTATTGGAGGATATTTTCTTTGGCCCTATAGTCTTCAAAGGGATCCGAAATATCTGTTCTCAGATTTCACAGAAATAAGGCTAGCAAAGAGATCCACGAAATACATATGTAACTCTTTGAGATTAATTAAGAGATCACTAAGCAGTTTCTCAGGAAGCTTCTTTCCAGATTTCATCTGAGGATAATTCCTTTCTCACCATAGCCCTCTTTGGGCTTCCAAATATCACTTTCCTATTCCACAAGAACTGTCATAGGGAAAGGCTTCTTGAGGGGAAAGCTGTAACTCTGTGAGATGATTTCACAGAACACAAAGAAGTTTCTCAGAAAGCTTCTTTCTCTTTGTTATCGGAGGATATTTCATTTGGCCCTATAGTCTTCAAAGGGATCCGAAATATCTGTTCTCAGATTCCACAGAAATAAGGCTAGCAAAGAGATTCACGAAATACCTATGTAACTCCGTGAGATTAATTAAGAGAACACTAAGCAGTTTCTCAGGAAGCTTCTTTCCAGATTTCATCTGAGGAAATTTCCTTTCTCACCATAGCCCTCTATGAGCTTAAAAATATCACTTTGCCAATTCCACAAGAACTGTCTTAGCGAAAGGCTTCTTGAGGGGAAAGCTGTAACTCTGCGAGATGATTTCACAGAACACAAAGAAGTTTCTCAGAAAGCTTCTTTCTCTTTGTTATCGGAGGATATTTCCTTTGGCCCTATAGTCTTCAAAGGGATCCGAAATATCTGTTCTCAGATTCCACAGAAATAAGGCTAGCAAAGAGATCCACGAAATACAGATGTAACTCTGTGAGATGAATTAACAGAACACTAAGCAGTTTCTCAGGAAGCTTCTTTCCAGATTTCATCTGAGGATATTTCCTTTGTCACCAGAGCCCTCTATGGGCTTCCAAATATCACTTTGCCAATTCCACAAGAACTGTCTTAGCGAAAGGCTTCTTGAGGGGAAAGCTGTAACTCTGTGAGATGATTTCACAGAACACAAAGAAGTTTCTCAGAAAGCTTCTTTCCCTTTGTTATTGGAGGATATTTCCTTTGGCCCTATAGTCTTCAAAGGGATCCGAAATATCTGTTCTCAGATTCCACAGAAATAAGGCTAGCAAAGAGATCCACGAAATACATATGTAACACTTTGAGATTAATTAAGAGATCCCTAAGCAGTTTCTCAGGAAGCTTCTTTCCAGATTTCATCTGAGGATAATTCCTTTCTCACCATAGCCCTCTTTGGGCTTCCAAATATCACTTTGCCACTTCCACAAGAACTCACTTAGCGAAAGACTTCTTGAGGGGAAAGCTGTAACTCTGTGAGATGATTTCACAGAACACAAAGAAGTTTCTCAGAAAGCTTCTTTCTCTTTGTTATCGGAGGTTATTTCATTTGGCCCTATAGTCTTCAAAGGGATCCGAAATATCTGTTCTCAGATTCCACAGAAATAAGGCTAGCAAAGAGATTCACGAAATACCTATGTAACTCTGTGAGATGAATTAAGAGAACACTAAGCAGTTTCTCAGGAAGCTTCTTTCCAGATTTCATCTGAGGATATTTCCTTTCTCACCATAGCCCTCTATGAGCTTCCAAATATCACTTTGCCAATTCCACAAGAACTGTCTTAGCGAAAGGCTTCTTGAGGGGAAAGCTGTAACTCAGTGAGATGATTTCACAGAACACAAAGAAGTTTCTCAGAAAGCTTCTTTCTCTTTGTTATTGGAGGATATTTCCTTTGGCCCTATAGTCTTCAAAGGGATCCGAAATATCAGTTCTCAGATTCCACAGAAATAAGGCTAGCAAAGGGATCCACGAAATACAAATGTAACACTTTGAGATTAATTAAGAGATCACTAAGCAGTTTCTCAGGAAGCTTCTTTCCACATTTCATCTGAGGATAATTCCTTTCTCACCATAGCCCTCTTTGGGCTTCCAAATATCACTTTGCCAATTCCACAAGAACTCTCTTAGCGAAAGACTTCTTGAGGGAAAAGCTGTAACTCTGTGAGATGATTTCACAGAACACAAAGAAGTTTCTCAGAAAGCTTCTTTCTCTTTGTTATCGGAGGTTATTTCATTTGGCCCTATAGTCTTCAAAGGGATCCGAAATATCTGTTCTCAGATTCCACAGAAATAAGGCTAGCAAAGAGATTCACGAAATACCTATGTAACTCTGTGAGATGAATTAAGAGAACACTAAGCAGTTTCTCAGGAAGCTTCTTTCCAGATTTCATCTGAGGATATTTCCTTTCTCACCATAGCCCTCTATGAGCTTCCAAATATCACTTTGCCAATTCCACAAGAACTGTCTTAGCGAAAGGCTTCTTGAGGGGAAAGCTGTAACTCCGTGAGATGATTTCACAGAACACAAAGAAGTTTCTCACAAAGCTTCTTTCTCTTTGTTATCGGAGGATATTTCCTCTTGCCCTATGGTCTTCAAAGGGATCCGAAATATCTGTTCTCAGATTCCACAGAAATAAGGCTAGGAAAGAGATCCACGAAATACAGATGTAACTCTGTGAGATGAATTAACAGAACACTTAGCAGTTTCTCAGAAAGCTTCTTTCCAGATTTCATCTGAGGATATTTCCTTTCTCACCATAGCCCTCTATGGGCTTCCATATATCACTTTGCCAATTCCACAAGAACTGTCTTAGCGAAAGGCCTCTTGAGGGGAAAGCTGTAACTCTGTGAGATGATTTCACAGTACACAAAGAAGTTTCTCAGAAAGCTTCTTTCTCTTTGTTATCGGTGGATATTTCCTTTGGCCCTATAGTCTTCAAAGGGATCCGAAATATCTGTTCTCAGATTCCACAGAAATAAGGCTAGCAAAGAGATCCACGAAATACATATGTAACTCTGTGAGATGAATTAACAGAACACTAAGCAGTTTCTCAGGAAGCTTCTATCCAGATTTCATCTGAGGATATTTCCTTTGTCACCATAGCCCTCTATGGGCTTCCAAATATCACTTTGCCAATTCCACAAGAACTGTCTTAGCGAAAGGCTTCTTGAGGGGAAAGCTGTAACTCTGTGAGATGATTTCACAGAACACAAAGAAGTTTCTCAGAAAGCTTCTTTCTCTTTGTTATCGGAGGATATTTCCTTTGGCCCAATAGTCTTCAAAGGGATCCGAAATATCTGTTCTCAGATTCCACAGAAATAAGGCTAGCAAAGCGATCCACGAAATACAGATGTAACTCTGTGAGATGAATTAACAGAACACTAAGCAGTTTCTCAGGAAGCTTCTTTCGAGAATTCTTCTGAGGATATTTCCTTTTACACCGTAGCCCTCTATGGGCTTCCAAATATCACTTTGCCAATTCCACAAGAACTGTCTTAGCGAAAGGCTTCTTGAGGGGAAAGCTGTAACTCTGTGAGATGATTTCACAGAACACAAAGAAGTTTCTCAGAAAGCTTCTTTCTGCTTGTTATCGGAAGATATTTCCTTTGGCCCCTTAGTCTTCCAATGGTTCCGAAATATCTGTTCTCAGATTCTACAGAAATAATGCTAGCAAAGAGATCCACGAAATACAGATGTAACTCTGTGAGATGAATTAACAGAACACTAAGCAGTTTCTCAGGAAGCTTCTTTCAGATTTCATCTGAGGATAATTCCTTTCTCACCATAGCCCTCTATGGGCTTCCAAATATCACTTTGCCAATTGCACAAGAACTGTCTTAGCGAAAGGCTTCTTGAGGGGAAAGCTGTAACTCTGTGAGATGATTTCACAGAACACAAAGAAGTTTCTCAGAAAGCTTCTTTCTCTTTGTTATCGGAAGATATTTCATTTGGCCCTATTGTCTTCAAAGGGATCCGAAATATCTGTTCTCAGATTCCACAGAAATAAGGCTAGCAAAGAGATCCACGAAGTACAGATGTAACCCTGTGAGATGAATTAAGAGAACACTAAGCAGTTTCTCAGGAACCTTCTTTCCAGATTTCATCTGAGGATATTTCCTTTTACACCATAGCCCTCTATGGGCTTCCAAATATCACTTTTCCAATTCCACAAGAACTGTCTTAGGGAAACGCTTCTTGAGGGGAAAGCTGTAACTCTGTGAGATGATTTCACAGAACACAAAGAAGTTTCTCCAAAAGCTTCTTTCTCTTTGTTATCGGAAGATATTTCCTTTGGCCCCATAGTCTTCAAAGGGATCCGAAATATCTGTTCTCAGATTCCACAGAAATAAGGCTAGCAAAGAGATCCACGAAATACAGATGTAACTCTGTGAGATGAATTAACAGAACACTAAGCAGTTTCTCAGGAAGCTTCTTTCCAGATTTCATCTGAGGATATTTCCTTTCTCACCATAGCCCTCTATGGGCTTCCAAATATCACTTTGCCAATTCCACAAGAACTGTCTTAGCGAAAGGCTTCTTGAGGGGAAATCTGTAACTCTGTGACATGATTTCACAGATCACAAAGAAGTTTCTCAGAATGCTTCTTTCTCTTTGTTATCGGAGGATATTTCCTTTGGCCCTACAGTCTTCAAAGGGATCCGAAATATCTGTTCTCAGATTCCACAGAAATAAGGCTAGCAAAGAGATCCACGAAATACAGATGTAACTCTGTGAGATGAATTAACAGAACACTAAGCAGTTTCTCAGGAAGCTTCTTTCCAGATTTCATCTGAGGATATTTCCTTTTTCACCATAGCCCTCTATGGGCTTCCAAATATCACTTTGCCAATTCCACAAGAACTGTCTTAGCGAAAGGCTTCTTGAGGGGAAAGCTGTAACTCTGTGAGATGATTTCACAGAACACAAAGAAGTTTCTCAGAAAGCTTCTTTCTCTTTGTTATCGGAGGATATTTCCTTTGGCCCTATAGTCTTCAAAGGGATCCGAAATATCTGTTCTCAGATTC
Organism: Macaca nemestrina; assembly: GCF_043159975.1. Taxonomy (NCBI): domain Eukaryota; kingdom Metazoa; phylum Chordata; class Mammalia; order Primates; family Cercopithecidae; genus Macaca; species Macaca nemestrina. The sequence continues at coordinate 95,251,261 of NC_092138.1, read as the reverse complement.
CACAGAAATAAGGCTAGCAAAGAAATCCACGAAATACATATGTAACTCTGTGAGATGAATTAACAGAACACTAAGCAGTTTCTCAGGAAGCTTCTTTCCAGATTTCATCTGAGGATATTTCCTTTTTCACCAAAGCCCTCTATGGGCTTCCAAATATCACTTTGCCAATTCCAGAAGAACTGTCTTAGCGAAAGTCTTCTTGAGGGGAAAGCTGTAACTCTGTTAGATGATTTCACAGAACACAAAGAAGTTTCTCAGAAAGCTTCTTTCTCTTTGTTATCGGAGGATATTTCCTTTGGCCCTATAGTCTTCAAAGGGATCCGAAATATCTGTTGTCAGATTCCACAGAAATAAGACTAGCAAAGAGATGCACGAAATACAGATGTAACTCTGTGAGATGAATTAACAGAACACTAAGCAGTTTCTCAGGAAGCTTCTTTCCAGATTTCATCTGAGGATATTTCCTTTTTCACCAAAGCCCTCTATGGGCTTCCAAATATCACTTTGCCAATTCCAGAAGAACTGTCTTAGCGAAAGTCTTCTTGAGGGGAAAGCTGTAACTCTGTGAGATGATTTCACAGAACACCAAGAAGTTTCTCAGAAAGCTTCTTTCTCTTTGTTATCGGAGGATATTTCCTTTGGCCCAATGGTCTTCAAAGGGATCCGAAATATCTGTTCTCAGATTCCACAGAAATAAGGCTAGCAAAGAGATCCACGAAATACAGATGTAACTCTGTGAGATGAATTAACAGAACCCTAAGCAGTTTCTCAGGAAGCTTCTTTCCAGATTTCATCTGAGGATATTTCCTTTCTCACCATAGCCCTCTATGGGCTTCCAAATATCACTTTGCCAATTCCACAAGAACTGTCTTAGCAAAGGCTTCTTGAGGGGAAAGCTGTAACTCTGTGAGATGATTTCACAGAACACAAAGAAGTTTCTCAGAAAGCTTTTTTCTCTTTGTTATCGGAGGATATTTCGTTTGGCCCTATAGTCTTCAAAGGGATCCGAAATATATGTTCTCAGATTCCACAGAAATAAGGCTAGCAAAGAGATTCACGAAATACCTATGTAACTCCGTGAGATTAATTAAGAGAACCCTAAGCAGTTTCTCAGGAAGCTTCTTTCCAGATTTCATCTGAGGAAATTTCCTTTCTCACCATAGCCCTCTATGAGCTTAAAAATATCACTTTGCCAATTCCACAAGAACTGTCTTAGCGAAAGGCTTCTTGAGGGGAAAGCTGTAACTCTGCGAGATGATTTCACAGAACACAAAGAAGTTTCTCAGAAAGCTTCTTTCTCTTTGTTATCGGAGGATATTTCCTTTGGCCCTATAGTCTTCAAAGGGATCCGAAATATCTGTTCTCAGATTCCACAGAAATAAGGCTAGCAAAGAGATCCACGAAATACATATGTAACACTTTGAGATTAATTAAGAGATCCCTAAGCAGTTTCTCAGGAAGCTTCTTTCCAGATTTCATCTGAGGATAATTCCTTTCTCACCATAGCCCTCTTTGGGCTTCCAAATATCACTTTGCCACTTCCACAAGAACTCTCTTAGCGAAAGACTTCTTGAGGGGAAAGCTGTAACTCTGTGAGATGATTTCACAGAACACAAAGAAGTTTCTCAGAAAGATTCTTTCTCTTTGTTATCGGAGGTTATTTCATTTGGCCCTATAGTCTTCAAAGGGATCCGAAATATCTGTTCTCAGATTCCACAGAAATAAGGCTAGCAAAGAGATTCACGAAATACCTATGTAACTCTGTGAGATGAATTAAGAGAACACTAAGCAGTTTCTCAGGAAGCTTCTTTCCAGATTTCATCTGAGGATATTTCCTTTCTCACCATAGACCTCTATGAGCTTCCAAATATCACTTTGCCAATTCCACAAGAACTGTCTTAGCGAAAGGCTTCTTGAGGGGAAAGCTGTAACTCAGTGAGATGATTTCACAGAACACAAAGAAGTTTCTCAGAAAGCTTCTTTCTCTTTGTTATTGGAGGATATTTCCTTTGGCCCTATAGTCTTCAAAGGGATCCGAAATATCAGTTCTCAGATTCCACAGAAATAAGGCTAGCAAAGAGATCCACGAAATACATATGTAACACTTTGAGATTAATTAAGAGATCACTAAGCAGTTTCTCAGGAAGCTTCTTTCCACATTTCATCTGAGGATAATTCCTTTCTCACCATAGCCCTCTTTGGGCTTCCAAATATCACTTTGCCAATTCCACAAGAACTCTCTTAGCGAAAGACTTCTTGAGGGAAAAGCTGTAACTCTGTGAGATGATTTCACAGAACACAAAGAAGTTTCTCAGAAAGCTTCTTTCTCTTTGTTATCGGAGGTTATTTCATTTGGCCCTATAGTCTTCAAAGGGATCCGAAATATCTGTTCTCAGATTCCACAGAAAAAAGGCTAGCAAAGAGATTCACGAAATACCTATGTAACTCTGTGAGATGAATTAAGAGAACACTAAGCAGTTTCTCAGGAAGCTTCTTTCCAGATTTCATCTGAGGATATTTCCTTTCTCACCATAGCCCTCTATGAGCTTCCAAATATCACTTTGCCAATTCCACAAGAACTGTCTTAGCGAAAGGCTTCTTGAGGGGAAAGCTGTAACTCCGTGAGATGATTTCACAGAACACAAAGAAGTTTCTCACAAAGCTTCTTTCTCTTTGTTATCGGAGGATATTTCCTTTTGACCTATGGTCTTCAAAGGGATCCGAAATATCTGTTCTCAGATTCCACAGAAATAAGGCTAGGAAAGAGATCCACGAAATACAGATGTAACTCTGTGAGATGAATTAACAGAACACTTAGCAGTTTCTCAGAAAGCTTCTTTCCAGATTTCATCTGAGGATATTTCCTTTCTCACCATAGCCCTCTATGGGCTTCCAAATATCACTTTGCCAATTCCACAAGAACTGTCTTAGCGAAAGGCTTCTTGAGGGGAAAGCTGTAACTCTGTGAGATGATTTCACAGTACACAAAGAAGTTTCTCAGAAAGCTTCTTTCTCTTTGTTATCGGTGGATATTTCCTTTGGCCCTATAGTCTTCAAAGGGATCCGAAATATCTGTTCTCAGATTCCACAGAAATAAGGCTAGCAAAGAGATCCACGAAATACATATGTAACTCTGTGAGATGAATTAACAGAACACTAAGCAGTTTCTCAGGAAGCTTCTATCCACATTTCATCTGAGGATATTTCCTTTGTCACCATAGCCCTCTATGGGCTTCCAAATATCACTTTGCCAATTCCACAAGAACTGTCTTAGCGAAAGGCTTCTTGAGGGGAAAGCTGTAACTCTGTGAGATGATTTCACAGAACAAAGGAAGTTTCTCAGAAAGCTTCTTTCTCTTTGTTATCGGAGGATATTTCCTTTGGCCCAATAGTCTTCAAAGGGATCCGAAATATCTGTTCTCAGATTCCACAGAAATAAGGCTAGCAAAGCGATCCAGGAAATACAGATGTAACTCTGTGAGATGAATTAACAGAACACTAAGCAGTTTCTCAGGAAGCTTCTTTCGAGAATTCATCTGAGGATATTTCCTTTTACACCGTAGCCCTCTATGGGCTTCCAAATATCACTTTGCCAATTCCACAAGAACTGTCTTAGCGAAAGGCTTCTTGAGGGGAAAGCTGTAACTCTGAGAGATGATTTCACAGAACACAAAGAAGTTTCTCAGAAAGCTTCTTTCTGCTTGTTATCGGAAGATATTTCCTTTGGCCCCTTAGTCTTCCAAGGGTTCCGAAATATCTGTTCTCAGATTCTACAGAAATAATGCTAGCAAAGAGATCCACGAAATACAGATGTAACTCTGTGAGATGAATTAACAGAACACTAAGCAGTTTCTCAGGAAGCTTCTTTCCAGATTTCATCTGAGGATAATTCCTTTCTCACCATAGCCCTCTATGGGCTTCCAAATATCACTTTGCCAATTCCACAAGAACTGTCTTAGCGAAAGGCTTCTTGAGGGGAAAGCTGTAACTCTGTGAGATGATTTCACAGAACACAAAGAAGTTTCTCAGAAAGCTTCTTTCTCTTTGTTATCGGAAGATATTTCATTTGGCCCTATTGTCTTCAATGGGATCCGAAATATCTGTTCTCAGATTCCACAGAAATAAGGCTAGCAAAGAGATCCACGAAGTACAGATGTAACCCTGTGAGATGAATTAAGAGAACACTAAGCAGTTTCTCAGGAACCTTCTTTCCAGATTTCATCTGAGGATATTTCCTTTTACACCATAGCCCTCTATGGGCTTCCAAATATCACTTTTCCAATTCCACAAGAACTGTCTTAGGGAAACGCTTCTTGAGGGGAAAGCTGTAACTCTGTGAGATGATTTCACAGAACACAAAGAAGTTTCTCAGAAAGCTTCTTTCTCTTTGTTATCGGAGGATATTTCCTTTGGTCCTATAATCTTCAAAGGGATCCGAAATATCTGTTCTCAGATTCCACAGAAATACGACTATCAAAGAGATCCACGAAATACAGATGTAACTCTGTGAGATGAATGAACAGAACACTAAGCAGTTTCTCAGGAAGCTTCTTTCCAGATTTCATCTGTGGATATTTCCTTTTACACCATAGCCCTCTATGGGCTTCCAAACATCACTTTGCCAATTCCAGAAGAACTGTCTTAGCGAAAGGCTTCTTGAGGGGAAAGCTGTAACTCTGTGAGATGATTTCACAGAACACAAGAAGTTTCTCAGAAAGCTTCTTTCTCTTTGTTATCGGAGGATATTTCCTTTGGCCCTATAGTCTTCAAAGGGATACGAAATATCTGTTCTCAGATTCCACAGAAATAAGGCTAGCAAAGAGATCCACGAAATACAGATGTAACTCTGTGAGATGAATTAACAGAACACTAAGCAGTTTCTCAGGAAGCTTCTTTCCAGATTTCATCTGAGGATATTTCCTTTGTCACCATAGCCCTCTATGGGCTTCCAAATATCACTTTGCCAATTCCACAAGAACTGTCTTAGGGAAACGCTTCTTGAGGGGAAAGCTGTAACTCTGTGAGATGATTTCACAGAACACAAAGAAGTTTCTCAGAAAGCTTCTTTCTCTTTGTTATCGGAGGATATTTCCTTTGGTCCTATAGTCTTTAAAGGGATCCGAAATATCTGTTCTCAGATTCCACAGAAATAAGACTATCAAAGAGATCCACGAAATACAGATGTAACTCTGTGAGATGAATTAAAAGAACACTAAGCAGTTTCTCAGGAAGCTTCTTTCCAGATTTCATCTGAGGATATTTCCTTTTACACCATAGCCCTCTATGGGCTTCCAAATATCACTTTGGCAATTCCACAAGAACTGTCTTAGCGAAAGGCTTCTTGAGGGGAAAGCTGTAACTCTGTGAGATGATTTCACAGAACACAAAGAAGTTTCTCCAAAAGCTTCTTTCTGTTTGTTATCGGAAGATATTTCCTTTGGCCCCATAGTCTTCAAAGGGATCCGAAATATCTGTTCTCAGATTCCACAGAAATAAGGCTAGCAAAGAGATCCACGAAATACAGATGTAACTCTGTGAGATGAATTAACAGAACACTAAGCAGTTTCTCAGGAAGCTTCTTTCCAGATTTCATCTGAGGATATTTCCTTTCTCACCATAGCCCTCTATGGGCTTCCAAATATCACTTTGCCAATTCCACAAGAACTGTCTTAGCGAAAGGCTTTTTGAGGGGAAAGCTGTAACTCTGTGAGATGATTTCACAGAACACAAAGAAGTTTCTAAGAAAGCTTCTTTCTCTTTGTTATCGGAGGATATTTCCTTTGGCCCCATAGTCTTCAAAGGGATCCGAAATATCTGTTCTCAGATTCCACAGAAATAAGGCCAGCAAAGAGATCCACGAAATACAGATGTAACTCTGTGAGATGAATTAACAGAACACTAAGCAGTTTCTTAGGAAGCTTCTTTCCAGATTTCATCTGAGGATATTTCCTTTTTCTCCTTAGCCCTCTATGGGCTTCCAAATATCACTTTGCCAATTCCACGAGAACTGTCTTAGCAAAGGCTTCTTGAGGGGAAAGCTGTAACTCTGTGAGATGATTTCACAGAACACAAAGAATTTTCTCAGAAAGCTTCTTTCTCTTTGTTATCGGAGGATATTTCCTTTGGCCCTATGGTCCTCAAAGGGATCCGAAATATCTGTTCTCAGATTCCACAGAAATAAGGCTAGCAAAGAGATTCACGAAATATATATGTAACTCAGTGAGATTAATTAAGAGAACACTAAGCAGTTTCTCAGGAAGCTTCTTTCCAGATTTCATCTGAGGATATTTCCTTTGTCACCATAGCCCTCTATGTGCTTCCAAATATCACTTTGCCAATTCCACAAGAACTGTCTTAGCGAAAGGCTTCTTGAGGGGAAAGCTGTAACTCTGTGAGATGATTTCACAGAACAGAAAGAAGTTTCTCAGATAGCTTCTTTCTCTTTGTTATCGGAGGATATTTTTTTTGGCCCTATAGTCTTCAAAGGGATCCGAAATATCTGTTCTCAGATTCCACAGAAATAAGGCTAGCAAAGAAATCCACGAAATACATATGTAACTCTGTGAGATGAATTAACAGAACACTAAGCAGTTTCTCAGGAAACTTCTTTCCAGATTTCATCTAAGGATAATTCCTTTCTCACCATAGCCATCTATGGGCTTCCAAATATCACTTTGCCAATTCCACAAGAACTGTCTTAGCGAAAGGCTTCTTGAGGGGAAAGCTGTAACTCTGTGAGATGATTTCACAGAACACAAAGACGTTTCTGAGAAAGCTTCTTTCTCTTTTTTATCTGAGGATATTTCCTTTGTCCCTGTATTATTCAAAGGGATCCGAAATATCTGTTCTCAGATTCCACAGAAATAAGGCTAGCAAAGAGATCCACGAAATACAGATGTAACTCTGTGAGATGAATTAACCGAACACTAAGCAGTTTCTCAGGAAGCTTCTTTCCAGATTTCATCTGAGGATATTTCCTTTCACACCATAGCCCTCTAAGGGCTTCCAAATATCACTTTGCCAATTCCACAAGAACTGTCTTAGCGAAAGGCTTCTTGAGGGGAAAGCTGTAACTCTGTGAGATGATTTCACAGAACACAAAGAAGTTTCTCAGAAAGCTTTTTTCTCTTTGTTATCGGAGGATATTTCCTTTGGACCTATAGTCTTCAAAGGGATCCGAAATATCTGTTCTCAGATTCCACAGAAATAAGACTAGCTAAGAGATCCACGAAATACCGATATAACTCTGTGAGATGAATTAACAGAACACTAAGCAGTTTCTCAGGAAGCTTCTTTCCAGATTTCATCTGAGGATATTTCCTTTCACACCATAGCCCTCTATGGGCTTCCAAATATCACTTTGGCAATTCCACAAGAACTGTCTTAGCGAAAGGCTTCTTGAGGGGAAATCTGTAACTCTGTGACATGATTTCACAGATCACAAAGAAGTTTCTCAGAATGCTTCTTTCTCTTTGTTATCGGAGGATATTTCCTTTGGCCCTACAGTCTTCAAAGGGATCCGAAATATCTCTTCCCAGATTCCACAGAAATAAGGCTAGCAAAGAGATCCACGAAATACAGATGTAACTCTGTGAGATGAATTAACAGAACACTAAGCAGTTTCTCAGGAAGCTTCTTTGCAGATTTCATCTGAGGATATTTCCTTTTTCACCTTAGCCCTCTAAGGGCTTCCAAATATCACTTTGCCAATTCCACGAGAACTGTCTTAGCAAAGGCTTCTTGAGGGGAAAGCTGTATCTCTGTGAGATGATTTCACAGAACACAAAGAAGTTTCTCAGAAAGCTTCTTTCTCTTTGTTATCGGGGGATATTTCCTTTGGCCCTATAGTCTTCAAAGGGAACCGAAATATCTGTTCTCAGATTCCACAGAAATAAGGCTAGCAAAGAAATCCACGAAATACATATGTAACTCTGTGAGATGAATTAACAGAACACTAAGCAGTTTCTCAGGAAACTTCTTTCCAGATTTCATCTAAGGATAATTCCTTTCTCACCATAGCCATCTATGGGCTTCCAAATATCACTTTGCCAATTCCACAAGAACTGTCTTAGCGAAAGGCTTCTTGAGGGGAAAGCTGTAACTCTCTGAGATGATTTCACAGAACACAAAGACGTTTCTGAGAAAGCTTCTTTCTCTTTTTTATCTGAGGATATTTCCTTTGTCCCTGTATTATTCAAAGGGATCCGAAATATCTGTTCTCAGATTCCACAGAAATAAGGCTAGCAAAGAGATCCACGAAATACAGATGTAACTCTGTGAGATGAATTAACCGAACACTAAGCAGTTTCTCAGGAAGCTTCTTTCCAGATTTCATCTGAGGATATTTCCTTTCACACTATAGCCCTCTATGGGCTTCCAAATATCACTTTGCCAATTCCACAAGAACTGTCTTAGCGAAAGGCTTCTTGAGGGGAAAGCTGTAACTCTGTGAGATGATTTCACAGAACACAAAGAAGTTTCTCAGAAAGCTTTTTTCTCTTTGTTATCGGAGGATATTTCCTTTGGACCTATAGTCTTCAAAGGGATCCGAAATATCTGTTCTCAGATTCCACAGAAATAAGCCTAGCTAAGAGATCCACGAAATACAGATGTAACTCTGTGAGATGAATTAACAGAACACTAAGCAGTTTCTCAGGAAGTTTCTTTCCAGATTTCATCTGAGGATATTTCCTTTCACACCGTAGCCCTCTATGGGCTTCCAAATATCACTTTGGCAATTCCACAAGAACTGTCTTAGCGAAAGGCTTCTTGAGGGGAAATCTGTAACTCTGTGACATGATTTCACAGAACACAAAGAAATTTCTCAGAATGCTTCTTTCTCTTTGTTATCGGAGGATATTTCCTTTGCCCCTATTGTCTTCATAGGGATCCGAAATATCTGTTCTCAGATTCCACAGAAATAAGGCTAGCAAAGAGATCCACGAAATACAGATGTAACTCTGTGAGATGAATTAACAGAACACTAAGCAGTTTCTCAGGAAGCTTCTTTGCAGATTTCATCTGAGGATATTTCCTTTTTCACCTTAGCCCTCTAAGGGCTTCCAAATATCACTTTGCCAATTCCACGAGAACTGTCTTAGCAAAGGCTTCTTGAGGGGAAAGCTGTAACTCTGTGAGATGATTTCACAGAACACAAAGAAATTTCTCAGAAAGCTTCTTTCTCTTTGTTATCGGAGGATATTTCCTTTGGCCCTATAGTCTTCAAAGGGATCCGAAATATCGGTTCTCAGATTCCACAGAAATAAGGCTAGCAAAGAGATCCACGAAATACATATGTAACTCTGTGAGATGAATTAACAGAACACTAAGCAGTTTCTCAGGAAGCTTCTTTCCAGATTTCATCTGAGGATATTTCCTTTTTCACCATAGCCCTCTATGGGCTTCCAAATATCACTTTGCCAATTCCACAAGAACTGTCTTAGCGAAAGGCTTCTTGAGGGCAAAGCTGTAACTCTGTGAGATGATTTCACAGAACACAAAGAAGTTTCTGAGAAAGCTTCTTTCTCTTTGTTATCGGAGGATATTTCCTTTGGCCCTATAGTCTTCAAAGGGATCCGAAATATCTGTTCTCAGATTCCACAGAAATAAGGCTAGCAAAGAAATCCACGAAATACATATGTAACTCTGTGAGATGAATTAACAGAACACTAAGCAGTTTCTCAGGAAGCTTCTTTCCAGATTTCATCTGAGGATATTTCCTTTTTCACCAAAGCCCTCTATGGGCTTCCAAATATCACTTTGCCAATTCCAGAAGAACTGTCTTAGCGAAAGTCTTCTTGAGGGGAAAGCTGTAACTCTGTTAGATGATTTCACAGAACACAAGGAAGTTTCTCAGAAAGCTTCTTTCTCTTTGTTATCGGAGGATATTTCCTTTGGACCTATAGTCTTCAAAGGGATCCGAAATATCTGTTCTCAGATTCCACAGAAATAAGACTAGCAAAGAGATCCACGAAATACAGATGTAACCCTGTGAGATGAATTAACAGAACACTAAGCAGTTTCTCAGGAAGCTTCTTTCCAGATTTCATCTGAGGATATTTCCTTTTTCACCAAAGCCCTCTATGGGCTTCCAAATATCACTTTGCCAATTCCAGAAGAACTGTCTTAGCGAAAGTCTTCTTGAGGGGAAAGCTGTAACTCTGTGAGATGATTTCACAGAACACCAAGAAGTTTCTCAGAAAGCTTCTTTCTCTTTGTTATCGGAGGATATTTCCTTTGGCCCAATGGTCTTCAAAGGGATCCGAAATATCTGTTCTCAGATTCCACAGAAATAAGGCTAGCAAAGAGATCCACGAAATACAGATGTAACTCTGTGAGATGAATTAACAGAACCCTAAGCAGTTTCTCAGGAAGCTTCTTTCCAGATTTCATCTGAGGATATTTCCCTTCTCACCATAGCCCTCTATGGGCTTCCAAATATCACTTTGCCAATTACACAAGAACTGTCTTAGCGAAAGGCTTCTTGAGGGGAAAGCTGTAACTCTGTGAGATGATTTCACAGTACACAAAGAAGTTTCTCAGAAAGCTTCTTTCTCTTTGTTATCGGTGGATATTTCCTTTGGCCCTATAGTCTTCAAAGGGATCCGAAATATCTGTTCTCAGATTCCACAGAAATAAGGCTAGCAAAGAGATCCACGAAATTCATATGTAACTCTGTGAGATGAATTAACAGAACACTAAGCAGTTTCTCAGAAAGCTTCTTTCCAGATTTCATCTGAGGATATTTCCTTTCTCACCATAGCCCTCTATGGGCTTCCAAATATCACTTTGCCAATTCCACAAGAACTGTCTTAGCGAAAGTCTTCTTGAGGGGAAAGCTGTAACTCTGTGAGATGATTTCACAGAACACAAAGAAGTTTCTCAGAAAGCTTCTTTCTCTTTGTTATTGGAGGATATTTCCTTTGGCCCAATAGTCTTCAAAGGGATCCGAAATATCTGTTCTCAGATTCCACAGAAATAAGGCTAGCAAAGAGATCCACGAAATACATATGTAACACTTTGAGATTAATTAAGAGATCACTAAGCAGTTTCTCAGGAAGCTTCTTTCCACATTTCATCTGAGGATAATTCCTTTCTCACCATAGCCCTCTTTGGGCTTCCAAATATCACTTTGCCAATTCCACAAGAAGTCTCTTAGCGAAAGACTTCTTGAGGGGAAAGCTGTAACTCTGTGAGATGATTTCACAGAACAGAAAGAAGTTTCTCAGATAGCTTCTTTCTCTTTGTTATCGGAGGATATTTTTTTTGGCCCTATAGTCTTCAAAGGGATCCGAAATATCTGTTCTCAGATTCCACAGAAATAAGGCTAGCAAAGAAATCCACGAAATACATATGTAACTCTGTGAGATGAATTAACAGAACACTAAGCAGTTTCTCAGGAAACTTCTTTCCAGATTTCATCTAAGGATAATTCCTTTCTCACCATAGCCATCTATGGGCTTCCAAATATCACTTTGCCAATTCCACAAGAACTGTCTTAGCGAAAGGCTTCTTGAGGGGAAAGCTGTAACTCTGTGAGATGATTTCACAGAACACAAAGACGTTTCTGAGAAAGCTTCTTTCTCTTTTTTATCTGAGGATATTTCATTTGTCCCTGTATTATTCAAAGGGATCCGAAATATCTGTTCTCAGATTCCACAGAAATAAGGCTAGCAAAGAGATCCACGAAATACAGATGTAACTCTGTGAGATGAATTAACCGAACACTAAGCAGTTTCTCAGGAAGCTTCTTTCCAGATTTCATCTGAGGATATTTCCTTTCACACCATAGCCCTCTAAGGGCTTCCAAATATCACTTTGCCAATTCCACAAGAACTGTCTTAGCGAAAGGCTTCTTGAGGGGAAAGCTGTAACTCTGTGAGATGATTTCACAGAACACAAAGAAGTTTCTCAGAAAGCTTTTTTCTCTTTGTTATCGGAGGATATTTCCTTTGGACCTATAGTCTTCAAAGGGATCCGAAATATCTGTTCTCAGATTCCACAGAAATAAGACTAGCTAAGAGATCCACGAAATACAGATATAACTCTGTGAGATGAATTAACAGAACACTAAGCAGTTTCTCAGGAAGCTTCTTTCCAGATTTCATCTGAGGATATTTCCTTTCACACCATAGCCCTCTATGGGCTTCCAAATATCACTTTGGCAATTCCACAAGAACTGTCTTAGCGAAAGGCTTCTTGAGGGGAAATCTGTAACTCTGTGACATGATTTCACAGATCACAAAGAAGTTTCTCAGAATGCTTCTTTCTCTTTGTTATCGGAGGATATTTCCTTTGCCCCTATTGTCTTCAAAGGGATCCGAAATATCTGTTCTCAGATTCCACAGAAATAAGGCTAGCAAAGAGATCCACGAAATACAGATGTAACACTGTGAGATGAATTAACAGAACACTAAGCAGTTTCTCAGGAAGCTTCTTTGCAGATTTCATCTGAGGATATTTCCTTTTTCACCTTAGCCCTCTAAGGGCTTCCAAATATCACTTTGCCAATTCCACGAGAACTGTCTTAGCAAAGGCTTCTTGAGGGGAAAGCTGTAACTCTGTGAGATGATTTCACAGAACACAAAGAAATTTCTCAGAAAGCTTCTTTCTCTTTGTTATCGGAGGATATTTCCTTTGGCCCTATAGTCTTCAAAGGGATCCGAAATATCGGTTCTCAGATTCCACAGAAATAAGGCTAGCAAAGAGATCCACGAAATACATATGTAACTCTGTGAGATGAATTAACAGAACACTAAGCAGTTTCTCAGGAAGCTTCTTTCCAGATTTCATCTGAGGATATTTCCTTTTTCACCATAGCCCTCTATGGGCTTCCAAATATCACTTTGCCAATTCCACAAGAACTGTCTTAGCGAAAGGCTTCTTGAGGGGAAAGCTGTAACTCTGTGAGATGATTTCACAGAACACAAAGAAGTTTCTCAGAAAGCTTCTTTCTCTTTGTTATCGGAGGATATTTCCTTTGGCCCTATAGTCTTCAAAGGGATCCGAAATATCTGTTCTCAGATTCCACAGAAATAAGGCTAGCAAAGAAATCCACGAAATACAGATGTAACTCTGTGAGATGAATTAACAGAACACTAAGCAGTTTCTCAGGAAGCTTCTTTCCAGATTTCATCTGAGGATATTTCCTTTTTCACCAAAGCCCTCTATGGGCTTCCAAATATCACTTTGCCAATTCCAGAAGAACTGTCTTAGCGAAAGTCTTCTTGAGGGGAAAGCTGTAACTCTGTTAGATGATTTCACAGAACACAAGGAAGTTTCTCAGAAAGCTTCTTTCTCTTTGTTATCGGAGGATATTTCCTTTGGACCTTTAGTCTTCAAAGGGATCCGAAATATCTGTTCTCAGATTCCACAGAAATAAGACTAGCAAAGAGATCCACGAAATACAGATGTAACCCTGTGAGATGAATTAACAGAACACTAAGCAGTTTCTCAGGTAGCTTCTTTCCAGATTTCATCTGAGGATATTTCCTTTTTCACCAAAGCCCTCTATGGGCTTCCAAATATCACTTTGCCAATTCCAGAAGAACTGTCTTAGCGAAAGTCTTCTTGAGGGGAAAGCTGTAACTCTGTGAGATGATTTCACAGAACACCAAGAAGTTTCTCAGAAAGCTTCTTTCTCTTTGTTATCGGAGGATATTTCCTTTGGCCCAATGGTCTTCAAAGGGATCCGAAATATCTGTTCTCAGATTCCACAGAAATAAGGCTAGCAAAGAGATCCACGAAATACAGATGTAACTCTGTGAGATGAATTAACAGAACCCTAAGCAGTTTCTCAGGAAGCTTCTTTCCAGATTTCATCTGAGGATATTTCCCTTCTCACCATAGGCCTCTATGGGCTTCCAAATATCACTTTGCCAATTCCACAAGAACTGTCTTAGCGAAAGGCTTCTTGAGGGGAAAGCTGTAACTCTGTGAGATGATTTCACAGTACACAAAGAAGTTTCTCAGAAAGCTTCTTTCTCTTTGTTATCGGTGGATATTTCCTTTGGCCCTATAGTCTTCAAAGGGATCCGAAATATCTGTTCTCAGATTCCACAGAAATAAGGCTAGCAAAGAGATCCACGAAATTCATATGTAACTCTGTGAGATGAATTAACAGAACACTAAGCAGTTTCTCAGGAAGCTTCTATCCAGATTTCATCTGAGGATATTTCCTTTGTCACCATAGCCCTCTATGGGCTTCCAAATATCACTTTCCAATTCCACAAGAACTGTCTTAGCGAAAGGCTTCTTGAGGGAAAAGCTGTAACTCTGTGAGATGATTTCACAGAACACAAAGAAGTTTCTCAGAAAGCTTCTTTCTCTTTTTTATCGGAGGATATTTCCATTGGCCCTATAGTCTTCAAAGGGATCCCAAATATCTGTTCTCAGATTCCACAGAAATAAGGCTAGCAAAGAGATTCACGAAATACCTATGTAACACCGTGAGATTAATTAAGAGATCACTAAGCAGTTTCTCAGGAAGCTTCTTTCCACATTTCATCTGAGGATAATTCCTTTCTCACCATAGCCCTCTTTGGGCTTCCAAATATCACTTTGCCAATTCCACAAGAAGTCTCTTAGCGAAAGACTTCTTGAGGGGAAAGCTGTAACTCTGTGAGATGATTTCACAGAACAGAAAGAAGTTTCTCAGATAGCTTCTTTCTCTTTGTTATCGGAGGATATTTTTTTTGGCCCTATAGTCTTCAAAGGGATCCGAAATATCTGTTCTCAGATTCCACAGAAATAAGGCTAGCAAAGAAATCCACGAAATACATATGTAACTCTGTGAGATGAATTAACAGAACACTAAGCAGTTTCTCAGGAAACTTCTTTCCAGATTTCATCTAAGGATAATTCCTTTCTCACCATAGCCATCTATGGGCTTCCAAATATCACTTTGCCAATTCCACAAGAACTGTCTTAGCGAAAGGCTTCTTGAGGGGAAAGCTGTAACTCTGTGAGATGATTTCACAGAACACAAAGAAGTTTCTCAGAAAGCTTCTTTCTCTTTGTTATCGGAGGATATTTCCTTTGGCCCAATGGTCTTCAAAGGGATCCGAAATATCTGTTCTCAGATTCCACAGAAATAAGGCTAGCAAAGAGATCCACGAAATACAGATGTAACTCTGTGAGATGAATTAACAGAACCCTAAGCAGTTTCTCAGGAAGCTTCTTTCCAGATTTCATCTGAGGATATTTCCCTTCTCACCATAGCCCTCTATGGGCTTCCAAATATCACTTTGCCAATTCCACAAGAACTGTCTTAGCGAAAGGCTTCTTGAGGGGAAAGCTGTAACTCTGTGAGATGATTTCACAGTACACAAAGAAGTTTCTCAGAAAGCTTCTTTCTCTTTGTTATCGGTGGATATTTCCTTTGGCCCTATAGTCTTCAAAGGGATCCGAAATATCTGTTCTCAGATTCCACAGAAATAAGGCTAGCAAAGAGATCCACGAAATTCATATGTAACTCTGTGAGATGAATTAACAGAACACTAAGCAGTTTCTCAGAAAGCTTCTTTCCAGATTTCATCTGAGGATATTTCCTTTCTCACCATAGCCCTCTATGGGCTTCCAAATATCACTTTGCCAATTCCACAAGAACTGTCTTAGCGAAAGTCTTCTTGAGGGGAAAGCTGTAACTCTGTGAGATGATTTCACAGAACACAAAGAAGTTTCTCAGAAAGCTTCTTTCTCTTTGTTATTGGAGGATATTTCCTTTGGCCCAATAGTCTTCAAAGGGATCCGAAATATCTGTTCTCAGATTCCACAGAAATAAGGCTAGCAAAGAGATCCACGAAATACATATGTAACACTTTGAGATTAATTAAGAGATCACTAAGCAGTTTCTCAGGAAGCTTCTTTCCACATTTCATCTGAGGATAATTCCTTTCTCACCATAGCCCTCTTTGGGCTTCCAAATATCACTTTGCCAATTCCACAAGAAGTCTCTTAGCGAAAGACTTCTTGAGGGGAAAGCTGTAACTCTGTGAGATGATTTCACAGAACAGAAAGAAGTTTCTCAGATAGCTTCTTTCTCTTTGTTATCGGAGGATATTTTTTTTGGCCCTATAGTCTTCAAAGGGATCCGAAATATCTGTTCTCAGATTCCACAGAAATAAGGCTAGCAAAGAAATCCACGAAATACATATGTAACTCTGTGAGATGAATTAACAGAACACTAAGCAGTTTCTCAGGAAACTTCTTTCCAGATTTCATCTAAGGATAATTCCTTTCTCACCATAGCCATCTATGGGCTTCCAAATATCACTTTGCCAATTCCACAAGAACTGTCTTAGCGAAAGGCTTCTTGAGGGGAAAGCTGTAACTCTGTGAGATGATTTCACAGAACACAAAGACGTTTCTGAGAAAGCTTCTTTCTCTTTTTTATCTGAGGATATTTCATTTGTCCCTGTATTATTCAAAGGGATCCGAAATATCTGTTCTCAGATTCCACAGAAATAAGGCTAGCAAAGAGATCCACGAAATACAGATGTAACTCTGTGAGATGAATTAACCGAACACTAAGCAGTTTCTCAGGAAGCTTCTTTCCAGATTTCATCTGAGGATATTTCCTTTCACACCATAGCCCTCTAAGGGCTTCCAAATATCACTTTGCCAATTCCACAAGAACTGTCTTAGCGAAAGGCTTCTTGAGGGGAAAGCTGTAACTCTGTGAGATGATTTCACAGAACACAAAGAAGTTTCTCAGAAAGCTTTTTTCTCTTTGTTATCGGAGGATATTTCCTTTGGACCTATAGTCTTCAAAGGGATCCGAAATATCTGTTCTCAGATTCCACAGAAATAAGACTAGCTAAGAGATCCACGAAATACAGATATAACTCTGTGAGATGAATTAACAGAACACTAAGCAGTTTCTCAGGAAGCTTCTTTCCAGATTTCATCTGAGGATATTTCCTTTCACACCATAGCCCTCTATGGGCTTCCAAATATCACTTTGGCAATTCCACAAGAACTGTCTTAGCGAAAGGCTTCTTGAGGGGAAATCTGTAACTCTGTGACATGATTTCACAGATCACAAAGAAGTTTCTCAGAATGCTTCTTTCTCTTTGTTATCGGAGGATATTTCCTTTGCCCCTATTGTCTTCAAAGGGATCCGAAATATCTGTTCTCAGATTCCACAGAAATAAGGCTAGCAAAGAGATCCACGAAATACAGATGTAACACTGTGAGATGAATTAACAGAACACTAAGCAGTTTCTCAGGAAGCTTCTTTGCAGATTTCATCTGAGGATATTTCCTTTTTCACCTTAGCCCTCTAAGGGCTTCCAAATATCACTTTGCCAATTCCACGAGAACTGTCTTAGCAAAGGCTTCTTGAGGGGAAAGCTGTAACTCTGTGAGATGATTTCACAGAACACAAAGAAATTTCTCAGAAAGCTTCTTTCTCTTTGTTATCGGAGGATATTTCCTTTGGCCCTATAGTCTTCAAAGGGATCCGAAATATCGGTTCTCAGATTCCACAGAAATAAGGCTAGCAAAGAGATCCACGAAATACATATGTAACTCTGTGAGATGAATTAACAGAACACTAAGCAGTTTCTCAGGAAGCTTCTTTCCAGATTTCATCTGAGGATATTTCCTTTTTCACCGTAGCCCTCTATGGGCTTCCAAATATCACTTTGCCAATTCCACAAGAACTGTCTTAGCGAAAGGCTTCTTGAGGGGAAAGCTGTAACTCTGTGAGATGATTTCACAGAACACAAAGAAGTTTCTGAGAAAGCTTCTTTCTCTTTGTTATCGGAGGATATTTCCTTTGGCCCTATAGTCTTCAAAGGGATCCGAAATATCTGTTCTCAGATTCCACAGAAATAAGGCTAGCAAAGAAATCCACGAAATACAGATGTAACTCTGTGAGATGAATTAACAGAACACTAAGCAGTTTCTCAGGAAGCTTCTTTCCAGATTTCATCTGAGGATATTTCCTTTTTCACCAAAGCCCTCTATGGGCTTCCAAATATCACTTTGCCAATTCCAGAAGAACTGTCTTAGCGAAAGTCTTCTTGAGGGGAAAGCTGTAACTCTGTTAGATGATTTCACAGAACACAAGGAAGTTTCTCAGAAAGCTTCTTTCTCTTTGTTATCGGAGGATATTTCCTTTGGACCTTTAGTCTTCAAAGGGATCCGAAATATCTGTTCTCAGATTCCACAGAAATAAGACTAGCAAAGAGATCCACGAAATACAGATGTAACCCTGTGAGATGAATTAACAGAACACTAAGCAGTTTCTCAGGTAGCTTCTTTCCAGATTTCATCTGAGGATATTTCCTTTTTCACCAAAGCCCTCTATGGGCTTCCAAATATCACTTTGCCAATTCCAGAAGAACTGTCTTAGCGAAAGTCTTCTTGAGGGGAAAGCTGTAACTCTGTGAGATGATTTCACAGAACACCAAGAAGTTTCTCAGAAAGCTTCTTTCTCTTTGTTATCGGAGGATATTTCCTTTGGCCCAATGGTCTTCAAAGGGATCCGAAATATCTGTTCTCAGATTCCACAGAAATAAGGCTAGCAAAGAGATCCACGAAATACAGATGTAACTCTGTGAGATGAATTAACAGAACCCTAAGCAGTTTCTCAGGAAGCTTCTTTCCAGATTTCATCTGAGGATATTTCCCTTCTCACCATAGCCCTCTATGGGCTTCCAAATATCACTTTGCCAATTCCACAAGAACTGTCTTAGCGAAAGGCTTCTTGAGGGGAAAGCTGTAACTCTGTGAGATGATTTCACAGTACACAAAGAAGTTTCTCAGAAAGCTTCTTTCTCTTTGTTATCGGTGGATATTTCCTTTGGCCCTATAGTCTTCAAAGGGATCCGAAATATCTGTTCTCAGATTCCACAGAAATAAGGCTAGCAAAGAGATCCACGAAATTCATATGTAACTCTGTGAGATGAATTAACAGAACACTAAGCAGTTTCTCAGGAAGCTTCTATCCAGATTTCATCTGAGGATATTTCCTTTGTCACCATAGCCCTCTATGGGCTTCCAAATATCACTTTCCAATTCCACAAGAACTGTCTTAGCGAAAGGCTTCTTGAGGGAAAAGCTGTAACTCTGTGAGATGATTTCACAGAACACAAAGAAGTTTCTCAGAAAGCTTCTTTCTCTTTTTTATCGGAGGATATTTCCATTGGCCCTATAGTCTTCAAAGGGATCCCAAATATCTGTTCTCAGATTCCACAGAAATAAGGCTAGCAAAGAGATTCACGAAATACCTATGTAACACCGTGAGATTAATTAAGAGATCACTAAGCAGTTTCTCAGGAAGCTTCTTTCCACATTTCATCTGAGGATAATTCCTTTCTCACCATAGCCCTCTTTGGGCTTCCAAATATCACTTTGCCAATTCCACAAGAAGTCTCTTAGCGAAAGACTTCTTGAGGGGAAAGCTGTAACTCTGTGAGATGATTTCACAGAACAGAAAGAAGTTTCTCAGATAGCTTCTTTCTCTTTGTTATCGGAGGATATTTTTTTTGGCCCTATAGTCTTCAAAGGGATCCGAAATATCTGTTCTCAGATTCCACAGAAATAAGGCTAGCAAAGAAATCCACGAAATACATATGTAACTCTGTGAGATGAATTAACAGAACACTAAGCAGTTTCTCAGGAAACTTCTTTCCAGATTTCATCTAAGGATAATTCCTTTCTCACCATAGCCATCTATGGGCTTCCAAATATCACTTTGCCAATTCCACAAGAACTGTCTTAGCGAAAGGCTTCTTGAGGGGAAAGCTGTAACTCTGTGAGATGATTTCACAGAACACAAAGAAGTTTCTCAGAAAGCTTCTTTCTCTTTGTTATCGGAGGATATTTCCTTTGGCCCAATGGTCTTCAAAGGGATCCGAAATATCTGTTCTCAGATTCCACAGAAATAAGGCTAGCAAAGAGATCCACGAAATACAGATGTAACTCTGTGAGATGAATTAACAGAACCCTAAGCAGTTTCTCAGGAAGCTTCTTTCCAGATTTCATCTGAGGATATTTCCCTTCTCACCATAGCCCTCTATGGGCTTCCAAATATCACTTTGCCAATTCCACAAGAACTGTCTTAGCGAAAGGCTTCTTGAGGGGAAAGCTGTAACTCTGTGAGATGATTTCACAGTACACAAAGAAGTTTCTCAGAAAGCTTCTTTCTCTTTGTTATCGGTGGATATTTCCTTTGGCCCTATAGTCTTCAAAGGGATCCGAAATATCTGTTCTCAGATTCCACAGAAATAAGGCTAGCAAAGAGATCCACGAAATTCATATGTAACTCTGTGAGATGAATTAACAGAACACTAAGCAGTTTCTCAGGAAGCTTCTATCCAGATTTCATCTGAGGATATTTCCTTTGTCACCATAGCCCTCTATGGGCTTCCAAATATCACTTTCCAATTCCACAAGAACTGTCTTAGCGAAAGGCTTCTTGAGGGAAAAGCTGTAACTCTGTGAGATGATTTCACAGAACACAAAGAAGTTTCTCAGAAAGCTTCTTTCTCTTTTTTATCGGAGGATATTTCCATTGGCCCTATAGTCTTCAAAGGGATCCCAAATATCTGTTCTCAGATTCCACAGAAATAAGGCTAGCAAAGAGATTCACGAAATACCTATGTAACACCGTGAGATTAATTAAGAGATCACTAAGCAGTTTCTCAGGAAGCTTCTTTCCACATTTCATCTGAGGATAATTCCTTTCTCACCATAGCCCTCTTTGGGCTTCCAAATATCACTTTGCCAATTCCACAAGAAGTCTCTTAGCGAAAGACTTCTTGAGGGGAAAGCTGTAACTCTGTGAGATGATTTCACAGAACAGAAAGAAGTTTCTCAGATAGCTTCTTTCTCTTTGTTATCGGAGGATATTTTTTTTGGCCCTATAGTCTTCAAAGGGATCCGAAATATCTGTTCTCAGATTCCACAGAAATAAGGCTAGCAAAGAAATCCACGAAATACATATGTAACTCTGTGAGATGAATTAACAGAACACTAAGCAGTTTCTCAGGAAACTTCTTTCCAGATTTCATCTAAGGATAATTCCTTTCTCACCATAGCCATCTATGGGCTTCCAAATATCACTTTGCCAATTCCACAAGAACTGTCTTAGCGAAAGGCTTCTTGAGGGGAAAGCTGTAACTCTGTGAGATGATTTCACAGAACACAAAGACGTTTCTGAGAAAGCTTCTTTCTCTTTTTTATCTGAGGATATTTCCTTTGTCCCTGTATTATTCAAAGGGATCCGAAATATCTGTTCTCAGATTCCACAGAAATAAGGCTAGCAAAGAGATCCACGAAATACAGATGTAACTCTGTGAGATGAATTAACCGAACACTAAGCAGTTTCTCAGGAAGCTTCTTTCCAGATTTCATCTGAGGATATTTCCTTTCACACCATAGCCCTCTAAGGGCTTCCAAATATCACTTTGCCAATTCCACAAGAACTGTCTTAGCGAAAGGCTTCTTGAGGGGAAAGCTGTAACTCTGTGAGATGATTTCACAGAACACAAAGAAGTTTCTCAGAAAGCTTCTTTCTCTTTGTTATCGGAGGATATTTCCTTTGGACCTATAGTCTTCAAAGGGATCCGAAATATCTGTTCTCAGATTCCACAGAAATAAGACTAGCTAAGAGATCCACGAAATACAGATATAACTCTGTGAGATGAATTAACAGAACACTAAGCAGTTTCTCAGGAAGCTTCTTTCCAGATTTCATCTGAGGATATTTCCTTTCACACCATAGCCCTCTATGGGCTTCCAAATATCACTTTGGCAATTCCACAAGAACTGTCTTAGCGAAAGGCTTCTTGAGGGGAAATCTGTAACTCTGTGACATGATTTCACAGATCACAAAGAAGTTTCTCAGAATGCTTCTTTCTCTTTGTTATCGGAGGATATTTCCTTTGCCCCTATTGTCTTCAAAGGGATCCGAAATATCTGTTCTCAGATTCCACAGAAATAAGGCTAGCAAAGAGATCCACGAAATACAGATGTAACTCTGTGAGATGAATTAACAGAACACTAAGCAGTTTCTCAGGAAGCTTCTTTGCAGATTTCATCTGAGGATATTTCCTTTTTCACCTTAGCCCTCTAAGGGCTTCCAAATATCACTTTGCCAATTCCACGAGAACTGTCTTAGCAAAGGCTTCTTGAGGGGAAAGCTGTAACTCTGTGAGATGATTTCACAGAACACAAAGAAATTTCTCAGAAAGCTTCTTTTTTTGTTATCGGAGGATATTTCCTTTGGCCCTATAGTCTTCAAAGGGATCCGAAATATCGGTTCTCAGATTCCACAGAAATAAGGCTAGCAAAGAGATCCACGAAATACATATGTAACTCTGTGAGATGAATTAACAGAACACTAAGCAGTTTCTCAGGAAGCTTCTTTCCAGATTTCATCTGAGGATATTTCCTTTTTCACCATAGCCCTCTATGGGCTTCCAAATATCACTTTGCCAATTCCACAAGAACTGTCTTAGCGAAAGGCTTCTTGAGGGGAAAGCTGTAACTCTGTGAGATGATTTCACAGAACACAAAGAAGTTTCTGAGAAAGCTTCTTTCTCTTTGTTATCGGAGGATATTTCCTTTGGCCCTATAGTCTTCAAAGGGATCCGAAATATCTGTTCTGAGATTCCACAGAAATAAGGCTAGCAAAGAAATCCACGAAATACATATGTAACTCTGTGAGATGAATTAACAGAACACTAAGCAGTTTCTCAGGAAGCTTCTTTCCAGATTTCATCTGAGGATATTTCCTTTGTCACCATAGCCCTCTATGGGCTTCCAAATATCACTTTCCAATTCCACAAGAACTGTCTTAGCGAAAGGCTTCTTGAGGGAAAAGCTGTAACTCTGTGAGATGATTTCACAGAACACAAAGAAGTTTCTCAGAAAGCTTCTTTCTCTTTTTTATCGGAGGATATTTCCATTGGCCCTATAGTCTTCAAAGGGATCCCAAATATCTGTTCTCAGATTCCACAGAAATAAGGCTAGCAAAGAGATTCACGAAATACCTATGTAACACCGTGAGATTAATTAAGAGATCACTAAGCAGTTTCTCAGGAAGCTTCTTTCCACATTTCATCTGAGGATAATTCCTTTCTCACCATAGCCCTCTTTGGGCTTCCAAATATCACTTTGCCAATTCCACAAGAAGTCTCTTAGCGAAAGACTTCTTGAGGGGAAAGCTGTAACTCTGTGAGATGATTTCACAGAACAGAAAGAAGTTTCTCAGATAGCTTCTTTCTCTTTGTTATCGGAGGATATTTTTTTTGGCCCTATAGTCTTCAAAGGGATCCGAAATATCTGTTCTCAGATTCCACAGAAATAAGGCTAGCAAAGAAATCCACGAAATACATATGTAACTCTGTGAGATGAATTAACAGAACACTAAGCAGTTTCTCAGGAAACTTCTTTCCAGATTTCATCTAAGGATAATTCCTTTCTCACCATAGCCATCTATGGGCTTCCAAATATCACTTTGCCAATTCCACAAGAACTGTCTTAGCGAAAGGCTTCTTGAGGGGAAAGCTGTAACTCTGTGAGATGATTTCACAGAACACAAAGACGTTTCTGAGAAAGCTTCTTTCTCTTTTTTATCTGAGGATATTTCCTTTGTCCCTGTATTATTCAAAGGGATCCGAAATATCTGTTCTCAGATTCCACAGAAATAAGGCTAGCAAAGAGATCCACGAAATACAGATGTAACTCTGTGAGATGAATTAACCGAACACTAAGCAGTTTCTCAGGAAGCTTCTTTCCAGATTTCATCTGAGGATATTTCCTTTCACACCAT
Organism: Macaca nemestrina; assembly: GCF_043159975.1. Taxonomy (NCBI): domain Eukaryota; kingdom Metazoa; phylum Chordata; class Mammalia; order Primates; family Cercopithecidae; genus Macaca; species Macaca nemestrina. Next base: position 95,227,476 of record NC_092138.1, on the reverse strand, counting down.
AGCCCTCTAAGGGCTTCCAAATATCACTTTGCCAATTCCACAAGAACTGTCTTAGCGAAAGGCTTCTTGAGGGGAAAGCTGTAACTCTGTGAGATGATTTCACAGAACACAAAGAAGTTTCTCAGAAAGCTTTTTTCTCTTTGTTATCGGAGGATATTTCCTTTGGACCTATAGTCTTCAAAGGGATCCGAAATATCTGTTCTCAGATTCCACAGAAATAAGACTAGCTAAGAGATCCACGAAATACAGATATAACTCTGTGAGATGAATTAACAGAACACTAAGCAGTTTCTCAGGAAGCTTCTTTCCAGATTTCATCTGAGGATATTTCCTTTCACACCATAGCCCTCTATGGGCTTCCAAATATCACTTTGGCAATTCCACAAGAACTGTCTTAGCGAAAGGCTTCTTGAGGGGAAATCTGTAACTCTGTGACATGATTTCACAGATCACAAAGAAGTTTCTCAGAATGCTTCTTTCTCTTTGTTATCGGAGGATATTTCCTTTGCCCCTATTGTCTTCAAAGGGATCCGAAATATCTGTTCTCAGATTCCACAGAAATAAGGCTAGCAAAGAGATCCACGAAATACAGATGTAACTCTGTGAGATGAATTAACAGAACACTAAGCAGTTTCTCAGGAAGCTTCTTTGCAGATTTCATCTGAGGATATTTCCTTTTTCACCTTAGCCCTCTAAGGGCTTCCAAATATCACTTTGCCAATTCCACGAGAACTGTCTTAGCAAAGGCTTCTTGAGGGGAAAGCTGTAACTCTGTGAGATGATTTCACAGAACACAAAGAAATTTCTCAGAAAGCTTCTTTTTTTGTTATCGGAGGATATTTCCTTTGGCCCTATAGTCTTCAAAGGGATCCGAAATATCTGTTCTGAGATTCCACAGAAATAAGGCTAGCAAAGAAATCCACGAAATACATATGTAACTCTGTGAGATGAATTAACAGAACACTAAGCAGTTTCTCAGGAAGCTTCTTTCCAGATTTCATCTGAGGATATTTCCTTTTTCACCAAAGCCCTCTATGGGCTTCCAAATATCACTTTGCCAATTCCAGAAGAACTGTCTTAGCGAAAGTCTTCTTGAGGGGAAAGCTGTAACTCTGTTAGATGATTTCACAGAACACAAGGAAGTTTCTCAGAAAGCTTCTTTCTCTTTGTTATCGGAGGATATTTCCTTTGGACCTATAGTCTTCAAAGGGATCCGAAATATCTGTTCTCAGATTCCACAGAAATAAGACTAGCAAAGAGATCCACGAAATACAGATGTAACCCTGTGAGATGAATTAACAGAACACTAAGCAGTTTCTCAGGAAGCTTCTTTCCAGATTTCATCTGAGGATATTTCCTTTTTCACCAAAGCCCTCTATGGGCTTCCAAATATCACTTTGCCAATTCCAGAAGAACTGTCTTAGCGAAAGTCTTCTTGAGGGGAAAGCTGTAACTCTGTGAGATGATTTCACAGAACACCAAGAAGTTTCTCAGAAAGCTTCTTTCTCTTTGTTATCGGAGGATATTTCCTTTGGCCCAATGGTCTTCAAAGGGATCCGAAATATCTGTTCTCAGATTCCACAGAAATAAGGCTAGCAAAGAGATCCACGATATACAGATGTAACTCTGTGAGATGAATTAACAGAACCCTAAGCAGTTTCTCAGGAAGCTTCTTTCCAGATTTCATCTGAGGATATTTCCCTTCTCACCATAGCCCTCTATGGGCTTCCAAATATCACTTTGCCAATTCCACAAGAACTGTCTTAGCGAAAGGCTTCTTGAGGGGAAAGCTGTAACTCTGTGAGATGATTTCACAGTACACAAAGAAGTTTCTCAGAAAGCTTCTTTCTCTTTGTTATCGGTGGATATTTCCTTTGGCCCTATAGTCTTCAAAGGGATCCGAAATATCTGTTCTCAGATTCCACAGAAATAAGGCTAGCAAAGAGATCCACGAAATTCATATGTAACTCTGTGAGATGAATTAACAGAACACTAAGCAGTTTCTCAGGAAGCTTCTATCCAGATTTCATCTGAGGATATTTCCTTTGTCACCATAGCCCTCTATGGGCTTCCAAATATCACTTTCCAATTCCACAAGAACTGTCTTAGCGAAAGGCTTCTTGAGGGAAAAGCTGTAACTCTGTGAGATGATTTCACAGAACACAAAGAAGTTTCTCAGAAAGCTTCTTTCTCTTTTTTATCGGAGGATATTTCCATTGGCCCTATAGTCTTCAAAGGGATCCCAAATATCTGTTCTCAGATTCCACAGAAATAAGGCTAGCAAAGAGATTCACGAAATACCTATGTAACTCCGTGAGATTAATTAAGAGAACACTAAGCAGTTTCTTCGGAAGCTTCTTTCCAGATTTCATCTGAGGATATTTCCTTTCTCACCATAGCCCTCTATGAGCTTCCAAATATCACTTTGCCAATTCCACAAGAACTGTCTTAGCGAAAGGCTCCTTGAGGGGAAAGCTGTAACACTGTGAGATGATTTCAAAGAACACAAAGAAGTTTCTCAGAAAGCTTCTTTCTCTTTGTTATCGGAGGATATTTCCTTTCGCCCTATAGTCTTCAAAGGGATCTGAAATATCTGTTCTCAGATTCCACAGAAATAAGGCTAGCAAAGAGATCCACGAAATACATATGTAACTCTGTGAGATGAATTAACAGAACACTAAGCAGTTTCTCAGGAAGCTTCTTTCCAGATTTCATCTGAGGATATTTCCTTTTTCACCATAGCCCTCTAAGGGCTTCCAAATATCACTTTGCCAATTCCACAAGAACTGTCTTAGCGAAAGGCTTCTTGAGGGGAAAGCTGTAACTCTGTGAGATGATTTCACAGAACACAAAGAAGTTTCTCAGAAAGCTTCTTTCTCTTTGTTATCGGAGGATATTTCCTTTGGCCCTATAGTCTTCAAAGGGATCCGAAATATCTGTTCTCAGATTCCACAGAAATAAGGCTAGCAAAGAAATCCACGAAATACATATGTAACTCTGTGAGATGAATTAACAGAACACTAAGCAGTTTCTCAGGAAGCTTCTTTCCAGATTTCATCTGAGGATATTTCCTTTTTCACCAAAGCCCTCTATGGGCTTCCAAATATCACTTTGCCATTTCCACAAGAACTGTCTTAGCGAAAGTCTTCTTGAGGGGAGAGCTGTAACTCTGTGAGATGATTTCACAGAACACAAAGAAGTTTCTCAGAAAGCTTCTTTCTCTTTGTTATCGGAGGATATTTCCTTTGGACCTATAGTCTTCAAAGGGATCCGAAATATCTGTTCTCAGATTCCACAGAAATAAGACTAGCAAAGAGATCCACGACATACAGATGTAACTCTGTGAGATGAATTAACAGAACACTAAGCAGTTTCTCAGGAAGCTTCTTTCCAGATTTCATCTGAGGATATTTCCTTTTTCACCTTAGCCCTGAATGGGCTTCCAAATATCACTTTGCCAATTCCACGAGAACTGTCTTAGCAAAGGCTTCTTGAGAGGAAAGCTGTAACTCTGTGAGATGATTTCACAGAACACCAAGAAGTTTCTCAGAAAGCTTCTTTCTCTTTGTTATCGGAGGATATTTCCTTTGGCCCAATGGTCTTCAAAGGGATCCGAAATATCTGTTCTCAGATTAAACAGAAATAAGGCCAGCAAAGAGATCCACGAAATACAGATGTAACTCTGTGAGATGAATTAACAGAACACTAAGCAGTTTCTCAGGAAGCTTCTTTCCACATTTCATCTGAGGATAATTCCTTTCTCACCATAGCCCTCTTTGGGCTTCCAAATATCACTTTGCCAATTCCACAAGAACTCTCTTAGCGAAAGACTTCTTGAGGGGAAAGCTGTAACTCTGTGAGATGATTTCATAGAACACAAAGAAGTTTCTCAGAAAGCTTCTTTCTCTTTGATATCGGAGGTTATTTCATTTGTCCCTATAGTCTTCAAAGGGATCCGAAATATCTGTTCTCAGATTCCACAGAAATAAGGCTAGCAAAGAGATTCACGAAATACCTATGTAACTCTGTGAGATTAATTAAGAGAACACTAAGCAGTTTCTCAGGAAGCTTCTTTCCAGATTTCATCTGAGGATATTTCCTTTCTCACCATAGCCCTCTATGAGCTTCCAAATATCACTTTGCCAATTCCACAAGAACTGTCTTAGCGAAATGTTTCTTGAGGGGAAAGCTGTAACTCTGTGAGATGATTTCACAGAACAAAAAGAAGTTTCTCAGAAAGCTTCTTTCTCTTTGTTATCGGAGGATATTTCCTCTTGCCCTATGGTCTTCAAAGGGATCCGAAATATCTGTTCTCAGATTCCACAGAAATAAGGCGAGGAAAGAGATCCACGAAATACAGATGTAACTCTGTGAGATGAATTCACAGAACACTAAGCAGTTTCTCAGAAAGCTTCTTTCCAGATTTCATCTGAGGATATTTCCTTTCTCACCATAGCCCTCTATGGGCTTCCAAATATCACTTTGCCAATTCCACAAGAACTGTCTTAGCGAAAGTCTTCTTGAGGGGAAAGCTGTAACTCTGTGAGATGATTTCACAGAACACAAAGAAGTTTCTCAGAAAGCTTCTTTCTCTTTGTTATTGGAGGATATTTCCTTTGGCCCAATAGTCTTCAAAGGGATCCGAAATATCTGTTCTCAGATTCCACAGAAATAAGGCTAGCAAAGAGATCCACGAAATACATATGTAACACTTTGAGATTAATTAAGAGATCACTAAGCAGTTTCTCAGGAAGCTTCTTTCCACATTTCATCTGAGGATAATTCCTTTCTCACCATAGCCCTCTTTGGGCTTCCAAATATCACTTTGCCAATTCCACAAGAAGTCTCTTAGCGAAAGACTTCTTGAGGGGAAAGCTGTAACTCTGTGAGATGATTTCACAGAACACAAAGAAGTTTCTCAGAAAGTTTCTTTCTCTTTGTTATCGGAGGATATTTCCTTTGGCCCTATAGTCTTCAAAGGGATCCGAAATATCTGTTCTCAGATTCCACAGAAATAAGACTAGCTAAGAGATCCACGTAATCCAGATGTAACTCTGTGAGATGAATTAACAGAAAACTAAGCAGTTTCTCAGGAAGCTTCTTTCCAGATTTCATCTGAGGATATTTCCTTTTACACCATAGCCCTCTATGGGCCTCCAAATATCACTTTGCCAATTCCACAAGAACTGTCTTAGCGAAAGGCTTCTTGAGGGGAAAGCTGTAACTCTGTGAGATGATTTCACAGAACACAAAGAAGTTTCTCAGAAAGCTTCTTTCTCTTTGTTATCGGAAGATGTTTCCTTTGGCCCCATAGTCTTCAAAGGGATCCGAAATATCTGTTCTCAGATTCGACCGAAATAAGGCTAGCAAAGAGATCCACCAAATTCCGATGTAACTTTGTGAAATGAATTAACAGAACACTAAGCAGTTTCTCAGGAAGCTTCTTTCAGGATTTCATCTGAGGATATTTCCTTTTACTACATAGCCGTCTTTGGGCTTTCAAATATCACTTTGCCAATTCCACAAGAACTGTCTTAGCGAAAGGCTTCTTGAGGGGAAAGCTGTAACTCTGTGAGATGATTTCACAGAACACAAAGAAGTTTCTCAGAAAGCTTCTTTCTCTTTGTTATCGGAGGACATTTCCTTTGGCCCAATGGTCTTCAAAGGGATCCGAAATATCTGTTCTCAGATTCCACAGAAATAAGGCTAGCAAAGAGATCCACGAAATACAGATGTAACACTGAGATGAATTAACAGAATACTAAGCAGCTTCTCATGAAGCTTCTTTCCAGATTTCATCTGAGGATATTTCCTTTCTCACCATAGCCCTCTATGGGCTTCCAAATATCACTTTGCCAATTCCACAAGAACTGTCTTAGCGAAAGGCTTCTTGAGGGGAAAGCTGTAACTCTGTGAGATGATTTCACAGAACACAAAGGAGTTTCTCAGAAAGCTTCTTTCTCTTTGTTATCGGAGGATATTTCCTTTGGCCCTATAGTCTTCAAAGGGATCCGAAATATCTGTTCTCAGATTCCACAGAAATAAGTCTAGCAAAGAGATCCACGAAATACAGATGTAACTCTGTGAGATGAATTAACAGAACACTAAGCAGTTTCTCAGGAAGCTTCTTTCCAGATTTCATCTGAGGATATTTCCTTTTACACCATAGCCCTCTAGGGGCTTCCAAATATCACTTTTCCAATTCCACAAGAACTGTCTTAGCGAAAGGCTTCTTGAGGGGAAAGCTGTAACTCTGTGAGATGATTTCACAGAACACAAAGAAGTTTCTCAGAAAGCTTCTTTCTCTTTGTTATCGGAAGATATTTCCTTTGGCCCCATAGTCTTCAACGGGATCCGAAATATCTGTTCTCTGATTCCACAGAAATAAGGCTAGCAAAGAGATTCACGACATACAGATGTAACTCTGTGAGATGAATTAACAGAACACTAAGCAGTTTCTCAGGAAGCTTCTTTCCAGTATTCATCTGAGGATATTTCCTTTCTCACATAGCCCTCTATGGGCCTCCAAATATCACTTTGCCAATTCCACAAGAACTGTCTTAGCGAAAGGCTTCTTGAGTGGAAAGCTGTAACTCTGTGAGATGATTTCCCAGAACACAAAGAAGTTTCTCAGAAAGCTTCTTTCTCTTTGTTATCGGAGGATATTTCCTTTGGCCCTATAGTCTTCAAAGGGATCCGAAATATCTGTTCTCAGATTCCACAGAAATAAGGCTAGCAAAGAAATCCACGAAATACATATGTAACTCTGTGAGATGAATTAACAGAACACTAAGCAGTTTCTCAGGAAGCTTCTTTCCAGATTTAATCTGAGGATATTTCCTTTTTCACCAAAGCCCTCTATGGGCTTCCAAATATCACTTTGCCATTTCCACAAGAACTGTCTTAGCGAAAGTCTTCTTGAGGGGAGAGCTGTAACTCTGTGAGATGATTTCACAGAACACAAAGAAGTTTCTCAGAAAGCTTCTTTCTCTTTGTTATCGGAGGATATTTCCTTTGGACCTATAGTCTTCAAAGGGATCCGAAATATCTGTTCTCAGATTCCACAGAAATAAGACTAGCAAAGAGATCCACGACATACAGATGTAACTCTGTGAGATGAATTAACAGAACACTAAGCAGTTTCTCAGGAAGCTTCTTTCCAGATTTCATCTGAGGATATTTCCTTTTTCACCTTAGCCCTCTATGGGCTTCCAAATATCACTTTGCCAATTCCACGAGAACTGTCTTAGCAAAGGCTTCTTGAGGGGAAAGCTGTAACTCTGTGAGATGATTTCACAGAACACCAAGAAGTTTCTCAGAAAGCTTCTTTCTCTTTGTTATCGGAGGATATTTCCTTTGGCCCAATGGTCTTCAAAGGGATCCGAAATATCTGTTCTCAGATTAAACAGAAATAAGGCCAGCAAAGAGATCCACGAAATACAGATGTAACTCTGTGAGATGAATTAACAGAACACTAAGCAGTTTCTCAGGAAGCTTCTTTCCACATTTCATCTGAGGATAATTCCTTTCTCACCATAGCCCTCTTTGGGCTTCCAAATATCACTTTGCCAATTCCACAAGAACTCTCTTAGCGAAAGACTTCTTGAGGGGAAAGCTGTAACTCTGTGAGATGATTTCACAGAACACAAAGAAGTTTCTCAGAAAGCTTCTTTCTCTTTGTTATCGGAGGTTATTTCATTTGTCCCTATAGTCTTCAAAGGGATCCGAAATATCTGTTCTCAGATTCCACAGAAATAAGGCTAGCAAAGAGATTCACGAAATACCTATGTAACTCTGTGAGATTAATTAAGAGAACACTAAGCAGTTTCTCAGGAAGCTTCTTTCCAGATTTCATCTGAGGATATTTCCTTTCTCACCATAGCCCTCTATGAGCTTCCAAATATCACTTTGCCAATTCCACAAGAACTGTCTTAGCGAAATGTTTCTTGAGGGGAAAGCTGTAACTCTGTGAGATGATTTCACAGAACAAAAAGAAGTTTCTCAGAAAGCTTCTTTCTCTTTGTTATCGGAGGATATTTCCTCTTGCCCTATGGTCTTCAAAGGGATCCGAAATATCTGTTCTCAGATTCCACAGAAATAAGGCTAGGAAAGAGATCCACGAAATACAGATGTAACTCTGTGAGATGAATTCACAGAACACTAAGCAGTTTCTCAGAAAGCTTCTTTCCAGATTTCATCTGAGGATATTTCCTTTCTCACCATAGCCCTCTATGGGCTTCCAAATATCACTTTGCCAATTCCACAAGAACTGTCTTAGCGAAAGTCTTCTTGAGGGGAAAGCTGTAACTCTGTGAGATGATTTCACAGAACACAAAGAAGTTTCTCAGAAAGCTTCTTTCTCTTTGTTATTGGAGGATATTTCCTTTGGCCCAATAGTCTTCAAAGGGATCCGAAATATCTGTTCTCAGATTCCACAGAAATAAGGCTAGCAAAGAGATCCACGAAATACATATGTAACACTTTGAGATTAATTAAGAGATCACTAAGCAGTTTCTCAGGAAGCTTCTTTCCACATTTCATCTGAGGATAATTCCTTTCTCACCATAGCCCTCTTTGGGCTTCCAAATATCACCTTGCCAATTCCACAAGAAGTCTCTTAGCGAAAGACTTCTTGAGGGGAAAGCTGTAACTCTGTGAGATGATTTCACAGAACAGAAAGAAGTTTCTCAGATAGCTTCTTTCTCTTTGTTATCGGAGGATATTTTTTTTGGCCCTATAGTCTTCAAAGGGATCCGAAATATCTGTTCTCAGATTCCACAGAAATAAGGCTAGCAAAGAAATCCACGAAATACATATGTAACTCTGTGAGATGAATTAACAGAACACTAAGCAGTTTCTCAGGAAACTTCTTTCCAGATTTCATCTAAGGATAATTCCTTTCTCACCATAGCCATCTATGGGCTTCCAAATATCACTTTGCCAATTCCACAAGAACTGTCTTAGCGAAAGGCTTCTTGAGGGGAAAGCTGTAACTCTGTGAGATGATTTCACAGAACACAAAGACGTTTCTGAGAAAGCTTCTTTCTCTTTTTTATCTGAGGATATTTCATTTGTCCCTGTATTATTCAAAGGGATCCGAAATATCTGTTCTCAGATTCCACAGAAATAAGGCTAGCAAAGAGATCCACGAAATACAGATGTAACTCTGTGAGATGAATTAACCGAACACTAAGCAGTTTCTCAGGAAGCTTCTTTCCAGATTTCATCTGAGGATATTTCCTTTCACACCATAGCCCTCTAAGGGCTTCCAAATATCACTTTGCCAATTCCACAAGAACTGTCTTAGCGAAAGGCTTCTTGAGGGGAAAGCTGTAACTCTGTGAGATGATTTCACAGAACACAAAGAAGTTTCTCAGAAAGCTTTTTTCTCTTTGTTATCGGAGGATATTTCCTTTGGACCTATAGTCTTCAAAGGGATCCGAAATATCTGTTCTCAGATTCCACAGAAATAAGACTAGCTAAGAGATCCACGAAATACAGATATAACTCTGTGAGATGAATTAACAGAACACTAAGCAGTTTCTCAGGAAGCTTCTTTCCAGATTTCATCTGAGGATATTTCCTTTCACACCATAGCCCTCTATGGGCTTCCAAATATCACTTTGGCAATTCCACAAGAACTGTCTTAGCGAAAGGCTTCTTGAGGGGAAATCTGTAACTCTGTGACATGATTTCACAGATCACAAAGAAGTTTCTCAGAATGCTTCTTTCTCTTTGTTATCGGAGGATATTTCCTTTGCCCCTATTGTCTTCAAAGGGATCCGAAATATCTGTTCTCAGATTCCACAGAAATAAGGCTAGCAAAGAGATCCACGAAATACAGATGTAACACTGTGAGATGAATTAACAGAACACTAAGCAGTTTCTCAGGAAGCTTCTTTGCAGATTTCATCTGAGGATATTTCCTTTTTCACCTTAGCCCTCTAAGGGCTTCCAAATATCACTTTGCCAATTCCACGAGAACTGTCTTAGCAAAGGCTTCTTGAGGGGAAAGCTGTAACTCTGTGAGATGATTTCACAGAACACAAAGAAATTTCTCAGAAAGCTTCTTTCTCTTTGTTATCGGAGGATATTTCCTTTGGCCCTATAGTCTTCAAAGGGATCCGAAATATCGGTTCTCAGATTCCACAGAAATAAGGCTAGCAAAGAGATCCACGAAATACATATGTAACTCTGTGAGATGAATTAACAGAACACTAAGCAGTTTCTCAGGAAGCTTCTTTCCAGATTTCATCTGAGGATATTTCCTTTTTCACCATAGCCCTCTATGGGCTTCCAAATATCACTTTGCCAATTCCACAAGAACTGTCTTAGCGAAAGGCTTCTTGAGGGGAAAGCTGTAACTCTGTGAGATGATTTCACAGAACACAAAGAAGTTTCTGAGAAAGCTTCTTTCTCTTTGTTATCGGAGGATATTTCCTTTGGCCCTATAGTCTTCAAAGGGATCCGAAATATCTGTTCTCAGATTCCACAGAAATAAGGCTAGCAAAGAAATCCACGAAATACATATGTAACTCTGTGAGATGAATTAACAGAACACTAAGCAGTTTCTCAGGAAGCTTCTTTCCAGATTTCATCTGAGGATATTTCCTTTTTCACCAAAGCCCTCTATGGGCTTCCAAATATCACTTTGCCAATTCCAGAAGAACTGTCTTAGCGAAAGTCTTCTTGAGGGGAAAGCTGTAACTCTGTTAGATGATTTCACAGAACACAAGGAAGTTTCTCAGAAAGCTTCTTTCTCTTTGTTATCGGAGGATATTTCCTTTGGACCTTTAGTCTTCAAAGGGATCCGAAATATCTGTTCTCAGATTCCACAGAAATAAGACTAGCAAAGAGATCCACGAAATACAGATGTAACCCTGTGAGATGAATTAACAGAACACTAAGCAGTTTCTCAGGTAGCTTCTTTCCAGATTTCATCTGAGGATATTTCCTTTTTCACCAAAGCCCTCTATGGGCTTCCAAATATCACTTTGCCAATTCCAGAAGAACTGTCTTAGCGAAAGTCTTCTTGAGGGGAAAGCTGTAACTCTGTGAGATGATTTCACAGAACACCAAGAAGTTTCTCAGAAAGCTTCTTTCTCTTTGTTATCGGAGGATATTTCCTTTGGCCCAATGGTCTTCAAAGGGATCCGAAATATCTGTTCTCAGATTCCACAGAAATAAGGCTAGCAAAGAGATCCACGAAATACAGATGTAACTCTGTGAGATGAATTAACAGAACCCTAAGCAGTTTCTCAGGAAGCTTCTTTCCAGATTTCATCTGAGGATATTTCCCTTCTCACCATAGCCCTCTATGGGCTTCCAAATATCACTTTGCCAATTCCACAAGAACTGTCTTAGCGAAAGGCTTCTTGAGGGGAAAGCTGTAACTCTGTGAGATGATTTCACAGTACACAAAGAAGTTTCTCAGAAAGCTTCTTTCTCTTTGTTATCGGTGGATATTTCCTTTGGCCCTATAGTCTTCAAAGGGATCCGAAATATCTGTTCTCAGATTCCACAGAAATAAGGCTAGCAAAGAGATCCACGAAATTCATATGTAACTCTGTGAGATGAATTAACAGAACACTAAGCAGTTTCTCAGGAAGCTTCTATCCAGATTTCATCTGAGGATATTTCCTTTGTCACCATAGCCCTCTATGGGCTTCCAAATATCACTTTCCAATTCCACAAGAACTGTCTTAGCGAAAGGCTTCTTGAGGGAAAAGCTGTAACTCTGTGAGATGATTTCACAGAACACAAAGAAGTTTCTCAGAAAGCTTCTTTCTCTTTTTTATCGGAGGATATTTCCATTGGCCCTATAGTCTTCAAAGGGATCCCAAATATCTGTTCTCAGATTCCACAGAAATAAGGCTAGCAAAGAGATTCACGAAATACCTATGTAACACCGTGAGATTAATTAAGAGATCACTAAGCAGTTTCTCAGGAAGCTTCTTTCCACATTTCATCTGAGGATAATTCCTTTCTCACCATAGCCCTCTTTGGGCTTCCAAATATCACTTTGCCAATTCCACAAGAAGTCTCTTAGCGAAAGACTTCTTGAGGGGAAAGCTGTAACTCTGTGAGATGATTTCACAGAACAGAAAGAAGTTTCTCAGATAGCTTCTTTCTCTTTGTTATCGGAGGATATTTTTTTTGGCCCTATAGTCTTCAAAGGGATCCGAAATATCTGTTCTCAGATTCCACAGAAATAAGGCTAGCAAAGAAATCCACGAAATACATATGTAACTCTGTGAGATGAATTAACAGAACACTAAGCAGTTTCTCAGGAAACTTCTTTCCAGATTTCATCTAAGGATAATTCCTTTCTCACCATAGCCATCTATGGGCTTCCAAATATCACTTTGCCAATTCCACAAGAACTGTCTTAGCGAAAGGCTTCTTGAGGGGAAAGCTGTAACTCTGTGAGATGATTTCACAGAACACAAAGACGTTTCTGAGAAAGCTTCTTTCTCTTTTTTATCTGAGGATATTTCCTTTGTCCCTGTATTATTCAAAGGGATCCGAAATATCTGTTCTCAGATTCCACAGAAATAAGGCTAGCAAAGAGATCCACGAAATACAGATGTAACTCTGTGAGATGAATTAACCGAACACTAAGCAGTTTCTCAGGAAGCTTCTTTCCAGATTTCATCTGAGGATATTTCCTTTCACACCATAGCCCTCTAAGGGCTTCCAAATATCACTTTGCCAATTCCACAAGAACTGTCTTAGCGAAAGGCTTCTTGAGGGGAAAGCTGTAACTCTGTGAGATGATTTCACAGAACACAAAGAAGTTTCTCAGAAAGCTTTTTTCTCTTTGTTATCGGAGGATATTTCCTTTGGACCTATAGTCTTCAAAGGGATCCGAAATATCTGTTCTCAGATTCCACAGAAATAAGACTAGCTAAGAGATCCACGAAATACAGATATAACTCTGTGAGATGAATTAACAGAACACTAAGCAGTTTCTCAGGAAGCTTCTTTCCAGATTTCATCTGAGGATATTTCCTTTCACACCATAGCCCTCTATGGGCTTCCAAATATCACTTTGGCAATTCCACAAGAACTGTCTTAGCGAAAGGCTTCTTGAGGGGAAATCTGTAACTCTGTGACATGATTTCACAGATCACAAAGAAGTTTCTCAGAATGCTTCTTTCTCTTTGTTATCGGAGGATATTTCCTTTGCCCCTATTGTCTTCAAAGGGATCCGAAATATCTGTTCTCAGATTCCACAGAAATAAGGCTAGCAAAGAGATCCACGAAATACAGATGTAACTCTGTGAGATGAATTAACAGAACACTAAGCAGTTTCTCAGGAAGCTTCTTTGCAGATTTCATCTGAGGATATTTCCTTTTTCACCTTAGCCCTCTAAGGGCTTCCAAATATCACTTTGCCAATTCCACGAGAACTGTCTTAGCAAAGGCTTCTTGAGGGGAAAGCTGTAACTCTGTGAGATGATTTCACAGAACACAAAGAAATTTCTCAGAAAGCTTCTTTCTCTTTGTTATCGGAGGATATTTCCTTTGGCCCTATAGTCTTCAAAGGGATCCGAAATATCGGTTCTCAGATTCCACAGAAATAAGGCTAGCAAAGAGATCCACGAAATACATATGTAACTCTGTGAGATGAATTAACAGAACACTAAGCAGTTTCTCAGGAAGCTTCTTTCCAGATTTCATCTGAGGATATTTCCTTTTTCACCATAGCCCTCTATGGGCTTCCAAATATCACTTTGCCAATTCCACAAGAACTGTCTTAGCGAAAGGCTTCTTGAGGGGAAAGCTGTAACTCTGTGAGATGATTTCACAGAACACAAAGAAGTTTCTGAGAAAGCTTCTTTCTCTTTGTTATCGGAGGATATTTCCTTTGGCCCTATAGTCTTCAAAGGGATCCGAAATATCTGTCCTGAGATTCCACAGAAATAAGGCTAGCAAAGAAATCCACGAAATACATATGTAACTCTGTGAGATGAATTAACAGAACACTAAGCAGTTTCTCAGGAAGCTTCTTTCCAGATTTCATCTGAGGATATTTCCTTTTTCACCAAAGCCCTCTATGGGCTTCCAAATATCACTTTGCCAATTCCAGAAGAACTGTCTTAGCGAAAGTCTTCCTGAGGGGAAAGCTGTAACTCTGTTAGATGATTTCACAGAACACAAGGAAGTTTCTCAGAAAGCTTCTTTCTCTTTGTTATCGGAGGATATTTCCTTTGGACCTATAGTCTTCAAAGGGATCCGAAATATCTGTTCTCAGATTCCACAGAAATAAGACTAGCAAAGAGATCCACGAAATACAGATGTAACCCTGTGAGATGAATTAACAGAACACTAAGCAGTTTCTCAGGAAGCTTCTTTCCAGATTTCATCTGAGGATATTTCCTTTTTCACCAAAGCCCTCTATGGGCTTCCAAATATCACTTTGCCAATTCCAGAAGAACTGTCTTAGCGAAAGTCTTCTTGAGGGGAAAGCTGTAACTCTGTGAGATGATTTCACAGAACACCAAGAAGTTTCTCAGAAAGCTTCTTTCTCTTTGTTATCGGAGGATATTTCCTTTGGCCCAATGGTCTTCAAAGGGATCCGAAATATCTGTTCTCAGATTCCACAGAAATAAGGCTAGCAAAGAGATCCACGATATACAGATGTAACTCTGTGAGATGAATTAACAGAACCCTAAGCAGTTTCTCAGGAAGCTTCTTTCCAGATTTCATCTGAGGATATTTCCCTTCTCACCATAGCCCTCTATGGGCTTCCAAATATCACTTTGCCAATTCCACAAGAACTGTCTTAGCGAAAGGCTTCTTGAGGGGAAAGCTGTAACTCTGTGAGATGATTTCACAGTACACAAAGAAGTTTCTCAGAAAGCTTCTTTCTCTTTGTTATCGGTGGATATTTCCTTTGGCCCTATAGTCTTCAAAGGGATCCGAAATATCTGTTCTCAGATTCCACAGAAATAAGGCTAGCAAAGAGATCCACGAAATTCATATGTAACTCTGTGAGATGAATTAACAGAACACTAAGCAGTTTCTCAGGAAGCTTCTATCCAGATTTCATCTGAGGATATTTCCTTTGTCACCATAGCCCTCTATGGGCTTCCAAATATCACTTTCCAATTCCACAAGAACTGTCTTAGCGAAAGGCTTCTTGAGGGAAAAGCTGTAACTCTGTGAGATGATTTCACAGAACACAAAGAAGTTTCTCAGAAAGCTTCTTTCTCTTTTTTATCGGAGGATATTTCCATTGGCCCTATAGTCTTCAAAGGGATCCCAAATATCTGTTCTCAGATTCCACAGAAATAAGGCTAGCAAAGAGATTCACGAAATACCTATGTAACTCCGTGAGATTAATTAAGAGAACACTAAGCAGTTTCTTCGGAAGCTTCTTTCCAGATTTCATCTGAGGATATTTCCTTTCTCACCATAGCCCTCTATGAGCTTCCAAATATCACTTTGCCAATTCCACAAGAACTGTCTTAGCGAAAGGCTCCTTGAGGGGAAAGCTGTAACACTGTGAGATGATTTCAAAGAACACAAAGAAGTTTCTCAGAAAGCTTCTTTCTCTTTGTTATCGGAGGATATTTCCTTTGGCCCTATAGTTTTCAAAGGGATCTGAAATATCTGTTCTCAGATTCCACAGAAATAAGGCTAGCAAAGAGATCCACGAAATACATATGTAACTCTGTGAGATGAATTAACAGAACACTAAGCAGTTTCTCAGGAAGCTTCTTTCCAGATTTCATCTGAGGATATTTCCTTTTTCACCATAGCCCTCTAAGGGCTTCCAAATATCACTTTGCCAATTCCACAAGAACTGTCTTAGCGAAAGGCTTCTTGAGGGGAAAGCTGTAACTCTGTGAGATGATTTCACAGAACACAAAGAAGTTTCTCAGAAAGCTTCTTTCTCTTTGTTATCGGAGGATATTTCCTTTGGCCCTATAGTCTTCAAAGGGATCCGAAATATCTGTTCTCAGATTCCACAGAAATAAGGCTAGCAAAGAAATCCACGAAATACATATGTAACTCTGTGAGATGAATTAACAGAACACTAAGCAGTTTCTCAGGAAGCTTCTTTCCAGATTTCATCTGAGGATATTTCCTTTTTCACCAAAGCCCTCTATGGGCTTCCAAATATCACTTTGCCATTTCCACAAGAACTGTCTTAGCGAAAGTCTTCTTGAGGGGAGAGCTGTAACTCTGTGAGATGATTTCACAGAACACAAAGAAGTTTCTCAGAAAGCTTCTTTCTCTTTGTTATCGGAGGATATTTCCTTTGGACCTATAGTCTTCAAAGGGATCCGAAATATCTGTTCTCAGATTCCACAGAAATAAGACTAGCAAAGAGATCCACGACATACAGATGTAACTCTGTGAGATGAATTAACAGAACACTAAGCAGTTTCTCAGGAAGCTTCTTTCCAGATTTCATCTGAGGATATTTCCTTTTTCACCTTAGCCCTCTATGGGCTTCCAAATATCACTTTGCCAATTCCACGAGAACTGTCTTAGCAAAGGCTTCTTGAGAGGAAAGCTGTAACTCTGTGAGATGATTTCACAGAACACCAAGAAGTTTCTCAGAAAGCTTCTTTCTCTTTGTTATCGGAGGATATTTCCTTTGGCCCAATGGTCTTCAAAGGGATCCGAAATATCTGTTCTCAGATTAAACAGAAATAAGGCCAGCAAAGAGATCCACGAAATACAGATGTAACTCTGTGAGATGAATTAACAGAACACTAAGCAGTTTCTCAGGAAGCTTCTTTCCACATTTCATCTGAGGATAATTCCTTTCTCACCATAGCCCTCTTTGGGCTTCCAAATATCACTTTGCCAATTCCACAAGAACTCTCTTAGCGAAAGACTTCTTGAGGGGAAAGCTGTAACTCTGTGAGATGATTTCATAGAACACAAAGAAGTTTCTCAGAAAGCTTCTTTCTCTTTGATATCGGAGGTTATTTCATTTGTCCCTATAGTCTTCAAAGGGATCCGAAATATCTGTTCTCAGATTCCACAGAAATAAGGCTAGCAAAGAGATTCACGAAATACCTATGTAACTCTGTGAGATTAATTAAGAGAACACTAAGCAGTTTCTCAGGAAGCTTCTTTCCAGATTTCATCTGAGGATATTTCCTTTCTCACCATAGCCCTCTATGAGCTTCCAAATATCACTTTGCCAATTCCACAAGAACTGTCTTAGCGAAATGTTTCTTGAGGGGAAAGCTGTAACTCTGTGAGATGATTTCACAGAACAAAAAGAAGTTTCTCAGAAAGCTTCTTTCTCTTTGTTATCGGAGGATATTTCCTCTTGCCCTATGGTCTTCAAAGGGATCCGAAATATCTGTTCTCAGATTCCACAGAAATAAGGCTAGGAAAGAGATCCACGAAATACAGATGTAACTCTGTGAGATGAATTCACAGAACACTAAGCAGTTTCTCAGAAAGCTTCTTTCCAGATTTCATCTGAGGATATTTCCTTTCTCACCATAGCCCTCTATGGGCTTCCAAATATCACTTTGCCAATTCCACAAGAACTGTCTTAGCGAAAGTCTTCTTGAGGGGAAAGCTGTAACTCTGTGAGATGATTTCACAGAACACAAAGAAGTTTCTCAGAAAGCTTCTTTCTCTTTGTTATTGGAGGATATTTCCTTTGGCCCAATAGTCTTCAAAGGGATCCGAAATATCTGTTCTCAGATTCCACAGAAATAAGGCTAGCAAAGAGATCCACGAAATACATATGTAACACTTTGAGATTAATTAAGAGATCACTAAGCAGTTTCTCAGGAAGCTTCTTTCCACATTTCATCTGAGGATAATTCCTTTCTCACCATAGCCCTCTTTGGGCTTCCAAATATCACTTTGCCAATTCCACAAGAAGTCTCTTAGCGAAAGACTTCTTGAGGGGAAAGCTGTAACTCTGTGAGATGATTTCACAGAACACAAAGAAGTTTCTCAGAAAGTTTCTTTCTCTTTGTTATCGGAGGATATTTCCTTTGGCCCTATAGTCTTCAAAGGGATCCGAAATATCTGTTCTCAGATTCCACAGAAATAAGACTAGCTAAGAGATCCACGTAATCCAGATGTAACTCTGTGAGATGAATTAACAGAAAACTAAGCAGTTTCTCAGGAAGCTTCTTTCCAGATTTCATCTGAGGATATTTCCTTTTACACCATAGCCCTCTATGGGCCTCCAAATATCACTTTGCCAATTCCACAAGAACTGTCTTAGCGAAAGGCTTCTTGAGGGGAAAGCTGTAACTCTGTGAGATGATTTCACAGAACACAAAGAAGTTTCTCAGAAAGCTTCTTTCTCTTTGTTATCGGAAGATGTTTCCTTTGGCCCCATAGTCTTCAAAGGGATCCGAAATATCTGTTCTCAGATTCGACCGAAATAAGGCTAGCAAAGAGATCCACCAAATTCCGATGTAACTTTGTGAAATGAATTAACAGAACACTAAGCAGTTTCTCAGGAAGCTTCTTTCAGGATTTCATCTGAGGATATTTCCTTTTACTACATAGCCGTCTTTGGGCTTTCAAATATCACTTTGCCAATTCCACAAGAACTGTCTTAGCGAAAGGCTTCTTGAGGGGAAAGCTGTAACTCTGTGAGATGATTTCACAGAACACAAAGAAGTTTCTCAGAAAGCTTCTTTCTCTTTGTTATCGGAGGACATTTCCTTTGGCCCAATGGTCTTCAAAGGGATCCGAAATATCTGTTCTCAGATTCCACAGAAATAAGGCTAGCAAAGAGATCCACGAAATACAGATGTAACACTGAGATGAATTAA
Source organism: Macaca nemestrina (assembly GCF_043159975.1). Classification (NCBI taxonomy): domain Eukaryota; kingdom Metazoa; phylum Chordata; class Mammalia; order Primates; family Cercopithecidae; genus Macaca; species Macaca nemestrina. The sequence continues at coordinate 95,208,697 of NC_092138.1, read as the reverse complement.
CAGAATACTAAGCAGCTTCTCATGAAGCTTCTTTCCAGATTTCATCTGAGGATATTTCCTTTCTCACCATAGCCCTCTATGGGCTTCCAAATATCACTTTGCCAATTCCACAAGAACTGTCTTAGCGAAAGGCTTCTTGAGGGGAAAGCTGTAACTCTGTGAGATGATTTCACAGAACACAAAGGAGTTTCTCAGAAAGCTTCTTTCTCTTTGTTATCGGAGGATATTTCCTTTGGCCCTATAGTCTTCAAAGGGATCCGAAATATCTGTTCTCAGATTCCACAGAAATAAGTCTAGCAAAGAGATCCACGAAATACAGATGTAACTCTGTGAGATGAATTAACAGAACACTAAGCAGTTTCTCAGGAAGCTTCTTTCCAGATTTCATCTGAGGATATTTCCTTTTACACCATAGCCCTCTAGGGGCTTCCAAATATCACTTTTCCAATTCCACAAGAACTGTCTTAGCGAAAGGCTTCTTGAGGGGAAAGCTGTAACTCTGTGAGATGATTTCACAGAACACAAAGAAGTTTCTCAGAAAGCTTCTTTCTCTTTGTTATCGGAAGATATTTCCTTTGGCCCCATAGTCTTCAACGGGATCCGAAATATCTGTTCTCTGATTCCACAGAAATAAGGCTAGCAAAGAGATTCACGACATACAGATGTAACTCTGTGAGATGAATTAACAGAACACTAAGCAGTTTCTCAGGAAGCTTCTTTCCAGTATTCATCTGAGGATATTTCCTTTCTCACATAGCCCTCTATGGGCCTCCAAATATCACTTTGCCAATTCCACAAGAACTGTCTTAGCGAAAGGCTTCTTGAGTGGAAAGCTGTAACTCTGTGAGATGATTTCACAGTACACAAAGAAGTTTCTAAGAAAGCTTCTTTCTCTTTGTTATCGGAGGATATTTCCTTTGGCCCTATAGGCTTCAAAGGGATCCGAAATATCTGTTCTCAGATTCGACCGAAATAAGGCTAGCAAAGAGATCCACCAAATTCCGATGTAACTCTGTGAGATGAATTAACAGAACACTAAGCAGTTTCTCAGGAAGCTTCTTTCAGGATTTCATCTGAGGATATTTCCTTTTACTACATAGCCGTCTATGGGCTTTCAAATATCACTTTGCCAATTCCACAAGACTGTCTTAGCGAAAGGCTTCTTGAGGGGAAAGCTGTAACTCTGTGAGATGATTTCACAGAACACAAAGAAGTTTCTCAGAAAGCTTCTTTCTCTTTGTTATCGGAAGATATTTCCTTTGGCCCCATAGTCTTCAACGGGATCCGAAATATCTGTTCTCTGATTCCACAGATATAAGGCTAGCAAAGAGATCCACGAAATACAGATGTAACTCTGTGAGATGAATTAACAGAACACTAAGCAGTTTCTCAGGAAGCTTCTTTCAGGATTTCTTCTGAGGATAATTCCTTTTACTACATAGCCGTCTATGGGCTTTCAAATATCACTTTGCCAATTCCACAAGAACTGTCTTAGCGAAAGGCTTCTTGAGGGGAAAGCTGTAACTCTGTGAGATGATTTCACAGAACACAAAGAAGTTTCTCAGAAAGCTTCTTTCTCTTTGTTATCGGAGGACATTTCCTTTGGCCCAATGGTCTTCAAAGGGATCCGAAATATCTGTTCTCAGATTCCACAGAAAGAAGTCTAGCAAAGAGATCCACGAAATACAGATGTAACTCTGTGAGATGAATTAACAGAACACTAAGCAGTTTCTCAGGAGGCTTCCTTCCAGATTTCATCTGAGGATATTTCCTTTTTCACCATAGCCCTCTATGGGCTTCCAAATATCACTTTGCCAATTCCACAAGAACTGTCTTAGCGAAAGGCTTCTTGAGGGGAAAGCTGTAACTCTGTGAGATGATTTCACAGAACACAAAGAAGTTTCTCAGAAAGCTTCTTTCTCTTTGTTATCGGAGGACATTTCCTTTGGCCCAATGGTCTTCAAAGGGATCCGAAATATCTGTTCTCAGATTCCACAGAAATAAGGCTAGCAAAGAGATCCACGAAATACAGATGTAACACTGAGATGAATTAACAGAATACTAAGCAGCTTCTCATGAAGCTTCTTTCCAGATTTCATCTGAGGATATTTCCTTTCTCACCATAGCCCTCTATGGGCTTCCAAATATCACTTTGCCAATTCCACAAGAACTGTCTTAGCGAAAGGCTTCTTGAGGGGAAAGCTGTAACTCTGTGAGATGATTTCACAGAACACAAAGGAGTTTCTCAGAAAGCTTCTTTCTCTTTGTTATCGGAGGATATTTCCTTTGGCCCTATAGTCTTCAAAGGGATCCGAAATATCTGTTCTCAGATTCCACAGAAATAAGTCTAGCAAAGAGATCCACGAAATACAGATGTAACTCTGTGAGATGAATTAACAGAACACTAAGCAGTTTCTCAGGAAGCTTCTTTCCAGATTTCATCTGAGGATATTTCCTTTTACACCATAGCCCTCTAGGGGCTTCCAAATATCACTTTTCCAATTCCACAAGAACTGTCTTAGCGAAAGGCTTCTTGAGGGGAAAGCTGTAACTCTGTGAGATGATTTCACAGAACACAAAGAAGTTTCTCAGAAAGCTTCTTTCTCTTTGTTATCGGAAGATATTTCCTTTGGCCCCATAGTCTTCAACGGGATCCGAAATATCTGTTCTCTGATTCCACAGAAATAAGGCTAGCAAAGAGATTCACGACATACAGATGTAACTCTGTGAGATGAATCAACAGAACACTAAGCAGTTTCTCAGGAAGCTTCTTTCCAGTATTCATCTGAGGATATTTCCTTTCTCACATAGCCCTCTATGGGCCTCCAAATATCACTTTGCCAATTCCACAAGAACTGTCTTAGCGAAAGGCTTCTTGAGTGGAAAGCTGTAACTCTGTGAGATGATTTCACAGTACACAAAGAAGTTTCTAAGAAAGCTTCTTTCTCTTTGTTATCGGAGGATATTTCCTTTGGCCCTATAGGCTTCAAAGGGATCCGAAATATCTGTTCTCAGATTCGACCGAAATAAGGCTAGCAAAGAGATCCACCAAATTCCGATGTAACTCTGTGAGATGAATTAACAGAACACTAAGCAGTTTCTCAGGAAGCTTCTTTCAGGATTTCATCTGAGGATATTTCCTTTTACTACATAGCCGTCTATGGGCTTTCAAATATCACTTTGCCAATTCCACAAGACTGTCTTAGCGAAAGGCTTCTTGAGGGGAAAGCTGTAACTCTGTGAGATGATTTCACAGAACACAAAGAAGTTTCTCAGAAAGCTTCTTTCTCTTTGTTATCGGAAGATATTTCCTTTGGCCCCATAGTCTTCAACGGGATCCGAAATATCTGTTCTCTGATTCCACAGAAATAAGGCTAGCAAAGAGATCCACGAAATACAGATGTAACTCTGTGAGATGAATTAACAGAACACTAAGCAGTTTCTCAGGAAGCTTCTTTCAGGATTTCTTCTGAGGATAATTCCTTTTACTACATAGCCGTCTATGGGCTTTCAAATATCACTTTGCCAATTCCACAAGAACTGTCTTAGCGAAAGGCTTCTTGAGGGGAAAGCTGTAACTCTGTGAGATGATTTCACAGAACACAAAGAAGTTTCTCAGAAAGCTTCTTTCTCTTTGTTATCGGAGGACATTTCCTTTGGCCCAATGGTCTTCAAAGGGATCCGAAATATCTGTTCTCAGATTCCACAGAAAGAAGTCTAGCAAAGAGATCCACGAAATACAGATGTAACTCTGTGAGATGAATTAACAGAACACTAAGCAGTTTCTCAGGAGGCTTCCTTCCAGATTTCATCTGAGGATATTTCCTTTTTCACCATAGCCCTCTATGGGCTTCCAAATATCACTTTGCCAATTCCACAAGAACTGTCTTAGCGAAAGGCTTCTTGAGGGGAAAGCTGTAACTCTGTGAGATGATTTCACAGAACACAAAGAAGTTTCTCAGAAAGCTTCCTTCTCTTTGTTATCGGAGGATATTTCCTTTGGCCCGATGGTCTTCAAAGGGATACGAAATATCTGTTCTCAGATTCCACAGAAAAAAGGCTAGCAAAGGGATCCACGAAATACAGATGTAACTCTGTGAGATGAATTAACAGAACACTAAGCAGTTTCTCAGGAAGCTTCTTTCCAGATTTCATCTGAGGATATTTCCTTTCTCACATAGCCCTCTATGGGCCTCCAAATATCACTTTGCCAATTCCACAAGAACTGTCTTAGCGAAAGGATTCTTGAGGGGAAAGCTGCAACTCTGTGAGATGATTTCACAGAACACAAAGAAGTTTCTCAGAAAGCTTCTTTCTCTTTGTTATCGGAGGACATTTCCTTTGGCCCAATCGTCTTCAAAGGGATCCGAAATATCTTTTCTCAGATTCCACAGAAATAAGGCTAGCAAAGTGATCCACGAAATACAGATGTAACTCTGTGAGATGAATTAACAAAACACTAAGCAGTTTCTCAGGAAGCTTCTTTCCAGATTTCATCTGAGGATATTTCCTTTTTCACCATAGCCCTCTATGGGCTTCCAAATATCACTTTGCCAATTCCAAAAGAACTGTCTTATCAAAGGCTTCTTGAGGGGAAAGCTGTAACTCTGTGAGATGATTTCACAGAACACAAAGAAGTTTCTCAGAAAGCTTCTTTCTCTTTGTTATCGGAGGATATTTCCTTTGGCCCTATAGTCTTCAAAGGGATCCGAAATATCTGTTCTCAGATTCCACAGAAATAAGGCCAGCAAAGAGATCCACGAAATACAGATGTAACTCTGTGAGATGAATTAACAGAACATTAAGCAGTTTCTCAGGAAGCTTCTTTCCAGATTTCATCTGAGGATATTTCCTTTCTCACATAGCCCTCTATGGGCCTCGAAATATCACTTTGCCAATTCCACAAGAACTGTCTTAGCGAAAGGCTTCTTGAGGGGAAAGATGTAACTCTGTGAGATGATTTCAAAGAACACAAAGAAGTTTCGCAGAAAGCTTCTTTCTCTTTGTTATCGGAGGATATTTCCTTTGGCCCTATGGTCTTCAAAAGGATCCGAAATATCTGTTCTCAGATTCCAAAGAAATAAGTCTAGCAAAGAGATCCACGAAATACAGAGGTAACTCTGTGAGATGAATTAACAGAACACTAAGCAGTTTCTCAGGATGCTTCCTTCCAGATTTCATCTGAGGATATTTCCTTTTACACCATAGCCCTCTATGGGCTTCCAAATATCACTTTGCCAATTCCACAAGAACTGTCTTAGCGAAAGGCTTCTTGAGGGGAAAGCTGTAACTCTGTGAGATGATTTCACAGAACACAAAGAAGTTTCTCAGAAAGCTTCTTTCTCTTTGTTATTGGAGGATGTTTCCTTTGGCCCTATGGTCTTCAAAGGGATCCGAAATATCTGTTCTCAGATTCCACAGAAATAAGGCTAGCAAAGAGATCCACAAAATACAGTTGTAACTCTGTGAGATGAATTAACAGAACACTAAGCAGTTTCTCAGGAAGCTTCTCTGCATTTTTCATCTGAGGATATTTCCTTTTACACCATAGCCCTCTATGGGCTTCCAAATATCACTTTGCCAATTCCACAAGAACTGTCTTAGCGAAAGGCTTCTTGAGGGGAAAGCTGTAACTCTGTGAGATGATTTCACAGAACACAAAGAAGTTTCTCAGAAAGCTTCGTTCTCTTTGTTATCGGAAGATATTTCCTTTGGCCCCATAGTCTTCAAAGGGATCCGAAATATCTGTTCTCAGATTCCACAGAAATAAGGCTAGCAAAGAGATCCACGAAATACAGATGTAACTCTGTGCGATGAATTAACAGAACATTAAGCAGTTTCTCAGGAAGCTTCTTTCCAGATTTCATCTGAGGATATTTCCTTTCTCACATAGCCCTCTATGGGCCTCAAAATATCACTTTGCCAATTCCACAAGAACTGTCTTAGCGAAAGGCTTCTTGAGGGGAAAGCTGTAACTCTGTGAGATGATTTCACAGAACACAAAGAAGTTTCTCAGAAAGCTTCTTTCTCTTTGTTATCGGAGGATATTTCCTTTGGCCCTATGGTCTTCAAAGGGATCCGAAATATCTGTTCTCAGATTCCACAGAAATAAGTCTAGCAAAGAGATCCACGAAATACAGATGTAACTCTGTGAGATGAATTAACAGAATATTAAGCAGTTTCTCAGGAAGCTTCTTTCCAGATTTCATCTGAGGATATTTCCTTTCTCACATAGCCCTCTATGGCCCTCGAAATATCACTTTGCCAATTCCACAAGAACTGTCTTAGCGAAAGGCTTCTTGAGGGGAAAGCTGTAACTCTGTGAGATGATTTCAAAGAACACAAAGAAGTTTCTCAGAAAGCTTCTTTCTCTTTGTTATCGGAGGATATTTCCTTTGGCCCTATGGTCTTCAAAGGGATCCGAAATATCTGTTCTCAGATTCCACAGAAATAAGTCTAGCAAAGAGATCCACGAAATACAGACGTAACTCTGTGAGATGAATTAACAGAACACTAAGCAGTTTCTCAGGATGCTTCCTTCCAGATTTCATCTGAGGATATTTCTTTTTACACCATAGCCCTCTATGGGCTTCCAAATATCACTTTGCCAATTCCACAAGAACTGTCTTAGCGAAAGGCTTCTTGAGGGGAAAGCTGTATCTCTGTGAGATGATTTCACAGAACACAAAGAAGTTTCTCAGAAAGCTTCTTTCTCTTTGTTATTGGAGGATATTTCCTTTGGCCCTATGGTCTTCAAAGGGATCCGAAATATCTGTTCTCAGATTCCACAGAAATAAGGCTAGCAAAGAGATCCACGAAATACAGATGTAACTCTGTGAGATGAATTAACAGAACACTAAGCAGTTTCTCAGAAAGCTTCTTTCCAGATTTCATCTGAGGATATTTCCTTTCTCACATAGCCCTCTATGGGCCTCCAAATATCACTTTGCCAATTCCACAAGAACTGTCTTAGCGAAAGGCTTCTTGAGGGGAAAGCTGTAACTCTGTGAGATGATTTCACAGAACACAAAGAAGTTTCTCAGAAAGCTTCTTTCTCTTTGTTATTGGAGGATATTTCCTTTGGCCCTATGGTCTTCAAAGGGATCCGAAATATCTGTTCTCAGATTCCACAGAAATAAGGCTAGCAAAGAGATCCACGAAATACAGATGTAACTCTGTGAAATGAATTAACAAAACACTAAGCAGTTTCTCAGGAAGCTTCTTTCCAGATTTCATCTGAGGATATTTCCTTTTTCACCATAGCCCTCTATGGGCTTCCAAATATCACTTTGCCAATTCCAAAAGAACTGTCTTAGCGAAAGGCTTCTTGAGGGGAAAGCTGTAACTCTGTGAGATGATTTCACAGAACACAAAGAAGTTTCTCAGAAAGCTTCTTTCTCTTTGTTATCGGAGGCTATTTCCTTTGGCCCTATAGTCTTCAAAGGGATCCGAAATATCTGTTCTCAGATTCCACAGAAATAAGGCTAGCAAAGAGATCCACGAAATACAGTTGTAACTCTGTGAGATGAATTAACAGAACACTAAGCAGTTTCTCAGGAAGCTTCTCTGCATTTTTCATCTGAGGATATTTCCTTTTACACCATAGCCCTCTATGGGCTTCCAAATATCACTTTGCCAATTCCACAAGAACTGTCTTAGCGAAAGGCTTCTTGAGGGGAAAGCTGTAACTCTGTGAGATGATTTCACAGAACACAAAGAAGTTTCTCAGAAAGCTTCGTTCTCTTTGTTATCGGAAGATATTTCCTTTGGCCCCATAGTCTACAAAGGGATCCGAAATATCTGTTCTCAGATTCCACAGAAATAAGGCCAGCAAAGAGATCCACGAAATACAGATGTAACTCTGTGAGATGAATTAACAGAACATTAAGCAGTTTCTCAGGAAGCTTCTTTCCAGATTTCATCTGAGGATATTTCCTTTCTCACATAGCCCTCTATGGGCCTCGAAATATAACTTTGCCAATTCCACAAGAACTGTCTTAGCGAAAGGCTTCTTGAGGGGAAAGCTGTAACTCTGTGAGATGATTTCAAAGAACACAAAGAAGTTTCGCAGAAAGCTTCTTTCTCTTTGTTATCGGAGGATATTTCCTTTGGCCCTATGGTCTTCAAAAGGATCCGAAATATCTGTTCTCAGATTCCAAAGAAATAAGTCTAGCAAAGAGATCCATGAAATACAGAGGTAACTCTGTGAGATGAATTAACAGAACACTAAGCAGTTTCTCAGGATGCTTCCTTCCATATTTCATCTGAGGATATTTTCTTTTACACCATAGCCCTCTATGGGCTTCCAAATATCACTTTGCCAATTCCACAAGAACTGTCTTAGCGAAAGGCTTCTTGAGGGGAAAGCTGTAACTCTGTGAGATGATTTCACAGAACACAAAGAAGTTTCTCAGAAAGCTTCTTTCTCTTTGTTATTGGAGGATGTTTCCTTTGGCCCTATGGTCTTCAAAGGGATCCGAAATATCTGTTCTCAGATTCCACAGAAATAAGGCTAGCAAAGAGATCCACAAAATAAAGTTGTAACTCTGTGAGATGAATTAACAGAACACTAAGCAGTTTCTCAGGAAGCTTCTCTGCATTTTCCATCTGAGGATATTTCCTTTTACACCATAGCCCTCTAAGGGCTTCCAAATATCACTTTGCCAATTCCACAAGAACTGTCTTAGCGAAACGCTTCTTGAGGGGAAAGCTGTAACTCTGTGAGATGATTTCACAGAACACAAAGAAGTTTCTCAGAAAGCTTCGTTCTCTTTGTTATCGGAAGATATTTCCTTTGGCCCCATAGTCTTCAAAGGGATCCGAAATATCTGTTCTCAGATTCCACAGAAATAAGGCTAGCAAAGAGATCCACGAAATACAGATGTAACTCTGTGAGATGAATTAACAGAACATTAAGCAGTTTCTCAGGAAGCTTCTTTCCAGATTTCATCTGAGGATATTTCCTTTCTCACATAGCCCTCTATGGGCCTCGAAATATCACTTTGCCAATTCCACAAGAACTGTCTTAGCGAAAGGCTTCTTGAGGGGAAAGCTGTAACTCTGTGAGATGATTTCAAAGAACACAAAGAAGTTTCTCAGAAAGCTTCTTTCTCTTTGTTATCGGAGGATATTTCCTTTGGCCCTATGGTCTTCAAAGGGATCCGAAATATCTGTTCTCAGATTCCACAGAAATAAGTCTAGCAAAGAGATCCACGAAATACAGATGTAACTCTGTGAGATGAATTAACAGAACACTAAGCAGTTTCTCAGGATGCTTCCTTCCAGATTTCATCTGAGGATATTTCCTTTTACACCATAGCCCTCTATGGGCTTCCAAATATCACTTTGCCAATTCCACAAGAACTGTCTTAGCGAAAGGCTTCTTGAGGGGAAAGCTGTATCTCTGTGAGATGATTTCACAGAACACAAAGAAGTTTCTCAGAAAGCTTCTTTCTCTTTGTTCTTGGAGGATATTTCCTTTGGCCCTATGGTCTTCAAAGGGATCCGAAATATCTGTTCTCAGATTCCACAGAAATAAGGCTAGCAAAGAGATCCACGAAATACAGATGTAACTCTGTGAGATGAATTAACAGAACACTAAGCAGTTTCTCAGAAAGCTTCTTTCCAGATTTCATCTGAGGATATTTCCTTTCTCACATAGCCCTCTATGGGCCTCCAAATATCACTTTGCCAATTCCACAAGAACTGTCTTAGCGAAAGGCTTCTTGAGGGGAAAGCTGTAACTCTGTGAGATGATTTCACAGAACACAAAGAAGTTTCTCAGAAAGCTTCTTTCTCTTTGTTATTGGAGGATATTTCCTTTGGCCCTATGGTCTTCAAAGGGATCCGAAATATCTGTTCTCAGATTCCACAGAAATAAGGCTAGCAAAGAGATCCACGAAATACAGATGTAACTCTGTGAAATGAATTAACAAAACACTAAGCAGTTTCTCAGGAAGCTTCTTTCCAGGTTTCATCTGAGGATATTTCCTTTTTCACCATAGCCCTCTATGGGCTTCCAAATATCACTTTGCCAATTCCAAAAGAACTGTCTTAGCGAAAGGCTTCTTGAGGGGAAAGCTGTAACTCTGTGAGATGATTTCACAGAACACAAAGAAGTTTCTCAGAAAGCTTCTTTCTCTTTGTTATCGGAGGCTATTTCCTTTGGCCCTATAGTCTTCAAAGGGATCCGAAATATCTGTTCTCAGATTCCACAGAAATAAGGCTAGCAAAGAGATCCACGAAATACAGTTGTAACTCTGTGAGATGAATTAACAGAACACTAAGCAGTTTCTCAGGAAGCTTCTCTGCATTTTTCATCTGAGGATATTTCCTTTTACACCATAGCCCTCTATGGGCTTCCAAATATCACTTTGCCAATTCCACAAGAACTGTCTTAGCGAAAGGCTTCTTGAGGGGAAAGCTGTAACTCTGTGAGATGATTTCACAGAACACAAAGAAGTTTCTCAGAAAGCTTCGTTCTCTTTGTTATCGGAAGATATTTCCTTTGGCCCCATAGTCTACAAAGGGATCCGAAATATCTGTTCTCAGATTCCACAGAAATAAGGCCAGCAAAGAGATCCACGAAATACAGATGTAACTCTGTGAGATGAATTAACAGAACATTAAGCAGTTTCTCAGGAAGCTTCTTTCCAGATTTCATCTGAGGATATTTCCTTTCTCACATAGCCCTCTATGGGCCTCGAAATATCACTTTGCCAATTCCACAAGAACTGTCTTAGCGAAAGGCTTCTTGAGGGGAAAGCTGTAACTCTGTGAGATGATTTCAAAGAACACAAAGAAGTTTCGCAGAAAGCTTCTTTCTCTTTGTTATCGGAGGATATTTCCTTTGGCCCTATGGTCTTCAAAAGGATCCGAAATATCTGTTCTCAGATTCCAAAGAAATAAGTCTAGCAAAGAGATCCACGAAATACAGAGGTAACTCTGTGAGATGAATTAACAGAACACTAAGCAGTTTCTCAGGATGCTTCCTTCCAGATTTCATCTGAGGATATTTCCTTTTACACCATAGCCCTCTATGGGCTTCCAAATATCACTTTGCCAATTCCACAAGAACTGTCTTAGCGAAAGGCTTCTTGAGGGGAAAGCTGTAACTCTGTGAGATGATTTCACAGAACACAAAGAAGTTTCTCAGAAAGCTTCTTTCTCTTTGTTATTGGAGGATGTTTCCTTTGGCCCTATGGTCTTCAAAGGGATCCGAAATATCTGTTCTCAGATTCCACAGAAATAAGGCTAGCAAAGAGATCCACAAAATACAGTTGTAACTCTGTGAGATGAATTAACAGAACACTAAGCAGTTTCTCAGGAAGCTTCTCTGCATTTTTCATCTGAGGATATTTCCTTTTACACCATAGCCCTCTAAGGGCTTCCAAATATCACTTTGCCAATTCCACAAGAACTGTCTTAGCGAAAGGCTTCTTGAGGGGAAAGCTGTAACTCTGTGAGATGATTTCACAGAACACAAAGAAGTTTCTCAGAAAGCTTCGTTCTCTTTGTTATCGGAAGATATTTCCTTTGGCCCCATAGTCTTCAAAGGGATCCGAAATATCTGTTCTCAGATTCCACAGAAATAAGGCTAGCAAAGAGATCCACGAAATACAGATGTAACTCTGTGAGATGAATTAACAGAACATTAAGCAGTTTCTCAGGAAGCTTCTTTCCAGATTTCATCTGAGGATATTTCCTTTCTCACATAGCCCTCTATGGGCCTCGAAATATCACTTTGCCAATTCCACAAGAACTGTCTTAGCGAAAGGCTTCTTGAGGGGAAAGCTGTAACTCTGTGAGATGATTTCAAAGAACACAAAGAAGTTTCTCAGAAAGCTTCTTTCTCTTTGTTATCGGAGGATATTTCCTTTGGCCCTATGGTCTTCAAAGGGATCCGAAATATCTGTTCTCAGATTCCACAGAAATAAGTCTAGCAAAGAGATCCACGAAATACAGATGTAACTCTGTGAGATGAATTAACAGAACACTAAGCAGTTTCTCAGGATGCTTCCTTCCAGAATTCATCTGAGGATATTTCCTTTTACACCATAGCCCTCTATGGGCTTCCAAATATCACTTTGCCAATTCCACAAGAACTGTCTTAGCGAAAGGCTTCTTGAGGGGAAAGCTGTATCTCTGTGAGATGATTTCACAGAACACAAAGAAGTTTCTCAGAAGGCTTCTTTCTCTTTGTTATTGGAGGATATTTCCTTTGGCCCTATGGTCTTCAAAGGGATCCGAAATATCTGTTCTCAGATTCCACAGAAATAAGGCTAGCAAAGAGATCCACGAAATACAGATGTAACTCTGTGAGATGAATTAACAGAACACTAAGCAGTTTCTCAGAAAGCTTCTTTCCAGATTTCATCTGAGGATATTTCCTTTCTCACATAGCCCTCTATGGGCCTCCAAATATCACTTTGCCAATTCCACAAGAACTGTCTTAGCGAAAGGCTTCTTGAGGGGAAAGCTGTAACTCTGTGAGATGATTTCACAGAACACAAAGAAGTTTCTCAGAAAGCTTCTTTCTCTTTGTTATTGGAGGATATTTCCTTTGGCCCTATGGTCTTCAAAGGGATCCGAAATATCTGTTCTCAGATTCCACAGAAATAAGGCTAGCAAAGAGATCCACGAAATACAGATGTAACTCTGTGAAATGAATTAACAAAACACTAAGCAGTTTCTCAGGAAGCTTCTTTCCAGATTTCATCTGAGGATATTTCCTTTTTCACCATAGCCCTCTATGGGCTTCCAAATATCATTTTGCCAATTCCAAAAGAACTGTCTTAGCGAAAGGCTTCTTGAGGGGAAAGCTGTAACTCTGTGAGATGATTTCACAGAACACAAAGAAGTTTCTCAGAAAGCTTCTTTCTCTTTGTTATCGGAGGCTATTTCCTTTGGCCCTATAGTCTTCAAAGGGATCCGAAATATCTGTTCTCAGATTCCACAGAAATAAGGCTAGCAAAGAGATCCACGAAATACAGTTGTAACTCTGTGAGATGAATTAACAGAACACTAAGCAGTTTCTCAGGAAGCTTCTCTGCATTTTTCATCTGAGGATATTTCCTTTTACACCATAGCCCTCTATGGGCTTCCAAATATCACTTTGCCAATTCCACAAGAACTGTCTTAGCGAAAGGCTTCTTGAGGGGAAAGCTGTAACTCTTTGAGATGATTTCACAGAACACAAAGAAGTTTCTCAGAAAGCTTCGTTCTCTTTGTTATCGGAAGATATTTCCTTTGGCCCCATAGTCTACAAAGGGATCCGAAATATCTGTTCTCAGATTCCACAGAAATAAGGCTAGCAAAGAGATCCACGAAATACAGAGGTAACTCAGTGAGATGAATTAACAGAACACTAAGCAGTTTTTCAGGATGCTTCCTTCCATATTTCATCTGAGGATATTTCCTTTTACACCACAGCCCTCTATGGGCTTCCAAATATCACTTTGCCAATTCCACAAGAACTGTCTTAGCGAAAGGCTTCTTGAGGTGAAAGCTGTAACTCTGTGAGATGATTTCACAGAACACAAAGAAGTTTCTCAGAAAGCTTCTTTCTCTTTGTTATCGGAGGATATTTCCTTTGGCCCTATAGTCTTCAAAGGGATCCGAAATATCTGTTCTCAGATTCCACAGAAATAAGGCTATCAAAGAGATCCACGAAATACAGATGTAACTCTGTAGATGAATTAACAGAACATTAAGCAGTTTCTCAGGAAGCTTCTTTCCAGATTTCATCTGAGGATATTTCCTTTCTCACATAGCCCTCTATGGGCCTCGAAATATCACTTTGCCAATTCCACAAGAACTGTCTTAGCGAAAGGCTTCTTGAGGGGAAAGCTGTAACTCTGTGAGATGATTTCACAGAACACAAAGAAGTTTCTCAGAAAGTTTCTTTCTCTTTGTTATCGGAGGATATTTCCTTTGGCCCTATGGTCTTCAAAGGGATCCGAAATATCTGTTCTCAGATTCCACTGAAATAAGGCTAGCAAAGAGATCCAGGAAATACAGAGGTAAATCTGTGAGATGAATTAACAGAACACTAAGCAGTTTCTCAGGAGGCTTCCTTCCAGATTTCATCTGAGGATATTTCCTTTTTCACTATAGCCCTCTATGGGCTTCCAAATATCACTTTGCCAATTCCACAAGAACTGTCTTAGCGAAAGGCTTCTTGAGGGGAAAGCTGTAACTCTGTGAGATGATTTCACAGAACACAAAGAAGTTTCTCAGAAAGCTTCTTTCTCTTTGTTATCGGAGGATATTTCCTTTGGCCCTATGGTCTTCAAAGGGATCCGAAATATCTGTTCTCAGATTCCACAGAAATAAGGCTAGCAAAGAGATCCACGAAATACAGATGTAACTCTGTGAGATGAATTAACAGAACACTAAGCAGTTTCTCAGTAAGCTTCTTTGCATTTTTCATCTGAGGATATTACCTTTTACACCATAGCCCTCTATGGGCTTCCATATATCACTTTGCCAATTCCACAAGAACTGTCTTAGCGAAAGGCTTTTTGAGGGGAAAGCTGTAACTCTGGGAGATGATTTCACAGAACACAAAGAAGTTTCTCAGAAAGCTTCTTTCTCTTTGTTATCGGAAGATATTTCCTTTGGCCCAATAGTCTTCAAAGGGATCCGAAATATCTGTTCTCAGATTCCACAGAAATAAGGCTAGCAAAGAGATCCACGAAATACAGATGTAACTCTGTGAGATGAATTAACAGAACACTAAGCAGTTTCTCAGGAAGCTTCTTTCCAGATTTCATCTGAGGATATTTCCTTTCTCACATAGCCCTCTATGGGCCTCGAAATATCACTTTGCCAATTCCACAAGAACTGTCTTAGCGAAAGGCTTCTTGAGGGGAAAGCTGTAACTCTGTGAGGTGATTTCACAGAACACAAAGAAGTTTCTCAGAAAGTTTCTTTCTCTTTGTTATCGGAAGATATTTCCTTTGGCCCCATAGTCTTCAAAGGGATCCGAAATATCAGTTCTCAGATTCCACAGAAATAAGGCTAGCAAAGAGATCCACGAAATACAGATGTATCTCTGTGAGATGAATTAACAGAACACTAAGCAGTTTCTCAGGAAGCTTCTTTCCAGATTTCATCTGAGGATATTTCCTTTCTCACATAGCTCTCTATGGGCCTCCAAATATCACTTTGCCAATTCCACAAGAACTGTCTTAGCGAAAGGCTTCTTGAGGGGAAAGCTGTAACTCTGTGAGATGATTTCACAGAACACAAAGAAGTTTCTCAGAAAGCTTCTTTCTCTTTGTTATCGGACGATATTTCCTTTGGCCCTATGGTCTTCAAAGGGATCCGAAATATCTGTTCTCAGATTCCACAGAAATAAGGCTAGCAAAGAGATCCACGAAATAGAGATGTAACTCTTTGAGATTAATTAAGAGAACACTAAGCAGTTTCTCAGGAAGCTTCTTTCCAGATTTCATCTGAGGATATTTCCTTTTTCACCGTAGCCCTCTATGGGCTTCCAAATATCACTTTGCCAATTCCACAAGAACTGTCCTAGCGAAAGGCTTCTTGATGGGAAAGCTGTAACTCTGTGAGATGATTTCACAGAACACAAAGAAGTTTCTCAGAAAGCTTCTTTCTCTTTGTTATCGGAGGATATTTCCTTTGGCCCTATGGTCTTCAAAGGGATCCGAAATATCTGTTCTCAGATTTCACAGATATAAGGCTAGAAAAGAGATCCACGAAATACAGATGTAACTCGGTGAGATGAATTAACAGAACACTAAGCAGTTTCTCAGGAAGCTTCTTTCCAGATTTCATCTGAGGATATTTCCTTTTACACCATAGCCGTCTATGGGCTTCCAAATATCACTTTGCCAATTCCACAAGAACTGTCTTAGCGAAAGGCTTCTTGAGGGGAAAGCTGTAACTCTGTGAGATGATTTCACAGAACACAAAGAAGTTTCTCAGAAAGCTTCTTTCTCTTTGTTATCGGAGGATATTTCCTTTGGCCCTATGGTCTTCTAAGGGATCCGAAATATCTGTTCTCAGATTCCACAGAAATAAGTCTAGCAAAGAGATCCATGAAATACAGATGTAACTCTGTGAGATGAATTAACAGAACACTAAGCAGTTTCTCAGGAAGCTTCTTTCCAGATTACGTCTGAGGATATTTCCTTTCTCACATAGACCTCTATGGGCCTCCAAATATCACTTTGCCAATTCCACAAGAACTGTCTTAGCGAAAGGCTTCTTGAGGGGAAAGCTGTAACTCTGTGAGATGATTTCACAGAACACAAAGAAGTTTCTCAGAAAGCTTCTTTCTCTTTGTTATCGGAGGATATTTACTCTTGCCCTATGGTCTTCAAAGGGATCCGAAATATCTGTTCTCAGATTCCACAGAAATAAGGCTAGCAAAGAGATCCATGAAATACAGATGTAACTCTGTGAGATGAATTAACAGAACACTAAGCAGTTTCTCAGGAAGCTTCTTTCCAGATTTCATCTGAGGATAATTCCTTTCTCACCATAGCCCTCTATAGTCTTCCAAATATCACTTTGCCAATTCCACAAGAATTGTCTTAGGGAAAGGCTTCTTGAGGGGAAAGCTGTAACTCTGTGAGATGATTTCACAGAACGCAAAGAAGTTTCTCAGAAAGCCTCTTTCTCTTTTTTATCGGAGGATATTTCCTTTGGCCCTATAGTCTTCAAAGGGATCCGAAATATCTGTTCTCAGATTCCACAGAAATAAGGCTAGCAAAGAGATCCACGAAATACAGATGTAACTCTGTGAGAAGAATTAACAGAACACTAAGCAGTTTCTCAGGAAGCTTCTTTCCAGATTTCATCTGAGGATATTTCCTTTCTCACCATAGCCCTCTCTGGGCTTCCAAATATCACTTTGCCAATTCCACAAGAACTGTCTTAGCGAAAGGCTTCTTGAGGGGAAAGCTGTAACTCTGTGAGATGATTTCACAGAACACAAAGAAGTTTCTCAGAAAGCTTCTTTCTCTTTGTTATCGGAGGATATTTCCTTTGGCCCTATAGTATTCAAAGGGATCAGAAATATCTGTTCTCAGATTCCACAGAAATAAGGCTAGCAAAGAAATCCACGAAATACATACGTAACTCTGTGAGATGAATTAACAGAACACTAAGCAGTTTCTCAGGAAGCTTCTTTCCAGATTTCATCTGAGGATATTTCCTTTCTCACCATAGCCCCCTATGGGCTTCCAAATATCAATTTGCCAATTCCACAAGAACTGTCTTAGCGAAAGGCTTCTTGAGGGGAAAGCTGTAACTCTGTGAGATGATTTCACAGAACACAAAGAAGTTTCTCAGAAAGCTTCTTTCTCTTTGTTATCGGAGGATATTTCCTTTGGCCCCATAGTCTTCAAAGGGATCCGAAATATCTGTTCTCAGATTCCACAGAAATAAGGCTAGCAAAGAGATCCACGAAATACAGATGTAACTCTGTGAGATGAATTAGCAGAACACTAAGCAGTTTCTCAGGAAGCTTCTTGCCAGATTTCATCTGAGGATATTTCCTTTCTCACATAGCCCTCTATGGGCCTCCAAATATCACTTTTCCAATTCCACAAGAACTGTCTTAGCGAAAGGCTTCTTGAGGGGAAAGCTGTAACTCTGTGAGATGATCTCACAGAACACAAAGAAGTTTCTCAGAAAGCTTATTTCTCTTTGTAATCTGAGGACATTTCCTTTGGCCCAATGGTCTTCAAAGGGATCCGAAATATCTGTTCTCAGATTCCACAGAAATTAGGCTAGCAAACAGATCCCCGAAATACAGATGTATCTCTGTGAGATGAATTAACAGAACACTAAGCAGTTTCTCAGGAAGCTTCTTTCCAGATTTCATCTGAGGATATTTCCTTTTTCACCTTAGCCCTCTATTGGCTTCCAAATATCACTTTGCCAATTCCACGAGACATGTCTTAGCGAAAGGCTTCTTGAGGGGAAAGCTGTATCTCTGTGAGATGATTTCACACAACACAAAGAAGTTTCTAAGAAAGCTTCTTTCTCTTTGTTATCGGAGGATATTTCCTTTGGCCCTATAGTCTTCAAAGGGATCCGAAATATCTGTTCTCAGACTCGATCGAAATAAAGCTATCAAAGAGATCCACGAAATTCCGATGTATCTCTGTGAGATGAATTAACAGAACACTAAGCATTTTCTCAGGAAGCTTCTTTCCAGATTTCATCTGAGGATATTTCCTTTTACACCATAGCCTTCTAGGGGCTTCCAAATATCACTTTGCCAATTCCACAAGAACTGTCTTAGCGAAAGGCTTCTTGAGGGGAAAGCTGTAACTCTGTGAGATGATTTCACAGAACACAAAGAAGTTTCTCAGAAAGCTTCTTTCTCTTTGTTATCGGAGGATATTTCCTTTGGCCCTATGGTCTTCTAAGGGATCCGAAATATCTGTTCTCAGATTCCACAGAAATAAGTCTAGCAAAGAGATCCACGAAATACAGATGTAACTCTGTGAGATGAATTAACAGAACACTAAGCAGTTTCTCAGGAAGCTTCTTTCCAGATTACGTCTGAGGATATTTCCTTTCTCACATAGCCCTCTATGGGCCTCCAAATATCACTTTGCCAATTCCACAAGAACTGTCTTAGCGAAAGGCTTCTTGAGGGGAAAGCTGTAACTCTGTGAGATGATTTCACAGAACACAAAGAAGTTTCTCAGAAAGCTTCTTTCTCTATGTTATCGGAGGATATTTCCTTTGGCCCAATGGTCTTCAAAGGGATCCGAAATATCTGTTCTCAGATTCCACAGAAATAAGGCTAACAGAGAGATCCACGAAATACAGATGTAACTCTGTGAGATGAATTAAGAGAACTCTAAGCAGTTTCTCAGGAAGCTTCTTTCCAGATTTCATCTGAGGATATTTCCTTTCTCACCATAGCCCTCTATGGGCTTCCAAATATCACTTTGCCAATTTCACAAGAACTGTCTTAGCGAAAGGCTCCTTGAGGGGAAAGCTGTAACTCTGTGAGATGATTTCACAGAACACAAAGAAGTTTCTCAGAAAGCTTCTTTCTCTTTGTTATCGGAAGATATTTCCTTTGGCCCCATTGTCTTCAAAGGGATCCGAAATATCTGTTCTCAGATTCCACAGAAATAAGGCTAGCAAAGAGATCCACGAAATACAGATGTAACTCTGTGAGATGAATTAACAGAACACTAAGCAGTTTCTCAGGAAGCTTCTTTCCAGATTTCATCTGAGGCTATTTCCTTTCTCACATAGCCCTCTATGGGCCTCCAAATATCACTTTGCCAATTCCACAAGAACTGTCTTTGCGAAAGGCTTCTTGAGGGGAAAGCTGTAACTCTGTGAGATGATTTCACAGAACACAAAGAAGTTTCTCAGAAAGCTTCTTTCTCTTTGTTATCGGAGGATATTTCCTTTGGCCCAATGGACGTCAAAGGGATCCGAAATATCTGTTCTCAGATTCCACATAAATAAGGCTAGCAAAGAGATCCACGAAATACAGATGTAAATCTGTGAGATGAATTAACAGAACACTAAGCAGTTTCTCAGGAAGCTTCTTTGCAGATTTCTTCTGAGGATATTTCCTTTTACACCATAGCCCTCTATGGGCTTCCAAATATCTCTTTGCCAATTCCACAAGAACTGTCTTAGCGAAAGGCTTCTTGAGGGGAAAGCTGTAACTCTGTGAGATGATTTCACAGAACACAAAGAAGTTTCTCAGAAAGCTTCTTTCTCTTTGTTATCAGAGGATATTTCCTTTGGCCCTATAGTCTTCAAAGGGATCCGAAATATCTGTTCTCAGATTCCACCGAAATAAGGCTAGCAAAGATATCCACGAAATTCCGATGTAACTCTGTAAGATGAATTAACAGAACACTAAGCAGTTTCTCAGGAAGCTTCTTTCCAGATTTCATCTGAGGATATTTCCTTTTACACCATAGCCTTCTAGGGGCTTCCAAATATCACTTTCCCAATTCCACAAGAACTGTCTTAGCGAAAGGCTTCTTGAGGGGAAAGCTGTAACTCTGTGAGATGATTTCACAGAACACAAAGAAGTTTCTCAGAAAGCTTCTTTCTCTTTGTTATCGGAGGATATTTCCTTTGGCCCTATGGTCTTCAAAGGGATCCGAAATATCTGATCTCAGATTCCACAGAAATAAGGCAAGTAGAGAGATCCGCGAAATACTGATGTAATTCTGTTTGATGAATTAAGAGAACTCTAAGCAGTTTCTCAGGAAGCTTCTTTCCAGATTTCATCTGAGGATATTTCCTTTCTCACCATAGCCCTCTATGGGCTTCCAAATATCACTTTGCCAATTCCACAAGAACTGTCTTAGCGAAAGGCTTCTTGAGGGGAAAGCTGTAACTCTGTGAGATGATATCACAGAACACAAAGAAGTTTCTCAGAAAGCTTCTTCTCTTTGTTATCGGAGGATATATCCTTTGGCCCTATGGTCTTCAAAGGGATCCGAAATATCTGTTCTCAGATTCCACAGAAATAAGGCTAGCAAAGAGATCCACGAAATACAGATGTAACCCTGTGAGATGAATTAACAGAACACTAATCAGTTTCTCAGGAAGCTTCTTTCCAGATTTCATCTGAGGATATTTCCTTTTTCACCATAGCCCCCTATGGGCTTCCAAATATCACTTTGCCAATTCCACAAGAACTCTCTTAGCGAAAGGCTTCTTGAGGGGAAAGCTGTAACTCTGTGAGATGATTTCACAGAACACAAAGAAGTTTCTCAGAAAGCTTCTTTCTCTTTGTTATCGGAGGATATTTCCTTTGGCCCTATGGTCTTCAAAGGGATCCGAAATATCTGTTCTCAGATTCCACAGAAATAAGGCTAGCAAAGAGATCCACGAAATACAGATGTAACTCTGTGAGATGAATTAACAGAACACTAAGCAGTTTCTCAGGAAGCTTCTTTGCAGATTTCCTCTGAGGATATTTCCTTTTACACCATAGCCCTCTATGGGCTTCCAAATATCACTTTGCCAATTCCACCAGAACTGTCTTAGCGAAAGGCTTCTTGAGGGGAAAGCTGTAACTCTGTGAGATGATTTCACAGAACACAGAGAAGTTTCTCAGAAAGCTTCTTTCTCTTTGTTATCGGAGGATATTTCCTTTGGCCCAATGGACGTCAAAGGGATCCGAAATATCTGTTCTCAGATTCCACATAAATAAGGCTAGCAAAGAGATCCACGAAATACAGATGTAAATCTGTGAGATGAATTAACAGAACACTAAGCAGTTTCTCAGGAAGCTTCTTTGCAGATTTCTTCTGAGGATATTTCCTTTTACACCATAGCCCTCTATGGGCTTCCAAATATCACTTTGCCAATTCCACAAGAACTGTCTTAGCGAAAGGCTTCTTGAGGAGAAAGCTGTAACTCTGTGAGATGATTTCACAGAACACAAAGAAGTTTCTCAGAAAGCTTCTTTCTCTTTGTTATCAGAGGATATTACCTTTGGCCCTATAGTCTTCAAAGGGATCCGAAATATCTGTTCTCAGATTCCACCGAAATAAGGCTAGCAAAGATATCCACGAAATTCCGATGTAACTCTGTGAGATGAATTAACAGAACACTAAGCAGTTTCTCAGGAAGCTTCTTTCCAGATTTCATCTGAGGATATTTCCTTTTACACCATAGCCTTCTAGGGGCTTCCAAATATCACTTTCCCAATTCCACAAGAACTGTCTTAGCGAAAGGCTTCTTGAGGGGAAAGCTGTAACTCTGTGAGATGATTTCACAGAACACAAAGAAGTTTCTCAGAAAGCTTCTTTCTCTTTGTTATCGGAGGATATTTCCTTTGGCCCTATGGTCTTCAAAGGGATCCGAAATATCTGATCTCAGATTCCACAGAAATAAGGCAAGTAGAGAGATCCGCGAAATACTGATGTAATTCTGTTTGATGAATTAAGAGAACTCTAAGCAGTTTCTCAGGAAGCTTCTTTCCAGATTTCATCTGAGGATATTTCCTTTCTCACCATAGCCCTCTATGGGCTTCCAAATATCACTTTGCCAATTCCACAAGAACTGTCTTAGCGAAAGGCTTCTTGAGGGGAAAGCTGTAACTCTGTGAGATGATATCACAGAACACAAAGAAGTTTCTCAGAAAGCTTCTTCTCTTTGTTATCGGAGGATATATCCTTTGGCCCTATGGTCTTCAAAGGGATCCGAAATATCTGTTCTCAGATTCCACAGAAATAAGGCTAGCAAAGAGATCCACGAAATACAGATGTAACCCTGTGAGATGAATTAACAGAACACTAATCAGTTTCTCAGGAAGCTTCTTTCCAGATTTCATCTGAGGATATTTCCTTTTTCACCATAGCCCTCTATGGGCTTCCAAATATCACTTTGCCAATTCCACAAGAACTCTCTTAGCGAAAGGCTTCTTGAGGGGAAAGCTGTAACTCTGTGAGATGATTTCACAGAACACAAAGAAGTTTCTCAGAAAGCTTCTTTCTCTTTGTTATCGGAGGATATTTCCTTTGGCCCTATGGTCTTCAAAGGGATCCGAAATATCTGTTCTCAGATTCCACAGAAATAAGGCTAGCAAAGAGATCCACGAAATACAGATGTAACTCTGTGAGATGAATTAACAGAACACTAAGCAGTTTCTCAGGAAGCTTCTTTGCAGATTTCCTCTGAGGATATTTCCTTTTACACCATAGCCCTCTATGGGCTTCCAAATATCACTTTGCCAATTCCACCAGAACTGTCTTAGCGAAAGGCTTCTTGAGGGGAAAGCTGTAACTCTGTGAGATGATTTCACACAACACAAAGAAGTTTCTCAGAAATCTTCTTTCTCTTTGTTATTGGAGGATATTTCCTTTGGCCCTATGGTCTTCATAGGGATCCTAAATATCTGTTCTCAGATTCCACAGAAATAAGTCTAGCAAAGAGATCCACGAAATACAGATGTAACTCTGTGAGATGAATTAACAGAACACTAAGCAGTTTCTCAGGAAGCTTCTTTCCAGATTTCATCTGAGGATATTTCCTTTCTCACCATAGCTCTCTATGGGATTCCAAATATCACTTTGCCAATTCCACAAGAACTGTCTTAGCGAAAGGCTTCTTGAGGGGAAAGCTGTAACTCTGTGAGATGATTTCACAGAACACAAAGAAGTTTCTCAGAAAGCTTCTTTCTCTTTGTTATCGGAGCATATTTCCTTTGGCCCAATGGACTTCAAAGGGATCCGAAATATCTGTTCTCAGATTCCACATAAATAAGGCTAGCAAAGAGATCCACGAAATACAGATGTAACTCTGTGAGATGAATTAACAGAACACTAAGCAGTTTCTCAGGAAGCTTCTTTGCAGATTTCATCTGAGGATATTTCCTTTTACACCATAGCCCTCTATGGGCTTCCAAATATCACTTTGCCAATTCCACAAGAACTGTCTTAGCGAAAGGCTTCTTGAGGGGAAAGCTGTAACTCTGTGAGATGATTTCACAGAACACAAAGAAGTTTCTCAGAAAGCTTCTTTCTCTTTGTTATCGGAAGATATTTCCTTTGGCCCCTCAGTCTTCAACGGGATCCGAAATATCTGTTCTCAGATTCCACAGATATAAGGCTAGCAAAGAGATCCACG
Organism: Macaca nemestrina; assembly: GCF_043159975.1. NCBI lineage: Eukaryota > Metazoa > Chordata > Mammalia > Primates > Cercopithecidae > Macaca > Macaca nemestrina. The sequence goes on along the minus strand of NC_092138.1, from coordinate 95,185,090 downwards.
AAATACAGATGTAACTCTGTGAGATGAATTAACAGAACACTAAGCAGTTTCTCAGGAAGCTTCTTTCCAGATTACGTCTGAGGATATTTCCTTTCTCACATAGCCCTCTATGGGCCTCCAAATATCATTTTGCAAATTCCACAAGAACTCTCTTAGCGAAAGGCTTCTTGAGGGGAAAGCTGTAACTCTGTGAGATGATTTCACAGAACACAAAGAAGTTTCTCAGAAAGCTTCTTTCTCTTTGTTATCGGAGGATATTTCCTTTGGCCCTATAGTCTTCAAAGGGATCGGAAATATCGGTTCTCAGATTCCACCGAAATAACGCTAGCAAAGATATCCACGAAATTGCGATGTAACTCTGTGAGATGAATTAACAGAACACTAAGCAGTTTCTCAGGAAGCTTCTTTCCAGATTTCATCTGAGGATACTTCCTTTTACACCATAGCCTTCTAGGGGCTTCCAAATATCACTTTCCCAATTCCACAAGAACTGTCTTAGCGAAAGGCTTCTGGAGGGGAAAGCTGTAACTCTGTGAGATGATTTCACAGAACACAAAGAAGTTTCTCAGAAAGCTTCTTTCTCTTTGTTATCGGAGGATATTTCCTTTGGCCCTATGGTCTTCAAAGGGATCCGAAATATATGTTCTCAGATTCCACAGAAATAAGGCTAACAGAGAGATCCACGAAATACAGATGTAATTCTGTTTGATGAATTAAGAGAACTCTAAGCAGTTTCTCAGGAAGCTTCTTTCCAGATTTCATCTGAGGATATTTCCTTTCTCACCATAGCCCTCTATGGGCTTCCAAATATCACTTTGCCAATTCCACAAGAACTCTCTTAGCGAAAGGCTTCTTGAGGGGAAAGCTGTAACTCTGTGAGATGATATCACAGAACACAAAGAAGTTTCTCAGAAAGCTTCTTTCTCTTTTTTATCGGAGGATATTTCCTTTGGCCCTATAGTCTTCAAAGGGATCTGAAATATCTGTTCTCAGATTCCACAGAAATAAGGCTAGCAAAGAGATCCACGAAATACATATGTAACTCTGTGAGATGAATTAACAGAACACTAAGCAGTTTCTCAGGAAGCTTCTTTCCAGATTTCATCTGAGGATATTTCCTTTTTCACCTTAGCCCTCTATGGCCTTCCAAATATCACTTTGCCAATTCCAGGAGAACTGTCTTAGCAAAGGCTTCTTGAGGGGAAAGCTGTAACTCTGTGAGATGATTTCACAGAACACAAAGAAGTTTCTCAGAAAGCTTCTTCTCTTTGTTATCGGAGGATATATCCTTTGGCCCTATGGTCTTCAAAGGGATCCGAAATATCTGTTCTCAGATTCCACAGAAATAAGGCTAGCAAAGAGATCCACGAAATACAGATGTAACTCTGTGAGAAGAATTAACCGAACACTAAGCAGTTTCTCAGGAAGCTTCTTTCCAGATTTCATCTGAGGATATTTCCTTTCTCACCATAGCCCTCTATGGGCTTCCAAATATCACTTTGCCAATTCCACAAGAACTGTCTTAGCGAAAGGCTTCTTGAGGGAAAAGCTGTAACTCTGTGAGATGATTTCACAGAACACAAAGAAGTTTCTCAGAAAGCTTCTTTCTCTTTGTTATCGGAGGATATTTCCTTTGGCCCTGTGGTCTTCAAAGGGATCCGAAATATCTGTTCTCAGATTCCACAGAAATAAGTCTAGCAAAGAGATCCACGAAATACAGATGTAACTCTGTGAGATGAATTAACAGAACACTAAGCAGTTTCTCAGGAAGCTTCTTTCCAGATTTCATCTGAGGATATTTCCTTTTTCACCATAGCCCTCTATGGGCTTCCAAATATCACTTTGCCAATTCCACAAGAACTCTCTTAGCGAAAGGCTTCTTGAGGGGAAAGCTGTAACTCTGTGAGATGATTTCACAGAACACAAAGAAGTTTCTCAGAAAGCTTCTTTCTCTTTGTTATCGGAGGATATTTCCTTTGGCCAATGGTCTTCAAAGGGATCCGAAATATCTGTTCTCAGATTCCACAGAAATAAGGCTAGCAAAGAGATCCACGAAATACAGATGTAACTCTGTGGTTTGAATTAAGAGAACACTAAGCAGTTTCTCAGGAAGCTTCTTTCCAGATTTCATCTGAGGATATTTCCTTTCTCACCATAGCTCTCTATGGGATTCCAAATATCACTTTGCCAATTCCACAAGAACTGTCTTAGCGAAAGGCTTCTTGAGGGGAAAGCTGTAACTCTGTGAGATGATTTCACAGAACACAAAGAAGTTTCTCAGAAAGCTTCTTTCTCTTTGTTATCGGAGGATATTTCCTTTGGCCCAATGGTCTTCAAAGGGATCGGAAATATCTGTTCTCAGATTCCACAGAAATAAGTCTAGCAAAGAGATGCACGAAATACAGATGTAACTCTGTGAGATGAATTAACAGAACACTAAGCAGTTTCTCAGGAAGCTTCTTTCCAGATTTCATCTGAGGATATTTCCTTTGTCACCATAGCCCTCTATGGGCTTCCAAATATCACTTTGCCAATTCCAAAGAACTGACTTAGAGAAAGGCTTCTTGAGGGGAAAGCTGTAACTCTTTGAGATGATTTCACAGAACACAAAGAAGTTTCTCAGAAAGCTTCTTTCTCTTTGTTATCGGAAGATATTTCCTTTGGCCCCATTGTCTTCAAAGGGATCCGAAATATCTGTTCTCAGATTCCACAGAAATAAGGCTAGCAAAGAGATCCACGAAATACAGATGTAACTCTGTGAGATGAATTAACAGAACACTAAGCACTTTCTCAGGAAGCTTCTTTCCAGATTTCATCTGAGGATATTTCCTTTCTCACATAGCCCTCTATGGGCCTCCAAATATCACTTTGCCAATTCCACAAGAACTGTCTTAGAGAAAGGCTTCTTGAGGGGAAAGCTGTAACTCTGTGAGATGATTTCACAGAACACAAAGAAGTTTCTCAGAAAGCTTCTTTCTCTTTGTTATCGGAGCATATTTCCTTTGGCCCAATGGACTTCAAAGGGATCCGAAATATCTGTTCTCAGATTCCACATAAATAAGGCTAGCAAAGAGATCCACGAAATACAGATGTAACTCTGTGAGATGAATTAACAGAACACTAAGCAGTTTCTCAGGAAGCTTCTTTGCAGATTTCATCTGAGGATATTTCCTTTTACACCATAGCCCTCTATGGGCTTCCAAATATCACTTTGCCAATTCCACAAGAACTGTCTTAGCGAAAGGCTTCTTGAGGGGAAAGCTGTAACTCTGTGAGATGATTTCACAGAACACAAAGAAGTTTCTCAGAAAGCTTCTTTCTCTTTGTTATCGGAAGATATTTCCTTTGGCCCCACAGTCTTCAACGGGATCCGAAATATCTGTTCTCAGATTCCACAGAAATAAGGCTAGCAAAGAGATCCACGAAATACAGATGTAACTCTGTGAGATGAATTAACAGAACACTAAGCAGTTTCTCAGGAAGCTTCTTTCCAGATTACGTCTGAGGATATTTCCTTTCTCACATAGCCCTGTATGGGCCTCCAAATATCACTTTGCAAATTCCACAAGAACTCTCTTAGCGAAAGGCTTCTTGAGGGGAAAGCTGTAACTCTGTGAGATGATTTCACAGAACATAAAGAAGTTTCTCAGATAGCTTCTTTCTCTTTGTTATCGGAGGATATTTCCTTTGGCCCTATAGTCTTCAAAGGGATCGGAAATATCTGTTCTCAGATTCCACCGAAATAAGGCTAGCAAAGATATCCACGAAATTGCGATGAAAGTCTGTGAGATGAATTAACAGAACACTAAGCAGTTTCTCAGGAAGCTTCTTTCCAGATTTCATCTGAGGATACTTCCTTTTACACCATAGCCTTCTAGGGGCTTCCAAATATCACTTTGCCAATTCCAGGAGAACTGTCTTAGCAAAGGCTTCTTGAGGGGAAAGCTGTAACTCTGTGAGATGATTTCACAGAACACAAAGAAGTTTCTCAGAAAGCTTCTTCTCTTTGTTATCGGAGGATATATCCTTTGGCCCTATGGTCTTCAAAGGGATCCGAAATATCTGTTCTCAGATTCCACAGAAATAAGGCTAGCAAAGAGATCCACGAAATACAGATGTAACTCTGTGAGAAGAATTAACCGAACACTAAGCAGTTTCTCAGGAAGCTTCTTTCCAGATTTCATCTGAGGATATTTCCTTTCTCACCATAGCCCTCTATGGGCTTCCAAATATCACTTTTCCAATTCCACAAGAACTGTCTTAGCGAAAGGCTTCTTGAGGGGAAAGCTGTAACTCTGTGAGATGATTTCACAGAACACAAAGAAGTTTCTCAGAAAGCTTCTTTCTCTTTGTTATTGGAGGATATTTCCTTTGGCCCTATAGTCTTCAAAGGGATCCGAAATATCTGTTCTCAGATTCCACAGAAATAAGTCTAGCAAAGAGATGCACGAAATACAGATGTAACTCTGTGAGATGAATTAACAGAACACTAAGCAGTTTCTCAGGAAGCTTCTTTCCAGATTTCATCTGAGGATATTTCCTTTGTCACCATAGCCCTCTATGGGCTTCCAAATATCACTTTGCCAATTCCAAAGAACTGACTTAGAGAAAGGCTTCTTGAGGGGAAAGCTGTAACTCTTTGAGATGATTTCACAGAACACAAAGAAGTTTCTCAGAAAGCTTCTTTCTCTTTGTTATCGGAAGATATTTCCTTTGGCCCCATTGTCTTCAAAGGGATCCGAAATATCTGTTCTCAGATTCCACAGAAATAAGGCTAGCAAAGAGATCCACGAAATACAGATGTAACTCTGTGAGATGAATTAACAGAACACTAAGCACTTTCTCAGGAAGCTTCTTTCCAGATTTCATCTGAGGATATTTCCTTTCTCACATAGCCCTCTATGGGCCTCCAAATATCACTTTGCCAATTCCACAAGAACTGTCTTAGAGAAAGGCTTCTTGAGGGGAAAGCTGTAACTCTGTGAGATGATTTCACAGAACACAAAGAAGTTTCTCAGAAAGCTTCTTTCTCTTTGTTATCGGAGCATATTTCCTTTGGCCCAATGGACTTCAAAGGGATCCGAAATATCTGTTCTCAGATTCCACATAAATAAGGCTAGCAAAGAGATCCACGAAATACAGATGTAACTCTGTGAGATGAATTAACAGAACACTAAGCAGTTTCTCAGGAAGCTTCTTTGCAGATTTCATCTGAGGATATTTCCTTTTACACCATAGCCCTCTATGGGCTTCCAAATATCACTTTGCCAATTCCACAAGAACTGTCTTAGCGAAAGGCTTCTTGAGGGGAAAGCTGTAACTCTGTGAGATGATTTCACAGAACACAAAGAAGTTTCTCAGAAAGCTTCTTTCTCTTTGTTATCGAAAGATATTTCCTTTGGCCCCACAGTCTTCAACGGGATCCGAAATATCTGTTCTCAGATTCCACAGAAATAAGGCTAGCAAAGAGATCCACGAAATACAGATGTAACTCTGTGAGATGAATTAACAGAACACTAAGCAGTTTCTCAGGAAGCTTCTTTCCAGATTACGTCTGAGGATATTTCCTTTCTCACATAGCCCTCTATGGGCCTCCAAATATCACTTTGCAAATTCCACAAGAACTCTCTTAGCGAAAGGCTTCTTGAGGGGAAAGCTGTAACTCTGTGAGATGATTTCACAGAACATAAAGAAGTTTCTCAGAAAGCTTCTTTCTCTTTGTTATCGGAGGATATTTCCTTTGGCCCTATAGTCTTCAAAGGGATCGGAAATATCTGTTCTCAGATTCCACCGAAATAAGGCTAGCAAAGATATCCACGAAATTGCGATGAAACTCTGTGAGATGAATTAACAGAACACTAAGCAGTTTCTCAGGAAGCTTCTTTCCAGATTTCATCTGAGGATACTTCCTTTTACACCATAGCCTTCTAGGGGCTTCCAAATATCACTTTCCCAATTCCACAAGAACTGTCTTAGCGAAAGGCTTCTGGAGGGGAAAGCTGTAACTCTGTGAGATGATTTCACAGAACACAAAGAAGTTTCTCAGAAAGCTTCTTTCTCTTTGTTATCGGAGGATATTTCCTTTGGCCCTATTGTCTTCAAAGGGATCCGAAATATATGTTCTCAGATTCCACAGAAATAAGGCTAACAGAGAGATCCACGAAATACAGATGTAATTCTGTTTGATGAATTAAGAGAACTCTAAGCAGTTTCTCAGGAAGCTTCTTTCCAGATTTCATCTGAGGATATTTCCTTTCTCACCATAGCCCTCTATGGGCTTCCAAATATCACTTTGCCAATTCCACAAGAACTGTCTTAGCGAAAGGCTTCTTGAGGGGAAAGCTGTAACTCTGTGAGATGATATCACAGAACACAAAGAAGTTTCTCAGAAAGCTTCTTTCTCTTTTTTATCGGAGGATATTTCCTTTGGCCCTATAGTCTTCAAAGGGATCCGAAATATCTGTTCTCAGATTCCACAGAAATAAGGCTAGCAAAGAGATCCACGAAATACATATGTAACTCTGTGAGATGAATTAACAGAACACTAAGCAGTTTCTCAGGAAGCTTCTTTCCAGATTTCATCTGAGGATATTTCCTTTTTCACCTTAGCCCTCTATGGGCTTCCAAATATCACTTTGCCAATTCCAGGAGAACTGTCTTAGCAAAGGCTTCTTGAGGGGAAAGCTGTAACTCTGTGAGATGATTTCACAGAACACAAAGAAGTTTCTCAGAAAGCTTCTTCTCTTTGTTATCGGAGGATATATCCTTTGGCCCTATGGTCTTCAAAGGGATCCGAAATATCTGTTCTCAGATTCCACAGAAATAAGGCTAGCAAAGAGATCCACGAAATACAGATGTAACTCTGTGAGAAGAATTAACCGAACACTAAGCAGTTTCTCAGGAAGCTTCTTTCCAGATTTCATCTGAGGATATTTCCTTTCTCACCATAGCCCTCTATGGGCTTCCAAATATCACTTTTCCAATTCCACAAGAACTGTCTTAGCGAAAGGCTTCTTGAGGGGAAAGCTGTAACTCTGTGAGATGATTTCACAGAACACAAAGAAGTTTCTCAGAAAGCTTCTTTCTCTTTGTTATCGGAGGATATTTCCTTTGGCCCTATAGTCTTCAAAGGGATCCGAAATATCTGTTCTCAGATTCCACAGAAATAAGGCTAGCAAAGAGATCCACGAAATACATATGTAACTCTGTGAGATGAATTAACATAATACTAAGCAGTTTCTCAGGAAGCATCTTTCCAGATTTCATATGAGGTTATTTCCTTTTTCACCATAGCCCTCATTGGGCTTCCAAATATCACTTTGCCAATTCCACAAGAACTGTCTTAGCGAAAGGCTTCTTGAGGGGAAAGCTGTAACTCTGTGAGATGATTTCACAGAACACAAAGAAGTTTCTCAGAAAGCTTCTTTCTATTTGTTATCGGAGGATATTTCCTTTGGCCCTATGGTCTTCAAAGGGATCCGAAATATCTGTTCTCAGATTCCACAGAAATAAGTCTAGCAAAGAGATCCACGAAATACAGATGTAACTCTGTGAGATGAATTAACAGAACACTAATCAGTTTCTCAGGAAGCTTCTTTCCAGATTTCATCTGAGGATATTTCCTTTTTCAACATAGCCCTCTATGGGCTTCCAAATATCACTTTGCCAATTCCACAAGAACTCTCTTAGCGAAAGGCTTCTTGAGGGGAAAGCTGTAACTCTGTGAGATGATTTCACAGAACACAAAGAAGTTTCTCAGAAAGCTTCTTTCTCTTTGTTATCGGAGGATATTTCCTTTGGCCCAATGGTCTTCAAAGGGATCCGAAATATCTGTTCTCAGATTCCACAGAAATAAGGCTAGCTAAGAGATCCACGAAATACAGATGTAACTCTGTGATTTGAATTAAGAGAACACTAAGCAGTTTCTCAGGAAGCTTCTTTCCAGATTTCATCTGAGGATATTTCCTTTCTCACCATAGCTCTCTATGGGCTTCCAAATATCACTTTGCCAATTCCACAAGAACTGTCTTAGCGAAAGGCTTCTTGAGGGGAAAGCTGTAACTCTGTGAGATGATTTCACAGAACACAAAGAAGTTTCTCAGAAAGCTTCTTTCTCTTTGTTATCGGAGGATATTTCCTTTGGCCCTATGGTCTTCAAAGGGATCGGAAATATCTGTTCTCAGATTCCACAGAAATAAGGCTACCAAAGAGATGCACGAAATACAGATGTATCTCTGTGAGATGAATTAACAGAACACTAAGCAGTTTCTCAGGAAGCTTCTTTCCAGATTTCATCTGAGGATATTTCCTTTGTCACCATAGCCCTCTATGGGCTTCCAAATATCACTTTGCCAATTCCAAAGAAATGACTTAGAGAAAGGCTTCTTGAGGGGAAGGCTGTAACTCTGTGAGATGATTTCACAGAACACAAAGAAGTTTCTCAGAAAGCTTCTTTCTCTTTGTTATCGGAAGATATTTCCTTTGGCCCCATTGTCTTCAAAGGGATCCGAAATATCTGTTCTCAGATTCCACAGAAATAAGGATAGCAAAGAGATCCACGAAATACAGATGTAACTCTGTGAGATGAATTAACAGAACACTAAGCAGTTTCTCAGGAAGCTTCTTTCCAGATTTCATCTGAGGATATTTCCTTTCTCACCATAGCCCTCTATGGGGTTCCAAATATCACTTTGCCAATTCCACAAGAACTGTCTTAGCGAAAGGCTTCTTGAGGGGAAAGCTGTATCTCTGTGAGATGATATCACAGAACACAAAGAAGTTTCTCAGAAAGCTTCTTTCTCTTTTTTATCGGAGGATATTTCCTTTGGCCCTATAGTCTTCAAAGGGATCCGAAATATCTGTTCTCAGATTCCACAGAAATAAGGCTAGCAAAGAGATCCACGAAATACATATGTAACTCTGTGAGATGAATTAACAGAACACTAAGCAGTTTCTCAGGAAGCTTCTTTCCAGATTTCATCTGAGGATATTTCCTTTCTCACATAGCCCTCTATGGGCCTCCAAATATCACTTTGCCAATTCCACAAGAACTGTCTTAGCGAAAGGCTTCTTGAGGGGAAAGCTGTAACTCTGTGAGATGATTTCACAGAACACAAAGAAGTTTCTCAGAAAGCTTTTTTCTCTTTGTTATCGGATTATATTTCCTTTGGCCCAATGGACTTCAAAGGGATCCGAAATATCTGTTCTCAGATTCCACAGAAATAAGGCTAGCAAAGAGATCCACGAAATACAGATGTAACTCTGTGAGATGAATTAACAGAACACTAAGCAGTTTCTCAGGAAGCTTCTTTGCAGATTTCATCTAAGGATATTTCCTTTTACACCATAGCCCTCTATGGGCTTCCAAATATCACTTTGCCAATTCCACAAGAACTGTCTTAGCGAAAGGCTTCTTGAGGGGAAAGCTGTAACTCTGTGAGATGATTTCACAGAACACAAAGAAGTTTCTCAGAAAGCTTCTTTCTCTTTGTTATCGGAAGATATTTCCTTTGGCCCCACAGTCTTCAACGGGATCCGAAATATCTGTTCTCAGATTCCACAGAAATAAGGCTAGCAAAGAGATCCACGAAATACAGATGTAACTCTGTGAGATGAATTAACAGAACACTAAGCAGTTTCTCAGGAAGCTTCTTTCCAGATTACGTCTGAGGATATTTCCTTTCTCACATAGCCCTCTATGGGCCTCCAAATATCACTTTGCAAATTCCACAAGAACTCTCTTAGCGAAAGGCTTCTTGAGGGGAAAGCTGTAACTCTGTTAGATGATTTCACAGAACACAAAGAAGTTTCTCAGAAAGCTTCTTTCTCTTTGTTATCGGAGGATATTTCCTTTGGCCCAATGGACTTCAAAGGGATCCGAAATATCTGTTCTCAGATTCCACAGAAATAAGGCTAGCAAAGAGATCCACGAAATACAGATGTAACTCTGTGAGATGAATTAACAGAACACTAAGCAGTTTCTCAGGAAGCTTCTTTCCAGATTTCATCTGAGGATATTTCCTTTCTCACATAGCCTTCTATGGGCCTCCAAATATCACTTTGCAAATTCCACAAGAACTCTCTTAGCGAAAGGCTTCTTGAGGGGAAAGCTGTAACTCTGTGAGATGATTTCACAGAACACAAAGAAGTTTCTCAGAAAGCTTCTTTCTCTTTGTTATCGGAAGACATTTCCTTTGGCCCCACAGTCTTCAACGGGATCCGAAATATCTGTTCTCATTCCACCGAAATAAGGCTAGCAAAGATATCCACGAAATTCCGGTGTAACTCTGTGAGATGAATTAACAGAACACTAAGCAGTTTCTCAGGAAGCTTCTTTCCATATTTCATCTGAGGATATTTCCTTTTACACCATAGCCTTCTAGGGGCTTCCAAATATTACTTTCCCAATTCCACAAGAACTGTCTTAGCGAAAGGCTTCTTGAGGGGAAAGCTGTAACTCTGTGAGATGATTTCACAGAACACAAAGAAGTTTCTCAGAAAGCTTCTTTCTCTTTGTTATCGGAGGATATTTCCTTTGGCCCTATGGTCTTCAAAGGGATCCGAAATATCTGTTCTCAGATTCCACAGAAATAAGGCTAGCAGAGAGATCCACGAAATACAGATGTAATTCTGTTTGATGAATTAAGAGAACTCTAAGCAGTTTCTCAGGAAGCTTCTTTCCAGATTTCATCTGAGGATATTTCCTTTCTCACCATAGCCCTCTATGGGGTTCCAAATATCACTTTGCCAATTCCACAAGAACTGTCTTAGCGAAAGGCTTCTTGAGGGGAAAGCTGTATCTCTGTGAGATGATATCACAGAACACAAAGAAGTTTCTCAGAAAGCTTCTTTCTCTTTGTTATCGGAGGATATTTCCTTTGGCCCTATAGTCTTCAAAGGGATCCGAAATATCTGTTCTCAGATTCCACAGAAATAAGGCTAGCAAAGAGATCCACGAAATACATATGTAACTCTGTGAGATGAATTAACAGAACACTAAGCAGTTTCTCAGGAAGCTTCTTTCCAGATTTCATCTGAGGATATTTCCTTTCTCACATAGCCCTCTATGGGCCTCCAAATATCACTTTGCCAATTCCACAAGAACTGTCTTAGCGAAAGGCTTCTTGAGGGGAAAGCTGTAACTCTGTGAGATGATTTCACAGAACACAAAGAAGTTTCTCAGAAAGCTTCTTTCTCTTTGTTATCGGAAGATATTTCCTTTGGCCACACAGTCTTCAACGGGATCCGAAATATCTGTTCTCAGATACCACAGAAATAAGGCTAGCAAAGAGATCCACGAAATACAGATGTAACTCTGTGAGATGAATTAACAGAACACTAAGCAGTTTCTCAGAAGCTTCTTTCCAGATTACGTCTGAGGATATTTCCTTTCTCACATAGCCCTCTATGGGCCTCCAAATATCACTTTGCAAATTCCACTAGAACTCTCTTAGCGAAAGGCTTCTTGAGGGGAAAGCTGTAACTCTGTGAGATGATTTCACAGAACACAAAGAAGTTTCTCAGAAAGCTTCTTTCTCTTTGTTATCGGAGGATATTTCCTTTGGCCCTATAGTCTTCAAAGGGATCCGAAATATCTGTTCTCAGATTCCACCGAAATAAGGCTAGCAAAGATATCCACGAAATTCCGATGTAACTCTGTGAGATGAATTAACAGAACACTAAGCAGTTTCTCAGGAAGCTTCTTTCCAGATTTCATCTGAGGATATTTCCTTTTACACCATAGCCTTCTAGGGGCTCCAAATATCACTTTCCCAATTCCACAAGAACTGTCTTAGCGAAAGGCTTCTTGAGGGGAAAGCTGTAACTCTGTGAGATGATTTCACAGAACACAAAGAAGTTTCTCAGAAAGCTTCTTTCTCTTTGTTATCGGAGGATATTTCCTTTGGCCCTATGGTCTTCAAAGGGATCCGAAATATCTGTTCTCAGATTCCACAGAAATAAGGCTAGCAGAGAGATCCACGAAATACAGATGTAATTCTGTTTGTTGAATTAAGAGAACTCTAAGCAGTTTCTCAGGAAGCTTCTTTCCAGATTTCATCTGAGGATATTTCCTTTCTCACCATAGTCCTCTATGGGCTTCCAAATATCACTTTGCCAATTCCACAAGAACTGTCTTAGCGAAAGGCTTCTTGAGGGGAAAGCTGTATCTCTGTGAGATGATATCACAGAACACAAAGAAGTTTCTCAGAAAGCTTCTTTCTCTTTTTTATCGGAGGATACTTCCTTTGGCCCTATAGTCTTCAAAGGGATCCGAAATATCTGTTCTCAGATTCCACAGAAATAAGGCTAGCAAAGAGATCCACGAAATACATATGTAACTCTGTGAGATGAATTAACAGAACACTAAGCAGTTTCTCAGGAAGCTTCTTTCCAGATTTCATCTGAGGATATTTCCTTTTTCACCTTAGCCCTCTATGGGCTTCCAAATATCACTTTGCCAATTCCAGGAGAACTGTCTTAGCAAAGGCTTCTTGAGGGGAAAGCTGTAACTCTGTGAGATGATTTCACAGAACACAAAGAAGTTTCTCAGAAAGCTTCTTCTCTTTGTTATCGGAGGATATATCCTTTGGCCCTAAGGTCTTCAAAGGGATCCGAAATATCTGTTCTCAGATTCCACAGAAATAAGGCTAGCAAAGAGATCCACGAAATACAGACGTAACTCTGTGAGAAGAATTAACCGAACACTAAGCAGTTTCTCAGGAAGCTTCTTTCCAGATTTCATCTGAGGATATTTCCTTTCTCACCATAGCCCTCTATGGGCTTCCAAATATCACTTTGCCAATTCCACAAGAACTGTCTTAGCGAAAGGCTTCTTGAGGGGAAAGCTGTAACTCTGTGAGATGATTTCACAGAACACAAAGAAGTTTCTCAGAAAGCTTCTTTCTCTTTGTTATCGGAGGATATTTCCTTTGGCCCAATGGTCTTCAAAGGGATCCGAAATATCTGTTCTCAGATTCCACAGAAATAAGGCTAGAAAAGAGATCCACGAAATACAGATGTAACTCTCTGATTTGAATTAAGAGAACACTAAGCAGTTTCTCAGGAAGCTTCTTTCCAGATTTCATCTGAGGATATGTCCTTTCTCACCATAGCTCTCTATGGGCTTCCAAATATCACTTTGCCAATTCCACAAGAACTGTCTTAGCGAAAGGCTTCTTGAGGGGAAAGCTGTAACTCTGTGAGATGATTTCACAGAACACAAAGAAGTTTCTCAGAAAGCTTCTTTCTCTTTGTTATCGGAGGATATTTCCTTTGGCCCTATGGTCTTCAAAGGGATCGGAAATATCTGTTCTCAGATTCCACAGAAATAAGTATAGCAAAGAGATGCACGAAATACAGATGTATCTCTGTGAGATGAATTAACAGAACACTAAGCAGTTTCTCAGGAAGCTTCTTTCCAGATTTCATCTGAGGATATTTCCTTTGTCACCATAGCCCTCTATGGGCTTCCAAATATCACTTTGCCAATTCCAAAGAACTGAATTAGAGAAAGGCTTCTTGAGGGGAAAGCTGTAACTCTGTGAGATGATTTCACAGAACACAAAGAAGTTTCTCAGAAAGCTTCTTTCTCTTTGTTATCGGAAGATATTTCCTTTGGCCCCATTGTCTTCAAAGGGATCCGAAATATCTGTTCTCAGATTCCACATAAATAAGGCTAGCAAAGAGATCCACGAAATACAGATGTAACTCTGTGAGATGAATTAACAGAACACTAAGCAGTTTCTCAGGAAGCTTCTTTCCAGATTTCATCTGAGGATATTTCCTTTCTCACATAGCCCTCTATGGGCCTCCAAATATCACTTTGACAATTCCACAAGGACAGTCTTAGCGAAAGGCTTCTTGAGAGGAAAGCTGTAACTCTGTGAGATGATTTCACAGAACACAAAGAAGTTTCTCAGAAAGCTTCTTTCTCTTTGTTATCGGAGGATATTTCCTTTGGCCCAATGGACTTCAAAGGGATCCGAAATATCTGTTCTCAGATTCCACAGAAATAAGGCTAGCAAAGAGATCCACGAAATACAGATGTAACTCTGTGAGATGAATTAACAGAACACTAAGCAGTTTCTCAGGAAGCTTCTTTCCAGATTACGTCTGAGGATATTTCCTTTCTCACATAGCCCTCTATGGGCCTCCAAATATCACTTTGCAAATTCCACAAGAACTCTCTTAGCGAAAGGCTTCTTGAGGGGAAAGCTGTAACTCTGTGAGATGATTTCACAGAACACAAAGAAGTTTCTCAGAAAGCTTCTTTCTCTTTGTTATCGGAAGATATTTCCTTTGGCCCCACAGTCTTCAACGGGATCCGAAATATCTGTTCTCATTCCACCGAAATAAGGCTAGCAAAGATATCCACGAAATTCCGATGTAAGTCTGTGAGATGAATTAACAGAACACTAAGCAGTTTCTCAGGAAGCTTCTTTCCAGATTTCTTCTGAGGATATTTCCTTTTACACCATAGCCTTCTAGGGGCTTCCAAATATCACTTTCCCAATTCCACAAGAACTGTCTTAGCGAAAGGCTTCTTGAGGGGATAGCTGTAACTCTGTGAGATGATTTCACAGAACACAAAGAAGTTTCTCAGAAAGCTTCTTTCTCTTTGTTATCGGAGGATATTTCCTTTGGCCCTATGGTCTTCAAAGGGATCCGAAATATCTGTTCTCAGATTCCACAGAAATAAGGCTAGCAGAGAGATCCACGAAATACAGATGTAATTCTGTTTGATGAATTAAGAGAACTCTAAGCAGTTTCTCAGGAAGCTTCTTTCCAGATTTCATCTGAGGATATTTCCTTTCTCACCATAGCCCTCTATGGGCTTCCAAATATCACTTTGCCAATTCCACAAAAACTGTCTTAGCGAAAGGCTTCTTGAGGGGAAAGCTGTATCTCTGTGAGATGATATCGCAGAACACAAAGAAGTTTCTCAGAAAGCTTCTTTCTCTTTTTTATCGGAGGATATTTCCTTTGGCCCTATAGTCTTCAAAGGGATCCGAAATATCTGTTCTCAGATTCCACAGAAATAAGGCTAGCAAAGAGATCCACGAAATACATATGTAACTCTGTGAGATGAATTAACAGAACACTAAGCAGTTTCTCAGGAAGCTTCTTTCCAGATTTCATCTGAGGATATTTCCTTTTACACCATAGCCCTCTATGGGCTTCCAAATATCACTTTGCCAATTCCACAAGAACTGTCTTAGCGAAAGGCTTCTTGAGGGGAAAGCTGTAACTCTGTGAGATGATTTCACAGAACACAAAGAAGTTCCTCAGAAAGCTTCTTTCTCTTTGTTATCGGAAGATATTTCCTTTGGCCCCACAGTCTTCAACGGGATCCGAAATATCTGTTCTCAGATTCCACAGAAATAAGGCTAGCAAAGAGATCCACGAAATACAGATGTAACTCTGTGAGATGAATTAACAGAACACTAAGCAGTTTCTCAGGAAGCTTCTTTCCAGATTACGTCTGAGGATATTTCCTTTCTCACATAGCCCTCTATGGGCCTCCAAATATCACTTTGCAAATTCCACAAGAACTCTCTTAGCGAAAGGCTTCTTGTGGGGAAAGCTGTAACTCTGTGAGATGATTTCACAGAACACAAAGAAGTTTCTCAGAAAGCTTCTTTCTCTTTGTTATCGGAGGATATTTCCTTTGGCCCTATAGTCTTCAAAGGGATCCGAAATATCTGTTCTCAGATTCCACCGAAATAAGGCTAGCAAAGATATCCACGAAATTCCGATGTAACTCTGTGAGATGAATTAACAGAACACTAAGTAGTTTCTCAGGAAGTTTCTTTCCAGATTTCATCTGAGGATATTTCCTTTTACACCATAGCCTTCTAGGGGCTTCCAAATATCACTTTCCCAATTCCACAAGAACTGTCTTAGCGAAAGGCTTCTTGAGGGGAAAGCTGTAACTCTGTGAGATGATTTCACAGAACACAAAGAAGTTTCTCAGAAAGCTTCTTTCTCTTTGTTATCGGAGGATATTTCCTTTGGCCCTATGGTCTTCAAAGGGATCCGAAATATCTGTTCTCAGATTCCACAGAAATAAGGCTAGCAGAGAGATCCACGAAATACAGATGTAATTCTGTTTGTTGAATTAAGAGAACTCTAAGCAGTTTCTCAGGAAGCTTCTTTCCAGATTTCATCTGAGGATATTTCCTTTCTCACCATAGCCCTCTATGGGCTTCCAAATATCACTTTGCCAATTCCACAAGAACTGTCTTAGCGAAAGGCTTCTTGAGGGGAAAGCTGTATCTCTGTGAGATGATATCACAGAACACAAAGAAGTTTCTCAGAAAGCTTCTTTCTCTTTTTTATCGGAGGATACTTCCTTTGGCCCTATAGTCTTCAAAGGGATCCGAAATATCTGTTCTCAGATTCCACAGAAATAAGGCTAGCAAAGAGATCCACGAAATATATGTAACTCTGTGAGATGAATTAACAGAACACTAAGCAGTTTCTCAGGAAGCTTCTTTCCAGATTTCATCTGAGGATATTTCCTTTTTCACCTTAGCCCTCTACGGGCTTCCAAATATCACTTTGCCAATTCCAGGATAACTGTCTTAGCAAAGGCTTCTTGAGGGGAAAGCTGTAACTCTGTGAGATGATTTCACAGAACACAAAGAAGTTTCTCAGAAAGCTTCTTCTCTTTGTTATCGGAGGATATATCCTTTGGCCCTATGGTCTTCAAAGGGATCCGAAATATCTGTTCTCAGATTCCACAGAAATAAGGCTAGCAAAGAGATCCACGAAATAGAGATGTAACTCTGTGAGAAGAATTAACCGAACACTAAGCAGTTTCTCAGGAAGCTTCTTTCCAGATTTCATCTGAGGATATTTCCTTTCTCACCATAGCCCTCTATGGGCTTCCAAATATCACTTTGCCAATTCCACAAGAACTGTCTTAGCGAAAGGCTTCTTGAGGGGAAAGCTGTAACTCTGTGAGATGATTTCACAGAACACAAAGAAGTTTCTCAGAAAGCTTCTTTCTCTTTGTTATCGGAGGATATTTCCTTTGGCCCTATAGTCTTCAAAGGGATCCGAAATATCTGTTCTCATTTTCCACAGAAATAAGGCTAGCAAAGAGATCCACGAAATACATATGTAACTCTGTGAGATGAATTAACAGAACACTAAGCAGTTTCTCAGGAAGCATCTTTCCAGATTTCATATGAGGATATTTCCTTTTTCACCATAGCCCTCATTGGGCTTCCAAATATCACTTTGCAAATTCCACAAGAACTGTCTTAGCGAAAGGCTTCTTGAGGGGAAAGCTGTAACTCTGTGAGATGATTTCACAGAACACAAAGAAGTTTCTCAGAAAGCTTCTTTCTCTTTGTTATCTGAGGATATTTCCTTTGGCCCTATAGTCTTCAAAGGGATCCGAAATATCTGTTCTCAGATTCCACAGAAATAAGTCTAGCAAAGAGATCCACGAAATACAGATGTAACTCTGTGAGATGAATTAACCGAACACTAATCAGTTTCTCAGGAAGCTTCGTTCCAGATTTCATCTGAGGATATTTCCTTTTTCACCATAGCCCTCTATGGGCTTCCAAATATCACTTTGCCAATTCCACAAGAACGCTCTTAGCGAAAGGCTTCTTGAGGGGAAAGCTGTAACTCTGTGAGATGATTTCACAGAACACAAAGAAGTTTCTCAGAAAGCTTCTTTCTCTTTGTTATCGGAGGATATTTCCTTTGGCCCAATGGTCTTCAAAGGGATCCGAAATATCTGTTCTCAGATTCCACAGAAATAAGGCTAGCAAAGAGATCCACGAAATGCAGATGTAACTCTGTGGTTTGAATTAAGAGAACACTAAGCAGTTTCTCAGGAAGCTTCTTTCCAGATTTCATCTGAGGATATTTCCTTTCTCACCATAGCTCTCTATGAGATTCCAAATATCACTTTGCCAATTCCACAAGAACTGTCTTAGCGAAAGGCTTCTTGAGGGGAAAGCTGTAACTCTGTGAGATGATTTCACAGAACACAAAGAAGTTTCTCAGAAAGCTTCTTTCTCTTTGTTATCGGTGGATATTTCTTTTGGCCCTATGGTCTTCAAAGGGATCGGAAATATCTGTTCTCAGATTCCACAGAAATAAGTCTAGCAAAGAGATGCACGAAATACAGATGTAACTCTGTGAGATGAATTAACAGAACACTAAGCAGTTTCTCAGGAAGCTTCTTTCCAGATTTCATCTGAGGATATTTCCTTTCTCACCATAGCCCCCTATGGGCTTCCAAATATCACTTTGCCAATTCCAAAGAACTGACTTAGAGAAAGGCTTCTTGAGGGGAAAGCTGTAACTCTGTGAGATGATTTCACAGAACACAAAGAAGTTTCTCAGAAAGCTTTTTTGTCTTTGTTATCGGAAGATATTTCCTTTGGCCCCATTGTCTTCAAAGGGATCCGAAATATCTGTTCTCAGATTCCACAGAAATAAGGCTAGCAAAGAGATCCTCGAAATACAGATGTAACTCTGTGAGATGAATTAACAGAACACTAAGCAGTTTCTCAGGAAGCTTCTTTCCAGATTTCATCTGAGGATATTTCCTTTCTCACATAGCCCTCTATGGGCCTCCAAATATCACTTTGCCAATTCCACAAGAACTGTCTTAGCGAAAGGCTTCTTGAGGGGAAAGCTGTAACTCTGTGAGATGATTTCACAGAACACAAAGAAGTTTCTCAGAAAGCTTCTTTCTCTTTGTTATCGGAGGATATTTTCTTTGGCCCAATGGACTTCAAAGGGATCCGAAATATCTGTTCTCAGATTCCACATAAATAAGGCTAGCAAAGAGATCCACGAAATACAGATGTAACTCTGTGAGATGAATTAACAGAACACTAAGCAGTTTCTCAGGAAGCTTCTTTGCAGATTTCATCTGAGGATATTTCCTTTTACACCATAGCCCTCTATGGGCTTCCAAATATCACTTTGCCAATTCCACAAGAACTGTCTTAGCGAAAGGCTTCTTGAGGGGAAAGCTGTAACTCTGTGAGATGATTTCACAGAACACAAAGAAGTTTCTCAGAAAGCTTCTTTCTCTTTGTTATCGGAAGATATTTCCTTTGGCCCCACAGTCTTCAACGGGATCCGAAATATCTGTTCTCAGATTCCACAGAAATAAGGCTAGCAAAGAGATCCACGAAATTCCGATGTAACTCTGTGGGATGAATTAACAGAACACTAAGCAGTTTCTCAGGAAGCTTCTTTCCAGATTTCATCTGAGGATATTTCCTTTTACACCATAGCCTTCTAGGGGCTTCCAAATATCACTTTCCCAATTCCACAAGAACTGTCTTAGCGAAAGGCTTCTTGAGGGGAAAGCTGTAACTCTGTGAGATGATTTCACAGAACACAAAGAAGTTTCTCAGAAAGCTTCTTTCTCTTTGTTATCGGAGGATATTTCCTTTGGCCCTATAGTCTTCAAAGGGATCCGAAATATCTGTTCTCAGATTCCACAGAAATAAGGCTAACAAAGAGATCCACGAAATTCCGATGTAACTCTGTGAGATGAATTAACAGAACACTAAGCAGTTTCTCAGGAAGCTTCTTTCCAGATTTCATCTGAGGATATTTCCTTTCTCACCATAGCCCCCTATGGGCTTCCAAATATCAATTTGCCAATTCCACAAGAACTGTCTTAGCGAAAGGCTTCTTGAGGGGAAAGCTGTAACTCTGTGAGATGATTTCACAGAACACAAAGAAGTTTCTCAGAAAGCTTCTTTCTCTTTGTTATCGGAGGATATTTCCTTTGGCCCTATAGTCTTCAAAAGGATCCGAAATATCTGCTCTCAGTTTCCACAGAAATAAGGCTAGCAAGGAGATCCACGAAATACATATGTAACTCTGTGAGATGAATTAACAGAACACTAAGCAGTTTCTCAGGAAGCTTCTTTCCAGATTTCATCTGAGGATATTTCCTTTTTCACCATAGCCCTCTATGGGCTTCGAAATATCACTTTGCCAATTCCACATGAACTGTCTTAGCGAAAGGCTTCTTGAGGAGAAAGCTGTAACTCTGTGAGATGATTTCACAGAACACAAAGAAGTTTCTCAGAAAGCTTCTTTCTCTTTGTTATCGGAGGATATTTCCTTTGGCCCTATAGTCTTCAAAGGGATCCGAAATATCTGTTCTCAGATTCCACAGAAATAAGACTAGTAAAGAGATCCACGAAATACAGATGTAACTCTGTGAGATGAATTAACAGAATACTAAGCAGTTTCTCAGGAAGCTTCTTTCCAGATTTCATCTGAGGATATTTCCTTTCTCACCATAGCCCTCTATGGGCTTCCAAATATCACTTTGCCAATTCCACAAGAACTGTCTTAGCGAAAGGCTTCTTGATTGGAAAGCTGTAACTCTGTGAGATGATTTCACAGAACACAAAGAAATTTCTCAGAAAGCTTCTTTCTCTTTGTTATCGGAGGATATTTCCTTTGGCCCTATAGTCTTCAAAGAGATCCGAATTATCTGTTCTCAGATTCCACAGAAATAAGGCTAGCAAAGAGATCCACGAAATACCGATGTAACTCTGTGAGATGAATTAACAGAACACTAAGCAGTTTATCAGGCAGCTTCTTTCCAGATTTCATCTGAGGATATTTCCTTTCTCACCATAGCCCTCTATGGGCTTCCAAATATCACTTTGCTAATGCCACAAGAACTGTCTTAGCGAAAGGCTTCTTGAGGGGAAAGCTGTAACTCTGTGAGATGATTTCACAGAACACAAAGAAGTTTCTCAGAAAGCTTCTTTCTCTTTGTTATCGGAGGATATTTCCTCTTGCCCTATGGTCTTCAAAGGGATACGAAATATCTGTTCTCAGATTCCACAGAAATAAGGCTAGCAAAGAGATCCACGAAATACAGATGTAACTCAGTGAGATGAATTAACAAAACACTAAGCAGTTTCTCAGGAAGCTTCTTTCCAGATTTCATCTGAGGATATTTCCTTTCTCACCATAGCCCTCTATGGGCTTCCAAATATCACTTTGCCAATTCCACAAGAACTGTCTTAGCGAAAGGCTTCTTGAGGGGAAAGCTGTAACTCTGTGAGATGATTTCACAGAACACAAAGAAGTTTCTCAGAAAGCTTCTTTCTCTTTGTTATCGGAGGATATTTCCTTTGGCCCTATAGTCTTCAAAGGGATCGGAAATATCTGTTCTCAGATTCCACAGAAATAAGTCTAGCAAAGAGATCCACGAAATACATATGTAACTCTGTGAGATGAATTAAAAGAACACTAAGCAGTTTCCAGGAAGCTTCTGTCCAGATTTCATCTGAGGATATTTCCTTTTAAACCGTAGCCCTCTATGGGCTTCCAAATATCACTTTGCCAATTCCACAAGAACTGTCTTAGCGAAAGTCTTCTTGAGGGGAAAGCTGTAACTTTGAGAGATGATTTCATAGAACACAACGAAGTTACTCAGAAAGCTTCTTTCTCTTTGTTATCGGCAGATATTTCCTTTGGCCCCATAGTCTTTAAAGGGATCCGAAATATCTGTTCTCAGATTCCACAGAAATAAGGCTAGCAAGGAGATCCACGAAATACAGATGTAATTCTGTGAGATGAATTAATAGAACACTAAGCAGTTTCTCAGGAAGCTTCTTTTCAGATTTCATCTGAGGATATTTCCTTTCTCACCATAGCCCTCTATGGGCTTCCAAATATCACTTTGCCAATTCCACAAGAACTGTGTTAGCGAAAGGCCTCTTGAGGGGAAAGCTGTAACTCTGTGAGATGATTTCACAGAACACAAAGAAGTTTCTCAGAAAGCTTCTTTGTCTTTGTTATCGGAGGATATTTCCTTTGGCCCAATGGTCTTCAAAGGGATCCGAAATATCTGTTCTCAGATTCCACCGAAATAAGGCTAGCAAAGAGATCCACGAAATACAGATGTAACACTGTGAGATGAATTAACAGAACACTAAGCAGTTTCTCAGGAAGCTTCTTTCCAGATTTCATCTGAGGATATTTCCTTTTACACCACAGCCCTCTATGGGCTTCCAAATATCACTTTGCCAATTCCACAAGAACTGTCTTAGCGAAAGGCTTCTTGAGGGGAAAGCTGTAACTCTGTGAGATGATTTCACAGAACACAAAGAAGTTTCTCAGAAAGCTTCTTTCTCTTTGTTATCGGAGGATATTTCCTTTGGCCCTATAGTCTTCAAAGGTATCCGAATTATCTGTTCTCAGATTCCACAGAAATAAGGCTAGCAAAGAGATCCACGAAATAACGATGTAACTCTGTGAGATGAATTAACAGAACACTAAGCAGTTTATCAGGAAGCTTCTTTCCAGATTTCATCTGAGGATATTTCCTTTCTCAACATAGCCCTCTATGGGCTTCCAAATATCACTTTGCCAATTCCACAAGAACTGTCTTAGGGAAAGGCTTCCTCAGGGGAAAGCTGTAACTCTGTGAGATGATTTCACAGAACACAAAGAAGTTTCTCAGAAAGCTTCTTTCTCTTTGTTATCGGAGGATATTTCCTTTGGTTCTATAGTCTTCAAAGGGATCCGAAATATCTGTTCTCAGATTCCACAGAAACAAGGCTAGCAAAGAGATCCACGAAATACATATGTAACTCTGTGAGATTAATTAAGAGAACACTAAGCAGTTTCTCAGGAAGCTTCTTTCCAGATTTCATCTGAGGATATTTCCTTTCTCACCATAGCCCTCTATGGGCTTCCAAATATCACTTTTCTAATTCCACAAGAACTGTCTTAGCGAAAGGCTTCTTGAGGGGAAAGCTGTAACTCTGTGAGATGATTTCACAGAACACAAAGAAGTTTCTTAGAAAGCTTCTTTCTCTTTGATATCGGAGGATATTTCCTCTTGTCCAATGGTTTCAAAGGGATCCGAAATATCTGTTCTCAGATTCCACAGAAATAAGGCTAGCAAAGAGATCCACGAAATACATATGTAACTCTGTGAGATGAATTAACAGAACACTAAGCAGTTTCTCAGGAAGCTTCTTTCCAGATTTCATCTGAGGATATTTCCTTTTAAACCGTAGCCCTCTATGGGCTTCCAAATATCACTTTGCCAATTCCACAAGAACTGTCTTAGCGAAAGTCTTCTTGAGGGGAAAGCTGTAACTCTGAGAGATGATTTCACAGAACACAACGAAGTTACTCAGAAAGCTTCTTTCTGTTTGTTATCGGAAGATATTTCCTTTGGCCCCATAGTCTTCAAAGGGATCCGAAATATCTGTTCTCAGATTCCACAGAAATAAGGCTAGCAAAGAGATCCACGAAATACAGATGTAACTCTGTTAGATGAATTAACAGAACACTAAGCAGTTTCTGAGGAAGCTTCTTTGCAGATTTCATCTGACGATATTTCCTTTCTCACCATAGCCCTCTATGGGCTTCCAAATATCACTTTGCCAATTCCACAAGAACTGTGTTAGCGAAAGGCTTCTTGAGGGGAATGCTGTAACTCTGTGAGATGATTTCACAGAACACAAAGAAGTTTCTCAGAAAGCTTCTTTCTCTTTGTTATCGGAGGATATTTCCTTTGGCCCTATAGTCTTCAAAGGGATCCGAAATATCTGTTCTCAGATTCCACCGAAATAAGGCTAGCAAAGAGATCCACGAAATACAGATGTAACACTGTGAGATGAATTAACAGAACACTAAGCAGTTTCTCAGGAAGCTTCTTTCAAGATTTCATCTGAGGATATTTCCTTTTTAACCATAGCCCTCTAAGGGCTTCCAAATATCACTTTGCCAATTCCACAAGAACTGTCTTAGCGAAAGGCTTCTTGAGGGGAAAGCTGTATCTCTGTGAGATGATTTCACAGAACACAAAGAAGTTTCTCAGAAAGCTTCTTTCTCTTTGTTATCGGAGGATATTTCCTTTGGCCCTATGGTCTTCAAAGTGATCCGAAATATCTGTTCTCAGATTCCACAGAAATAAGGCTAGCAAAGAGATCCACGAAATACAGATGAAATTCTGTGAGATGAATTAACAGAACACTAAGCAGTTTCTCAGGAAGCTTCTTTCCAGATTCATCTGAGGATATTTCCTTTTTCACCATAGCCCTCTTTGGGCTTCCAAATATCACTTTGCCAATTCCACAAGAACTGTCTTAGCGAAAGGCTTCTTGATTGGAAAGCTGTAACTCTGTGAGATGATTTCACAGAACACAAAGAAGTTTCTCAGAAAGCTTCTTTCTCTTTGTTATCGGAGGATATTTCCTTTGGCCCTATAGTCTTCAAAGAGATCCGAATTATCTGTTCTCAGATTCCACAGAAATAAGGCTAGCAAAGAGATCCACGAAATACCGATGTAACTCTGTGAGATGAATTAACAGAACACTAAGCAGTTTATCAGGCAGCTTCTTTCCAGATTTCATCTGAGGATATTTCCTTTCTCACCATAGCCCTCTATGGGCTTCCAAATATCACTTTGCTAATGCCACAAGAACTGTCTTAGCGAAAGGCTTCTTGAGGGGAAAGCTGTAACTCTGTGAGATGATTTCACAGAACACAAAGAAGTTTCTCAGAAAGCTTCTTTCTCTTTGTTATCGGAGGATATTTCCTCTTGCCCTATGGTCTTCAAAGGGATACGAAATATCTGTTCTCAGATTCCACAGAAATAAGGCTAACAAAGAGATCCAAGAAATACAGATGTAACTCAGTGAGATGAATTAACAAAACACTAAGCAGTTTCTCAGGAAGCTTCTTTCCAGATTTCATCTGAGGATATTTCCTTTCTCACCATAGCCCTCTATTGGCTTCCAAATATCACTTTGCCAATTCCACAAGAACTGTCTTAGCGAAAGGCTTCTTGAGGGGAAAGCTGTAACTCTGTGAGATGATTTCACAGAACACAAAGAAGTTTCTCAGAAAGCTTCTTTCTCTTTGTTATCGGAGGATATTTCCTTTGGCCCTATAGTCTTCAAAGGGATCCGAAATATCTGTTCTCAGATTCCACAGAAATAAGGCTAGCAAAGAGATCCACGAAATACATATGTAACTCTGTGAGATGAATTAAAAGAACACTAAGCAGTTTCCAGGAAGCTTCTTTCCAGATTTCATCTGAGGATATTTCCTTTTAAACCGTTGCCCTCTATGGGCTTCCAAATATCACTTTGCCAATTCCACAAGAACTGTCTTAGCGAAAGTCTTCTTGAGGGGAAAGCTGTAACTCTGAGAGATGATTTCATAGAACACAACGAAGTTACTCAGAAAGCTTCTTTCTCTTTGTTATCGGCAGATATTTCCTTTGGCCCCATAGTCTTCAAAGGGATCCGAAATATCTGTTCTCAGATTCCACAGAAATAAGGCTAGCAAAGAGATCCACGAAATACAGATGTAATTCTGTGAGATGAATTAATAGAACACTAAGCAGTTTCTGAGGAAGCTTCTTTCCAGATTTCATCTGAGGATATTTCCTTTCTCACCATAGCCCTCTATGGGCTTCCAAATATCACTTTGCCAATTCCACAAGAACTGTGTTAGCGAAAGGCTTCTTGAGGGGAAAGCTGTAACTCTGTGAGATGATTTCACAGAACACAAAGAAGTTTCTCAGAAAGCTTCTTTGTCTTTGTTATCGGAGGATATTTCCTTTGGCCCAATGGTCTTCAAAGGGATCCGAAATATCTGTTCTCAGATTCCACCGAAATAAGGCTAGCAAAGAGATCCACGAAATACAGATGTAACACTGTGAGATGAATTAACAGAACACTAAGCAGTTTCTCAGGAAGCTTCTTTCCAGATTTCATCTGAGGATATTTCCTTTTACACCACAGCCCTCTATGGGCTTCCAAATATCACTTTGCCAATTCCACAAGAACTGTCTTAGCGAAAGGCTTCTTGAGGGGAAAGCTGTAACTCTGTGAGATGATTTCACAGAACACAAAGAAGTTTCTCAGAAAGCTTCTTTCTCTTTGTTATCGGAGGATATTTCCTTTGGCCCTATAGTCTTCAAAGGTATCCGAATTATCTGTTCTCAGATTCCACAGAAATAAGGCTAGCAAAGAGATCCACGAAATACCGATGTAACTCTGTGAGATGAATTAACAGAACACTAAGCAGTTTATCAGGAAGCTTCTTTCCAGATTTCATCTGAGGATATTTCCTTTCTCAACATAGCCCTCTATGGGCTTCCAAATATCATTTTGCCAATTCCACAAGAACTGTCTTAGGGAAAGGCTTCCTGAGGGGAAAGCTGTAACTCTGTGAGATGATTTCACAGAACACAAAGAAGTTTCTCAGAAAGCTTCTTTCTCTTTGTTATCGGAGGATATTTCCTTTGGTTCTATAGTCTTCAAAGGGATCCGAAATATCTGTTCTCAGATTCCACAGAAACAAGGCTAGCAAAGAGATCCACGAAATACATATGTAACTCTGTGAGATTAATTAAGAGAACACTAAGCAGTTTCTCAGGAAGCTTCTTTCCAGATTTCATCTGAGGATATTTCCTTTCTCACCATAGCCCTCTATGGGCTTCCAAATATCACTTTTCTAATTCCACAAGAACTGTCTTAGCGAAAGGCTTCTTGAGGGGAAAGCTGTAACTCTGTGAGATGATTTCACAGAACACAAAGAAGTTTCTTAGAAAGCTTCTTTCTCTTTGATATCGGAGGATATTTCCTCTTGTCCAATGGTCTTCAAAGGGATCCGAAATATCTCTTAACAGATTCCACAGAAATAAGGCTAGCAAAGAGATCCACGAAATACATATGTAACTCTGTGAGATGAATTAACAGAACACTAAGCAGTTTCTCAGGAAGCTTCTTTCCAGATTTCATCTGAGGATATTTCCTTTTAAACCGTAGCCCTCTATGGGCTTCCAAATATCACTTTGCCAATTCCACAAGAACTGTCTTAGCGAAAGTCTTCTTGAGGGGAAAGCTGTAACTCTGAGAGATGATTTCACAGAACACAACGAAGTTACTCAGAAAGCTTCTTTCTGTTTGTTATCGGAAGATATTTCCTTTGGCCCCATAGTCTTCAAAGGGATCCGAAATATCTGTTCTCAGATTCCACAGAAATAAGGCTAGCAAAGAGATCCACGAAATACAGATGTAACTCTGTGAGATGAATTAACAGAACACTAAGCAGTTTCTGAGGAAGCTTCTTTGCAGATTTCATCTGACGATATTTCCTTTCTCACCATAGCCCTCTATGGGCTTCCAAATATCACTTTGCCAATTCCACAAGAACTGTGTTAGCGAAAGGCTTCTTGAGGGGAATGCTGTAACTCTGTGAGATGATTTCACAGAACACAAAGAAGTTTCTCAGAAAGCTTCTTTCTCTTTGTTATCGGAGGATATTTCCTTTGGCCCTATAGTCTTCAAAGGGATCCGAAATATCTGTTCTCAGATTCCACCGAAATAAGGCTAGCAAAGAGATCCACGAAATACAGATGTAACACTGTGAAATGAATTAACAGAACACTAAGCAGTTTCTCAGGAAGCTTCTTTCCAGATTTCATCTGAGGATATTTCCTTTTACACCACAGCCCTCTATGGGCTTCCAAATATCACTTTGCCAATTCCACAAGAACTGTCTTAGCGAAAGGTTTCTTGAGGGGAAAGATGTAAGTCTGTGGTATGATTTCACAGAACACAAAGAAGTTTCTCAGAAAGATTCTTTCTCTTTGTTTTCGGAGGATATTTCCTTTGGCCCTAAGGTCTTCAAAGGGATCCGAAATATCTGTTCTCAGATTCCACAGAAATAAGGCTAGAAAAGAGATCCGCGAAATCCAGATGTAACTCTGTGGGATGAATTAACAGAACACTAAGCAGCTTCTCAGGAAGCTTCTTTCCAGATTTCATCTGAGGATATTTCCTTTTTCACCTTAGCCCTCTATGGGCTTCCAAATATCACTTTGCAAATTCCACGAGAACTGTCTTAGCGAAAGGCTTCTTGAGGGGAAAGCTGTAACTCTGTGAGATGATTTCACAGAACACAAAGAAATTTCTCAGAAAGCTTCTTTCTCTTTGTTATCGGAAGATATTTCCTTTGGCCAAATAGTCTTCAAAGGGATCCGAAATATCTGTTCTCAGATTCCACAGAAATAAGGCTAGCAAAGAGATCCACGAAATACAGATGTAACTCTGTGAGATGAATTAACAGAACACTAAGCAGTTTCTCAGGAAGCTTCTTTCCAGATTTCATCTGAGGATATTTCCTTTCTCACATAGCCCTCTATGGGCCTCCAAATATCACTTTGCCAATTCCACAAGAACTGTCTTAGAGAAAGGCTTCTTGAGGGGAAAGCTGTAACTCTGTGAGATGATTTCACAGAACACAAAGAAGTTTCTCAGAAAGCTTCTTTCTCTTTGTTATCGGAGGATATTTCCTTTGGTCCTATAGTCTTCAAAGGGATCCGAAATATCTGTTCTCAGATTCCACAGAAACAAGGCTAGCAAGGAGATCCACGAAATACATATGTAACTCTGTGAGATTAATTAAGAGAACACTAAGCAGTTTCTCAGGAAGCTTCTTTCCAGATTTCATCTGAGGATATTTCCTTTCTCACCATAGCCTTCTATGGGCTTCCAAATATCACTTTGCTAATTCCACAAGAACTGTCTTAGCGAAAGGCTTCTTGAGGGGAAAGCTGTAACTCTGTGAGATGATTTCACAGAACACAAAGAAGTTTCTCAGAAACCTTCTTTCTCTTTGTTATCGGAGGATATTTCCTCTTGTCCAATGGTCTTCAAAGGGATCCGAAATATCTGTTCTCAGATTCCACAGAAATAAGGCTAGCAAAGAGATCCACGAAATACAGATGTAACTCAGTGAGATGAATTAGCAAAACACTAAGCAGTTTCTCAGGAAGCTTCTTTCCAGATTTCATCTGAGGATATTTCCTTTCTCACCATAGCCCTCTATGGGCTTCCAAATATCACTTTGCCAATTCCACAAGAACTGTCTTAGCGAAAGGCTTCTTGAGGGGAAAGCTGTAACTCTGTGAGATGATTTCACAGAACACAAAGAAGTTTCTCAGAAAGCTTCTTTCTCTTTGTTATCGGAGGATATTTCCTTTGGCCCTATAGTCTTCAAAGGGATCCGAAATATCTGTTCTCAGATTCCACAGAAATAAGGCTAGCAAAGAGATCCACGAAATACATATGTAACTCTGTGAGATGAATTAAAAGAACACTAAGCAGTTTCTCAGGAAGCCTCTTTCCAGATTTCATCTGAGGATATTTCCTTTTAAACCGTAGCCATCTATGGGCTTCCAATATCACTTTGCCAATTCCACAAGAACTGTCTTAGCGAAAGGCTTCTTGAGGGGAAAGCTGTAACTCTGAGAGATGATTTCACAGAACACAACGAAGTTACTCAGAAAGCTTCTTTCTGTTTGTTATCGGCAGATATTTCCTTTGGCCCCACAGTCTTCAAAGGGATCCGAAATATCTGTTCTCAGATTCCACAGAAATAAGGCTAGCAAAGAGATCCACGAAATACAGATGTAACTCTGTGAGATGAATTAACAGAACACTAAGCAGTTTCTGAGGAAGGTTCTTTCCAGATTTCATCTGAGGATACTTCCTTTCTCACCATAGCCCTCTATGGGCTTCCAAATATCACTTTGCCAATTCCACAAGAACTGTGTTAGCGAAAGGCTTCTTGAGGGGAAAGCTGTAACTCTGTGAGATGATTTCACAGAACACAAAGAAGTTTCTCAGAAAGCTTCTTTCTCTTTGTTATCGGAGGATATTTCCTTTGGCCCAATGGTCTTCAAAGGGATCCGAAATATCTGTTCTCAGATTCCACCGAAATAAGGCTAGCAAAGAGATCCACGAAATACAGATGTAACACTGTGAGATGAATTAACAGAACACTAAGCAGTTTCTCAGGAAGCTTCTTTCCAGATTTCATCTGAGGATATTTCCTTTTACACCACAGCCCTCTATGGGCTTCCAAATATCACTTTGCCAATTCCACAAGAACTGTCTTAGCGAAAGGCTTCTTGAGGGGAAAGATGTAAGTCTGTGGTATGATTTCACAGAACACAAAGAAGTTTCTCAGAAAGCTTCTTTCTCTTAGTTTTCGGAGGATATTTCCTTTGGCCCTAAGGTCTTCAAAGGATCCGAAATATCTGTTCTCAGATTCCACAGAAATAAGGCTAGAAAAGAGATCCGCGAAATCCACATGTAACTCTGTGGGATGAATTAACAGAACACTAAGCAGTTTCTCAGGAAGCTTCTTTCCAGATTTCATCTGAGGATATTTCCTTTTTCACCTTAGCCCTCTATGGGCTTCCAAATATCACTTTGCAAATTCCACGAGAACTGTCTTAACGAAAGGCTTCTTGAGGGGAAAGCTGTAACTCTGTGAGATGATTTCACAGAACACAAAGAAGTTTCTCAGAAAGCTTCTTTCTCTTTGTTATCGGAGGATATTTCCTTTGGCCCTATGGTCTTCAAAGGGATCCGAAATATCTGCTCTCAGATTCCACAGAAATAAGGCTAGCAAAGAGTTCCACGAAATACAGATGAAATTCTGTGAGATGAATTAACAGAACACTAAGCAGTTTCTCAGGAATCTTCTTTCCAGATTTCATCTGAGGATATTTCCTTTTTCACCATAGCCCCCTATGGGCTTCCAAATATCAATTTGCCAATTCCACAAGAACTGTCTTAGCGAAAGGCTTCTTGAGGGGAAAGCTGTAACTCTGTAAGATGATTTCACAGTACACAAAGAAGTTTCTCAGAAAGCTTCTTTCTCTTTGTTATCGGAGGATATTTCCTTTGGCCCTATTGTCTTCAAAGGGATCCGAAATATCTGTTCTCAGATTCCACAGAAATAAGGCTAGCGAAAAAAGTTCCACGAAATACAGATGTAACTCTGTGAGATGAATTAACAGAACACTAAGCAGTTTCTCAGGAAGCTTCTTTCAAGATTTCATCTGAGTATATTTCCTTTTTCACCATAGCCCTCTAAGGGCTTCCAAATATCACTTTGCCAATTCCACAAGAACTGTCATAGCGAAAGGCTTCTTGAGGGGAAAGCTGTAACTCTGTGAGATGATTTCACAGAACACAAAGAAGTTTCTCAGAAAGCTTCTTTCTCTTTGTTATCGGAGGATATTTCCTTTGGCCCTATAGTCTTCAAAGGGATCTGAAATATCTGTTCTCAGATTCCACCGAAATAAGGCTAGCAAAGAGATCCACGAAATACAGATGTAACACTGTGAGATGAATTAACAGAACACTAAGCAGTTTCTCAGGAAGCTTCTTTACAGATATCATCTGAGGATATTTCCTTTTACACCACAGCCCTCTATGGGCTTCCAAATATCACTTTGCCAATTCCACAAGAACTGTCTTAGCGAAAGGCTTCTTGAGGGGAAAGATGTAAGTCTGTGGTATGATTTCACAGAACACAAAGAAGTTTCTCAGAAAGCTTCTTTCTCTTTGTTTTCGGAGGATATTTCCTTTGGCCCTATGGTCTTCAAAGGGATCCGAAATATCTGTTCTCAGATTCCACAGAAATAAGGCTAGAAAGAGATCCGCGAAATCCAGATGTAACTCTGTGGGATGAATTAACAGAACACTAAGCAGTTTCTCAGGAAGCTTCTTTCCAAATTTCATCTGAGGATATTTCCTTTTTCACCTTAGCCCTCTATGGGCTTCCAAATATCACTTTGCCAATTCCACGAGAACTGTCTTAGCGAAAGGCTTCTTGAGGGGAAACTGTAACTCTGTGAGATGTTTTCACAGAACACAAAGAAGTTTCTCAGAAAGCTTCTTTCTCTTTGTTATCAGAGGATATTTCCTTTGGCCCTATGGTCTTCAAAGGGATCCGAAATATCTGTTCTCAGATTCCACAGAAATAAGGCTAGGAAAGAGATCCACGAAATACAGATGAAATTCTGTGAGATGAATTAACAGAACACTAAGCAGTTTCTCAGGAAGCTTCTTTCCAGATTTCATCTGAGGATATTTCCTTTTTCACCATAGCCCTCTATGGGCTTCCAAATATCACTTTGCTAATGCCACAAGAACTGTCTTAGCGAAAGGCTTCTTGAGGGGAAAGCTGTAACTCTGTGAGATGATTTCACAGAACACAAAGAAGTTTCTCAGAAAGCTTCTTTCTCTTTGTTATCGGAGGATATTTCCTTTGGCCCAATGGTCTTCAAAGGGATCCGAAATATCTGTTCTCAGATTCCACCGAAATAAGGCTAGTAAAGAGATCCACGAAATACAGATGTAACACTGTGAGATGAATTAACAGAACACTAAGCAGTTTCTCAGGAAGCTTCTTTCCAGATTTCATCTGAGGATATTTCCTTTTACACCACAGCCCTCTATGGGCTTCCAAATATCACTTTGCCAATTCCACAAGAACTGTCTTAGTGAAAGGCTTCTTGAGGGGAAAGATGTAAGTCTGTGGTATGATTTCACAGAACACAAAGAAGTTTCTCAGAAAGCTTCTTTCTGTTTGTTATGGGAGGATATTTCCTTTGGCCCTATAGTCTTCAATGGGATCCGAAATATCTGTTCTCAGATTCCACAGACATAAGGCAAGCAAAGAGTTCCACGAAATACAGATGTAACTCTGTGAGATGAATTAACAGAACACTAAGCAGTTTCTCAGAAAGCTTCTTTCCAGATTTCATCCGAGGATATTTCCTTTTTCACCATAGCCCTCTATGGGCTTCCAAATATCACTTTGCCGGTTCCAAAAGAACTGTCTTTGCGAACGGCTTCTTGAGGGGAAAGCTGTAACTCTGTGAGATGATTTCACAGAACACAAAGAAGTTTCTCAGAAAGCTTCTTTCTCTTTGTTTTCGGAGGATATTTCCTTTGGCCCTAAGGTCTTCAAAGGGATCCGAAATATCTGTTCTCAGATTCCACAGAAATAAGGCTAGAAAAGAGATCCGCGAAATCCACATGTAACTCTGTGGGATGAATTAACAGAACACTAACCAGTTTCTCAGGAAGCTTCTTTCCAGATTTCATCTGAGGATATTTCCTTTTTCACCTTAGCCCTCCATGGGCTTCCAAATATCACTTTGCAAATTCCACGAGAACTGTCTTAGCGAAAGGCTTCTTGAGGGGAAAGCTGTAACTCTGTGAGATGATTTCACAGAACACAAAGAAGTTTCTCAGAAAGCTTCTTTCTCTTTGTTATCGGAGGATATTTCCTTTGGCCCTATGGTCTTCAAAGGGATCCGAAATATCTGCTCTCAGTTTCCACAGAAATAAGGCTAGCAAAGAGTTCCACGAAATACAGATGAAATTCTGTGAGATGAATTAACAGAACACTAAGCAGTTTCTCAGGAATCTTCTTTCCAGATTTCATCTGAGGATATTTCCTTTTTCACCATAGCCCCCTATGGGCTTCCAAATATCAATTTGCCAATTCCACAAGAACTGTCTTAGCGAAAGGCTTCTTGAGGGGAAAGCTGTAACTCTGTAAGATGATTTCACAGTACACAAAGAAGTTTCTCAGAAAGCTTCTTTCTCTTTGTTATCGGAGGATATTTCCTTTGGCCCTATAGTCTTCAAAGGGATCCGAAATATCTGTTCTCAGATTCCACCGAAATAAGGCTAGCGAAAAAAGTTCCACGAAATACAGATGTAACACTGTGAGATGAATTAACAGAACACTAAGCAGTTTCTCAGGAAGCTTCTTTCCAGATATCATCTGAGGATATTTCCTTTTACACCACAGCCCTCTATGGGCTTCCAAATATCACTCTGCCAATTCCACAAGAACTGTCTTAGCGAAAGGCTTCTTGAGGGGAAATATGTAAGTCTGTGGTATGATTTCACAGAACACAAAGAAGTTTCTCAGAAAGCTTCTTTCTCTTTGTTTTCGGAGGATATTTCCTTTGGCCCTATGGTCTTCAAAGGGATCCGAAATATCTGTTCTCAGATTCCACAGAAATAAGGCTAGAAAGAGATCCGCGAAATCCAGATGTAACTCTGTGGGATGAATTAACAGAACACTAAGCAGTTTCTCAGGAAGCTTCTTTCCAAATTTCATCTGAGGATATTTCCTTTTTCACCTTAGCCCTCTATGGGCTTCCAAATATCACTTTGCCAATTCCACGGGAACTGTCTTAGCGAAAGGCTTCTTGAGGGGAAACTGTAACTCTGTGAGATGTTTTCACAGAACACAAAGAAGTTTCTCAGAAAGCTTCTTTCTCTTTGTTATCAGAGGATATTTCCTTTGGAACTATGGTCTTCAAAGGGATCCGAAATATCTGTTCTCAGATTCCACAGAAATAAGGCTAGGAAAGAGATCCACGAAATACAGATGAAATTCTGTGAGATGAATTAACAGAACACTAAGCAGTTTCTCAGGAAGCTTCTTTCCAGATTTCATCTGAGGATATTTCCTTTTTCACCATAGCCCTCTATGGGCTTCCAAATATCACTTTGCTAATGCCACAAGAACTGTCTTAGCGAAAGGCTTCTTGAGGGGAAAGCTGTAACTCTGTGAGATGATTTCACAGAACACAAAGAAGTTTCTCAGAAAGCTTCTTTCTCTTTGTTATCGGAGGATATTTCCTCTTGCCCTATGGTCTTCAAAGGGATCCGAAATATCTGTTCTCAGATTCCACAGAAATAAGGCTAGCAAAGAGATCCACGAAATACAGATGTAACTCAGTGAGATGAATTAACAAAACACTAAGCAGTTTCTCAGGAAGCTTCTTTCCAGATTTCATCTGAGGATATTTCCTTTCTCACCATAGCCCTCTATGGGCTTCCAAATATCACTTTGCCAATTCCACAAGAACTGTGTTAGCGAAAGGCTTCTTGAGGGGAAAGATGTAACTCTGTGAGATGATTTCACAGAACACAAAGAAGTTTCTCAGAAAGCTTCTTTCTCTTTGTTATCGGAGGATAATTCCTTTGGCCCAATGGTCTTCAAAGGGATCCGAAATATCTGTTCTCAGATTCCACCGAAATAAGGCTAGCAAAGAGATCCACGAAATACAGATGTAACACTGTGAGAACAATTAACAGAACACTAAGCAGTTTCTCAGGAAGCTTCTTTCCAGATTTCATCTGAGGATATTTCCTTTTACACCACAGCCCTCTATGGGCTTCCAAATATCACTTTGCCAATTCCACAAGAACTGTCTTAGCGAAAGGCTTCTTGAGGGGAAAGATGTAAGTCTGTGGTATGATTTCACAGAACACAAAGAAGTTTCTCAGAAAGCTTCTTTCTCTTTGTTTTAGGAGGATATTTCCTTTGGCCCTAAGGTCTTCAAAGGGATCCGAAATATCTGTTCTCAGATTCCACAGAAATAAGGCTAGAAAAGAGATCCGCGAAATCCAGATGTAACTCTGTGGGATGAATTAACAGAACACCAAGCAGTTTCTCAGGAAGCTTCTTTCCAGATTTCATCTGAGGATATTTCCTTTTTCACATTAGCCCTCTATGGGCTTCCAAATATCACTTTGCAAATTCCACGAGAACTGTCTTAGCGAAAGGCTTCTTGAGGGGAAAGCTGTAACTCTGTGAGATGATTTCACAGAACACAAAGAAGTTTCTCAGAAAGCTTCTTTCTCTTTGTTATCGGAGGATATTTCCTTTTGCCCTATGGTCTTCAAAGGGATCCGAAATATCTGTTCTCAGATTCCACAGAAATAAGGCTAGCAAAGAGTTCCACGAAATACAGATGAAATTCTGTGAGATGAATTAAAAGAACACTAAGCAGTTTCTCAGGAAGCTTCTTTCCATATTTCATCTGAGGATATTTCCTTTTTCACCATAGCCCCCTATGGGCTTCCAAATATCAATTTGCCAATTCCACAAGAACTGTCTTAGCGAAAGGCTTCTTGAGGGGAAAGCTGTAACTCTGTAAGATGATTTCACAGTACACAAAGAAGTTTCTCAAAAAGCTTCTTTCTCTTTGTTATCGGAGGATATTTCCTTTGGCCCTACTGTCTTCAAAGGGATCCGAAATATCTGTTCTCATATTCCACAGAAATAAGGCTAGCGAAAAAAGTTCCACGAAATACAGATGTAACTCTCTGAGATGAATTAACAGAACACTAAGCAGTTTCTCAGGAAGCTTCTTTCAAGATTTCATCTGAGTATATTTCCTTTTTAACCATAGCCCTCTAAGGGCTTCCAAATATCACTTTGCCAATTCCACAAGAACTGTCATAGCGAAAGGCTTCTTGAGGGGAAAGCTGTAACTCTGTGAGATGATTTCACAGAACACAAAGAAGTTTCTCAGAAAGCTTCTTTCTCTTTGTTATCGGAGGATATTTCCTTTGGCCCTATAGTCTTCAAAGGGATCCGAAATATCTGTTCTAAGATTCCACCGAAATAAGGCTAGCAAAGAGATCCACGAAATACAGATGTAACACTGTGAGATGAATTAACAGAACACTAAGCAGTTTCTCAGGAAGCTTCTTTCCAGATATCATCTGAGGATATTTCCTTTTACACCACAGCCCTCCATGGGCTTCCAAATATCACTTTGCCAATTCCACAAGAACTGTCTTAGCGAAAGGCCTCTTGAGGGGAAAGATGTAAGTCTGTGGTATGATTTCACAGAACACAAAGAAGTTTCTCAGAAAGCTTCTTTCTCTTTGTTTTCGGAGGATATTTCCTTTGGCCCTATGGTCTTCAAAGGGATCCGAAATATCTGTTCTCAGATTCCACAGAAATAAGGCTAGAAAAGAGATCCGCGAAATCCAGATGTAACTCTGTGGGATGAATTAACAGAACACTAAGCAGTTTCTCAGGAAGCTTCTTTCCAGATTTCATCTGAGGATATTTCCTTTCTCACCATAGCCCTCTATGGGCTTCCAAATATCACTTTGCCAAATCCACAAGAACTGTCTTAGCGAAAGGCTTCTTGAGGGGAAAGCTGTAACTCTGTGAGATGATTTCACAGAACACAAAGAAGTTTCTCAGAAAGCTTCTTTCTCTTTTTATCGGAAGATACTTCCTTTGGCCCCATAGTCTTCAAAGGGATCCGAAATATCTGTCCTCAGATTCCACAGAAATAAGGCTAGCAAAGAGATCCAGGAAATACAGATGTAACTCAGTGAGATGAATTAACAGAACACTAAGCAGTTTCTCAGGAAGCTTCTTTCCAGATTTCATCTGAGGATATTTCCTTTCTCACCGTAGCCCTCTATGGGCTTCCAAATATCACTTTGCCAATTCCAAAAGAACTGTCTTAGCGAAAGATTATTTGAGGGGAAATCTGTAACTCTGTGAGATGATTTCACAAAACACAAAGAAGTTTCTCAGAAAGCTTCTTTCTCTTTGTAATCGGAGGATATTTCCTTTGCCCCTATTGTCTTCAAAGGGATCCGAAATATCTGTTCTCAGATTCCACAGAAATAAGGCTAGCAAAGAGATCCACGAAATACAGATGTAACTCTGTGAGATGAATTAACAGAACACTAAGCAGTTTCTCAGGAAGCTTCTTTCCAGATTTCATCTGAGTATATTTCCTTTTTCACCTTAGCCCTCTATGGGCTTCCAAATATCACTTTGCCAATTCCACGAGAACTGTCTTAGCGAAAGGCTTCTTGAGGGGAAAGCTGTAACTCTGTGAGATGTTTTCACAGAACACAAAGAAGTTTCTCAGAAAGCTTCTTTCTCTTTGTTATCGGAGGATATTTCCTTTGGCCCTATGGTCTTCAAAGGGATCCGAAATATCTGTTCTCAGATTCCACAGAAATAAGGCTAGGAAAGAGATCCACGAAATACAGATGAAATTCTGTGAGATGAATTAACAGAACACTAAGCAGTTTCTCAGGAAGCTTCTTTCCAGATTTCATCTGAGGATATTTCCTTTTTCACCATAGCCCTCTATGGGCTTCCAAATATCACTTTGCTAATGCCACAAGAACTGTCTTAGCGAAAGGCTTCTTGAGGGGAAAGCTGTAACTCTGTGAGATGATTTCACAGAACACAAAGAAGTTTCTCAGAAAGCTTCTTTCCCTTTGTTATCGGAGGATATTTCCTCTTGCCCTATGGTCTTCAAAGGGATCCGAAATATCTGTTCTCTGATTCCACAGAAATAAGGCTAGCAAAGAGATCCACGAAATACAGATGTAACTCAGTGAGATGAATTAACAAAACACTAAGCAGTTTCTCAGGAAGCTTCTTTCTACATTTCATCTGAGGATATTTCCTTTCTCACCATAGCCCTCTATGGGCTTCCAAATATCACTTTGCCAATTCCACAAGAACTGTCTTAGCGAAAGGCTTCTTGAGGGGAAAGCTGTAACTCTGTGAGATGATTTCACAGAACACAAAGAAGTTTCTCAGAAAGCTTCTTTCTCTTTGTTATCGGAGGATATTTCCTTTGGCCCCATTGTCTTCAAAGGGATCCGAAATATCTGTTCTCAGATTCCACAGAAATAAGGCTAGCAAAGAGATCCACGAAATACAGATGTAACTCTGTGAGATGAATTAACAGAACACTAAGCAGTTTCTCAGGAAGCTTCTCTCCAGATTTCATCTGAGGATATTTCCTTTCTCACATAGCCCTTTATGGGCCTCCAAATATCACTTTGCCAATTCCACAAGAACTGTCTTAGCGAAAGGCTTCTTGAGGGGAAAGCTGTAACTCTGTGAGATGATTTCACAGAGCACAAAGAAGTTTCTAAGAAAGCTTCTTTCTCTTTGTTATCGGAGGATATTTCCTTTGGCCCTATAGTCTTCAAAGGGATCCGAAATATCTGTTCTCAGATTCCACAGAAATAAGGCTAGCAAAGAGATCCACGAAATTCCGATGTAACTCTGTGAGATGAATTAACAGAACACTAAGCAGTTTCTCAGGAAGCTTCTTTCCAGATTTCATCTGAGGATATTTCCTTTCTCACCGTAGCCCTCTATGGGCTTCCAAATATCACTTTGCCAATTCCACAAGAACTGTCTTAGCGAAAGGGTTCTTGAGGCGAAAGCTGTAACTCTGTGAGATGATTTCACAGAACACAAAGAAGTTTCTCAGAAAGCTTCTTTCTCTTTGTTATCGGAGGATATTTCCTTTGGCCAAATGGTCTTCAAAGGGATCCGAAATATCTGTTTTCAGATTCCACAGAAGGAAGGCTAGCAAAGAGATCCACGAAATACAGATGTAACTCTGTGAGATGAATTAACAGAACACTAAGCAGTTTCTCAGGAAGCTTCTTTCCAGATTTCATCTGAGGATATTTCCTTTCTCACCATAGCCCTCTATGGGCTTCCAAATATCACTTTGCCAATTCCACAAGAACTGTGTTAGCGAAAGGTTTCTTGAGGGGAAAGCTGTAACTCTGTGATATGATTTCACAGAACACAAAGAAGTTTCTCAGAAAGCTTCTTTCTCTTTGTTATCGGAGGATATTTCCTTTGGCCCAATGGTCTTCAAAGGGATCCGAAATATCTGTTCTCAGATTCCACATAAATAAGGCTAGCAAAGAGATCCACGAAATACAGATGAAACTCTGTGAGATGAATTAACGGAACACTAAGCAGTTTCTCTGGAAGATTCTTTGCAGATTTCATCTGAGGATATTTCCTTTTACACCATAGCCCTCTATGGGCTTCCAAATATCACTTTGCCAATTCCACAAGAACTGTCTTAGCGAAAGGCTTCTTGAAGGGAAAACTGTAACTCTGTCAGATGATTTCACAGAACACAAAGAAGTTTCTCAGAAAGCTTCTTTCTCTTTGTTTTCGGAGGATATCTCCTTTGGCCCTATAGTCTTCAAAGGGATGCGAAATATCTGTTCT
The DNA here is from genome assembly GCF_043159975.1 of Macaca nemestrina. Lineage (NCBI taxonomy): Eukaryota > Metazoa > Chordata > Mammalia > Primates > Cercopithecidae > Macaca > Macaca nemestrina. The sequence continues at coordinate 95,145,385 of NC_092138.1, read as the reverse complement.
CAGATTCCTCAGAAATAAGGCTAGCAAAGAGATCCACGAAATACAGATGTAACTCTGTGAGATGAATGAACGGAACACTAAGCAGTTTCTCAGGAAGCTTCTTTCCAGATTTCATCTGAGGATATTTCCTTTCTCACCATAGCCCTCTATAGGCTTCCAAATATCACTTTGCCAATTCCACAAGAACTGTCTTAGGGAAACGCTTATTGAGGGGAAAGCTGTAACTCTGTGAGATGATTTCACAGAACACAAAGAAGTTTCTCAGAAACCTTCTTTCTCTTTGTTATCGGAGGATATTTCCTTTGGCCCTATAGTCTTCAAAGGGATCCGAAATATCTGTTCTCAGATTCCACAGAAATAAGGCTAGCAAAGAGATCCACGAAATACATATGTAACTCTGTGAGATGAATTAACAGAACACTAAGCAGTTTCTCAGGAAGCTTCTTTCCAGATTTCATCTGAGGATATTTCCTTTTTCAACATAGCCCTCTATGGGCTTCCAAATATCACTTTTCCAATTCCACAAGAACTGTCTTAGCGAAAGGCTTCTTAAGGGGAAAACTGTAACTCTGTGAGATGATTTCACAGAACACAAAGAAGTTTCTCAGAAAGCTTCTTTCTCTTTGTTATCGGAGGATATTTCCTTTGGCCCTATAGTCTTCAAAGGGATCCGAAATATCTGTTCTCAGATTCCACAGAAATAAGACTAGCAAAGAGATCCACGAAATACAGATGTAACTCTGTGAGATGAATTAACAGAACACTAAGCAGTTTCTCAGGAAGCTTCTTTCCAGATTTCATCTGAGGATATTTCCTTTCTCACCATAGCCCTCTATGAGCTTCTAAATATCACTTTGCCAATTCCACAAGAACTGTTTTAGCGAAAGGCTTCTTGAGGGGAAATCTGTAAATCTGTGAGATGATTTCACAGAACACAAAGAAGTTTCTCAGAAAGCTTCTTTCTCTTTGTTATCGGAGGATATTTCCTTTGGCCCTATAGTCTTCAAAGGGATCCGAAATATCTGTGCTCAGATTCCACAGATATAAGGCTAGCAAAGAGATCCACGAAATACAGATGTAACTCCGTGAGATGAATTAACAGAACACTAAGCAGTTTCTCAGGAATCTTCTTTCCAGATTTCATCTGAGGATATTTCCTTTTTCACCTTAGCCCTCTATGGGCTTCCAAATATCACTTTGCCAATTCCAGGAGAACTGTCTTAGCAAAGGCTTCTTGAGGGGAAAGCTGTAACTCTGTGAGATGATTTCACAGAACACAAAGAAGTTTCTCAGAAAGCTTCTTTCTCTTTGTTATCGGAGGATATATATTTGGCCCTATGGTCTTCAAAGGGATCCGAAATATCTGTTCTCAGATTCCACAGACATAAGGCTAGCAAAGAGATCCACGAAATACATATGTAACTCGGTGAGAAGAATTAACCGAACACTAAGCAGTTTCTCAGGAAGCTTTTTTCCAGATTTCATCTGAGGATATTTCCTTTCTCACCATAGCCCTCTATGGGCTTCCAAATATCACTTTGCCAATTCCACAAGAACTGTCTTAGGGAAAGGCTTCTTGAGGGGAAATCTGAAACTCTGTGAGATGATTTCACAGAACACAAAGAAGTTTCTCAGAAAGCTTCTTTCTCTTTGTTATCGAAGGATATTTCCTTTGGACCTATAGCCTTCAAAGGGATCCGAAATATCTGTTCTCAGATTCCACAGAAATAAGGCTAGCAAAGAGATCCACGAAATACATATGTAACTCTGTGAGATGAATTAACAGAACACTAAGCAGTTTCTCAGGAAGCATCTTTCCAGGTTTCATCTGAGGATATTTCCTTTTTCAACATAGCCCTCATTGGGCTTCCAAATATCACTTTGCCAATTCCACAAGAACTGTATTAGCGAAAGGCTTCTTGAGAGGAAAGCTGTAACTCTGTGAGATGATTTCACAGAACACAAAGAAGTTTCTCAGAAAGCTTTTTTCTCTTTGTTATCGGAGGATATTTCCTTTGGCCCTATAGTCTTCAAAGGTATCCGAAATATCTGTTCTCAGATTCCACAGAAATAAGGCTAGCAAAGAGATCCACGAAATACATATGTAACTCTGTGAGATTAATTAAGAGAACACTAAGCAGTTTCTCAGGAAGCTTCTTTCCAGATTTCATCTGAGGATATTTCCTTTCTCACCATAGCCCTCTAGGGGCTTCCAAATATCACTTTGCCAATTTCACAAGAACTGTCTTAGCGAAAGGCTTCTTGAGGGGAAAGCTGTAACTCTGTGAGATGATTTCACAGAACACAAAGAAGTTTCTCATAAAGCTTCTTTCTCTTTGTTATCGGAAGTTATTTCCTTTGGCCCCATAGTCTTCAAAGGGATCCGAAATATCTGTTCTCAGATTCCACAGAAATAAGGCTAGCAAAGAGATCCACGAAATACAGATGTAACTCTGTGAGATGAATTAACAGAACACAAAGCAGTTTGTCAGGAAGCTTCTTTCCAGATTTCATCTGAGGATATTTCCTTTCTCACCATAGCCCTCTATGGGCTTCCAAATATCACTTTGCCAATTCCACAAGAACTGTCTTAGCGAAAGGCTTCTTGAGGGGAAAGCTGTAACTCTGTGAGATGATTTCACAGAACACAAAGAAGTTTCTCAGAAAGCTTCTTTCTCTTTGTTATCGGAGGATATTTCCTTTGGACCTATAGTCTTCAAAGGGATCCGAAATATCTGTTCTCAGATTCCACAGAAATAAGGCTAGCAAAGAGATCCACGAAATACATATGTAACTCCGTGAGATGAATTAACAGAACACTAAGCAGTTTCTCAGGAAGCATCTTTCCAGATTTCATCTGAGGATATTTCCTTTTTCACCATAGCCCTCTTTTGGATTCCAAATATCACTTTGCCAATTCCACAAGAACTGTCTTAGCGAAAGGCTTCTTGAGAGGAAAGCTGTAACTCTGTGAGATGATTTCACAGAACCCAAAGAAGTTTCTCAGAAAGCTTCTTTCTCTTTGTTTTCGGGGGATATTTCCTTTGGCCCTATGGTCTTCAAAGGGATCCGAAATATCTGTTCTCAGATCCAACAGAAATAAGGCTAGCAAAGAGATCCACGAAATACAGATGTAACTCTGTGAGATGAATTAACAGAACACTAAGCAGTTTCTCAGGAAGCTTCTTTCCAGATTTCATCTGAGGATATTTCCTTTCTCACCATAGCCCTCCATAGGCTTCCAAATATCACTTTGCCAATTCCACAAGAACTGTCTTAGCGAAAGGCTTCTTGAGGGGAAAGCTGTAACTCTGTGAGATGATTTCACAGAACACAAAGAAGTTTCTCAGAAAGCTTCTTTCTCTTTGTTATCGTAGGATATTTCCTTTGGCCCTATAGTCTTCAAAGGGATCCGAAATATCTGTTCTCAGATTCCACAGAAATAAGACTAGTAAAGAGATCCACGAAATAGAGATGTAACTCTGTGAGATGAATTAACAGAATACTAAGCAGCTTCTCAGGAAGCTTCTTTCCATATTTCATCTGAGGATATTTCCTTTCTCACCATAGCCCTCTATGGGCTTCCAAATATCAATTTGCCAATTCCACAAGAACTGTCTTAGCGAAAGGCTTCTTGAGGGGAAAGCTGTAACTCTGTGAGATGATTTCACAGAACACAAAGAAGTTTCTCAGAAAGCTTCTTTCTCTTTTCATCGGAAGATACTTCCTTTAGCCCGTAGTCTTCAAAGGGATCCGAAATATCTGTCCTCAGATTCCACAGAAATAAGGCTAGCAAAGAGATCCACGAAATACATATGTAACTCAGTGAGATTAATTAAGAGAACACTAAGCAGTTTCTCAGGAAGCTTCTTTCCAGATTTCATCTGAGGATATTTCCTTTCTCACCATAGCCCTCTATGGGCTTCCAAATATCACTTTGCCAATTCCACAAGAACTGTCTTAGCGAAAGGCTTCTTGAGGGGAAAGCTGTAACTCTGTGAGATGATTTCACAGAACACAAAGAAGTTTCTCAGAAAGCTTCTTTCTCTTTGTTATCGGAGGATATTTCCTTTGGCCCTATAGTCTTCAAAGGGATCCTAAATATCTGTTCTCAGATTTCACAGAAATAAGGCTAGCAAAGCGATCCACGAAATACAGATGTAACTCTGTGAGATGAATTAACAGAACACTAAGCAGTTTCTCAGGAAGCTTCTTTCCAGATTTCATCTGAGGATATTTACTTTTACACCATAGCCCTCTATGGGCTTCCAAATATCACTTTGCCAATTCCACAAGAACTGTCTTAGCGAAAGGCTTCTTGAGAGGAAAGCTGTAACTCTGTGAGTTGATTTCACAGAACCCAAAGAAGTTTCTCAGAAAGCTTCTTTCTCTTTGTTTTCGGGGGATATTTCCTTTGGCCCTATGGTCTTCAAAGGGATCCGAAATATCTGTTCTCAGATTCCACAGGAATAAGGCTAGCAAAGAGATCCACGAAATACAGATGTAACTCTGTGAGATGAATTAACAGAACACTAAGCAGTTTCTCAGGAAGCTTCTTTCCAGATTTCATCTGAGGATATTTCCTTTCTCACCATAGCCCTCCATAGGCTTCCAAATATCACTTTGCCAATTCCACAAGAACTGTCTTAGCGAAAGGCTTCTTGAGGGGAAAGCTGTAACTCTGTGAGATGATTTCACAGAACACAAAGAAGTTTCTCAGAAAGCTTCTTTCTCTTTACATCGGAAGATAATTCCTTTAGCCCCATAGTCTTCAAAGGGATCCGAAATATCTGTCCTCAGATTCCACAGAAATAAGGCTAGCAAAGAGATCCACGAAATACATATGTAACTCTGTGAGATTAATTAAGAGAACACTAAGCAGTTTCTCAGGAAGCTTCTTTCCAGATTTCATCTGAGGATATTTCCTTTCTCACCATAGCCCTCTATGGGCTTCCAAATATCACTTTGCCAATTCCACAAGAACTTTCTTAGCGAAAGGCTTCTTGAGGGGAAAGCTGTCACTCTGTGAGATGATTTCACAGAACACAAAGAAGTTTCTCAGAAAGCTTCTTTTTCTTTGTTATCGGAGGATACTTCCTTTGGCCCTATAGTCTTCAAAGGGATCCTTAATATCTGTTCTCAGATTTCACAGAAATAAGGCTAGCAAAGCGATCCACGAAATTCAGAAGTAACTCTGTGAGATGAATTAACAGAACACTAAGCAGTTTCTCAGGAAGCTTCTTTCCAGATTTCATCTGAGGATATTTACTTTTACACCATAGCCCTCTATGGGCTTCCAAATATCACTTTTCCAATTCCACAAGAACTGTCTTAGCGAAAGGCTTCTTGAGGGGAAAGCTGTAACTCTGTGAGATGATTTCACAGAACACAAAGAAGTTTCTCAGAAAGCTTCTTTCTCTTTGTTATCGGAGGATATTTCCTTTGGCTCTATAGTCTTCAAAGGGATACGAAATATCTGTTCTCAGATTCCACAGAAATAAGGCTAGCAAAGAGATCCACGAAATACATATGTAACTCTGTGAGATTAATTAAGAGAACACTAAGCAGTTTGTCAGGAAGCTTCTTTCCAGATTTCATCTGAGGATATTTCCTTCCTCACCATAGCCCTCTATGGGCTTCCAAATATCACTTTGCCAATTCCACAAGAACTGTCTTAGCGAAAGGCTTCTTGAGGGGAAAGCTGTAACTCTGTGAGATGATTTCACAGAACACAAAGAAGTTTCTCAGAAAGCTTCTTTCTCTTTGTTATCAGAGGATATTTCCTTTGGCCCTATAGTCTTCAAAGGGATCCGAAATATCTGTTCTCAGATTCCACAGAAATAAGGCTAGCAAAGAGATCCACGAAATACATATGTAACTCTGTGAGATTAATTAAGAGAACACTAAGCAGTTTCTCAGGAAGCTTCTTTCCAGATTTCATCTGAGGATATTTCCTTTCTCACCATAGCCCTCTAAGGGCTTCCAAATATCACTTTGCCAATTCCACTAGAACTGTCTTCGCGAAAGGCCTCTTGAGGGGAAAGCTGTAACTCTGTGAGATGATTTCACAGAACACAAAGAAGTTTCTCAGAAAGCTTCTTTATCTTTGTTATCGGAGGATATTTCCTCTTGCCCTATGGTCTTCAAAGGGATCCGAAATATCTGTTCTCAGATTCCACAGAAATAAGGCTAGCAAAGAGATCCACGAAATATATATGTAACTCTGTGAGATGAATTAACAGAACACAAAGCAGTTTCTCAGGAAGCTTCTTTCCAGATTTCATCTGAGGATATTTCCTTTTTCACCATAGCCCTCATTGGGCTTCCAAATATCACTTTGCCAATTCCACAAGAACTGTCTTAGCGAAAGGCTTCTTGAGGGGAAAGCTGTAACTCTGTGAGATGATTTCACAGAACACAAAGAAGTTTCTCAGAAAGCTTCTTTCTCTTTGTTATCGGAGGATATTTCCTTTGGCCCTATAGTCTTCAAAGGGATCCGAAATATCTGTTCTCAGATTCCACAAAAATAAGACTAGTAAAGAGATCCACGAAATAGAGATGTAACTCTGTGAGATGAATTAACAGAATACTAAGCAGTTTCTCAGGAGGCTTCTTTCCATATTTCATCTGAGGATATTTCCTTTCTCACCATAGCCCCCTATGGGCTTCCAAATATCACTTTGCCAATTCCACAAGAACTGTCTTAGAGAAAGGCTTCTTGACGGGAAAGCTGTAACTCTGTGAGATGATTTCACAGAACACAAAGAAGTTTCTCAGAAAGCTTCTTTCTCTTTGTTATCGGAGGATATTTCCTTTGGCCCTATGGTCTTCAAAGGGATCCGAAATATCTGTTCTCAGATTCCACAGAAATAAGGCTAGCAAACAGATCCGCCAAATCCAGATGTAACTCTGTGAGATGAATTAACAGAACACTAAGCAGTTTCTCAGGAAGTTTCTTTCCAGATTTCATCTGAGAATATTTCCTTTTTCACCTTAGCCCTCTATGGACTTCCAAATATCACTTTGCCAATTCCACGAGAACTGTCTTAGCGAAAGGCTTCTTGAGGGGAAAGCTGTAACTCTGTGAGATGATTTCACAGAACACAAAGAAGTTTCTCAGAAAGCTTCTTTCTCTTTGTTATTGGAGGATATTTCCTTTGGCCCTACGGTCTTCAAAGGGATCCGAAATATCTGTTCTCAGATTCCACAGAAATAAGGCTAGCAAAGAGATCCACGAAATACAGATGTAACTCTGTGAGCTGAATTAACAGAACACTAAGCAGTTTCTCAGGAAGCTTCTTTCCAGATTTCATCTGAGGATATTTCCTTTTTCACCATAGCCCTCTATGGGCTTCCAAATATCACTTTGCCAATTCCACAAGAACTGTCTTAGCGAAAGGCTTCTTGCGGGGAAAGCTGTAACTCTGTGAGATGATTTCACAGAACACAAAGAAGTTTCTCAGAAAGCTTCTTTCTCTTTGTTTTCGGAGGATATTTCCTTTGACCCTATAGTCTTCAAAGGGATCCGAAATATCTGTTCTCAGATTCCACAGAAATAAGGCTAGCAAAGATATCCAAGAAATACATATGTAACTCTGTGAGATGAATTAACAGAACACTAAGCAGTTTCTCAGGAAGCATCTTTGCAGATTTCATCTGAGGATATTTCCTTTCTCACCATAGCCCTCCATAGGCTTCCAAATATCACTTTGCCAATTCCACAAGAACTGTCTTAGCGAAAGGCTTCTTGCGGGGAAAGCTGTAACTCTGTGAGATGATTTCACAGAACACAAAGAAGTTTCTCAGAAAGCTTCTTTCTCTTTGTTATCGTAGGATATTTCCTTTGGCCCTATAGTCTTCAAAGGGATCCGAAATATCTGTTCTCAGATTCCACAGAAATAAGACTAGTAAAGAGATCCACGAAATAGAGATGTAACTCTGTGAGATGAATTAACAGAATACTAAGCAGCTTCTCAGGAAGCTTCTTTCCATATTTCATCTGAGGATATTTCCTTTCTCACCATAGCCCTCTATGGGCTTCCAAATATCAATTTGCCAATTCCACAAGAACTGTCTTAGCGAAAGGCTTCTTGAGGGGAAAGCTGTAACTCTGTGAGATGATTTCACAGAACACAAAGAAGTTTCTCAGAAAGCTTCTTTCTCTTTTCATCGGAAGATACTTCCTTTAGCCCCATAGTCTTCAAAGGGATCCGAAATATCTGTCCTCAGATTCCACAGAAATAAGGCTAGCAAAGAGATCCACGAAATACATATGTAACTCTGTGAGATTAATTAAGAGAACACTAAGCAGTTTCTCAGGAAGCTTCTTTCCAGATTTCATCTGAGGATATTTCCTTTCTCACCATAGCCCTCTATGGGCTTCCAAATATCACTTTGCCAATTCCACAAGAACTGTCTTAGCGAAAGGCTTCTTGAGGGGAAAGCTGTAACTCTGTGAGATGATTTCACAGAACACAAAGAAGTTTCTCAGAAAGCTTCTTTCTCTTTGTTATCGGAGGATATTTCCTTTGGCCCTATAGTCTTCAAAGGGATCCTAAATATCTGTTCTCAGATTTCACAGAAATAAGGCTAGCAAAGCGATCCACGAAATACAGATGTAACTCTGTGAGATGAATTAACAGAACACTAAGCAGTTTCTCAGGAAGCTTCTTTCCAGATTTCATCTGAGGATACTTCCTTTTACACCATAGCCCTCTATGGGCTTCCAAATATCACTTTGCCAATTCCACAAGAACTGTCTTAGCGAAAGGCTTCTTGAGGGGAAAGCTGTAACTCTGTGAGATGATTTCACAGAACACAAAGAAGTTTCTCAGAAAGCTTCTTTCTCTTTGTTATCGGAAGGTATTTCCTTTGGCCCTATAGTCTTCAAAGGGATCCGAAATATCTGTTCTCAGATTCCACAGAAATAAGGCTAGCAAAGAGATCCACGAAATACAGATGTAACTCTGTGAGATGAATTAACAGAACACAAAGCAGTTTCTCAGGAAGCTTCTTTCCATATTTCATCTGAGGATATTTCCTTTCTCACCATAGCCCTCTATTGGCTTCCAAATATCACTTTGCCAATTCCAAAAGAACTGTCTTAGCGAAAGGGTTCTTGAGGGGAAAGCTGTAACTCTGTGAATGATTTCACAGAACACAAAGAAGTTTCTCAGAAAGCTTCTTTCTCTTTGTTATCGGAGGATATTTCCTTTGGACCTATAGTCTTCAAAGGGATCCGAAATATCTGTTCTCAGATTCCACAGAAATAAGGCTAGCAAAGAGATCCACGAAATACATGTGTAACTCTGTGAGATGAATTAACAGAACACTAAGCAGTTTCTCAGGAAGCAAATTTCCAGATTTCATCTGTGGATATTTCCTTTTTCACCATAGCCCTCTTTGGGCTTCCAAATATCACTTTGCCAATTCCACAAGAACTGTCTTAGCGAAAGGCTTCTTGAGAGGAAAGCTGTAACTCTGTGAGATGATTTCACAGAACACAAAGAAGTTTCTCAGAAAGCTTCTTTCTCTTTGTTATCGGAGGATATTTCCTTTGGCTCTATAGTCTTCAAAGGGATACGAAATATCTGTTCTCAGATTCCACAGAAATAAGGCTAGCAAAGAGATCCACGAAATACATATGTAACTCTGTGAGATTAATTAAGAGAACACTAAGCAGTTTGTCAGGAAGCTTCTTTCCAGATTTCATCTGAGGATATTTCCTTTCTCACCATAGCCCTCTATGGGCTTCCAAATATCACTTTGCCAATTCCACAAGAACTGTCTTAGCGAAAGGCTTCTTGAGGGGAAAGCTGTAACTCTGTGAGATGATTTCACAGAACACAAAGAAGTTTCTCAGAAAGCTTCTTTCTCTTTGTTATCGGAGGATATTTCCTTTGGCCCTATAGTCTTCAAAGGGATCCGAAATATCTGTTCTCAGATTCCACAGAAATAAGGCTAGCAAAGAGATCCACGAAATACATATGTAACTCTGTGAGATTAATTAAGAGAACACTAAGCAGTTTCTCAGGAAGCTTCTTTCCAGATTTCATCTGAGGATATTTCCTTTCTCACCATAGCCCTCTAAGGGCTTCCAAATATCACTTTGCCAATTCCAGTAGAACTGTCTTCGCGAAAGGCCTCTTGAGGGGAAAGCTGTAACTCTGTGAGATGATTTCACAGAACACAAAGAAGTTTCTCAGAAAGCTTCTTTATCTTTGTTATCGGAGAATATTTCCTCTTGCCCTATGGTCTTCAAAGGGATCCGAAATATCTGTTCTCAGATTCCACAGAAATAAGGCTAGCAAAGAGATCCACGAAATATATATGTAACTCTGTGAGATGAATTAACAGAACACAAAGCAGTTTCACAGGAAGCTTCTTTCCAGATTTCATCTGAGGATATTTCCTTTTTCACCATAGCCCTCATTGGGCTTCCAAATATCATTTAGCCAATTCCACAAGAACTGTCTTAGCGAAAGGCTTCTTGAGGGGAAAGCTGTAACTCTGTGAGATGATTTCACAGAACACAAAGAAGTTTCTCAGAAAGCTTCTTTCTCTTTGTTATCGGAGGATATTTCCTTTGGCCCTATAGCCTTCAAAGGGATCCGAAATATCTGTTCTCAGATTCCACAAAAATAAGACTAGTAAAGAGATCCACGAAATAGAGATGTAACTCTGTGAGATGAATTAACAGAATACTAAGCAGTTTCTCCGGAGGCTTCTTTCCATATTTCATCTGAGGATATTTCCTTTCTCACCATAGCCCTCTATGGGCTTCCAAATATCACTTTGCCAATTCCACAAGAACTGTCTTAGCGAAAGGCTTCTTGACGGGAAAGCTGTAACTCTGTGAGATGATTTCCAGAACACAAAGAAGTTTCTCAGAAAGCTTCTTTCTCTTTTTATCGGAAGATACTTCCTTTGGCCCCATAGTCTTCAAAGGGATCCGAAATATCTGTCCTCAGATTCCACAGAAATAAGGCTAGCAAAGAGATCCACGAAATACAGATGTAACTCTGTGAGATGAATTAACAGAACACTAAGCAGTTTCTCAGGAAGCTTCTTTCCAGATTTCATCTGAGGATATTTCCTTTGTCACCAGAGCCCTCTATGGGCTTCCAAATATCACTTTGCCAATTCCACAAGAACTGTCTTAGCGAAAGGCTTCTTGAGGGGAAAGCTGTAACTCTGTGAGATGATTTCACAGAACACAAAGAAGTTTCTCAGAAAGCTTCTTTCTCTTTGTTATCGGAGGATATTTCCTTTGGCCCTATAGTCTTCAAAGGGATCCGAAATATCTGTTCTCAGATTCCACAGAAATAAGGCTAGCAAAGAGATCCACGAAATACAGATGTAACTCTGTGAGATTAATTAAGAAAACACTAAGCAGTTTCTCAGGAAGCTTCTTTCCAGATTTCATCTGAGGATATTTCCTTTCTCACCATAGCCCTCTAGGGGCTTCCAAATATCACTTTGCCAATTCCACAAGAACTGTCTTAGCGAAAGGCTTCTTGAGGGGAAAGCTGTAACTCTGTGAGATGATTTCACAGAACACAAAGAAGTTTCTCAGAAAGCTTCTTTCTCTTTGTTATCGGAGGATATTTCCTTTGGCCTTATAGTCTTCAAAGGGATCCGAAATATCTGTTCTCAGATTCCACAGAAATAAGGCTAGCAAAGAGATCCACGAAATACAGATGTAACTCTGTGAGATGAATTAACAGAACACTAAGCGATATCTCAGGAAGCTTCTTTCCAGATTTCATCTGAGGATATTTCCTTTCTCACCGTAGCCCTCTATGGGCTTCCAAATATCACTTTGCCAATTCCACAAGAACTGTCTTAGCGAAAGGCTTCTTGAGGGGAAAGGTGTAACTCTGTGAGATGATTTCACAGAACACAAAGAAGTTTCTCAGAAAGTTTCTTTCTCTTTGTTATCGGAAGATATTTCCTTTGGCCCCATAGTCTTCAAAGGGATCCGAAATATCTGTTCTCAGATTCCACAGAAATAAGGCTAGCAAAGAGATCCACGAAATACAGATGTAACTCTGTGAGATGAATTAACAGAACACTAAGCAGTTTCTCAGGAAGCTTCTTTCCAGATTTCATCTGAGGATATTTCCTTTCTCACAATAGCCCTCTATAGGCTTCCAAATATCACTTTGCCAATTCCACAAGAACTGTCTTAGCGAAAGGCTTCTTGAGGGGAAAGCTGTAACTCTGTGAGATGATTTCACAGAACACAAAGAAGTTTCTCAGAAAGCTTCTTTCTCTTTGTTATCGGAGGATATTTCCTTTGGCCCTATAGTCTTCAAAGGGATCCGAAATATCTGTTCTCAGATTCCACAGAAATAAGGCTAGCAAAGAGATCCACGAAATACAGATGTAACTCTGTGAGATGAATTAACGGAACACTAAGCAGTTTCTCAGGAAGCATCTTTCCAGATTTCATCTGAGGATATTTCCTTTTTCACCATAGCCCTCTTTGGGCTTCCAAATATCACTTTGCCAATTCCACAAGAACTGTCTTAGCGAAAGGCTTCTTGAGAGGAAAGCTGTAACTCTGTGAGATGATTTCACAGAACACAAAGAAGTTTCTCAGAAAGCTTCTTTCTCTTTGTTATCGGAGGATATTTCCTTTGGCTCTATAGTCTTCAAAGGGATACGAAATATCTGTTCTCAGATTCCACAGAAATAAGGCTAGCAAAGAGATCCACGAAATGCAGATGTAACTCTGTGAGATGAATTAACAGAACACTAAGCAGTTTCTCAGGAAGCTTCTTTCCAGATTTCATCTGAGGATATTCCCTTTCTCACCATAGCCCTCCATAGGCTTCCAAATATCACTTTGCCAATTCCACAAGAACTGTCTTAGCGAAAGGCTTCTTGACGGGAAAACTGTAACTCTGTGAGATGATTTCACAGAACACAAAGAAGTTTCTCAGAAAGCTTCTTTCTCTTTGTTATCGGAGGATATTTCCTTTGGCCCTATAGTCTTCAAAGGGATCCGAAACATCTGTTCTCAGATTCCACAGAAATAAGACTAGTAAAGAGATCCACGAAATAGAGATGTAACTGTATGAGATGAATTAACAGATTACTAAGCAGTTTCTCAGGAAGCTTCTTTCCAGATTTCATCTGAGGATATTTCCTTTCTCACCATAGCCCTCTATGGGCTTCCAAATATCGCTTTGCCAATTCCACAAGAACTGTCTTTGCGAAAGGCTTCTTGAGGGGAAAGCTGTAACTCTGTGAGATGATTTCACAGAACACAAAGAAGTTTCTCAGAAAGCTTCTTTCTCTTTTTATCGGAAGATACTTCCTTTGGCCCCATAGTCTTCAAAGGGATCCGAAATATCTGTCCTCAGATTCCACAGAAATAAGGCTAGCAAAGAGATCCACGAAATACATATGTAACTCTGTGAGATTAATTAAGAGAACACTAAGCAGTTTCTCAGGAAGCTTCTTTCCAGATTTCATCTGAGGATATTTCCTTTCTCACCATAGCCCTCTAGGGGCTTCCAAATATCACTTTGCCAATTCCACAAGAACCGTCTTAGCGAAAGGCTTCTTGAGGGGAAAGCTGTAACTCTGTGAGATGATTTCACAGAACACAAAGAAGTTTCTCAGAAAGCTTTTTTCTCTTTGTTATCGGAGGATATTTCCTTTGGCCCTATAGTCTTCAAAGGGATCCGAAATATCTGTTCTCAGATTTCACAGAAATAAGGCTAGCAAAGAGATCCACGAAATACAGATGTAACTCTGTGAGATGAATTAACAGAACACTAAGCAGTTTCTCAGGAAGCTTCTTTCCAGATTTCATCTGAGGATATTTCCTTTTACACCATAGCCCTCTATGGGCTTCCAAATATCAATCTGCCAATTCCACAAGAACTGTCTTAGCGAAAGGCTTCTTGAGGGGAAAGCTGTAACTCTGTGAGATGATTTCACAGAACACAAAGAAGTTTCTCAGAAAGCTTCGTTCTCTTTGTTATCGGAAGATATTTCCTTTGGCCCCATAGTCTTCAAAGGGATCCGAAATATCTGTTCTCAGATTCCACAGAAATAAGGCTAGCAAAGAGATCCACGAAATACAGATGTAACTCTGTGAGATTAATTAACAGAACACAAAGCAGTTTCTCAGGAAGCTTCTTTCCAGATTTCATCTGAGGATATTTCCTTTCTCACCATATCCCTCTATGGGCTTCCAAATATCACTTTGCCAATTCCACAAGAACTGTCTTAGCGAAAGGCTTCTTGAGGGGAGAGCTGTAACTCTGTGAGATGATTTCACAGAACACAAAGAAGTTTCTCAGAAAGCTTCTTTCTCTTTGTTATCGGAGGATATTTCCTTTGGACCTATAGTCTTCAAAGGGATCCGAAATATCTGTTCTCAGATTCCACAGAAATAAGGCTAGCAAAGAGATCCACGAAATACAGATGTAACTCTGTGAGCTGAATTAACAGAACACTAAGCAGTTTCTCAGGAAGCTTCTTTCCAGATTTCATCTGAGGATATTTCCTTTTTCACCATAGCCCTCTATGGGCTTCCAAATATCACTTTGACAATTCCACAAGAACTGTCTTAGCGAAAGGCTTCTTGCGGGGAAAGCTGTAACTCTGTGAGATGATTTCACAGAACACAAAGAAGTTTCTCAGAAAGCTTCTTTCTCTTTGTTTTCGGAGGATATTTCCTTTGACCCTATAGTCTTCAAAGGGATCCGAAATATCTGTTCTCAGATTCCACAGAAATAAGGCTAGCAAAGAGATCCAAGAAATACATATGTAACTCTGTGAGATGAATTAACAGAACACTAAGCAGTTTCTCAGGAAGCATCTTTGCAGATTTCATCTGAGGATATTTCCTTTCTCACCATAGCCCTCCATAGGATTCCAAATATCACTTTGCCAATTCCACAAGAACTGTCTTAGCGAAAGGCTTCTTGCGGGGAAAGCTGTAACTCTGTGAGATGATTTCACAGAACACAAAGAAGTTTCTCAGAAAGCTTCTTTCTCTTTGTTATCGTAGGATATTTCCTTTGGCCCTATAGTCTTCAAAGGGATCCGAAATATCTGTTCTCAGATTCCACAGAAATAAGACTAGTAAAGAGATCCACGAAATAGAGATGTAACTCTGTGAGATGAATTAACAGAATACTAAGCAGCTTCTCAGGAAGCTTCTTTCCATATTTCATCTGAGGATATTTCCTTTCTCACCATAGCCCTCTATGGGCTTCCAAATATCAATTTGCCAATTCCACAAGAACTGTCTTAACGAAAGGCTTCTTGAGGGAAAAGCTGTAACTCTGTGAGATGATTTCACAGAACACAAAGAAGTTTCTCAGAAAGCTTCTTTCTCTTTTCATCGGAAGATACTTCCTTTAGCCCCATAGTCTTCAAAGGGATCCGAAATATCTGTCCTCAGATTCCACAGAAATAAGGCTAGCAAAGAGATCCACGAAATACATATGTAACTCTGTGAGATTAATTAAGAGAACACTAAGCAGTTTCTCAGGAAGCTTCTTTCCAGATTTCATCTGAGGATATTTCCTTTCTCACCATAGCCCTCTATGGGCTTCCAAATATCACTTTGCCAATTCCACAAGAACTGTCTTAGCGAAAGGCTTCTTGAGGGGAAAGCTGTAACTCTGTGAGATGATTTCACAGAACACAAAGAAGTTTCTCAGAAAGCTTCTTTCTCTTTGTTATCGGAGGATATTTCCTTTGGCCCTATAGTCTTCAAAGGGATCCTAAATATCTGTTCTCAGATTTCACAGAAATAAGGCTAGCAAAGCGATCCACGAAATACAGATGTAACTCTGTGAGATGAATTAACAGAACACTAAGCAGTTTGTCAGGAAGCTTCTTTCCAGATTTCATCTGAGGATATTTCCTTTCTCACCATAGCCCTCTATGGGCTTCCAAATATCACTTTGCCAATTCCACAAGAACTGTCTTAGCGAAAGGCTTCTTGAGGGGAAAGCTGTAACTCTTGAGATGATTTCACAGAACACAAAGAAGTTTCTCAGAAAGCTTCTTTCTCTTTGTTATCGGAGGATATTTCCTTTGGCCCTATAGTCTTCAAAGGGATCCGAAATATCTGTTCTCAGATTCCACAGAAATAAGGCTAGCAAAGAGATCCACGAAATACATATGTAACTCTGTGAGATTAATTAAGAGAACACTAAGCAGTTTCTCAGGAAGCTTCTTTCCAGATTTCATCTGAGGATATTTCCTTTCTCACCATAGCCCTCTAAGGGCTTCCAAATATCACTTTGCCAATTCCACTAGAACTGTCTTCGCGAAAGGCCTCTTGAGGGGAAAGCTGTAACTCTGTGAGATGATTTCACAGAACACAAAGAAGTTTCTCAGAAAGCTTCTTTATCTTTGTTATCGGAGGATATTTCCTCTTGCCCTATGGTCTTCAAAGGGATCCGAAATATCTGTTCTCAGATTCCACAGAAATAAGGCTAGCAAAGAGATCCACGAAATATATATGTAACTCTGTGAGATGAATTAACAGAACACAAAGCAGTTTCTCAGGAAGCTTCTTTCCAGATTTCATCTGAGGATATTTCCTTTTTCACCATAGCCCTCATTGGGCTTCCAAATATCACTTTGCCAATTCCACAAGAACTGTCTTAGCGAAAGGCTTCTTGAGGGGAAAGCTGTAACTCTGTGAGATGATTTCACAGAACACAAAGAAGTTTCTCAGAAAGCTTCTTTCTCTTTGTTATCGGAGGATATTTCCTTTGGCCCTATAGTCTTCAAAGGGATCCGAAATATCTGTTCTCAGATTCCACAAAAATAAGACTAGTAAAGAGATCCACGAAATAGAGATGTAACTCTGTGAGATGAATTAACAGAATACTAAGCAGTTTCTCCGGAGGCTTCTTTCCATATTTCATCTGAGGATATTGCCTTTCTCACCATAGCCCTCTATGGGCTTCCAAATATCACTTTGCCAATTCCACAAGAACTGTCTTAGCGAAAGGCTTCTTGACGGGAAAGCTGTAACTCTGTGAGATGATTTCACAGAACACAAAGAAGTTTCTCAGAAAGCTTCTTTCTCTTTTTATCGGAAGAACTTCCTTTGGCCCCATAGTCTTCAAAGGGATCCGAAATATCTGTCCTCAGATTCCACAGAAATAAGGCTAGCAAAGAGATCCACGAAATACAGATGTAACTCTGTGAGATGAATTAACAGAACACTAAGCAGTTTCTCAGGAAGCTTCTTTCCAGATTTCATCTGAGGATATTTCCTTTGTCACCAGAGCCCTCTATGGGCTTCCAAATATCACTTTGCCAATTCCACAAGAACTGTCTTAGCGAAAGGCTTCTTGAGGGGAAAGCTGTAACTCTGTGAGATGATTTCACAGAACACAAAGAAGTTTCTCAGAAAGCTTCTTTCTCTTTGTTATCGGAGGATATTTCCTTTGGCCCTATAGTCTTCAAAGGGATCCGAAATATCTGTTCTCAGATTCCACAGAAATAAGGCTAGCAAAGCGATCCACGAAATACAGATGTAACTCTGTGAGATTAATTAAGAGAACACTAAGCAGTTTCTCAGGAAGCTTCTTTCCAGATTTCATCTGAGGATATTTCCTTTCTCACCATAGCCCTCTAGGGGCTTCCAAATATCACTTTGCCAATTCCACAAGAACTGTCTTAGCGAAAGGCTTCTTGAGGGGAAAGCTGTAACTCTGTGAGATGATTTCACAGAACACAAAGAAGTTTCTCAGAAAGCTTCTTTCTCTTTGTTATCGGAGGATATTTCCTTTGGCCTTATAGTCTTCAAAGGGATCCGAAATATCTGTTCTCAGATTCCACAGAAATAAGGCTAGCAAAGAGATCCACGAAATACAGATGTAACTCTGTGAGATGAATTAACAGAACACTAAGCGATATCTCAGGAAGCTTCTTTCCAGATTTCATCTGAGGATATTTCCTTTCTCACCATAGCCCTCTATGGGCTTCCAAATATCACTTTGCCAATTCCACAAGAACTGTCTTAGCGAAAGGCTTCTTGAGTGGAAAGCTGTAACTCTGTGAGATGATTTCACAGAACACAAAGAAGTTTCTCAGAAAGCTTCTTTCTCTTTGTTATCGGAGGATATTTCCTTTGGCCCTATAGTCTTCAAAGGGATCCTAAATATCTGTTCTCAGATTTCACAGAAATAAGGCTAGCAAAGCGATCCACGAAATACAGATGTAACTCTGTGAGATGAATTAACAGAACACTAAGCAGTTTCTCAGGAAGCTTCTTTCCAGATTTCATCTGAGGATATTTCCTTTTACACCATAGCCCTCTATGGGCTTCCAAATATCACTTTGCCAATTCCACAAGAACTGTCTTAGCGAAAGGCTTCTTGAGGGGAAAGCTGTAACTCTGTGAGATGATTTCACAGAACACAAAGAAGTTTCTCAGAAAGCTTCTTTCTCTTTGTTATCGGAAGGTATTTCCTTTGGCCCTATAGTCTTCAAAGGGATCCGAAATATCTGTTCTCAGATTCCACAGAAATAAGGCTAGCAAAGAGATCCACGAAATACAGATGTAACTCTGTGAGATGAATTAACAGAACACAAAGCAGTTTCTCAGGAAGCTTCTTTCCATATTTCATCTGAGGATATTTCCTTTCTCACCATAGCCCTCTATTGGCTTCCAAATATCAGTTTGCCAATTCCACAAGAACTGTCTTAGCGAAAGGGTTCTTGAGGGGAAAGCTGTAACTCTGTGAATGATTTCACAGAACACAAAGAAGTTTCTCAGAAAGCTTCTTTCTCTTTGTTATCGGAGGATATTTCCTTTGGACCTATAGTCTTCAAAGGGATCCGAAATATCTGTTCTCAGATTCCACAGAAATAAGGCTAGCAAAGAGATCCACGAAATACATGTGTAACTCTGTGAGATGAATTAACAGAACACTAAGCAGTTTCTCAGGAAGCAAATTTCCAGATTTCATCTGTGGATATTTCCTTTTTCACCATAGCCCTCTTTGGGCTTCCAAATATCACTTTGCCAATTCCACAAGAACTGTCTTAGCGAAAGGCTTCTTGAGAGGAAAGCTGTAACTCTGTGAGATGATTTCACAGAACACAAAGAAGTTTCTCAGAAAGCTTCTTTCTCTTTGTTATCGGAGGATATTTCCTTTGGCTCTATAGTCTTCAAAGGGATACGAAATATCTGTTCTCAGATTCCACAGAAATAAGGCTAGCAAAGAGATCCACGAAATACATATGTAACTCTGTGAGATTAATTAAGAGAACACTAAGCAGTTTGTCAGGAAGCTTCTTTCCAGATTTCATCTGAGGATATTTCCTTTCTCACCATAGCCCTCTATGGGCTTCCAAATATCACTTTGCCAATTCCACAAGAACTGTCTTAGCGAAAGGCTTCTTGAGGGGAAAGCTGTAACTCTTGAGATGATTTCACAGAACACAAAGAAGTTTCTCAGAAAGCTTCTTTCTCTTTGTTATCGGAGGATATTTCCTTTGGCCCTATAGTCTTCAAAGGGATCCGAAATATCTGTTCTCAGATTCCACAGAAATAAGGCTAGCAAAGAGATCCACGAAATACATATGTAACTCTGTGAGATTAATTAAGAGAACACTAAGCAGTTTCTCAGGAAGCTTCTTTCCAGATTTCATCTGAGGATATTTCCTTTCTCACCATAGCCCTCTAAGGGCTTCCAAATATCACTTTGCCAATTCCACTAGAACTGTCTTCGCGAAAGGCCTCTTGAGGGGAAAGCTGTAACTCTGTGAGATGATTTCACAGAACACAAAGAAGTTTCTCAGAAAGCTTCTTTATCTTTGTTATCGGAGGATATTTCCTCTTGCCCTATGGTCTTCAAAGGGATCCGAAATATCTGTTCTCAGATTCCACAGAAATAAGGCTAGCAAAGAGATCCACGAAATATATATGTAACTCTGTGAGATGAATTAACAGAACACAAAGCAGTTTCTCAGGAAGCTTCTTTCCAGATTTCATCTGAGGATATTTCCTTTTTCACCATAGCCCTCATTGGGCTTCCAAATATCACTTTGCCAATTCCACAAGAACTGTCTTAGCGAAAGGCTTCTTGAGGGGAAAGCTGTAACTCTGTGAGATGATTTCACAGAACACAAAGAAGTTTCTCAGAAAGCTTCTTTCTCTTTGTTATCGGAGGATATTTCCTTTGGCCCTATAGTCTTCAAAGGGATCCGAAATATCTGTTCTCAGATTCCACAAAAATAAGACTAGTAAAGAGATCCACGAAATAGAGATGTAACTCTGTGAGATGAATTAACAGAATACTAAGCAGTTTCTCCGGAGGCTTCTTTCCATATTTCATCTGAGGATATTGCCTTTCTCACCATAGCCCTCTATGAGCTTCCAAATATCACTTTGCCAATTCCACAAGAACTGTCTTAGCGAAAGGCTTCTTGACGGGAAAGCTGTAACTCTGTGAGATGATTTCACAGAACACAAAGAAGTTTCTCAGAAAGCTTCTTTCTCTTTTTATCGGAAGAACTTCCTTTGGCCCCATAGTCTTCAAAGGGATCCGAAATATCTGTCCTCAGATTCCACAGAAATAAGGCTAGCAAAGAGATCCACGAAATACAGATGTAACTCTGTGAGATGAATTAACAGAACACTAAGCAGTTTCTCAGGAAGCTTCTTTCCAGATTTCATCTGAGGATATTTCCTTTGTCACCAGAGCCCTCTATGGGCTTCCAAATATCACTTTGCCAATTCCACAAGAACTGTCTTAGCGAAAGGCTTCTTGAGGGGAAAGCTGTAACTCTGTGAGATGATTTCACAGAACACAAAGAAGTTTCTCAGAAAGCTTCTTTCTCTTTGTTATCGGAGGATATTTCCTTTGGCCCTATAGTCTTCAAAGGGATCCGAAATATCTGTTCTCAGATTCCACAGAAATAAGGCTAGCAAAGCGATCCACGAAATACAGATGTAACTCTGTGAGATTAATTAAGAGAACACTAAGCAGTTTCTCAGGAAGCTTCTTTCCAGATTTCATCTGAGGATATTTCCTTTCTCACCATAGCCCTCTAGGGGCTTCCAAATATCACTTTGCCAATTCCACAAGAACTGTCTTAGCGAAAGGCTTCTTGAGGGGAAAGCTGTAACTCTGTGAGATGATTTCACAGAACACAAAGAAGTTTCTCAGAAAGCTTCTTTCT
Source organism: Macaca nemestrina (assembly GCF_043159975.1). NCBI lineage: Eukaryota > Metazoa > Chordata > Mammalia > Primates > Cercopithecidae > Macaca > Macaca nemestrina. Next base: position 95,124,202 of record NC_092138.1, on the reverse strand, counting down.
CTTTGTTATCGGAGGATATTTCCTTTGGCCTTATAGTCTTCAAAGGGATCCGAAATATCTGTTCTCAGATTCCACAGAAATAAGGCTAGCAAAGAGATCCACGAAATACAGATGTAACTCTGTGAGATGAATTAACAGAACACTAAGCGATATCTCAGGAAGCTTCTTTCCAGATTTCATCTGAGGATATTTCCTTTCTCACCATAGCCATCTATGGGCTTCCAAATATCACTTTGCCAATTCCACAAGAACTGTCTTAGCGAAAGGCTTCTTGAGGGGAAAGGTGTAACTCTGTGAGATGATTTCACAGAACACAAAGAAGTTTCTCAGAAAGTTTCTCTCTCTTTGTTATCGGAAGATATTTCCTTTGGCCCCATAGTCTTCAAAGGGATCCGAAATATCTGTTCTCAGATTCCACAGAAATAAGGCTAGCAAAGAGATCCACGAAATACAGATGTAACTCTGTGAGATGAATTAACAGAACACAAAGCAGTTTCTCAGGAAGCTTCTTTCCAGATTTCATCTGAGGATATTTCCTTTCTCACCTTAGCCCTCTATAGGCTTCCAAATATCACTTTGCCAATTCCACAAGAACTGTCTTAGCGAAAGGCTTCTTGAGGGGAAAGCTGTAACTCTGTGAGATGATTTCACAGAACACAAAGAAGTTTCTCAGAAAGCTTCTTTCTCTTTGTTATCGGAGGATATTTCCTTTGGACCTATAGTCTTCAAAGGGATCCGAAATATCTGTTCTCAGATTCCACAGAAATAAGGCTAGCAAAGAGATCCACGAAATACAGATGTAACTCTGTGAGATGAATTAACAGAACACTAAGCAGTTTCTCAGGAAGCATCTTTCCAGATTTCATCTGAGGATATTTCCTTTTTCACCATAGCCCTCTTTGGGCTTCCAAATATCACTTTGCCAATTCCACAAGAACTCTCTTAGCGAAAGGCTTCTTGAGAGGAAAGCTGTAACTCTGTGAGATGATTTCACAGAACACAAAGAAGTTTCTCAGAAAGCTTCTTTCTCTTTGTTATCGGAGGATATTTCCTTTGGCTCTATAGTCTTCAAAGGGATACGAAATATCTGTTCTCAGATTCCACAGAAATAAGGCTAGCAAAGAGATCCACGAAATACAGATGTAACTCTGTGAGATGAATTAAGAGAACACTAAGCAGTTTCTCAGGAAGCTTCTTTCCAGATTTCATCTGAGGATATTCCCTTTCTCACCATAGCCCTCCATAGGCTTCCAAATATCACTTTGCCAATTCCACAAGAACTGTCTTAGCGAAAGGCTTCTTGACGGGAAAACTGTAACTCTGTGAGATGATTTCACAGAACACAAAGAAGTTTCTCAGAAAGCTTCTTTCTCTTTGTTATCGGAGGATATTTCCTTTGGCCCTATAGTCTTCAAAGGGATCCGAAACATCTGTTCTCAGATTCCACAGAAATAAGACTAGTAAAGAGATCCACGAAATAGAGATGTAACTGTATGAGATGAATTAACAGATTACTAAGCAGTTTCTCAGGAAGCTTCTTTCCAGATTTCATCTGAGGATATTTCCTTTCTCACCATAGCCCTCTATGGGCTTCCAAATATCACTTTGCCAATTCCACAACAACTGTCTTTGCGAAAGGCTTCTTGAGGGGAAAGCTGTAACTCTGTGAGATGATTTCACAGAACACAAAGAAGTTTCTCAGAAAGCTTCTTTCTCTTTTTATCGGAAGATACTTCCTTTGGCCCCATAGTCTTCAAAGGGATCCGAAATATCTGTCCTCAGATTCCACAGAAATAAGGCTAGCAAAGAGATCCACGAAATACATATGTAACACTGTGAGATTAATTAAGAGAACACTAAGCAGTTTCTCAGGAAGCTTCTTTCCAGATTTCATCTGAGGATATTTCCTTTCTCACCATAGCCCTCTAGGGGCTTCCAAATATCACTTTGCCAATTCCACAAGAACCGTCTTAGCGAAAGGCTTCTTGAGGGGAAAGCTGTAACTCTGTGAGATGATTTCACAGAACACAAAGAAGTTTCTCAGAAAGCTTTTTTCTCTTTGTTATCGGAGGATATTTCCTTTGGCCCTATAGTCTTCAAAGGGATCCGAAATATCTGTTCTCAGATTTCACAGAAATAAGGCTAGCAAAGAGATCCACGAAATACGGATGTAACTCAGTGAGATGAATTAACAGAACACTAAGCAGTTTCTCAGGAAGCTTCTTTCCAGTTTTCATCTGAGGATATTTCCTTTTACACCATAGCCCTCTATGGGCTTCCAAATATCAATTTGCCAATTCCACAAGAACTGTCTTAGCGAAAGGCTTCTTGAGGGGAAAGCTGTAACTCTGTGAGATGATTTCACAGAACACAAAGAAGTTTCTCAGAAAGCTTCGTTCTCTTTGTTATCGGAAGATATTTCCTTTGGCCCCATAGTCTTCAAAGGGATCCGAAATATCTGTTCTCAGATTCCACAGAAATAAGGCTAGCAAAGAGATCCACGAAATACAGATGTAACTCTGTGAGATGAATTAACAGAACACAAAGCAGTTTCTCAGGAAGCTTCTTTCCAGATTTCATCTGAGGATATTTCCTTTCTCACCATAGCCCTCTATGGGCTTCCAAATATCACTTTGCCAATTCCACAAGAACTGTCTTAGCGAAAGGCTTCTTGAGGGGAGAGCTGTAACTCTGTGAGATGATTTCACAGAACACAAAGAAGTTTCTCAGAAAGCTTCTTTCTCTTTGTTATCGGAGGATATTTCCTTTGGACCTATAGTCTTCAAAGGGATCCGAAATATCTGTTCTCAGATTCCACAGAAATAAGGCTAGCAAAGAGATCCACGAAATACATGTGTATCTCTATGAGATGAATTAACAGAACACTAAGCAGTTTCTCAGGAAGCAACTTTCCAGATTTCATCTGAGGATATTTCCTTTTTCACCATAGCCCTCTTTGGGCTTCCAAATATCACTTTGCCAATTCCACAAGAACTGTCTTAGCGAAAGGCTTCTTCAGAGGAAAGCTGTAACTCTGTGAGATGATTTCACAGAACACAAAGAAGTTTCTCAGAAAGCTTCTTTCTCTTTGTTATCGGAGGATATTTCCTTTGGCTCTATAGTCTTCAAAGGGATAAGAAATATCTGTTCTCAGATTCCACAGAAATAAGGCTAGCAAAGAGATCCACGAAATACATATGTAACTCTGTGAGATTAATTAAGAGAACACTAAGCAGTTTGTCAGGAAGCTTCTTTCCAGATTTCATCTGAGGATATTTCCTTTCTCACCATAGCCCTCTATGGGCTTCCAAATATCACTTTGCCAATTCCACAAGAACTTTCTTAGCGAAAGGCTTCTTGAGGGGAAAGCTGTAACTCTGTGAGATGATTTCACAGAACACAAAGAAGTTTCTCAGAAAGCTTCTTTCTCTTTGTTATCGGAGGTTATTTCCTCCTGCCCTATGGTCTTCAAAGGGATCCGAAATATCTGTTCTCAGATTCCACAGAAATAAGGCTAGCAAAGAGATCCACGAAATACAGATATAACTCTGTGAGATGAATTAACAGAACACTAAGCAGTTTCTCAGGAAGCTTCTTTCCAGATTTCATCTGAGGATATTTCCTTTTTCACCATAGCCCTCTATGGGCTTCCAAATATCACTTTGCCAATTCCACAAGAACTGTGTTAGCGAAAGGCTTCTTGAGGGGAAAGCTGAAACTCTGTGAGATGATTTCACAGAACACACAGAAGTTTCTCAGAAAGCTTCTTTCTCTTTGTTATCGGAGGATATTTCCTTTGGCCCTATAGTCTTCAAAGGGATCCGAAATATCTGTTCTCAGATACCACCGAAATAAGGCTAGCAAAGAGATCCACGAAATACAGATGTAACACTGTGAGATGAATTAACAGAACACTAAGCAGTTTCTCAGGAAGCTTCTTTCCAGATTTCATCTGAGGATATTTCCTTTTACACCACAGCCCTCTATGGGCTTCCAAATATCACTTTGCCAATTCCACAAGAACTGTCTTAGCGAAAGGCTTCTTGAGGGGAAAGCTGTACGTTTGTGATATGATTTCACAGAACACAAAGAAGTTTCTCAGAAAGCTTCTTTCTCTTTGTTTTCGGAGGATATTTCCTTTGGCCCTATGGTCTTCAAAGGGATCCGAAATATCTGTTCTCAGATTCCACAGAAATAAGGCTAGCAAACAGATCCGCCAAATCCAGATGTAACTCTGTGAGATGAATTAACAGAACACTAAGCAGTTTCTCAGGAAGCTTCTTTCCAGATTTCATCTGAGGATATTTCCTTTTACACCATAGCCCTCTATGGGCTTCCAAATATCACTTTGCCAATTCCACAAGAACTGTCTTAGCGAAAGGCTTCTTGAGGGGAAAGCTGTAACTCTGTGAGATGATTTCACAGAACACAAAGAAGTTTCTCAGAAAGCTTCTTTCTCTTTGTTATCGGAAGGTATTTCCTTTGGCCCTATAGTCTTCAAAGGGATCCGAAATATCTGTTCTCAGATTCCACAGAAATAAGGCTAGCAAAGAGATCCACGAAATACAGATGTAACTCTGTGAGATGAATTAACAGAACACAAAGCAGTTTCTCAGGAAGCTTCTTTCCATATTTCATCTGAGGATATTTCCTTTCTCACCATAGCCCTCTATTGGCTTCCAAATATCAGTTTGCCAATTCCACAAGAACTGTCTTAGCGAAAGGGTTCTTGAGGGGAAAGCTGTAACTCTGTGAATGATTTCACAGAACACAAAGAAGTTTCTCAGAAAGCTTCTTTCTCTTTGTTATCGGAGGATATTTCCTTTGGACCTATAGTCTTCAAAGGGATCCGAAATATCTGTTCTCAGATTCCACAGAAATAAGGCTAGCAAAGAGATCCACGAAATACATGTGTAACTCTGTGAGATGAATTAACAGAACACTAAGCAGTTTCTCAGGAAGCAAATTTCCAGATTTCATCTGTGGATATTTCCTTTTTCACCATAGCCCTCTTTGGGCTTCCAAATATCACTTTGCCAATTCCACAAGAACTGTCTTAGCGAAAGGCTTCTTGAGAGGAAAGCTGTAACTCTGTGAGATGATTTCACAGAACACAAAGAAGTTTCTCAGAAAGCTTCTTTCTCTTTGTTATCGGAGGATATTTCCTTTGGCTCTATAGTCTTCAAAGGGATACGAAATATCTGTTCTCAGATTCCACAGAAATAAGGCTAGCAAAGAGATCCACGAAATACATATGTAACTCTGTGAGATTAATTAAGAGAACACTAAGCAGTTTGTCAGGAAGCTTCTTTCCAGATTTCATCTGAGGATATTTCCTTTCTCACCATAGCCCTCTATGGGCTTCCAAATATCACTTTGCCAATTCCACAAGAACTGTCTTAGCGAAAGGCTTCTTGAGGGGAAAGCTGTAACTCTTGAGATGATTTCACAGAACACAAAGAAGTTTCTCAGAAAGCTTCTTTCTCTTTGTTATCGGAGGATATTTCCTTTGGCCCTATAGTCTTCTAAGGGATCCGAAATATCTGTTCTCAGATTCCACAGAAATAAGGCTAGCAAAGAGATCCACGAAATACATATGTAACTCTGTGAGATTAATTAAGAGAACACTAAGCAGTTTCTCAGGAAGCTTCTTTCCAGATTTCATCTGAGGATATTTCCTTTCTCACCATAGCCCTCTAAGGGCTTCCAAATATCACTTTGCCAATTCCACTAGAACTGTCTTCGCGAAAGGCCTCTTGAGGGGAAAGCTGTAACTCTGTGAGATGATTTCACAGAACACAAAGAAGTTTCTCAGAAAGCTTCTTTATCTTTGTTATCGGAGGATATTTCCTCTTGCCCTATGGTCTTCAAAGGGATCCGAAATATCTGTTCTCAGATTCCACAGAAATAAGGCTAGCAAAGAGATCCACGAAATATATATGTAACTCTGTGAGATGAATTAACAGAACACAAAGCAGTTTCTCAGGAAGCTTCTTTCCAGATTTCATCTGAGGATATTTCCTTTTTCACCATAGCCCTCATTGGGCTTCCAAATATCACTTTGCCAATTCCACAAGAACTGTCTTAGCGAAAGGCTTCTTGAGGGGAAAGCTGTAACTCTGTGAGATGATTTCACAGAACACAAAGAAGTTTCTCAGAAAGCTTCTTTCTCTTTGTTATCGGAGGATATTTCCTTTGGCCCTATAGTCTTCAAAGGGATCCGAAATATCTGTTCTCAGATTCCACAAAAATAAGACTAGTAAAGAGATCCACGAAATAGAGATGTAACTCTGTGAGATGAATTAACAGAATACTAAGCAGTTTCTCCGGAGGCTTCTTTCCATATTTCATCTGAGGATATTGCCTTTCTCACCATAGCCCTCTATGGGCTTCCAAATATCACTTTGCCAATTCCACAAGAACTGTCTTAGCGAAAGGCTTCTTGACGGGAAAGCTGTAACTCTGTGAGATGATTTCACAGAACACAAAGAAGTTTCTCAGAAAGCTTCTTTCTCTTTTTATCGGAAGAACTTCCTTTGGCCCCATAGTCTTCAAAGGGATCCGAAATATCTGTCCTCAGATTCCACAGAAATAAGGCTAGCAAAGAGATCCACGAAATACAGATGTAACTCTGTGAGATGAATTAACAGAACACTAAGCAGTTTCTCAGGAAGCTTCTTTCCAGATTTCATCTGAGGATATTTCCTTTGTCACCAGAGCCCTCTATGGGCTTCCAAATATCACTTTGCCAATTCCACAAGAACTGTCTTAGCGAAAGGCTTCTTGAGGGGAAAGCTGTAACTCTGTGAGATGATTTCACAGAACACAAAGAAGTTTCTCAGAAAGCTTCTTTCTCTTTGTTATCGGAGGATATTTCCTTTGGCCCTATAGTCTTCAAAGGGATCCGAAATATCTGTTCTCAGATTCCACAGAAATAAGGCTAGCAAAGCGATCCACGAAATACAGATGTAACTCTGTGAGATTAATTAAGAGAACACTAAGCAGTTTCTCAGGAAGCTTCTTTCCAGATTTCATCTGAGGATATTTCCTTTGTCACCAGAGCCCTCTAGGGGCTTCCAAATATCACTTTGCCAATTCCACAAGAACTGTCTTAGCGAAAGGCTTCTTGAGGGGAAAGCTGTAACTCTGTGAGATGATTTCACAGAACACAAAGAAGTTTCTCAGAAAGCTTCTTTCTCTTTGTTATCGGAGGATATTTCCTTTGGCCTTATAGTCTTCAAAGGGATCCGAAATATCTGTTCTCAGATTCCACAGAAATAAGGCTAGCAAAGAGATCCACGAAATACAGATGTAACTCTGTGAGATGAATTAACAGAACACTAAGCGATATCTCAGGAAGCTTCTTTCCAGATTTCATCTGAGGATATTTCCTTTCTCACCATAGCCATCTATGGGCTTCCAAATATCACTTTGCCAATTCCACAAGAACTGTCTTAGCGAAAGGCTTCTTGAGGGGAAAGGTGTAACTCTGTGAGATGATTTCACAGAACACAAAGAAGTTTCTCAGAAAGTTTCTCTCTCTTTGTTATCGGAAGATATTTCCTGTGGCCCCATAGTCTTCAAAGGGATCCGAAATATCTGTTCTCAGATTCCACAGAAATAAGGCTAGCAAAGAGATCCACGAAATACAGATGTAACTCTGTGAGATGAATTAACAGAACACAAAGCAGTTTCTCAGGAAGCTTCTTTCCAGATTTCATCTGAGGATATTTCCTTTCTCACCATAGCCCTCTATAGGCTTCCAAATATCACTTTGCCAATTCCACAAGAACTGTCTTAGCGAAAGGCTTCTTGAGGGGAAAGCTGTAACTCTGTGAGATGATTTCACAGAACACAAAGAAGTTTCTCAGAAAGCTTCTTTCTCTTTGTTATCGGAGGATATTTCCTTTGGACCTATAGTCTTCAAAGGGATCCGAAATATCTGTTCTCAGATTCCACAGAAATAAGGCTAGCAAAGAGATCCACGAAATACAGATGTAACTCAGTGAGATGAATTTACAGAACACTAAGCAGTTTCTCAGGAAGCATCTTTCCAGATTTCATCTGAGGATATTTCCTTTTTCACCATAGCCCTCTTTGGGCTTCCAAATATCACTTTGCCAATTCCACAAGAACTGTCTTAGCGAAAGGCTTCTTGAGAGGAAAGCTGTAACTCTGTGAGATGATTTCACATAACACAAAGAAGTTTCTCAGAAAGCTTCTTTCTCTTTGTTATCGGAGGATATTTCCTTTGGCTCTATAGTCTTCAAAGGGATACGAAATATCTGTTCTCAGATTCCACAGAAATAAGGCTAGCAAAGAGATCCACGAAATACAGATGTAACTCTGTGAGATGAATTAAGAGAACACTAAGCAGTTTCTCAGGAAGCTTCTTTCCAGATTTCATCTGAGGATATTCCCTTTCTCACCATAGCCCTCCAGAGGCTTCCAAATATCACTTTGCCAATTCCACAAGAACTGTCTTAGCGAAAGGCTTCTTGACGGGAAAACTGTAACTCTGTGAGATGATTTCACAGAACACAAAGAAGTTTCTCAGAAAGCTTCTTTCTCTTTGTTATCGGAGGATATTTCCTTTGGCCCTATAGTCTTCAAAGGGATCCGAAACATCTGTTCTCAGATTCCACAGAAATAAGACTAGTAAAGAGATCCACGAAATAGAGATGTAACTGTATGAGATGAATTAACAGATTACTAAGCAGTTTCTCAGGAAGCTTCTTTCCAGATTTCATCTGAGGATATTTCCTTTCTCACCATAGCCCTCTATGGGCTTCCAAATATCACTTTGCCAATTCCACAACAACTGTCTTTGCGAAAGGCTTCTTGAGGGGAAAGCTGTAACTCTGTGAGATGATTTCACAGAACACAAAGAAGTTTCTCAGAAAGCTTCTTTCTCTTTTTATCGGAAGATACTTCCTTTGGCCCCATAGTCTTCAAAGGGATCCGAAATATCTGTCCTCAGATTCCACAGAAATAAGGCTAGCAAAGAGATCCACGAAATACATATGTAACACTGTGAGATTAATTAAGAGAACACTAAGCAGTTTCTCAGGAAGCTTCTTTCCAGATTTCATCTGAGGATATTTCCTTTCTCACCATAGCCCTCTAGGGGATTCCAAATATCACTTTGCCAATTCCACAAGAACCGTCTTAGCGAAAGGCTTCTTGAGGGGAAAGCTGTAACTCTGTGAGATGATTTCACAGAACACAAAGAAGTTTCTCAGAAAGCTTTTTTCTCTTTGTTATCGGAGGATATTTCCTTTGGCCCTATAGTCTTCAAAGGGATCCGAAATATCTGTTCTCAGATTTCACAGAAATAAGGCTAGCAAAGAGATCCACGAAATACGGATGTAACTCTGTGAGATGAATTAACAGAACACTAAGCAGTTTCTCAGGAAGCTTCTTTCCAGTTTTCATCTGAGGATATTTCCTTTTACACCATAGCCCTCTATGGGCTTCCAAATATCAATTTGCCAATTCCACAAGAACTGTCTTAGCGAAAGGCTTCTTGAGGGGAAAGCTGTAACTCTGTGAGATGATTTCACAGAACACAAAGAAGTTTCTCAGAAAGCTTCGTTCTCTTTGTTATCGGAAGATATTTCCTTTGGCCCCATAGTCTTCAAAGGGATCCGAAATATCTGTTCTCAGATTCCACAGAAATAAGGCTAGCAAAGAGATCCACGAAATACAGATGTAACTCTGTGAGATGAATTAACAGAACACAAAGCAGTTTCTCAGGAAGCTTCTTTCCAGATTTCATCTGAGGATATTTCCTTTCTCACCATAGCCCTCTATGGGCTTCCAAATATCACTTTGCCAATTCCACAAGAACTGTCTTAGCGAAAGGCTTCTTGAGGGGAGAGCTGTAACTCTGTGAGATGATTTCACAGAACACAAAGAAGTTTCTCAGAAAGCTTCTTTCTCTTTGTTATCGGAGGATATTTCCTTTGGACCTATAGTCTTCAAAGGGATCCGAAATATCTGTTCTCAGATTCCACAGAAATAAGGCTAGCAAAGAGATCCACGAAATACATGTGTATCTCTATGAGATGAATTAACAGAACACTAAGCAGTTTCTCAGGAAGCAACTTTCCAGATTTCATCTGAGGATATTTCCTTTTTCACCATAGCCCTCTTTGGGCTTCCAAATATCACTTTGCCAATTCCACAAGAACTGTCTTAGCGAAAGGCTTCTTCAGAGGAAAGCTGTAACTCTGTGAGATGATTTCACAGAACACAAAGAAGTTTCTCAGAAAGCTTCTTTCTCTTTGTTATCGGAGGATATTTCCTTTGGCTCTATAGTCTTCAAAGGGATAAGAAATATCTGTTCTCAGATTCCACAGAAATAAGGCTAGCAAAGAGATCCACGAAATACATATGTAACTCTGTGAGATTAATTAAGAGAACACTAAGCAGTTTGTCAGGAAGCTTCTTTCCAGATTTCATCTGAGGATATTTCCTTTCTCACCATAGCCCTCTATGGGCTTCCAAATATCACTTTGCCAATTCCACAAGAACTGTCTTAGCGAAAGGCTTCTTGAGGGGAAAGCTGTAACTCTGTGAGATGATTTCACAGAACACAAAGAAGTTTCTCAGAAAGCTTCTTTCTCTTTGTTATCGGAGGTTATTTCCTCCTGCCCTATGGTCTTCAAAGGGATCCGAAATATCTGTTCTCAGATTCCACAGAAATAAGGCTAGCAAAGAGATCCACGAAATACAGATATAACTCTGTGAGATGAATTAACAGAACACTAAGCAGTTTCTCAGGAAGCTTCTTTCCAGATTTCATCTGAGGATATTTCCTTTTTCACCATAGCCCTCTATGGGCTTCCAAATATCACTTTGCCAATTCCACAAGAACTGTGTTAGCGAAAGGCTTCTTGAGGGGAAAGCTGAAACTCTGTGAGATGATTTCACAGAACACACAGAAGTTTCTCAGAAAGCTTCTTTCTCTTTGTTATCGGAGGATATTTCCTTTGGCCCTATAGTCTTCAAAGGGATCCGAAATATCTGTTCTCAGATACCACCGAAATAAGGCTAGCAAAGAGATCCACGAAATACAGATGTAACACTGTGAGATGAATTAACAGAACACTAAGCAGTTTCTCAGGAAGCTTCTTTCCAGATTTCATCTGAGGATATTTCCTTTTACACCACAGCCCTCTATGGGCTTCCAAATATCACTTTGCCAATTCCACAAGAACTGTCTTAGCGAAAGGCTTCTTGAGGGGAAAGCTGTACGTTTGTGATATGATTTCACAGAACACAAAGAAGTTTCTCAGAAAGCTTCTTTCTCTTTGTTTTCGGAGGATATTTCCTTTGGCCCTATGGTCTTCAAAGGGATCCGAAATATCTGTTCTCAGATTCCACAGAAATAAGGCTAGCAAACAGATCCGCCAAATCCAGATGTAACTCTGTGAGATGAATTAACAGAACACTAAGCAGTTTCTCAGGAAGTTTCTTTCCAGATTTCATCTGAGAATATTTCCTTTTTCACCTTAGCCCTCTATGGACTTCCAAATATCACTTTGCCAATTCCACGAGAACTGTCTTAGCGAAAGGCTTCTTGAGGGGAAAGCTGTAACTCTGTGAGATGATTTCACAGAACACAAAGAAGTTTCTCAGAAAGCTTCTTTCTCTTTGTTATTGGAGGATATTTCCTTTGGCCCTACGGTCTTCAAAGGGATCCGAAATATCTGTTCTCAGATTCCACAGAAATAAGGCTAGCAAAGAGATCCACGAAATACAGATGTAACTCTGTGAGCTGAATTAACAGAACACTAAGCAGTTTCTCAGGAAGCTTCTTTCCAGATTTCATCTGAGGATATTTCCTTTTTCACCATAGCCCTCTATGGGCTTCCAAATATCACTTTGCCAATTCCACAAGAACTGTCTTAGCGAAAGGCTTCTTGCGGGGAAAGCTGTAACTCTGTGAGATGATTTCACAGAACACAAAGAAGTTTCTCAGAAAGCTTCTTTCTCTTTGTTATCGGAGGATATTTCCTTTGGCCCTATAGTCTTCAAAGGGATCCGAAATATCTGTTCTCAGATTCCACAGAAATAAGGCTAGCAAAGAGATCCACGAAATACATATGTAACTCTGTGAGATTAATTAAGAGAACACTAAGCAGTTTCTCAGGAAGCTTCTTTCCAGATTTCATCTGAGGATATTTCCTTTCTCACCATAGCCCTCTAAGGGCTTCCAAATATCACTTTGCCAATTCCACAAGAACTGTCTTCGCGAAAGGCCTCTTGCGGGGAAAGCTGTAACTCTGTGAGATGATTTCACAGAACACAAAGAAGTTTCTCAGAAAGCTTCTTTCTCTTTGTTATCGGAGGATATTTCCTCTTGCCCTATGGTCTTCAAAGGGATCCGAAATATCTGTTCTCAGATTCCACAGAAATAAGGCTAGCAAAGAGATCCACGAAATATATATGTAACTCTGTGAGATGAATTAACAGAACACAAAGCAGTTTCTCAGGAAGCTTCTTTCCAGATTTCATCTGAGGATATTTCCTTTTTCACCATAGCCCTCATTGGGCTTCCAAATATCACTTTGCCAATTCCACAAGAACTGTCTTAGCGAAAGGCTTCTTGAGGGGAAAGCTGTAACTCTGTGAGATGATTTCACAGAACACAAAGAAGTTTCTCAGAAAGCTTCTTTCTCTTTGTTATCGGAGGATATTTCCTTTGGCCCTATAGTCTTCAAAGGGATCCGAAATATCTGTTCTCAGATTCCACAAAAATAAGACTAGTAAAGAGATCCACGAAATAGAGATGTAACTCTGTGAGATGAATTAACAGAATACTAAGCAGTTTCTCCGGAGGCTTCTTTCCATATTTCATCTGAGGATATTGCCTTTCTCACCATAGCCCTCTATGGGCTTCCAAATATCACTTTGCCAATTCCACAAGAACTGTCTTAGCGAAAGGCTTCTTGACGGGAAAGCTGTAACTCTGTGAGATGATTTCACAGAACACAAAGAAGTTTCTCAGAAAGCTTCTTTATCTTTTTATCGGAAGAACTTCCTTTGGCCCCATAGTCTTCAAAGGGATCCGAAATATCTGTCCTCAGATTCCACAGAAATAAGGCTAGCAAAGAGATCCACGAAATACAGATGTAACTCTGTGAGATGAATTAACAGAACACTAAGCAGTTTCTCAGGAAGCTTCTTTCCAGATTTCATCTGAGGATATTTCCTTTGTCACCAGAGCCCTCTATGGGCTTCCAAATATCACTTTGCCAATTCCACAAGAACTGTCTTAGCGAAAGGCTTCTTGAGGGGAAAGCTGTAACTCTGTGAGATGATTTCACAGAACACAAAGAAGTTTCTCAGAAAGCTTCTTTCTCTTTGTTATCGGAGGATATTTCCTTTGGCCCTATAGTCTTCAAAGGGATCCGAAATATCTGTTCTCAGATTCCACAGAAATAAGGCCAGCAAAGCGATCCACGAAATACAGATGTAACTCTGTGAGATTAATTAAGAGAACACTAAGCAGTTTCTCAGGAAGCTTCTTTCCAGATTTCATCTTAGGATATTTCCTTTCTCACCATAGCCCTCTAGGGGCTTCCAAATATCACTTTGCCAATTCCACAAGAACTGTCTTAGCGAAAGGCTTCTTGAGGGGAAAGCTGTAACTCTGTGAGATGATTTCACAGAACACAAAGAAGTTTCTCAGAAAGCTTCTTTCTCTTTGTTATCGGAGGATATTTCCTTTGGCCTTATAGTCTTCAAAGGGATCCGAAATATCTGTTCTCAGATTCCACAGAAATAAGGCTAGCAAGGAGATCCACGAAATACAGATGTAACTCTGTGAGATGAATTAACAGAACACAAAGCAGTTTCTCAGGAAGCTTCTTTCCAGATTTCATCTGAGGATATTTCCTTTTTCACCATAGCCCTCATTGGGCTTCCAAATATCACTTTGCCAATTCCACAAGAACTGTCTTAGCGAAAGGCTTCTTGAGGGGAAAGCTGTAACTCTGTGAGATGATTTCACAGAACACAAAGAAGTTTCTCAGAAAGCTTCTTTCTCTTTGTTATCGGAGGATATTTCCTTTGGCCCTATAGTCTTCAAAGGGATCCGAAATATCTGTTCTCAGATTCCACAAAAATAAGACTAGTAAAGAGATCCACGAAATAGAGATGTAACTCTGTGAGATGAATTAACAGAATACTAAGCAGTTTCTCCGGAGGCTTCTTTCCATATTTCATCTGAGGATATTGCCTTTCTCACCATAGCCCTCTATGGGCTTCCAAATATCACTTTGCCAATTTCACAAGAACTGTCTTAGCGAAAGGCTTCTTGACGGGAAAGCTGTAACTCTGTGAGATGATTTCACAGAACACAAAGAAGTTTCTCAGAAAGCTTCTTTCTCTTTTTATCGGAAGAACTTCCTTTGGCCCCATAGTCTTCAAAGGGATCCGAAATATCTGTCCTCAGATTCCACAGAAATAAGGCTAGCAAAGAGATCCACGAAATACAGATGTAACTCTGTGAGATGAATTAACAGAACACTAAGCAGTTTCTCAGGAAGCTTCTTTCCAGATTTCATCTGAGGATATTTCCTTTGTCACCAGAGCCCTCTATGGGCTTCCAAATATCACTTTGCCAATTCCACAAGAACTGTCTTAGCGAAAGGCTTCTTGAGGGGAAAGCTGTAACTCTGTGAGATGATTTCACAGAACACAAAGAAGTTTCTCAGAAAGCTTCTTTCTCTTTGTTATCGGAGGATATTTCCTTTGGCCCTATAGTCTTCAAAGGGATCCGAAATATCTGTTCTCAGATTCCACAGAAATAAGGCTAGCAAAGCGATCCACGAAATACAGATGTAACTCTGTGAGACTAATTAAGAGAACACTAAGCAGTTTCTCAGGAAGCTTCTTTCCAGATTTCATCTTAGGATATTTCCTTTCTCACCATAGCCCTCTAGGGGCTTCCAAATATCACTTTGCCAATTCCACAAGAACTGTCTTAGCGAAAGGCTTCTTGAGGGGAAAGCTGTAACTCTGTGAGATGATTTCACAGAACACAAAGAAGTTTCTCAGAAAGCTTCTTTCTCTTTGTTATCGGAGGATATTTCCTTTGGCCTTATAGTCTTCAAAGGGATCCGAAATATCTGTTCTCAGATTCCACAGAAATAAGGCTAGCAAAGAGATCCACGAAATACAGATGTAACTCTGTGAGATGAATTAACAGAACACTAAGCGATATCTCAGGAAGCTTCTTTCCAGATTTCATCTGAGGATATTTCCTTTCTCACCATAGCCATCTATGGGCTTCCAAATATCACTTTGCCAATTCCACAAGAACTGTCTTAGCGAAAGGCTTCTTGAGGGGAAAGGTGTAACTCTGTGAGATGATTTCACAGAACACAAAGAAGTTTCTCAGAAAGTTTCTTTCTCTTTGTTATCGGAAGATATTTCCTTTGGCCCCATAGTCTTCAAAGGGATCCGAAATATCTGTTCTCAGATTCCACAGAAATAAGGCTAGCAAAGAGATCCACGAAATACAGATGTAACTCTGTGAGATGAATTAACAGAACACAAAGCAGTTTCTCAGGAAGCTTCTTTCCAGATTTCATCTGAGGATATTTCCTTTCTCACCATAGCCCTCTATAGGCTTCCAAATATCACTTTGCCAATTCCACAAGAACTGTCTTAGCGAAAGGCTTCTTGAGGGGAAAGCTGTAACTCTGTGAGATGATTTCACAGAACACAAAGAAGTTTCTCAGAAAGCTTCTTTCTCTTTGTTATCGGAGGATATTTCCTTTGGCCCTATAGTCTTCAAAGGGATCCGAAATATCTGTTCTCAGATTCCACAAAAATAAGACTAGTAAAGAGATCCACGAAATAGAGATGTAACTCTGTGAGATGAATTAACAGAATACTAAGCAGTTTCTCCGGAGGCTTCTTTCCATATTTCATCTGAGGATATTGCCTTTCTCACCATAGCCCTCTATGGGCTTCCAAATATCACTTTGCCAATTCCACAAGAACTGTCTTAGCGAAAGGCTTCTTGACGGGAAAGCTGTAACTCTGTGAGATGATTTCACAGAACACAAAGAAGTTTCTCAGAAAGCTTCTTTCTCTTTTTATCGGAAGAACTTCCTTTGGCCCCATAGTCTTCAAAGGGATCCGAAATATCTGTCCTCAGATTCCACAGAAATAAGGCTAGCAAAGAGATCCACGAAATACAGATGTAACTCTGTGAGATGAATTAACAGAACACTAAGCAGTTTCTCAGGAAGCTTCTTTCCAGATTTCATCTGAGGATATTTCCTTTGTCACCAGAGCCCTCTATGGGCTTCCAAATATCACTTTGCCAATTCCACAAGAACTGTCTTAGCGAAAGGCTTCTTGAGGGGAAAGCTGTAACTCTGTGAGATGATTTCACAGAACACAAAGAAGTTTCTCAGAAAGCTTCTTTCTCTTTGTTATCGGAGGATATTTCCTTTGGCCCTATAGTCTTCAAAAGGATCCGAAATATCTGTTCTCAGATTCCACAGAAATAAGGCTAGCAAAGCGATCCACGAAATACAGATGTAACTCTGTGAGACTAATTAAGAGAACACTAAGCAGTTTCTCAGGAAGCTTCTTTCCAGATTTCATCTTAGGATATTTCCTTTCTCACCATAGCCCTCTAGGGGCTTCCAAATATCACTTTGCCAATTCCACAAGAACTGTCTTAGCGAAAGGCTTCTTGAGGGGAAAGCTGTAACTCTGTGAGATGATTTCACAGAACACAAAGAAGTTTCTCAGAAAGCTTCTTTCTCTTTGTTATCGGAGGATATTTCCTTTGGCCCTATAGTCTTCAAAGGGATCCGAAACATCTGTTCTCAGATTCCACAGAAATAAGACTAGTAAAGAGATCCACGAAATAGAGATGTAACTGTATGAGATGAATTAACAGATTACTAAGCAGTTTCTCAGGAAGCTTCTTTCCAGATTTCATCTGAGGATATTTCCTTTCTCACCATAGCCCTCTATGGGCTTCCAAATATCACTTTGCCAATTCCACAAGAACTGTCTTTGCGAAAGGCTTCTTGAGGGGAAAGCTGTAACTCTGTGAGATGATTTCACAGAACACAAAGAAGTTTCTCAGAAAGCTTCTTTCTCTTTTTATCGGAAGATACTTCCTTTGGCCCCATAGTCTTCAAAGGGATCCGAAATATCTGTCCTCAGATTCCACAGAAATAAGGCTAGCAAAGAGATCCACGAAATACATATGTAACTCTGTGAGATTAATTAAGAGAACACTAAGCAGTTTCTCAGGAAGCTTCTTTCCAGATTTCATCTGAGGATATTTCCTTTCTCACCATAGCCCTCTAGGGGCTTCCAAATATCACTTTGCCAATTCCACAAGAACCGTCTTAGCGAAAGGCTTCTTGAGGGGAAAGCTGTAACTCTGTGAGATGATTTCACAGAACACAAAGAAGTTTCTCAGAAAGCTTTTTTCTCTTTGTTATCGGAGGATATTTCCTTTGGCCCTATAGTCTTCAAAGGGATCCGAAATATCTGTTCTCAGATTTCACAGAAATAAGGCTAGCAAAGAGATCCACGAAATACGGATGTAACTCTGTGAGATGAATTAACAGAACACTAAGCAGTTTCTCAGGAAGCTTCTTTCCAGATTTCATCTGAGGATATTTCCTTTTACACCATAGCCCTCTATGGGCTTCCAAATATCAATTTGCCAATTCCACAAGAACTGTCTTAGCGAAAGGCTTCTTGAGGGGAAAGCTGTAACTCTGTGAGATGATTTCACAGAACACAAAGAAGTTTCTCAGAAAGCTTCGTTCTCTTTGTTATCGGAAGATATTTCCTTTGGCCCCATAGTCTTCAAAGGGATCCGAAATATCTGTTCTCAGATTCCACAGAAATAAGGCTAGCAAAGAGATCCACGAAATACAGATGTAACTCTGTGAGATGAATTAACAGAACACACAGCAGTTTCTCAGGAAGCTTCTTTCCAGATTTCATCTGAGGATATTTCCTTTCTCACCATAGCCCTCTATGGGCTTCCAAATATCACTTTGCCAATTCCACAAGAACTGTCTTAGCGAAAGGCTTCTTGAGGGGAGAGCTGTAACTCTGTGAGATGATTTCACAGAACACAAAGAAGTTTCTCAGAAAGCTTCTTTCTCTTTGTTATCGGAGGATATTTCCTTTGGACCTATAGTCTTCAAAGGGATCCGAAATATCTGTTCTCAGATTCCACAGAAATAAGGCTAGCAAAGAGATCCACGAAATACATGTGTATCTCTATGAGATGAATTAACAGAACACTAAGCAGTTTCTCAGGAAGCAACTTTCCAGATTTCATCTGAGGATATTTCCTTTCTCACCATAGCCCTCTATGGGCTTCCAAATATCACTTTGCCAATTCCACAAGAACTGTCTTAGCGAAAGGCTTCTTGAGGGGACAGCTGTAACTCTGTGAGATGATTTCACAGAACACAAAGAAGTTTCTCAGAAAGCTTCTTTGTCTTTGTTATCGGAGGTTATTTCCTCCTGCCCTATGGTCTTCAAAGGGATCCGAAATATCTGTTCTCAGATTCCACAGAAATAAGGCTAGCAAAGAGATCCACGAAATACAGATGTAACTCTGTGAGATGAATTAACAGAACACTAAGCAGTTTCTCAGGAAGCTTCTTTCCAGATTTCATCTGAGGATATTTCCTTTTACACCACAGCCCTCTATGGGCTTCCAAATATCACTTTGCCAATTCCACAAGAACTGTCTTAGCGAAAGGCTTCTTGAGGGGAAAGCTGTAAGTTTGTGATATGATTTCACAGAACACAAAGAAGTTTCTCAGAAAGCTTCTTTCTCTTTGTTTTCGGAGGATATTTCCTTTGGCCCTATGGTCTTCAAAGGGATCCGAAATATCTGTTCTCAGATTCCACAGAAATAAGGCTAGCAAACAGATCCGCCAAATCCAGATGTAACTCTGTGAGATGAATTAACAGAACACTAAGCAGTTTCTCAGGAAGTTTCTTTCCAGATTTCATCTGAGAATATTTCCTTTTTCACCTTAGCCCTCTATGGACTTCCAAATATCACTTTGCCAATTCCACGAGAACTGTCTTAGCGAAAGTCTTCTTGAGGGGAAAGCTGTAACTCTGTGAGATGATTTCACAGAACACAAAGAAGTTTCTCAGAAAGCTTCTTTCTCTTTGTTATTGGAGGATATTTCCTTTGGCCCTACGGTCTTCAAAGGGATCCGAAATATCTGTTCTCAGATTCCACAGAAATAAGGCTAGCAAAGAGATCCACGAAATACAGATGTAACTCTGTGAGCTGAATTAACAGAACACTAAGCAGTTTCTCAGGAAGCTTCTTTCCAGATTTCATCTGAGGATATTTCCTTTTTCACCATAGCCCTCTAAGGGCTTCCAAATATCACTTTGCCAATTCCACAAGAACTGTCTTAGCGAAAGGCTTCTTGCGGGGAAAGCTGTAACTCTGTGAGATGATTTCACAGAACACAAAGAAGTTTCTCAGAAAGCTTCTTTCTCTTTGTTATCGGAGGATATTTCCTTTGACCCTATAGTCTTCAAAGGGATCCGAAATATCTGTTCTCAGATTCCACAGAAATAAGGCTAGCAAAGAGATCCAAGAAATACATATGTAACTCTGTGAGATGAATTAACAGAACACTAAGCAGTTTCTCAGGAAGCATCTTTGCAGGTTTCATCTGAGGATATTTCCTTTTTCACCATAGCCCTCATTGGGCTTCCAAATATCACTTTGCCAATTCCAGAAGAACTGTCTTAGCGAAAGGTTTCTTGAGGGGAAAGCTGTAACTCTGTGAGATGATTTCACAGAACACAAAGAAGTTTCTCAGAAAGCTTCTTTCTCTTTCTTATCGGAGGATATTTCCTTTGGCCCTATAGTCTTCAAAGGGATCCGAAATATCTGTTCTCAGATTCCACAGAAATAAGGCTAGCAAAGAGATCCACGAAATACATATGTAACTCTGTGAGATTAATTAAGAGAACACTAAGCAGTTTCTCAGGAAGCTTTTTCCAGATTTCATCTGAGGATATTTCCTTTCTCACCATAGCCCTCTAAGGGATTCCAAATATCACTTTGCCAATTCCACTAGAACTGTTTTAGCGAAAGGCTTCTTGAGGGGAAAGCTGTAACTCTGTGAGATGATTTCACAGAACACAAAGAAGTTTCTCAGAAAGCTTCTTTCTCTTTGTTATTGGAGGATATTTCCTTTGGCTCTATAGTCTTCAAAGGGATACGAAATATCTGTTCTCAGATTCCACAGAAATAAGGCTAGCAAAGAGATCCACGACATACAGATGTAACTCTGTGAGATGAATTAACAGAATACTAAGCAGTTTCTCAGGAAGCTTCTTTCCAGATTTCATCTGAGGATATTCCCTTTCTCACCATAGCCCTCCATAGGCTTCCAAATATCACTTTGCCAATTCCACAAGAACTGTCTTAGCGAAAGGCTTCTTGACGGGAAAACTGTAACTCTGTGAGATGATTTCACAGAACACAAAGAAGTTTCTCAGAAAGCTTCTTTCTCTTTGTTATCGGAGGATATTTCCTTTGGCCCTATAGTCTTCAAAGGGATCCGAAATATCTGTTCTCAGATTCCACAGAAATAAGACTAGTAAAGACATCCACGAAATAGAGATGTAACTGTATGAGATGAATTAACAGATTACTAAGCAGTTTCTCAGGAAGCTTCTTTCCAGATTTCATCTGAGGATATTTCCTTTCTCACCATAGCCCTCTAGGGGCTTCCAAATATCACTTTGCCAATTCCACAACAACCGTCTTAGCGAAAGGCTTCTTGAGGGGAAAGCTGTAACTCTGTGAGATGATTTCACAGAACACAAAGAAGTTTCTCAGAAAGCTTCTTTCTCTTTCTTATCGGAGGATATTTCCTTTGGCCCTATAGTCTTCAAAGGGATCCGAAATATCTGATCTCAGATTTCACAGAAATAAGGCTAGCAAAGAGATCCACGAAATACGGATGTAACTCTGTGAGATGAATTAACAGAACACTAAGCAGTTTCTCAGGAAGCTTCTTTCCAGATTTCATCTGAGGATATTTCCTTTTACACCATAGCCTTCTATGGGCTTCCAAATATCAATTTGCCAATTCCACAAGAACTGTCTTAGCGAAAGGCTTCTTGAGGGGAAAGCTGTAACTCTGTGAGATGATTTCACAGAACACAAAGAAGTTTCTCAGAAAGCTTCGTTCTCTTTGTTATCGGAGGATATTTCCTTTGGACCTATAGTCTTCAAAGGGATCCGAAATATCTGTTCTCAGATTCCACAGAAATAAGGCTAGCAAAGAGATCCACGAAATACATGTGTATCTCTATGAGATGAATTAACAGAACACTAAGCAGTTTCTCAGGAAGCAACTTTCCAGATTTCATCTGAGGATATTTCCTTTTTCACCATAGCCCTCTTTGGGCTTCCAAATATCACTTTGCCAATTCCACAAGAACTGTCTTAGCGAAAGGCTTCTTCAGAGGAAAGCTGTAACTTTGTGAGATGATTTCACAGAACACAAAGAAGTTTCTCAGAAAGCTTCTTTCTCTTTGTTATCGGAGGATATTTCCTTTGGCTCTATAGTCTTCAAAGGGATAAGAAATATCTGTTCTCAGATTCCACAGAAATAAGGCTAGCAAAGAGATCCACGAAATACATATGTAACTCTGTGAGATTAATTAAGAGAACACTAAGCAGTTTGTCAGGAAGCTTCTTTCCAGATTTCATCTAAGGATATTTCCTTTCTCACCATAGCCCTCTATGGGCTTCCAAATATCACTTTGCCAATTCCACAAGAACTGTCTTAGCGAAAGGCTTCTTGAGGGGAAAGCTGTAACTCTGTGAGATGATTTCACAGAACACAAAGAAGTTTCTCAGAAAGCTTCTTTCTCTTTGTTATCGGAGGTTATTTCCTCCTGCCCTATGGTCTTCAAAGGGATCCGAAATATCTGTTCTCAGATTCCACAGAAATAAGGCTAGCAAAGAGATCCACGAAATACAGATGTAACTCTGTGAGATGAATTAACAGAACACTAAGGAGTTTCTCAGGAAGCTTCTTTCCAGATTTCATCTGAGGATATTTCCTTTTTCACCATAGCCCTCTATGGGCTTCCAAATATCACTTTGCCAATTCCACAAGAACTGTCTTAGCGAAAGGCTTCTTGAGGGGAAAGCTGAAACTCTGTGAGATGATTTCACAGAACACACAGAAGTTTCTCAGAAAGCTTCTTTCTCTTTGTTATCGGAGGATATTTCCTTTGGCCCTATAGTCTTCAAAGGGATCCGAAATATCTGTTCTCAGATACCACCGAAATAAGGCTAGCAAAGAGATCCACGAAATACAGATGTAACACTGTGAGATGAATTAACAGAACACTAAGCAGTTTCTCAGGAAGCTTCTTTCCAGATTTCATCTGAGGATATTTCCTTTTACACCACAGCCCTCTATGGGCTTCCAAATATCACTTTGCCAATTCCACAAGAACTGTCTTAGCGAAAGGCTTCTTGAGGGGAAAGCTGTAAGTTTGTGATATGATTTCACAGAACACAAAGAGGTTTCTCAGAAAGCTTCTTTCTCTTTGTTTTCGGAGGATATTTCCTTTGGCCCTATGGTCTTCAAAGGGATCCGAAATATCTGTTCTCAGATTCCACAGAAATAAGGCTAGCAAACAGATCCGTCAAATCCACATGTAACTCTGTGAGATGAATTAACAGAACACTAAGCAGTTTCTCAGGAAGTTTCTTTCCAGATTTCATCTGAGAATATTTCCTTTTTCACCTTAGCCCTCTATGGACTTCCAAATATCACTTTGCCAATTCCACAAGAACTGTCTTAGCGAAAGGCTTCTTGAGGGGAAAGCTGTAACTCTGTGAGATGATTTCACAGAACACAAAGAAGTTTCTCAGAAAGCTTCTTTCTCTTTGTTATTGGAGGATATTTCCTTTGGCCCTATGGTCTTCAAAGGGATCCGAAATATCTGTTCTCAGATTCCACAGAAATAAGGCTAGCAAAGAGATCCACGAAATACGGATGTAACTCTGTGAGATGAATTAACAGAACACTAAGCAGTTTCTCAGGAAGCTTCTTTCCAGATTTCATCTGAGGATATTTCCTTTTACACCATAGCCCTCTATGGGCTTCCAAATATCAATTTGCCAATTCCACAAGAACTGTCTTAGCGAAAGGCTTCTTGAGGGGAAAGCTGTAACTCTGTGAGATGATTTCACAGAACACAAAGAAGTTTCTCAGAAAGCTTCGTTCTCTTTGTTATCGGAAGATATTTCCTTTGGCCCCATAGTCTTCAAAGAGATCCGAAATATCTGTTCTCAGATTCCACAGAAATAAGGCTAGCAAAGAGATCCACGAAATACAGATGTAACTCTGTGAGATGAATTAACAGAACACAAAGCAGTTTCTCAGGAAGCTTCTTTCCAGATTTCATCTGAGGATATTTCCTTTCTCACCATAGCCCTCTATGGGCTTCCAAATATCACTTTGCCAATTCCACAAGAACTGTCTTAGCGAAAGGCTTCTTGAGGGGAAAGCTGTAACTCTGTGAGATGATTTCACAGAACACAAAGAAGTTTCTCAGAAAGCTTCTTTCTCTTTGTTATCGGAGGATATTTCCTTTGGACCTATAGTCTTCAAAGGGATCCGAAATATCTGTTCTCAGATTCCACAGAAATAAGGCTAGCAAAGAGATCCACGAAATACATGTGTAACTCTATGAGATGAATTAACAGAACACTAAGCAGTTTCTCAGGAAGCAACTTTCCAGATTTCATCTGAGGATATTTCCTTTTTCACCATAGCCCTCTTTGGGCTTCCAAATATCACTTTGCCAATTCCACAAGAACTGTCTTAGCGAAAGGCTTCTTCAGAGGAAAGCTGTAACTCTGTGAGATGATTTCACAGAACACAAAGAAGTTTCTCAGAAAGCTTCTTTCTCTTTGTTATCGGAGCATATTTCCTTTCGCTCTATAGTCTTCAAAGGGATAAGAAATATCTGTTCTCAGATTCCACAGAAATAAGGCTAGCAAAGAGATCCACGAAATACATATGTAACTCTGTGAGATTAATTAAGAGAACACTAAGCAGTTTGTCAGGAAGCTTCTTTCCAGATTTCATCTGAGGATATTTCCTTTCTCACCATAGCCCTCTATGGGCTTTCAAATATCACTTTGCCAATTCCACAAGAACTGTCTTAGCGAAAGGCTTCTTGAAGGGAAAGCTGTAACTCTGTGAGATGATTTCACAGAACACAAAGAAGTTTCTCAGAAAGCTTCTTTCTCTTTGTTATTGGAGGATATTTCCTTTGGCCCTACGGTCTTCAAAGGGATCCGAAATATCTGTTCTCAGATTCCACAGAAATAAGGCTAGCAAAGAGATCCACGAAATACAGATGTAACTCTGTGAGCTGAATTAACAGAACACTAAGCAGTTTCTCAGGAAGCTTCTTTCCAGATTTCATCTGAGGATATTTCCTTTTTCACCATAGCCCTCTATGGGCTTCCAAATATCACTTTGCCAATTCCACAAGAACTGTCTTAGCGAAAGGCTTCTTGCGGGGAAAGCTGTAACTCTGTGAGATGATTTCACAGAACACAAAGAAGTTTCTCAGAAAGCTTCTTTCTCTTTGTTATCGGAGGATATTTCCTTTGACCCTATAGTCTTCAAAGGGATCCGAAATATCTGTTCTCAGATTCCACAGAAATAAGGCTAGCAAAGAGATCCAAGAAATACATATGTAACTCTGTGAGATGAATTAACAGAACACTAAGCAGTTTCTCAGGAAGCATCTTTGCAAATTTCATCTGAGGATATTTCCTTTTTCACCATAGCCCTCATTGGGCTTCCAAATATCACTTTGCCAATTCCAGAAGAACTGTCTTAGCGAAAGGTTTCTTGAGGGGAAAGCTGTAACTCTTTGAGATGATTTCACAGAACACAAAGAAGTTTCTCAGAAAGCTTCTTTCTCTTTGTTATCGGAGGATATTTCCTTTGGCCCTATAGTCTTCAAAGGGATCCGAAATATCTGTTCTCAGATTCCACAAAAATAAGGCTAGCAAAGAGATCCACGAAATACATATGTAACTCTGTGAGATTAATTAAGAGAACACTAAGCAGTTTCTCAGGAAGCTTTTTCCAGATTTCATCTGAGGATATTTCCTTTCTCACCATAGCCCTCTAAGGGATTCCAAATATCACCTTTCCAATTCCACTAGAACTGTTTTAGCGAAAGGCTTCTTGAGGGGAAAGCTGTAACTCTGTGAGATGATTTCACAGAACACAAAGAAGTTTCTCAGAAAGCTTCTTTCTCTTTGTTATCGGAGGATATTTCCTTTGGCTCTATAGTCTTCAAAGGGATACGAAATATCTGTTCTCAGATTCCACAGAAATAAGGCTAGCAAAGAGATCCACGAAATACAGATGTAACTCTGTGAGATGAATTAACAGAACACTAAGCAGTTTCTCAGGAAGCTTCTTTCCAGATTTCATCTGAGGATATTCCCTTTCTCACCATAGCCCTCCATAGGCTTCCAAATATCACTTTGCCAATTCCACAAGAACTGTCTTAGCGAAAGGCTTCTTGACGGGAAAACTGTAACTCTGTGAGATGATTTCACAGAACACAAAGAAGTTTCTCAGAAAGCTTCTTTCTCTTTGTTATCGGAGGATATTTCCTTTGGCCCTATAGTCTTCAAAGGGATCCGAAATATCTGTCCTCAGATTCCACAGAAATAAGGCTAGCAAAGAGATCCACGAAATACATATGTAACTCTGTGAGATTAATTAAGAGAACACTAAGCAGTTTCTCAGGAAGCTTCTTTCCAGATTTCATCTGAGGATATTTTCTTTCTCACCATAGCCCTCTATGGGCTTCCAAATATCACTTTGCCAATTCCACAAGAACCGTCTTAGCGAAAGGCTTCTTGAGGGGAAAGCTGTAACTCTGTGAGATGATTTCACAGAACACAAAGAAGTTTCTCAGAAAGCTTCTTTCTCTTTGTTATCGGAGGATATTTCCTTTGGCCTTATAGTCTTCAAAGGGATCCGAAATATCTGTTCTCAGATTTCACAGAAATAAGGCTAGCAAAGAGATCCACGAAATACTTATGTAACTCTGTGAGATGAATTAACAGAACACTAAGCAGTTTCTCAGGAAGCTTCTTTCCAGATTTCATCTGAGGATATTTCCTTTTACACCATAGCCCTCTAAGGGCTTCCAAATATCAATTTGCCAATTCCACAAGAACTGTCTTAGCGAAAGGCTTCTTGAGGGGAAAGCTGTAACTCTGTGAGATGATTTCACAGAACACAAAGAAGTTTCTCAGAAAGCTTCGTTCTCTTTGTTATCGGAAGATATTTCCTTTGGCCCCATAGTCTTCAAAGGGATCCGAAATATCTGTTCTCAGATTCCACAGAAATAAGGCTAGCAAAGAGATCCACGAAATACAGATGTAACTCTGTGAGATGAATTAACAGAACACAAAGCAGTTTCTCAGGAAGCTTCTTTCCAGATTTCATCTGAGGATATTTCCTTTCTCACCATAGCCCTCTATGGGCTTCCAAATATCACTTTGCCAATTCCACAAGAACTGTCTTAGCGAAAGGCTTCTTGAGGGGAAAGCTGTAACTCTGTGAGATGATTTCACAGAACACAAAGAAGTTTCTCAGAAAGCTTCTTTCTCTTTGTTATCGGAGGATATTTCCTTTGGACCTATAGTCTTCAAAGGGATCCGAAATATCTGTTCTCAGATTCCACAGAAATAAGGCTAGCAAAGAGATCCACGAAATACATGTTTAACTCTATGAGATGAATTAACAGAACACTAAGCAGTTTCTCAGGAAGCAACTTTCCATATTTCATCTGAGGATATTTCCTTTTTCACCATAGCCCTCTTTGGGCTTCCAAATATCACTTTGCCAATTCCACAAGAACTGTCTTAGCGAAAGGCTTCTTCAGAGGAAAGCTGTAACTCTGTGAGATGATTTCACAGAACACAAAGAAGTTTCTCAGAAAGCTTCTTTCTCTTTGTTATCGGAGGATATTTCCTTTGGCTCTATAGTCTTCAAAGGGATAAGAAATATCTGTTCTCAGATTCCACAGAAATAAGGCTAGCAAAGAGATCCACGAAATACATATGTAACTCTGTGAGATTAATTAAGAGAACACTAAGCAGTTTGTCAGGAAGCTTCTTTCCAGATTTCATCTGAGGATATTTCCTTTCTCACCATAGCCCTCTATGGGCTTCCAAATATCACTTTGCCAATTCCACAAGAACTGTCTTAGCGAAAGGCTTCTTGAGGGGAAAGCTGTAACTCTGTGAGATGATTTCACAGAACACAAAGAAGTTTCTCAGAAAGCTTCTTTCTCTTTGTTATCGGAGGTTATTTCCTCCTGCCCTGTGGTCTTCAAAGGGATCCGAAATATCTGTTCTCAGATTCCACAGAAATAAGGCTAGCAAAGAGATCCACGAAATACAGATGTAACTCTGTGAGATGAATTAACAGAACACTAAGCAGTTTCTCAGGAAGCTTCTTTCCAGATTTCATCTGAGGATATTTCCTTTTTCACCATAGCCCTCTATGGGCTTCCAAATATCACTTTGCCAATTCCACAAGAACTGTGTTAGCGAAAGGCTTCTTGAGGGGAAAGATGAAACTCTGTGAGATGATTTCACAGAACACACAGAAGTTTCTCAGAAAGCTTCTTTCTCTTTGTTATCGGAGGATATTTCCTTTGGCCCTATAGTCTTAAAAGGGATCCGAAATATCTGTTTTCAGATACCACCGAAATAAGGCTAGCAAAGAGATCCACGAAATACAGATGTAACACTGTGAGATGAATTAACAGAACACTAAGCAGTTTCTCAGGAAGCTTCTTTCCAGATTTCATCTGAGGATATTTCCTTTTACACCACAGCCCTCTATGGGCTTCCAAATATCACTTTGCCAATTCCACAAGAACTGTCTTAGCGAAAGGCTTCTTGAGGGGAAAGCTGTAAGTTTGTGATATGATTTCACAGAACACAAAGAAGTTTCTCAGAAAGCTTCTTTCTCTTTGTTTTCGGAGGATATTTCCTTTGGCCCCATGGTCTTCAAAGGGATCCGAAATATCTGTTCTCAGATTCCACAGAAATAAGGCTAGCAAACAGATCCGCCAAATCCAGATGTAACTCTGTGAGATGAATTAACAGAACACTAAGCAGTTTCTCAGGAAGTTTCTTTCCAGATTTCATCTGAGAATATTTCCTTTTTCACCTTAGCCCTCTATGGACTTCCAAATATCACTTTGCCAATTCCACGAGAACTGTCTTAGCGAAAGGCTTCTTGAGGGGAAAGCTGTAACTCTGTGAGATGATTTCACAGAACACAAAGAAGTTTCTCAGAAAGCTTCTTTCTCTTTGTTATTGGAGGATATTTCCTTTGGCCATATGGTCTTCAAAGGGATCCGAAATATCTGTTCTCAGATTCCACAGAAATAAGGCTAGCAAAGAGATCCACGAAATACAGATGTAACTCTGTGAGCTGAATTAACAGAACACTAAGCAGTTTCTCAGGAAGCTTCTTTCCAGATTTCTTCTGAGGATATTTCCTTTTTCACCATAGCCCTCTATGGGCTTCCAAATATCACTTTGCCAATTCCACAAGAACTGTCTTAGCGAAAGGCTTCTTGCGGGGAAAGCTGCAACTCTGTGAGATGATTTCACAGAACACAAAGAAGTTTCTCAGAAAGCTTCTTTCTCTTTGTTATCGGAGGATATTTCCTTTGACCCTATAGTCTTCAAAGGGATCCGAAATATCTGTTCTCAGATTCCACAGAAATAAGGCTAGCAAAGAGATCCAAGAAATACATATGTAACTCTGTGAGATGAATTAACGGAACACTAAGCAGTTTCTCAGGAAGCATCTTTGCAAATTTCATCTGAGGATATTTCCTTTTTCACCATAGCCCTCATTGGGCTTCCAAATATCACTTTGCCAATTCCAGAAGAACTGTCTTAGCGAAAGGTTTCTTGAGGGGAAAGCTGTAACTCTGTGAGATGATTTCACAGAACACAAAGAAGTTTCTCAGAAAGCTTCTTTCTCTTTCTTATCGGAGGATATTTCCTTTGGCCCTATAGTCTTCAAAGGGATCCGAAATCTGTTCTCAGATTTCACAGAAATAAGGCTAGCAAAGAGATCCACGAAATACATATGTAACTCTGTGAGATTAATTAAGATAACACTAAGCAGTTTCTCAGGAAGCTTCTTTCCAGATTTCATCTGAGGATATTTCCTTTCTCACCATAGCCCTCTAAGGGATTCCAAATATCACTTTGCCAATTCCACTAGAACTGTTTTAGCGAAAGGCTTCTTGAGGGGAAAGCTGTAACTCTGTGAAATGATTTCACAGAACACAAAGAAGTTTCTCAGAAAGCTTCTTTCTCTTTGTTATCGGAGGATATTTCCTCTTGCCCTATGGTCTTCAAAGGGATCCGAAATATCTGTTCTCAGATTCCACAGAAATAATGCTAGCAAAGAGATCCACGAAATACATATGTAACTCTGTGAGATGAATTAACAGAACACTAAGCAGTTTCTCAGGAAGCTTCTTTCCAGCTTTCATCTGAGGATATTTCCTTTCTCACCATAGCCCTCTATAGGCTTCCAAATATCACTTTGCCAATTCCACAAGAACTGTCTTACCGAAAGGCTTCTTGAGGGGAAAGCTGTAACTCTGTGAAATGATTTCACAGAACACAAAGAAGTTTCTCAGAAAGCTTCTTTCTCTTTTTATCGGAAGATACTTCCTTTGGCCCCATAGTCTTCAAAGGGATCCGAAATATCTGTCCTCAGATTCCACAGAATTAGGCTAGCAAAGAGATCCACGAAATACAGATGTAACTCTGTGAGATGAATTAACAGAACACTAAGCAGTTTCTGAGGAAGCTTCTTTCCAGATTTCATCTGAGGATATTTCCTTTCTCACCATAGCCCTCTATGGGCTTTCAAATATCAATTTGCCAATTCCACAAGAACTGTCTTAGCGAAAGGCTTCTTGAGGGGAAATCTGTAACTCTGTGAGATGATTTCACAGAACACAAAGAAGTTTCTCAGAAAGCTTCTTTCTCTTTGTTATCGGAGGATATTTCCTTTGGCCCTATAGTCTTCAAAGGGATCCGAAATATCTGTTCTCATATTCCACAGAAATAAGGCTAGCAAAGAGATCCACGAAATACAGATGTAACTCTGTGAGATTAATTAAGAGAACACTAAGCAGTTTCTCAGGAAGCTTCTTTCCAGATTTCATCTGAGGATATTTCCTTTTTCACCATAGCCCTCATTGGGCTTCCAAATATCACTTTGCCAATTCCACAAGAACTGTCTTAGCGAAAGGCTTCTTGAGGGGAAAGCTGTAACTCTGTGAGATGATTTCACAGAACACAAAGAAGTTTCTCAGAAAGCTTCTTTCTCTTTGTTATCGGAGGATATTTCCTTTGGCCCTATAGTCTTCAAAGGGATCCGAAATATCTGTTCTCAGATTCCACAGAAATAAGACTAGTAAAGAGATCCACGAAATAGAGATGTAACTCTGTGAGATGAATTAACAGAATACTAAGCAGTTTCTCAGGAAGCTTCTTTCCATATTTCATCTGAGGATATTTCCTTTCTCACCATAGCCCACTATAGGCTTCCAAATATCACTTTGCCAATTCCACAAGAACTGTCTAAGCGAAAGGCTTCTTGAGGGGAAAGCTGTAACTCTGTGAGATGATTTCACAGAACACAAAGAAGTTTCTCAGAAAGCTTCTTTCTCTTTTTATCGGAAGATACTTCCTTTGGCCCCATAGTCTTCAAAGGGATCCGAAATATCTGTCCTCAGATTCCACAGAAATTAGGCTAGCAAAGAGATCCACGAAATACAGATGTAACTCTGTGAGATGAATTAACAGAACACTAAGCAGTTTCTCAGGAAGCTTCTTTCCAGATTTCATCTGAGGATATTTCCTTTCTCACCATAGCCCTCTATGGGCTTCCAAATATCAATTTGCCAATTCCACAAGAACTGTCTTAGCGAAAGGCTTCTTGAGGGGAAATCTGTAACTCTGTGAGATGATTTCACAGAACACAAAGAAGTTTCTCAGAAAGCTTCTTTCTCTTTGTTATCGGAGGATATTTCCTTTGGCCCTATAGTCTTCAAAGGGATCCGAAATATCTGTTCTCATATTCCACAGAAATAAGGCTAGCAAAGAGATCCACGAAATACAGATGTAACTCTGTGAGATTAATTAAGAGAACACTAAGCAGTTTCTCAGGAAGCTTCTTTCCAGATTTCATCTGAGGATATTTCCTTTTTAACCATAGCCCTCTATGGGCTTCCAAATATCACTTTGCCAATTCCACAAGAACTGTCTTAGCGAAAGGCTTCTTGCGGGGAAAGCTGTAATTCTGTGAGATGATTTCACAGAACACAAAGAAGTTTCTCAGAAAGCTTCTTTCTCTTTGTTATCGGAGGATATTTCCTTTGACCCTATAGTCTTCAAAGGGATCCGAAATATCTGTTCTCAGATTCCACAGAAATAAGGCTAGCAAAGAGATCCACGAAATACGGATGTAACTCTGTGAGATGAATTAACAGAACACTAAGCAGTTTCTCAGGAAGCATCTTTCCAGATTTCATCTGAGGATATTTCCTTTTTCACCATAGCCCTCATTGGGCTTCCAAATATCACTTTGCCAATTCCACAAGAACTGTCTTAGCGAAAGGTTTCTTGAGGGGAAAGCTGTAACTCTGTGAGATGATTTCACAGAACAAAAAGAAGTTTCTCAGAAAGCTTCTTTCTCTTTGTTATCGGAGGATATTTCCTTTGGCCATATAGTCTTCAAAGGGATCTGAAATATCTGTTCTCAGATTCCACAGAAATAAGGCTAGCAAGGAGATCCACGAAATACATATGTAACTCTGTGAGATTAATTAAGAGAACACTAAGCAGTTTCTCAGGAAGCTTCTTTCCAGATTTCATCTGAGGATATTTCCTTTCTCACCATAGCCCTCTAGGGGCTTCCAAATATCACTTTGCCAATTCCACAAGAACTGTCTTAGCGAAAGGCTTCTTGAGGGGAAAGCTGTAACTCTGTGAGATGATTTCACAGAACACAAAGAAGTTTCTCAGAAAGCTTCTTTCTCTTTGTTATCGGAGGATATTTCCTTTGGCCCTATAGTCTTCAAAGGGATCCGAAATATCTGTTCTCAGATTTCACAGAAATAAGGCTAGCAAAGAGATCCACGAAATGCAAATGTAACTCTGTGAGATGAATTAACAGAACACTAAGCAGTTTCTCAGGAAGCTTCTTTCCAGATTTCATCTGAGGATATTTCCTTTTACACCATAGCCCTCTATGGGCTTCCAAATATCAATTTGCCAATTCCACAAGAACTGTCTTAGCGAAAGGCTTCTTGAGGGGAAAGCTGTAACTCTGTGAGATGATTTCACAGAACACAAAGAAGTTTCTCAGAAAGCTTCTTTCTCTTTGTTATCGGAAGATATTTCCTTTGGCCCCATAGTCTTCAAAGGGATCCGAAATATCTGTTCTCAGATTCCACAGAAATAAGGCTAGCAAAGAGATCCACGAAATACAGATGTAACTCTGTGAGATGAATTAACAGAACACTAAGCAGTTTCTCAGGAAGCTTCTTTCCAGATTTCATCTGAGGATATTTCCTTTCTCACCATAGCCCTCTAGGGGCTTCCAAATATCACTTTGCCAATTCCACAAGAACTGTCTTAGCGAAAGGCTTCTTGAGGGGAAAGCTGTAACTCTGTGAGATGATTTCACAGAACACAAAGAAGTTTCTCAGAAAGCTTCTTTCTCTTTGTTATCGGAGGATATTTCCTTTGGACCTATAGTCTTCAAAGGGATCCGAAATATCTGTTCTCAGATTCCACAGAAATAAGGCTAGCAAAGAGATCCACGAAATACATGTGTAACTCTATGAGATGAATTAACAGAACACTAAGCAGTTTCTCAGGAAGCAACTTTCCAGATTTCATCTGAGGATATTTCCTTTTTCACCATAGCCCTCATTGGGCTTCCAAATATCACTTTGCCAATTCCAGAAGAACTGTCTTAGCGAAAGGCTTCTTCAGAGGAAAGCTGTAACTCTGTGAGATGATTTCACAGAACACAAAGAAGTTTCTCAGAAAGCTTCTTTCTCTTTGTTATCGGAGGATATTTCCTCTTGCCCTATGGTCTTCAAAGGGATCCGAAATATCTGTTCTCAGATACCACCGAAATAAGGCTAGCAAAGAGATCCACGAAATACAGATGTAACACTGTGAGATGAATTAAGAGAACACTAAGCAGTTTCTCAGGAAGCTTCTTTCCAGATTTCATCTGAGAATATTTCCTTTATCACCTTAGCCCTCTATGGACTTCCAAATATCACTTTGCCAATTCCACGAGAACTGTCTTAGCGAAAGGCTTCTTGAGGGGAAAGCTGTAACTCTGTGAGATGATTTCACAGAACACAAAGAAGTTTCTCAGAAAGCTTCTTTCTCTTTGTTATTGGAGGATATTTCCTTTGGCCCTATGGTCTTCAAAGGGATCCGAAATATCTGTTCTCAGATTCCACAGAAATAAGGCTAGCAAAGAGATCCACGAAATACAGATGTAACTCTGTGAGCTGAATTAACAGAACACTAAGCAGTTTCTCAGGAAGCTTCTTTCCAGATTTCATCTGAGGATATTTCCTTTCTCACCATAGCCCTCTAAGGGATTCCAAATATCACTTTGCCAATTCCACTAGAACTGTTTTAGCGAAAGGCTTCTTGAGGGGAAAGCTGTAACTCTGTGAGATGATTTCACAGAACACAAAGAAGTTTCTCAGAAAGCTTCTTTCTCTTTGTTATCGGAGGATATTTCCTCTTGCCCTATGGTCTTCAAAGGGATCCGAAATATCTGTTCTCAGATTCCACAGAAATAATGCTAGCAAAGAGATCCACGAAATACATATGTAACTCTGTGAGATGAATTAACAGAACACTAAGCAGTTTCTCAGGAAGCTTCTTTCGAGATTTCATCTGAGGATATTTCCTTTTTGACCATAGCCCTCATTGGGCTTCCAAATATCACTTTGCCAATTCAACAAGAACTGTCTTAGCGAAAGGCTTCTTGAGGGGAAAGCTGTAACTCTGTGAGATGATTTCACAGAACACCAAGAAGTTTCTCAGAAAGCTTCTTTCTCTTTGTTATCGGAGGATATTTCCTTTGACCCTATAGTCTTCAAAGGGATCCGAAATATCTGTTCTCAGATTCCACAGAAATAAGGCTAGCAAAGAGATCCGAGAAATACATATGTAACTCTGTGAGATGAATTAACAGAACACTAAGCAGTTTCTCAGAAGCATCTTTCCAGATTTCATCTGAGGATATTTCCTTTTTCACCATAGCCCCCATTGGGCTTCCAAATATCACTTTGCCAATTCCACAAGAACTGTCTTAGCGAAAGGTTTCTTGAGGGGAAAGCTGTAACTCTGTGAGATGATTTCACAGAACACAAAGAAGTTTCTCAGAAAGCTTCTTTCTCTTTGTTATCGGAGGATATTTCCTTTGGCCCTATAGTCTTCAAAGGGATCCGAAATATCTGTTCTCAGATTCCACAGAAATAAGGCTAGCAAAGAGATCCACGAAATACATAAGTAACTCTGTGAGATTAATTAAGAGAACACTAAGCAGTTTCTCAGGAAGCTTCTTTCCAGATTTCATCTGAGGATATTTCCTTTCTCACCATAGCCCTCTAAGGGCTTCCAAATATCACTTTGCCAATTCCACTAGAACTGTCTTAGCGAAAGGCTTCTTGAGGGGAAAGCTGTAACTCTGTGAGATGATTTCACAGAACACAAAGAAGTTTCTCAGAAAGCTTCTTTCTCTTTGTTATCGGAGGATATTTCCTCTTGCCCTATGGTCTTCAACGGGATCCGAAATATCTGTTCTCAGATTCCACAGAAATTAGGCTAGCAAAGAGGTCCACGAAATACATATGTAACTCTGTGAGATGAATTAACAGAACACTAAGCAGTTTCTCAGGAAGCTTCTTTCCAGATTTCATCTGAGGATATTTCCTTTTTCACCATAGCCCTAACTGGGCTTCCAAATATCACTTTGCCAATTCCACAAGAACTGTCTTAGCGAAAGGCTTCTTGAGGGGAAAGCTGTAACTCTGTGAGATGATTTCACAGAACACAAAGAAGTTTCTCAGAAAGCTTCTTTCTCTTTGTTATCGGAGGATATTTCCTTTGGCCCTATAGTCTTCAAAGGGATCCGAAATATCTGTTCTCAGATTCCACAGAAATAAGACTAGTAAAGAGATCCACGAAATAGAGATGTAACTCTGTGAGATGAATTAACAGAATACTAAGCAGTTTCTCAGGAAGCTTCTTTCCATATTTCATCTGAGGATATTTCCTTTCTCACCATAGCCCTCTATAGGCTTCCAAATATCACTTTGCCAATTCCACAAGAACTGTCTAAGCGAAAGGCTTCTTGAGGGGAAAGCTGTAACTCTGTGAGATGATTTCACAGAACACAAAGAAGTTTCTCAGAAAGCTTCTTTCTCTTTTTATCGGAAGATACTTCCTTTGGCCCCATAGTCTTCAAAGGGATCCGAAATATCTGTCCTCAGATTCCACAGAAATTAGGCTAGCAAAGAGATCCACGAAATACAGATGTAACTCTGTGAGATGAATTAACAGAACACTAAGCAGTTTCTCAGGAAGCTTCTTTCCAGATTTCATCTGAGGATATTTCCTTTCTCACCATAGCCCTCTATGGGCTTCCAAATATCAATTTGCCAATTCCACAAGAACTGTCTTAGCGAAAGGCTTCTTGAGGGGAAATCTGTAACTCTGTGAGATGATTTCACAGAACACAAAGAAGTTTCTCAGAAAGCTTCTTTCTCTTTGTTATCGGAGGATATTTCCTTTGGCCCCATAGTCTTCAAAGGGATCCGAAATATCTGTTCTCATATTCCACAGAAATAAGGCTAGCAAAGAGATCCATGAAATACAGATGTAACTCTGTGAGATGAATTAACAGAACACTAAGCAGTTTCTCAGGAAGCTTCTTTCCAGATTTCATCTGAGGATATTTCCTTTTTAACCATAGGCCTCTATGGGCTTCCAAATATCACTTTGCCAATTCCACAAGAACTGTCTTAGCGAAAGGCTTCTTGCGGGGAAAGCTGTAATTCTGTGAGATGATTTCACAGAACACAAAGAAGTTTCTCAGAAAGCTTCTTTCTCTTTGTTATCGGAGGATATTTCCTTTGACCCTATAGTCTTCAAAGGGATCCGAAATATCTGTTCTCAGATTCCACAGAAATAAGGCTAGCAAAGAGATCCACGAAATACGGATGTAACTCTGTGAGATGAATTAACAGAACACTAAGCAGTTTCTCAGGAAGCATCTTTCCAGATTTCATCTGAGGATATTTCCTTTTTCACCATAGCCCTCATTGGGCTTCCAAATATCACTTTGCCAATTCCACAAGAACTGTCTTAGCGAAAGGTTTCTTGAGGGGAAAGCTGTAACTCTGTGAGATGATTTCACAGAACAAAAAGAAGTTTCTCAGAAAGCTTCTTTCTCTTTGTTATCGGAGGATATTTCCTTTGGCCATATAGTCTTCAAAGGGATCTGAAATATCTGTTCTCAGATTCCACAGAAATAAGGCTAGCAAAGAGATCCACGAAATACATATGTAACTCTGTGAGATTAATTAAGAGAACACTAAGCAGTTTCTCTGGAAGCTTCTTTCCAGATTTCATCTGAGGATATTTCCTTTCTCACCATAGCCCTCTAGGGGCTTCCAAATATCACTTTGCCAATTCCACAAGAACTGTCTTAGCGAAAGGCTTCTTGAGGGGAAAGCTGTAACTCTGTGAGATGATTTCACAGAACACAAAGAAGTTTCTCAGAAAGCTTCTTTCTCTTTGTTATCGGAGGATATTTCCTTTGGCCCTATAGTCTTCAAAGGGATCCGAAATATCTGTTCTCAGATTTCACAGAAATAAGGCTAGCAAAGAGATCCACGAAATACAGATGTAACTCTGTGAGATGAATTAACAGAACACTAAGCAGTTTCTCAGGAAGCTTCTTTCCAGATTTCATCTGAGGATATTTCCTTTTACACCATAGCCCTCTATGGGCTTCCAAATATCAATTTGCCAATTCCACAAGAACTGTCTTAGCGAAAGGCTTCTTGAGGGGAAAGCTGTAACTCTGTGAGATGATTTCACAGAACACAAAGAAGTTTCTCAGAAAGCTTCTTTCTCCTTGTTATCGGAAGATATTTCCTTTGGCCCCATAGTCTTCAAAGGGATCCGAAATATCTGTTCTCAGATTCCACAGAAATAAGGCTAGCAAAGAGATCCACGAAATACAGATGTAACTCTGTGAGATGAATTAACAGAACACTAAGCAGTTTCTCAGGAAGCTTCTTTCCAGATTTCATCTGAGGATATTTCCTTTCTCACCATAGCCCTCTAGGGGCTTCCAAATATCACTTTGCCAATTCCACAAGAACTGTCTTAGCGAAAGGCTTCTTGAGGGGAAAGCTGTAACTCTGTGAGATGATTTCACAGAACACAAAGAAGTTTCTCAGAAAGCTTCTTTCTCTTTGTTATCGGAGGATATTTCCTTTGGACCTATAGTCTTCAAAGGGATCCGAAATATCTGTTCTCAGATTCCACAGAAATAAGGCTAGCAAAGAGATCCACGAAATACATGTGTAACTCTATGAGATGAATTAACAGAACACTAAGCAGTTTCTCAGGAAGCAACTTTCCAGATTTCATCTGAGGATATTTCCTTTTTCACCATAGCCCTCATTGGGCTTCCAAATATCACTTTGCCAATCCCAGAAGAACTGTCTTAGCGAAAGGCTTCTTCAGAGGAAAGCTGTAACTCTGTGAGATGATTTCACAGAACACAAAGAAGTTTCTCAGAAAGCTTCTTTCTCTTTGTTATCGGAGGATATTTCCTCTTGCCCTATGGTCTTCAAAGGGATCCGAAATATCTGTTCTCAGATACCACCGAAATAAGGCTAGCAAAGAGATCCACGAAATACAGATGTAACACTGTGAGAT
The DNA here is from genome assembly GCF_043159975.1 of Macaca nemestrina. Classification (NCBI taxonomy): domain Eukaryota; kingdom Metazoa; phylum Chordata; class Mammalia; order Primates; family Cercopithecidae; genus Macaca; species Macaca nemestrina. The sequence goes on along the minus strand of NC_092138.1, from coordinate 95,086,023 downwards.
GAATTAACAGAACACTAAGCAGTTTCTCAGGAAGCTTCTTTCCAGATTTCATCTGAGGATATTTCCTTTTACACCACAGCCCTCTAAGGGCTTCCAAATATCACTTTGCCAATTCCACAAGAACTGTCTTAGCGAAAGGCTTCTTGAGGGGAAAGCTGTAAGTTTGTGATATGATTTCACAGAACACAAAGAAGTTTCTCAGAAAGCTTCTTTCTCTTTGTTTTCGGAGGATATTTCCTTTGGCCCTATGGTCTTCAAAGGGATCCGAAATATCTGTTCTCAGATTCCACAGAAATAAGGCTAGCAAACAGATCCGCCAAATCCAGATGTAACTCTGTGAGATGAATTAACAGAACACTAAGCAGTTTCTCAGGAAGTTTCTTTCCAGATTTCATCTGAGAATATTTCCTTTATCACCTTAACCCTCTATGGACTTCCAAATATCACTTTGCCAATTCCACGAGAACTGTCTTAGCGAAAGGCTTCTTGAGGGGAAAGCTGTAACTCTGTGAGATGATTTCACAGAACACAAAGAAGTTTCTCAGAAAGCTTCTTTCTCTTTGTTATTGGAGGATATTTCCTTTGGCCCTATGGTCTTCAAAGGGATCCGAAATATCTGTTCTCAGATTCCACAGAAATAAGGCTAGCAAAGAGATCCACGAAATACAGATGTAACTCTGTGAGCTGAATTAACAGAACACTAAGCAGTTTCTCAGGAAGCTTCTTTCCAGATTTCATCTGAGGATATTTCCTTTTTCACCATAGCCCTCTATGGGCTTCCAAATATCACTTTGCCAATTCCACAAGAACTGTCTTAGCGAAAGGCTTCTTGCGGGGAAAGCTGTAACTCTGTGAGATGATTTCACAGAACGCAAAGAAGTTTCTCAGAAAGCTTCTTTCTCTTTGTTATCGGAGGATATTTCCTTTGACCCTATAGTCTTCAAAGGGATCCGAAATATCTGTTCTCAGATTCCACAGAAATAAGGCTAGCAAAGCGATCCACGAAATACATATGTAACTCTGTGAGATTAATTAAGAGAACACTAAGCAGTTTCTCAGGAAGCTTCTTTCCAGATTTCATCTGAGGATATTTCCTTTCTCACCATAGCCCTCTAAGGGATTCCAAATATCACTTTGCCAATTCCACTAGAACTGTTTTAGCGAAAGGCTTCTTGAGGGGAAAGCTGTAACTCTGTGAGATGATTTCACAGAACACAAAGAAGTTTCTCAGAAAGCTTCTTTCTCTTTGTTATCGGAGGATATTTCCTCTTGCCCTATGGTCTTCAAAGGGATCCGAAATATCTGTTCTCAGATTCCACAGAAACAATGCTAGCAAAGAGATCCGAGAAATACATATGTAACTCTGTGAGATGAATTAACAGAACACTTAGCAGTTTCTCAGGAAGCTTCTTTCCAGATTTCATCTGAGGATATTTCCTTTTTCACCATAGCCCTCATTGGGCTTCCAAATATCACTTTGCCAATTCCACAAGAACTGTCTTAGCGAAAGGTTTCTTGAGGGGAAAGATGTAACTCTGTGAGATGATTTCACAGAACACAAAGAAGTTTCTCAGAAAGCTTCTTTCTCTTTGTTATCGGAGGATATTTCCTTTGGCCCTATAGTCTTCAAAGGGATCCGAAATATCTGTTCTCAGATTCCACAGAAATAAGGCTAGCAACGAGATCCACGAAATACATATGTAACTCTGTGAGATTAATTAAGAGAACACTAAGCAGTTTCTCAGGAAGCTTCTTTCCAGATTTCATCTGAGGATATTTCCTTTCTCACCATAGCCCTCTATGGGCTTCCAAATATCAATTTGCCAATTCCACAAGAACTGTCTTAGCGAAAGGCTTCTTGAGGGGAAAGCTGTAACTCTGTGAGATGATTTCACAGAACACAAAGAAGTTTCTCAGAAAGCTTCTTTCTCTTTGTTATCGGAGGATATTTCCTTTGGCCCTATAGTCTTCAAAGGGATCCGAAATATCTGTTCTCATATTCCACAGAAATAAGGCTAGTAGAGAGATCCACGAAATACAGATGTAACTCTGTGAGATTAATTAAGAGAACACTAAGCAGTTTCTCAGGAAGCTTCTTTCCAGATTTCATCTGAGGATATTTCCTTTTTCATCATAGCCCTCATTGGGCTTCCAAATATCACTTTGCCAATTCCACAAGAACTGTCTTAGCGAAAGGCTTCTTGAGGGGAAAGCTGTAACTCTGTGAGATGATTTCACAGAACACAAAGAAGTTTCTCAGAAAGCTTCTTTCTCTTTGTTATCGGAGGATATTTCCTTTGGCCCTATAGTCTTCAAAGGGATCCGAAATATCTGTTCTCAGATTCCACAGAAGTAAGACTAGTAAAGAGATCCACGAAATAGAGATGTAACTCTGTGAGATGAATTAACAGAATACTAAGCAGTTTCTCAGGAAGCTTCTTTCCATATTTCATCTGAGGATATTTCCTTTCTCACCATAGCCCTCTATAGGCTTCCAAATATCACTTTGCCAATTCCACAAGAACTGTCTAAGCGAAAGGCTTCTTGAAGGGAAAGCTGTAACTCTGTGAAATGATTTCACAGAACACAAAGAAGTTTCTCAGAAAGCTTCTTTCTCTTTTTATCGGAAGATACTTCCTTTGGCCCCATAGTCTTCAAAGGGATCCGAAATATCTGTCCTCAGATTCCACAGAAATTAGGCTAGCAAAGAGATCCACGAAATACAGATGTAACTCTGTGAGATGAATTAACAGAACACTAAGCAGTTTCTCAGGAAGCTTCTTTCCAGATTTCATCTGAGGATATTTCCTTTCTCACCATAGCCCTCTATGGGCTTCCAAATATCAATTTGCCAATTCCACAAGAACTGTCTTAGCGAAAGGCTTCTTGAGGGGAAATCTGTAACTCTGTGAGATGATTTCACAGAACACAAAGAAGTTTCTCAGAAAGCTTCTTTCTCTTTGTTATCGGAGGATATTTCCTTTGGCCCCATAGTCTTCAAAGGGATCCGAAATATCTGTTCTCATATTCCACAGAAATAAGGCTAGCAAAGAGATCCACGAAATACAGATGTAACTCTGTGAGATTAATTAAGAGAACACTAAGCAGTTTCTCAGGAAGCTTCTTTCCAGATTTCATCTGAGGATATTTCCTTTTTCACCATAGCCCTCTATGGGCTTCCAAATATCACTTTGCCAATTCCACAAGAACTGTCTTAGCGAAAGGCTTCTTGCGGGGAAAGCTGTAATTCTGTGAGATGATTTCACAGAACACAAAGAAGTTTCTCAGAAAGCTTCTTTCTCTTTGTTATCGGAGGATATTTCCTTTGACCCTATAGTCTTCAAAGGGATCCGAAATATCTGTTCTCAGATTCCACAGAAATAAGGCTAGCAAAGAGATCCAAGAAATACAGATGTAACTCTGTGAGATGAATTAACAGAACACTAAGCAGTTTCTCAGGAAGCATCTTTCCAGATTTCATCTGAGGATATTTCCTTTTTCACCATAGCCCTCATTGGGCTTCCAAATATCACTTTGCCAATTCCACAAGAACTGTCTTAGCGAAAGGTTTCTTGAGGGGAAAGCTGTAACTCTGTGAGATGATTTCACAGAACACAAAGAAGTTTCTCAGAAAGCTTCTTTCTCTTTGTTATCGGAGGATATTTCCTTTGGACCTATAGTCTTCAAAGGGATCCGAAATATCTGTTCTCAGATTCCACAGAAATAAGGCTAGCAAAGAGATCCACGAAATACATATGTAACTCTGTGAGATTAATTAAGAGAACACTAAGCAGTTTCTCAGGAAGCTTCTTTCCAGATTTCATCTGAGGATATTTCCTTTCTCACCATAGCCCTCTAGGGGCTTCCAAATATCACTTTGCCAATTCCACAAGAACTGTCTTAGCGAAAGGCTTCTTGAGGGGAAATCTGTAACTCTGTGAGATGATTTCACAGAACACAAAGAAGTTTCTCAGAAAGCTTCTTTCTCTTTGTTATCGGAGGATATTTCCTTTGGCCCTATAGTCTTCAAAGGGATCCGAAATATCTGTTCTCAGATTTCACAGAAATAAGGCTAGCAAAGAGATCCACGAAATACAGATGTAACTCTGTGAGATGAATTAACAGAACACTAAGCAGTTTCTCAGGAAGCTTCTTTCCAGATTTCATCTGAGGATATTTCCTTTTACACCATAGCCCTCTATGGGCTTCCAAATATCAATTTGCCAATTCCACAAGAACTGTCTTAGCGAAAGGCTTCTTGAGGGGAAAGCTGTAACTCTGTGAGATGATTTCACAGAACACAAAGAAGTTTCTCAGAAAGCTTCTTTCTCTTTGTTATCGGAAGATATTTCCTTTGGCCCCATAGTCTTCAAAGGGATCCGAAATATCTGTTCTCAGATTCCACAGAAATAAGGCTAGCAAAGAGATCCACGAAATACAGATGTAACTCTGTGAGATGAATTAACAGAACACTAAGCAGTTTCTCAGGAAGCTTCTTTCCAGATTTCATCTGAGGATATTTCCTTTCTCACCATAGCCCTCTAGGGGCTTCCAAATATCACTTTGCCAATTCCACAAGAACTGTCTTAGCGAAAGGCTTCTTGAGGGGAAAGCTGTAACTCTGTGAGATGATTTCACAGAACACAAAGAAGTTTCTCAGAAAGCTTCTTTCTCTTTGTTATCGGAGGATATTTCCTTTGGACCTATAGTCTTCAAAGGGATCCGAAATATCTGTTCTCAGATTCCACAGAAATAAGGCTAGCAAAGAGATCCACGAAATACATGTGTAACTCTATGAGATGAATTAACAGAACACTAAGCAGTTTCTCAGGAAGCAACTTTCCAGATTTCATCTGAGGATATTTCCTTTTTCACCATAGCCCTCATTGGGCTTCCAAATATCACTTTGCCAATTCCAGAAGAACTGTCTTAGCGAAAGGCTTCTTCAGAGGAAAGCTGTAACTCTGTGAGATGATTTCACAGAACACAAAGAAGTTTCTCAGAAAGCTTCTTTCTCTTTGTTATCGGAGGATATTTCCTCTTGCCCTATGGTCTTCAAAGGGATCCGAAATATCTGTTCTCAGATACCACCGAAATAAGGCTAGCAAAGAGATCCACGAAATACAGATGTAACACTGTGAGATGAATTAACAGAACACTAAGCAGTTTCTCAGGAAGCTTCTTTCCAGATTTCATCTGAGGATATTTCCTTTTACACCACAGCCCTCTAAGGGCTTCCAAATATCACTTTGCCAATTCCACAAGAACTGTCTTAGCGAAAGGCTTCTTGCGGGGAAAGCTGTAAGTTTGTGATATGATTTCACAGAACACAAAGAAGTTTCTCAGAAAGCTTCTTTCTCTTTGTTTTCGGAGGATATTTCCTTTGGCCCTATGGTCTTCAAAGGGATCCGAAATATCTGTTCTCAGATTCCACGGAAATAAGGCTAGCAAACAGATCCGCCAAATCCAGATGTAACTCTGTGAGATGAATTAACAGAACACTAAGCAGTTTCTCAGGAAGTTTCTTTCCAGATTTCATCTGAGAATATTTCCTTTATCACCTTAGCCCTCTATGGACTTCCAAATATCACTTTGCCAATTCCACGAGAACTGTCTTAGCGAAAGGCTTCTTGAGGGGAAAGCTGTAACTCTGTGAGATGATTTCACAGAACACAAAGAAGTTTCTCAGAAAGCTTCTTTCTCTTTGTTATTGGAGGATATTTCCTTTGGCCCTATGGTCTTCAAAGGGATCCGAAATATCTGTTCTCAGATTCCACAGAAATAAGGCTAGCAAAGAGATCCACGAAATACAGATGTAACTCTGTGAGCTGAATTAACAGAACACTAAGCAGTTTCTCAGGAAGCTTCTTTCCAGATTTCATCTGAGGATATTTCCTTTCTCACCATAGCCCTCTAAGGGATTCCAAATATCACTTTGCCAATTCCACTAGAACTGTTTTAGCGAAAGGCTTCTTGAGGGGAAAGCTGTAACTCTGTGAGATGATTTCACAGAACACAAAGAAGTTTCTCAGAAAGCTTCTTTCTCTTTGTTATCGGAGGATATTTCCTCTTGCCCTATGGTCTTCAAAGGGATCCGAAATATCTGTTCTCAGATTCCACAGAAACAATGCTAGCAAAGAGATCCGAGAAATACATATGTAACTCTGTGAGATGAATTAACAGAACACTTAGCAGTTTCTCAGGAAGCTTCTTTCCAGATTTCATCTGAGGATATTTCCTTTTTCACCATAGCCCTCATTGGGCTTCCAAATATCACATTGCCAATTCCACAAGAACTGTCTTAGCGAAAGGTTTCTTGAGGGGAAAGATGTAACTCTGTGAGATGATTTCACAGAACACAAAGAAGTTTCTCAGAAAGCTTCTTTCTCTTTGTTATCGGAGGATATTTCCTTTGGCCCTATAGTCTTCAAAGGGATCCGAAATATCTGTTCTCAGATTCCACAGAAATAAGGCTAGCAACGAGATCCACGAAATACATATGTAACTCTGTGAGATTAATTAAGAGAACACTAAGCAGTTTCTCAGGAAGCTTCTTTCCAGATTTCATCTGAGGATATTTCCTTTCTCACCATAGCCCTCTATGGGCTTCCAAATATCAATTTGCCAATTCCACAAGAACTGTCTTAGCGAAAGGCTTCTTGAGGGGAAATCTGTAACTCTGTGAGATGATTTCACAGAACACAAAGAAGTTTCTCAGAAAGCTTCTTTGTCTTTGTTATCGGAGGATATTTCCTTTGGCCCTATAGTCTTCAAAGGGATCCGAAATATCTGTTCTCATATTCCACAGAAATAAGGCTAGTAGAGAGATCCACGAAATACAGATGTAACTCTGTGAGATTAATTAAGAGAACACTAAGCAGTTTCTCAGGAAGCTTCTTTCCAGATTTCATCTGAGGATATTTCCTTTTTCACCATAGCCCTCATTGGGCTTCCAAATATCACTTTGCCAATTCCACAAGAACTGTCTTAGCGAAAGGCTTCTTGAGGGGAAAGCTGTAACTCTGTGAGATGATTTCACAGAACACAAAGAAGTTTCTCAGAAAGCTTCTTTCTCTTTGTTATCGGAGGATATTTCCTTTGGCCCTATAGTCTTCAAAGGGATCCGAAATATCTGTTCTCAGATTCCACAGAAATAAGACTAGTAAAGAGATCCACGAAATAGAGATGTAACTCTGTGAGATGAATTAACAGAATACTAAGCAGTTTCTCAGGAAGCTTCTTTCCATATTTCATCTGAGGATATTTCCTTTCTCACCATAGCCCTCTATAGGCTTCCAAATATCACTTTGCCAATTCCACAAGAACTGTCTAAGCGAAAGGCTTCTTGAAGGGAAAGCTGTAACTCTGTGAAATGATTTCACAGAACACAAAGAAGTTTCTCAGAAAGCTTCTTTCTCTTTTTATCGGAAGATACTTCCTTTGGCCCCATAGTCTTCAAAGGGATCCGAAATATCTGTCCTCAGATTCCACAGAAATTAGGCTAGCAAAGAGATCCACGAAATACAGATGTAACTCTGTGAGATGAATTAACAGAACACTAAGCAGTTTCTCAGGAAGCTTCTTTCCAGATTTCATCTGAGGATATTTCCTTTCTCACCATAGCCCTCTATGGGCTTCCAAATATCAATTTGCCAATTCCACAAGAACTGTCTTAGCGAAAGGCTTCTTGAGGGGAAATCTGTAACTCTGTGAGATGATTTCACAGAACACAAAGAAGTTTCTCAGAAAGCTTCTTTCTCTTTGTTATCGGAGGATATTTCCTTTGGCCCCATAGTCTTCAAAGGGATCCGAAATATCTGTTCTCATATTCCACAGAAATAAGGCTAGCAAAGAGATCCACGAAATACAGATGTAACTCTGTGAGATTAATTAAGAGAACACTAAGCAGTTTCTCAGGAAACTTCTTTCCAGATTTCATCTGAGGATATTTCTTTTTTCACCATAGCCCTCTATTGGCTTCCAAATATCACTTTGCCAATTCCACAAGAACTGTCTTAGCGAAAGGCTTCTTGCGGGGAAAGCTGTAATTCTGTGAGATGATTTCACAGAACACAAAGAAGTTTCTCAGAAAGCTTCTTTCTCTTTGTTATCGGAGGATATTTCCTTTGACCCTATAGTCTTCAAAGGGATCCGAAATATCTGTTCTCAGATTCCACAGAAATAAGGCTAGCAAAGAGATCCAAGAAATACAGATGTAACTCTGTGAGATGAATTAACAGAACACTAAGCAGTTTCTCAGGAAGCATCTTTGCAGATTTCATCTGAGGATATTTCCTTTTTCACCATAGCCCTCATTGGGCTTCCAAATATCACTTTGCCAATTCCAGAAGAACTGTCTTAGCGAAAGGTTTCTTGAGGGGAAAGCTGTAACCCCGTGAGATGATTTCACAGAACACAAAGAAGTTTCTCAGAAAGCTTCTTTCTCTTTGTTATCGGAGGATATTTCCTTTGGCCCTATAGTCTTCAAAGGGATCCGAAATATCTGTTCTCAGATTCCACAGAAATAAGGCTAGCAAAGAGATCCACGAAATACATATGTAACTCTGTGAGATTAATTAAGAGAACACTAAGCAGTTTCTCAGGAAGCTTCTTTCCAGATTTCATCTGAGGATATTTCCTTTCTCACCCTAGCCCTCTAAGGGATTCCAAATATCACTTTGCCAATTCCACTGGAACTGTTTTAGCGAAAGGCTTCTTGAGGGGAAAGCTGTAACTCTGTGAGATGATTTCACAGAACACAAAGAAGTTTCTCAGAAAGCTTCTTTCTCTTTGTTATCGGAGGATATTTCCTTTGACCCTATAGTCTTCAAAGGGATCCGAAATATCTGTTCTCAGATTCCACAGAAATAAGGCTAGCAAAGAGATCCGAGAAATACATATGTAACTCTGTGAGATGAATTAACAGAACACTAAGCAGTTTCTCAGGAAGCATCTTTCCAGATTTCATCTGAGGATATTTCCTTTTTCACCATAGCCCTCATTGGGCTTCCAAATATCACTTTGCCAATTCCACAAGAACTGTCTTAGCGAAAGGTTTCTTGAGGGGAAAGATGTAACTCTGTGAGATGATTTCACAGAACACAAAGAAGTTTCTCAGAAAGCTTCTTTCTCTTTTTATCGGAAGATACTTCCTTTGGCCCCATAGTCTTCAAAGGGATCCGAAATATCTGTCCTCAGATTCCACAGAATTAGGCTAGCAAAGAGATCCACGAAATACAGATGTAACTCTGTGAGATGAATTAACAGAACACTAAGCAGTTTCTCAGGAAGCTTCTTTCCAGATTTCATCTGAGGATATTTCCTTTTACACCACAGCCCTCTAAGGGCTTCCAAATATCACTTTGCCAATTCCACAAGAACTGTCTTAGCGAAAGGCTTCTTGAGGGGAAAGCTGTAAGTTTGTGATATGATTTCACAGAACACAAAGAAGTTTCTCAGAAAGCTTCTTTCTCTTTGTTTTCGGAGGATATTTCCTTTGGCCCTATGGTCTTCAAAGGGATCCGAAATATCTGTTCTCAGATTCCACAGAAATAAGGCTAGCAAACAGATCCGCCAAATCCAGATGTAACTCTGTGAGATGAATTAACAGAACACTAAGCAGTTTCTCAGGAAGTTTCTTTCCAGATTTCATCTGAGAATATTTCCTTTATCACCTTAGCCCTCTATGGACTTCCAAATATCACTTTGCCAATTCCACGAGAACTGTCTTAGCGAAAGGCTTCTTGAGGGGAAAGCTGTAACTCTGTGAGATGATTTCACAGAACACAAAGAAGTTTCTCAGAAAGCTTCTTTCTCTTTGTTATTGGAGGATATTTCCTTTGGCCCTATGGTCTTCAAAGGGATCCGAAATATCTGTTCTCAGATTCCACAGAAATAAGGCTAGCAAAGAGATCCACGAAATACAGATGTAACTCTGTGAGCTGAATTAACAGAACACTAAGCAGTTTCTCAGGAAGCTTCTTTCCAGATTTCATCTGAGGATATTTCCTTTTTCACCATAGCCCTCTATGGGCTTCCAAATATCACTTTGCCAATTCCACAAGAACTGTCTTAGCGAAAGGCTTCTTGTGGGGAAAGCTGTAACTCTGTGAGATGATTTCACAGAACACAAAGAAGTTTCTCAGAAAGCTTCTTTCTCTTTGTTATCGGAGGATATTTCCTTTGGACCTATAGTCTTCAAAGGGATCCGAAATATCTGTTCTCAGATTCCACAGAAATAAGGCTAGCAAAGAGATCCACGAAATACATGTGTAACTCTATGAGATGAATTAACAGAACACTAAGCAGTTTCTCAGGAAGCAACTTTCCAGATTTCATCTGAGGATATTTCCTTTTTCACCATAGCCCTCATTGGGCTTCCAAATATCACTTTGCCAATTCCAGAAGAACTGTCTTAGCGAAAGGCTTCTTCAGAGGAAAGCTGTAACTCTGTGAGATGATTTCACAGAACACAAAGAAGTTTCTCAGAAAGCTTCTTTCTCTTTGTTATCGGAGGATATTTCCTCTTGCCCTATGGTCTTCAAAGGGATCCGAAATATCTGTTCTCAGATACCACCGAAATAAGGCTAGCAAAGAGATCCACGAAATACAGATGTAACACTGTGAGATGAATTAACAGAACACTAAGCAGTTTCTCAGGAAGCTTCTTTCCAGATTTCATCTGAGGATATTTCCTTTTACACCACAGCCCTCTAAGGGCTTCCAAATATCACTTTGCCAATTCCACAAGAACTGTCTTAGCGAAAGGCTTCTTGCGGGGAAAGCTGTAAGTTTGTGATATGATTTCACAGAACACAAAGAAGTTTCTCAGAAAGCTTCTTTCTCTTTGTTTTCGGAGGATATTTCCTTTGGCCCTATGGTCTTCAAAGGGATCCGAAATATCTGTTCTCAGATTCCACAGAAATAAGGCTAGCAAACAGATCCGCCAAATCCAGATGTAACTCTGTGAGATGAATTAACAGAACACTAAGCAGTTTCTCAGGAAGTTTCTTTCCAGATTTCATCTGAGAATATTTCCTTTATCACCTTAGCCCTCTATGGACTTCCAAATATCACTTTGCCAATTCCACGAGAACTGTCTTAGCGAAAGGCTTCTTGAGGGGAAAGCTGTAACTCTGTGAGATGATTTCACAGAACACAAAGAAGTTTCTCAGAAAGCTTCTTTCTCTTTGTTATTGGAGGATATTTCCTTTGGCCCTATGGTCTTCAAAGGGATCCGAAATATCTGTTCTCAGATTCCACAGAAATAAGGCTAGCAAAGAGATCCACGAAATACAGATGTAACTCTGTGAGCTGAATTAACAGAACACTAAGCAGTTTCTCAGGAAGCTTCTTTCCAGATTTCATCTGAGGATATTTCCTTTCTCACCATAGCCCTCTAAGGGATTCCAAATATCACTTTGCCAATTCCACTAGAACTGTTTTAGCGAAAGGCTTCTTGAGGGGAAAGCTGTAACTCTGTGAGATGATTTCACAGAACACAAAGAAGTTTCTCAGAAAGCTTCTTTCTCTTTGTTATCGGAGGATATTTCCTCTTGCCCTATGGTCTTCAAAGGGATCCGAAATATCTGTTCTCAGATTCCACAGAAACAATGCTAGCAAAGAGATCCGAGAAATACATATGTAACTCTGTGAGATGAATTAACAGAACACTTAGCAGTTTCTCAGGAAGCTTCTTTCCAGATTTCATCTGAGGATATTTCCTTTTTCACCATAGCCCTCATTGGGCTTCCAAATATCACATTGCCAATTCCACAAGAACTGTCTTAGCGAAAGGTTTCTTGAGGGGAAAGATGTAACTCTGTGAGATGATTTCACAGAACACAAAGAAGTTTCTCAGAAAGCTTCTTTCTCTTTGTTATCGGAGGATATTTCCTTTGGCCCTATAGTCTTCAAAGGGATCCGAAATATCTGTTCTCAGATTCCACAGAAATAAGGCTAGCAACGAGATCCACGAAATACATATGTAACTCTGTGAGATTAATTAAGAGAACACTAAGCAGTTTCTCAGGAAGCTTCTTTCCAGATTTCATCTGAGGATATTTCCTTTCTCACCATAGCCCTCTATGGGCTTCCAAATATCAATTTGCCAATTCCACAAGAACTGTCTTAGCGAAAGGCTTCTTGAGGGGAAATCTGTAACTTTGTGAGATGATTTCACAGAACACAAAGAAGTTTCTCAGAAAGCTTCTTTGTCTTTGTTATCGGAGGATATTTCCTTTGGCCCTATAGTCTTCAAAGGGATCCGAAATATCTGTTCTCATATTCCACAGAAATAAGGCTAGTAGAGAGATCCACGAAATACAGATGTAACTCTGTGAGATTAATTAAGAGAACACTAAGCAGTTTCTCAGGAAGCTTCTTTCCAGATTTCATCTGAGGATATTTCCTTTTTCACCATAGCCCTCATTGGGCTTCCAAATATCACTTTGCCAATTCCACAAGAACTGTCTTAGCGAAAGGCTTCTTGAGGGGAAAGCTGTAACTCTGTGAGATGATTTCACAGAACACAAAGAAATTTCTCAGAAAGCTTCTTTCTCTTTGTTATCGGAGGATATTTCCTTTGGCCCTATAGTCTTCAAAGGGATCCGAAATATCTGTTCTCAGATTCCACAGAAATAAGACTAGTAAAGAGATCCACGAAATAGAGATGTAACTCTGTGAGATGAATTAACAGAATACTAAGCAGTTTCTCAGGAAGCTTCTTTCCATATTTCATCTGAGGATATTTCCTTTCTCACCATAGCCCTCTATAGGCTTCCAAATATCACTTTGCCAATTCCACAAGAACTGTCTAAGCGAAAGGCTTCTTGAAGGGAAAGCTGTAACTCTGTGAAATGATTTCACAGAACACAAAGAAGTTTCTCAGAAAGCTTCTTTCTCTTTTTATCGGAAGATACTTCCTTTGGCCCCATAGTCTTCAAAGGGATCCGAAATATCTGTCCTCAGATTCCACAGAAATTAGGCTAGCAAAGAGATCCACGAAATACAGATGTAACTCTGTGAGATGAATTAACAGAACACTAAGCAGTTTCTCAGGAAGCTTCTTTCCAGATTTCATCTGAGGATATTTCCTTTCTCACCATAGCCCTCTATGGGCTTCCAAATATCAATTTGCCAATTCCACAAGAACTGTCTTAGCGAAAGGCTTCTTGAGGGGAAATCTGTAACTCTGTGAGATGATTTCACAGAACACAAAGAAGTTTCTCAGAAAGCTTCTTTCTCTTTGTTATCGGAGGATATTTCCTTTGGCCCCATAGTCTTCAAAGGGATCCGAAATATCTGTTCTCATATTCCACAGAAATAAGGCTAGCAAAGAGATCCACGAAATACAGATGTAACTCTGTGAGATTAATTAAGAGAACACTAAGCAGTTTCTCAGGAAACTTCTTTCCAGATTTCATCTGAGGATATTTCCTTTTTCACCATAGCCCTCTATGGGCTTCCAATTATCACTTTGCCAATTCCACAAGAACTGTCTTAGCGAAAGGCTTCTTGCGGGGAAAGCTGTAATTCTGTGAGATGATTTCACAGAACACAAAGAAGTTTCTCAGAAAGCTTCTTTCTCTTTGTTATCGGAGGATATTTCCTTTGACCCTATAGTCTTCAAAGGGATCCGAAATATCTGTTCTCAGATTCCACAGAAATAAGGCTAGCAAAGAGATCCAAGAAATACAGATGTAACTCTGTGAGATGAATTAACAGAACACTAAGCAGTTTCTCAGGAAGCATCTTTGCAGATTTCATCTGAGGATATTTCCTTTTTCACCATAGCCCTCATTGGGCTTCCAAATATCACTTTGCCAATTCCAGAAGAACTGTCTTAGCGAAAGGTTTCTTGAGGGGAAAGCTGTAACTCCGTGAGATGATTTCACAGAACACAAAGAAGTTTCTCAGAAAGCTTCTTTCTCTTTGTTATCGGAGGATATTTCCTTTGGCCCTATAGTCTTCAAAGGGATCCGAAATATCTGTTCTCAGATTCCACAGAAATAAGGCTAGCAAAGAGATCCACGAAATACATATGTAACTCTGTGAGATTAATTAAGAGAACACTAAGCAGTTTCTCAGGAAGCTTCTTTCCAGATTTCATCTGAGGATATTTCCTTTCTCACCATAGCCCTCTAAGGGATTCCAAATATCACTTTGCCAATTCCACTGGAACTGTTTTAGCGAAAGGCTTCTTGAGGGGAAAGCTGTAACTCTGTGAGATGATTTCACAGAACACAAAGAAGTTTCTCAGAAAGCTTCTTTCTCTTTGTCATCGGAGGATATTTCCTCTTGCCCTATGGTCTTCAAAGGGATCCGAAATATCTGTTCTCAGATTCCACAGAAATAATGCTAGCAAAGAGATCCACGAAATACATATGTAACTCTGTGAGATGAATTAACAGAACACTAAGCAGTTTCTCAGGAAGCTTCTTTCCAGATTTCATCTGAGGATATTTCCTTTTTGACCATAGCCCTCATTGGGCTTCCAAATATCACTTTGCCAATTCAACAAGAACTGTCTTAGCGAAAGGCTTCTTGCGGGGAAAGCTGTAACTCTGTGAGATGATTTCACAGAACACAAAGAAGTTTCTCAGAAAGCTTCTTTCTCTTTGTTATCGGAGGATATTTCCTTTGACCCTATAGTCTTCAAAGGGATCCGAAATATCTGTTCTCAGATTCCACAGAAATAAGGCTAGCAAAGAGATCCGAGAAATACATATGTAACTCTGTGAGATGAATTAACAGAACACTAAGCAGTTTCTCAGGAAGCATCTTTCCAGATTTCATCTGAGGATATTTCCTTTTTCACCATAGCCCTCATTGGGCTTCCAAATATCACTTTGCCAATTCCACAAGAACTGTCTTAGCGAAAGGTTTCTTGAGGGGAAAGATGTAACTCTGTGAGATGATTTCACAGAACACAAAGAAGTTTCTCAGAAAGCTTCTTTCTCTTTTTATCGGAAGATACTTCCTTTGGCCCCATAGTCTTCAAAGGGATCCGAAATATCTGTCCTCAGATTCCACAGAATTAGGCTAGCAAAGAGATCCACGAAATACAGATGTAACTCTGTGAGATGAATTAACAGAACACTAAGCAGTTTCTCAGGAAGCTTCTTTCCAGATTTCATCTGAGGATATTTCCTTTTACACCACAGCCCTCTAAGGGCTTCCAAATATCACTTTGCCAATTCCACAAGAACTGTCTTAGCGAAAGGCTTCTTGAGGGGAAAGCTGTAAGTTTGTGATATGATTTCACAGAACACAAAGAAGTTTCTCAGAAAGCTTCTTTCTCTTTGTTTTCGGAGGATATTTCCTTTGGCCCTATGGTCTTCAAAGGGATCCGAAATATCTGTTCTCAGATTCCACAGAAATAAGGCTAGCAAACAGATCCGCCAAATCCAGATGTAACTCTGTGAGATGAATTAACAGAACACTAAGCAGTTTCTCAGGAAGTTTCTTTCCAGATTTCATCTGAGAATATTTCCTTTATCACCTTAGCCCTCTATGGACTTCCAAATATCACTTTGCCAATTCCACGAGAACTGTCTTAGCGAAAGGCTTCTTGAGGGGAAAGCTGTAACTCTGTGAGATGATTTCACAGAACACAAAGAAGTTTCTCAGAAAGCTTCTTTCTCTTTGTTATTGGAGGATATTTCCTTTGGCCCTATGGTCTTCAAAGGGATCCGAAATATCTGTTCTCAGATTCCACAGAAATAAGGCTAGCAAAGAGATCCACGAAATACAGATGTAACTCTGTGAGCTGAATTAACAGAACACTAAGCAGTTTCTCAGGAAGCTTCTTTCCAGATTTCATCTGAGGATATTTCCTTTTTCACCATAGCCCTCTATGGGCTTCCAAATATCACTTTGCCAATTCCACAAGAACTGTCTTAGCGAAAGGCTTCTTGTGGGGAAAGCTGTAACTCTGTGAGATGATTTCACAGAACGCAAAGAAGTTTCTCAGAAAGCTTCTTTCTCTTTGTTATCGGAGGATATTTCCTTTGACCCTATAGTCTTCAAAGGGATCCGAAATATCTGTTCTCAGATTCCACAGAAATAAGGCTAGCAAAGAGATCCAAGAAATACATATGTAACTCTGTGAGATGAATTAACAGAACACTAAGCAGTTTCTCAGGAAGCATCTTTGCAGATTTCATCTGAGGATATTTCCTTTTTCACCAGAGCCCTCATTGGGCTTCCAAATATCACTTTGCCAATTCCAGAAGAACTGTCTTAGCGAAAGGTTTCTTGAGGGGAAAGCTGTAACTCTGTGAGATGATTTCACAGAACACAAAGAAGTTTCTCAGAAAGCTTCTTTCTCTTTGTTATCGGAGGATATTTCCTTTGGCCCTATAGTCTTTAAAGGGATCCGAAATATCTGTTCTCAGATTCCACAGAAATAAGGCTAGCAAAGAGATCCACGAAATACATATGTAACTCTGTGAGATTAATTAAGAGAACACTAAGCAGTTTCTCAGGAAGCTTCTTTCCAGATTTCATCTGAGGATATTTCCTTTCTCACCATAGCCCCCTAAGGGATTCCAAATATCACTTTGCCAATTCCACTAGAACTGTTTTAGCGAAAGGCTTCTTGAGGGGAAAGCTGTAACTCTGTGAGATGATTTCACAGAACACAAAGAAGTTTCTCAGAAAGCTTCTTTCTCTTTGTTATCGGAGGATATTTCCTCTTGCCCTATGGTCTTCAAAGGGATCCGAAATATCTGTTCTCAGATTCCACAGAAACAATGCTAGCAAAGAGATCCGAGAAATACATATGTAACTCTGTGAGATGAATTAACAGAACACTTAGCAGTTTCTCAGGAAGCTTCTTTCCAGATTTCATCTGAGGATATTTCCTTTTTCACCATAGCCCTCATTGGGCTTCCAAATATCACTTTGCCAATTCCACAAGAACTGTCTTAGCGAAAGGCTTCTTGAGGGGAAAGATGTAACTCTGTGAGATGATTTCACAGAACACAAAGAAGTTTCTCAGAAAGCTTCTTTCTCTTTGTTATCGGAGGATATTTCCTTTGGCCCTATAGTCTTCAAAGGGATCCGAAATATCTGTTCTCAGATTCCACAGAAATAAGGCTAGCAACGAGATCCACGAAATACATATGTAACTCTGTGAGATTAATTAAGAGAACACTAAGCAGTTTCTCAGGAAGCTTCTTTCCAGATTTCATCTGAGGATATTTCCTTTCTCACCATAGCCCTCTATGGGCTTCCAAATATCAATTTGCCAATTCCACAAGAACTGTCTTAGCGAAAGGCTTCTTGAGGGGAAATCTGTAACTCTGTGAGATGATTTCACAGAACACAAAGAAGTTTCTCAGAAAGCTTCTTTCTCTTTGTTATCGGAGGATATTTCCTTTGGCCCTATAGTCTTCAAAGGGATCCGAAATATCTGTTCTCATATTCCACAGAAATAAGGCTAGTAGAGAGATCCACGAAATACAGATGTAACTCTGTGAGATTAATTAAGAGAACACTAAGCAGTTTCTCAGGAAGCTTCTTTCCAGATTTCATCTGAGGATATTTCCTTTTTCACCATAGCCCTCATTGGGCTTCCAAATATCACTTTGCCAATTCCACAAGAACTGTCTTAGCGAAAGGCTTCTTGAGGGGAAAGCTGTAACTCTGTGAGATGATTTCACAGAACACAAAGAAGTTTCTCAGAAAGCTTCTTTCTCTTTGTTATCGGAGGATATTTCCTTTGGCCCTATAGTCTTCAAAGGGATCCGAAATATCTGTTCTCAGATTCCACAGAAATAAGACTAGTAAAGAGATCCACGAAATAGAGATGTAACTCTGTGAGATGAATTAACAGAATACTAAGCAGTTTCTCAGGAAGCTTTTTTCCATATTTCATCTGAGGATATTTCCTTTCTCACCATAGCCCTCTATAGGCTTCCAAATATCACTTTGCCAATTCCACAAGAACTGTCTAAGCGAAAGGCTTCTTGAAGGGAAAGCTGTAACTCTGTGAAATGATTTCACAGAACACAAAGAAGTTTCTCAGAAAGCTTCTTTCTCTTTTTATCGGAAGATACTTCCTTTGGCCCCATAGTCTTCAAAGGGATCCGAAATATCTGTCCTCAGATTCCACAGAAATTAGGCTAGCAAAGAGATCCACGAAATACAGATGTAACTCTGTGAGATGAATTAACAGAACACTAAGCAGTTTCTCAGGAAGCTTCTTTCCAGATTTCATCTGAGGATATTTCCTTTCTCACCATAGCCCTCTATGGGCTTCCAAATATCAATTTGCCAATTCCACAAGAACTGTCTTAGCGAAAGGCTTCTTGAGGGGAAATCTGTAACTCTGTGAGATGATTTCACAGAACACAAAGAAGTTTCTCAGAAAGCTTCTTTCTCTTTGTTATCGGAGGATATTTCCTTTGGCCCCATAGTCTTCAAAGGGATCCGAAATATCTGTTCTCATATTCCACAGAAATAAGGCTAGCAAAGAGATCCACGAAATACAGATGTAACTCTGTGAGATTAATTAAGAGAACACTAAGCAGTTTCTCAGGAAGCTTCTTTCCAGATTTCATCTGAGGATATTTCCTTTTTCACCATAGCCCTCTATGGGCTTCCAAATATCACTTTGCCAATTCCACAAGAACTGTCTTAGCGAAAGGCTTCTTGCGGGGAAAGCTGTAATTCTGTGAGATGATTTCACAGAACACAAAGAAGTTTCTCAGAAAGCTTCTTTCTCTTTGTTATCGGAGGATATTTTCTTTGACCCTATAGTCTTCAAAGGGATCCGAAATATCTGTTCTCAGATTCCACAGAAATAAGGCTAGCAAAGAGATCCAAGAAATACAGATGTAACTCTGTGAGATGAATTAACAGAACACTAAGCAGTTTCTCAGGAAGCATCTTTCCAGATTTCATCTGAGGATATTTCCTTTTTCACCATAGCCCTCATTGGGCTTCCAAATATCACTTTGCCAATTCCACAAGAACTGTCTTAGCGAAAGGTTTCTTGAGGGGAAAGCTGTAACTCTGTGAGATGATTTCACAGAACACAAAGAAGTTTCTCAGAAAGCTTCTTTCTCTTTGTTATCGGAGGATATTTCCTTTGGACCTATAGTCTTCAAAGGGATCCGAAATATCTGTTCTCAGATTCCACAGAAATAAGGCTAGCAAAGAGATCCACGAAATACATGTGTAACCCTATGAGATGAATTAACAGAACACTAAGCAGTTTCTCAGGAAGCAACTTTCCAGATTTCATCTGAGGATATTTCCTTTTTCACCATAGCCCTCATTGGGCTTCCAAATATCACATTGCCAATTCCAGAAGAACTGTCTTAGCGAAAGGCTTCTTCAGAGGAAAGCTGTAACTCTGTGAGATGATTTCACAGAACACAAAGAAGTTTCTCAGAAAGCTTCTTTCTCTTTATTATCGGAGGATATTTCCTCTTGCCCTATGGTCTTCAAAGGGATCCGAAATATCTGTTCTCAGATTCCACAGAAATAAGGCTAGCAAAGAGATCCACGAAATACAGATGTAACTCTGTGAGATGAATTAACAGAACACTAAGCAGTTTCTCAGGAAGCTTCTTTCCAGATTTCATCTGAGGATATTTCCTTTTTCACCCTAGCCCTCTATGGGCTTCCAAATATCACTTTGCCAATTCCACAAGAACTGTGTTAGCGAAAGGCTTCTTGAGGTGAAAGCTGAAACTCTGTAAGATGATTTCACAGAACACACAGAAATTTCTCAGAAAGCTTCTTTCTCTTTGTTATCGGAGGATATTTCCTTTGGCCCTATAGTCTTCAAAGGGATCCGAAATATCTGTTCTCAGATACCACCGAAATAAGGCTAGCAAAGAGATCCACGAAATACAGATGTAACACTGTGAGATGAATTAACAGAACACTAAGCAGTTTCTCAGGAAGCTTCTTTCCAGATTTCATCTGAGGATATTTCCTTTTACACCACAGCCCTCTATGGGCTTCCAAATATCACTTTGCCAATTCCACAAGAACTGTCTTAGCGAAAGGCTTCTTGAGGGGAAAGCTGTAAGTTTGTGATATGATTTCACAGAACACAAAGAAGTTTCTCAGAAAGCTTCTTTCTCTTTGTTTTCGGAGGATATTTCCTTTGGCCCTATGGTCTTCAAAGGGATCCGAAATATCTGTTCTCAGATTCCACAGAAATAAGGCTAGCAAAGAGATCCGCCAAATCCAGATGTAACTCTGTGAGATGAATTAACAGAACACTAAGCAGTTTCTCAGGAAGTTTCTTTCCAGATTTCATCTGAGAATATTTCCTTTATCACCTTAGCCCTCTATGGACTTCCAAATATCACTTTGCCAATTCCACGAGAACTGTCTTAGCGAAAGGCTTCTTGAGGGGAAAGCTGTAACTCTGTGAGATGATTTCACAGAACACAAAGAAGTTTCTCAGAAAGCTTCTTTCTCTTTGTTATCGGAGGATATTTCCTTTGGCCCTATGGTCTTCAAAGGGATCCGAAATATCTGTTCTCAGATTCCACAGAAATAAGGCTAGCAAAGAGATCCACGAAATACAGATGTAACTCTGTGAGCTGAATTAACAGAACACTAAGCAGTTTCTCAGGAAGCTTCTTTCCAGATTTCATCTGAGGATATTTCCTTTTTCACCATAGCCCACTATGGGCTTCCAAATATCACTTTGCCAATTCCACAAGAACTGTCTTAGCGAAAGGCTTCTTGAGGGGAAAGCTGTAACTCTGTGAGATGATTTCACAGAACGCAAAGAAGTTTCTCAGAAAGCTTCTTTCTCTTTGTTATCGGAGGATATTTCCTTTGACCCTATAGTCTTCAAAGGGATCCGAAATATCTGTTCTCAGATTCCACAGAAATAAGGCTAGCAAAGAGATCCAAGAAATACAGATGTAACTCTGTGAGATGAATTAACAGAACACTAAGCAGTTTCTCAGGAAGCATCTTTGCAGATTTCATCTGAGGATATTTCCTTTTTCACCATAGCCCTCATTGGGCTTCCAAATATCACTTTGCCAATTCCAGAAGAACTGTCTTAGCGAAAGGTTTCTTGAGGGGAAAGCTGTAACTCCGTGAGATGATTTCACAGAACACAAAGAAGTTTCTCAGAAAGCTTCTTTCTCTTTGTTATCGGAGGATATTTCCTTTGGCCCTATAGTCTTCAAAGGGATCCGAAATATCTGTTCTCAGATTCCACAGAAATAAGGCTAGCAAAGAGATCCACGAAATACATATGTAACTCTGTGAGATTAATTAAGAGAACACTAAGCAGTTTCTCAGGAAGCTTCTTTCCAGATTTCATCTGAGGATATTTCCTTTCTCACCATAGCCCTCTAAGGGATTCCAAATATCACTTTGCCAATTCCACTAGAACTGTTTTAGCGAAAGGCTTCTTGAGGGGAAAGCTGTAACTCTGTGAGATGATTTCACAGAACACAAAGAAGTTTCTCAGAAAGCTTCTTTCTCTTTGTTATCGGAGGATATTTCCTCTTGCCCTATGGTCTTCAAAGGGATCCGAAATATCTGTTCTCAGATTCCACAGAAATAATGCTAGCAAAGAGATCCACGAAATACATATGTAACTCTGTGAGATGAATTAACAGAACACTAAGCAGTTTCTCAGGAAGCTTCTTTCCAGATTTCATCTGAGGATATTTCCTTTTTGACCATAGCCCTCATTGGGCTTCCAAATATCACTTTGCCAATTCAACAAGAACTGTCTTAGCGAAAGGCTTCTTGCGGGGAAAGCTGTAACTCTGTGAGATGATTTCACAGAACACAAAGAAGTTTCTCAGAAAGCTTCTTTCTCTTTGTTATCGGAGGATATTTCCTTTGACCCTATAGTCTTCAAAGGGATCCGAAATATCTGTTCTCAGATTCCACAGAAATAAGGCTAGCAAAGAGATCCGAGAAATACATATGTAACTCTGTGAGATGAATTAACAGAACACTAAGCAGTTTCTCAGGAAGCATCTTTCCAGATTTCATCTGAGGATATTTCCTTTTTCACCATAGCCCTCATTGGGCTTCCAAATATCACTTTGCCAATTCCACAAGAACTGTCTTAGCGAAAGGTTTCTTGAGGGGAAAGATGTAACTCTGTGAGATGATTTCACAGAACACAAAGAAGTTTCTCAGAAAGCTTCTTTCTCTTTTTATCGGAAGATACTTCCTTTGGCCCCATAGTCTTCAAAGGGATCCGAAATATCTGTCCTCAGATTCCACAGAATTAGGCTAGCAAAGAGATCCACGAAATACAGATGTAACTCTGTGAGATGAATTAACAGAACACTAAGCGGTTTCTCAGGAAGCTTCTTTCCAGATTTCATCTGAGGATATTTCCTTTCTCACCATAGCCCTCTATGGGCTTCCAAATATCAATTTGCCAATTCCACAAGAACTGTCTTAGCGAAAGGCTTCTTGAGGGGAAATCTGTAACTCTGTGAGATGATTTCACAGAACACAAAGAAGTTTCTCAGAAAGCTTCTTTCTCTTTGTTATCGGAGGATATTTCCTTTGGCCCTATAGTCTTCAAAGGGATCCGAAATATCTGTTCTCATATTCCACAGAAATAAGGCTAGCAAAGAGATCCACGAAATACAGATGTAACTCTGTGAGATGAATTAACAGAACACTAAGCAGTTTCTCAGGAAGCTTCTTTCCAGATTTCATCTGAGGATATTTCCTTTTTCACCATAGCCCTCATTGGGCTTCCAAATATCACTTTGCCAATTCCACAAGAACTGTCTTAGCGAAAGGCTTCTTGAGGGGAAAGCTGTAACTCTGTGAGATGATTTCACAGAACACAAAGAAGTTTCTCAGAAAGCTTCTTTCTCTTTGTTATCGGAGGATATTTCCTTTGGCCCTATAGTCTTCAAAGGGATCCGAAATATCTGTTCTCAGATTCCACAGAAATAAGACTAGTAAAGAGATCCACGAAATAGAGATGTAACTCTGTGAGATGAATTAACAGAATACTAAGCAGTTTCTCAGGAAGCTTCTTTCCATATTTCATCTGAGGATATTTCCTTTCTCAACATAGCCCTCTATAGGCTTCCAAATATCACTTTGCCAATTCCACAAGAACTGTCTAAGTGAAAGGCTTCTTGAGGGGAAAGCTGTAACTCTGTGAGATGATTTCACAGAACACAAAGAAGTTTCTCAGAAAGCTTCTTTCTCTTTTTATCGGAAGATACTTCCTTTGGCCCCATAGTCTTCAAAGGGATCCGAAATATCTGTCCTCAGATTCCACAGAAATTAGGCTAGCAAAGAGATCCACGAAATACAGATGTAACTCTGTGAGATGAATTAACAGAACACTAAGCAGTTTCTCAGGAAGCTTCTTTCCAGATTTCATCTGAGGATATTTCCTTTCTCACCATAGCCCTCTAGGGGCTTCCAAATATCAATTTGCCAATTCCACAAGAACTGTCTTAGCGAAAGGCTTCTTGAGGGGAAATCTGTAACTCTGTGAGATGATTTCACAGAACACAAAGAAGTTTCTCAGAAAGCTTCTTTCTCTTTGTTATCGGAGGATATTTCCTTTGGCCCTATAGTCTTCAAAGGGATCCGAAATATCTGTTCTCATATTCCACAGAAATAAGGCTAGCAAAGAGATCCACGAAATACAGATGTAACTCTGTGAGATTAATTAAGAGAACACTAAGCAGTTTCTCAGGAAGCTTCTTTCCAGATTTCATCTGAGGATATTTCCTTTTTAACCATAGCCCTCTATGGGCTTCCAAATATCACTTTGCCAATTCCACAAGAACTGTCTTAGCGAAAGGCTTCTTGCGGGGAAAGCTGTAATTCTGTGAGATGATTTCACAGAAGACAAAGAAGTTTCTCAGAAAGCTTCTTTCTCTTTGTTATCGGAGGATATTTCCTTTGACCCTTTAGTCTTCAAAGGGATCCGAAATATCTGTTCTCAGATTCCACAGAAATAAGGCTAGCAAAGAGATCCAAGAAATACAGATGTAACTCTGTGAGATGAATTAACAGAACACTAAGCAGTTTCTCAGGAAGCATCTTTCCAGATTTCAACTGAGGATATTTCCTTTTTCACCATAGCCCTCATTGGGCTTCCAAATATCACTTTGCCAATTCCACAAGAACTGTCTTAGCGAAAGGTTTCTTGAGGGGAAAGCTGTAACTCTGGGAGATGATTTCACAGAACAAAAAGAAGTTTCTCAGAAAGCTTCTTTCTCTTTGTTATCGGAGGATATTTCCTTTGGCCATATAGTCTTCAAAGGGATCTGAAATATCTGTTCTCAGATTCCACAGAAATAAGGCTAGCAAAGAGATCCACGAAATACATATGTAACTCTGTGAGATTAATTAAGAGAACACTAAGCAGTTTCTCAGGAAGCTTCTTTCCAGATTTCATCTGAGGATATTTCCTTTCTCACCATAGCCCTCTAGGGGATTCCAAATATCACTTTGCCAATTCCACTAGAACTGTTTTAGCGAAAGTCTTCTTGAGGGGAAAGCTGTAACTCTGTGAGATGATTTCACAGAACACAAAGAAGTTTCTCAGAAAGCTTCTTTCTCTTTGTTATCGGAGGATATTTCCTCTTGCCCTATGGTCTTCAAAGGGATCCGAAATATCTGTTCTCAGATTCCACAGAAATAATGATAGCAAAGAGATCCACGAAATACATATGTAACTCTGTGAGATGAATTAACAGAACACTAAGCAGTTTCTCAGGAAGCTTCTTTCCAGATTTCATCTGAGGATATTTCCTTTTTGACCATAGCTCTCATTGGGCTTCCAAATATCACTTTGCCAATTCCACAAGAACTGTCTTAGCGAAAGGTTTCTTGAGGGGAAAGATGTAACTCTGTGAGATGATTTCACAGAACACAAAGAAGTTTCTCAGAAAGCTTCTTTCTCTTTGTTATCGGAGGATATTTCCTTTGGCCCTATAGTCTTCAAAGGGATCCGAAATATCTGTTCTCAGATTCCACAGAAATAAGGCTAGCAACGAGATCCACGAAATACATATGTAACTCTGTGAGATTAATTAAGAGAACACTAAGCAGTTTCTCAGGAAGCTTCTTTCCAGATTTCATCTGAGGATATTTCCTTTCTCACCATAGCCCTCTATGGGCTTCCAAATATCAATTTGCCAATTCCACAAGAAGTGTCTTTGCGAAAGGCTTCTTGAGGGGAAATCTGTAACTCTGTGAGATGATTTCACAGAACACAAAGAAGTTTCTCAGAAAGCTTCTTTCTCTTTGTTATCGGAGGATATTTCCTTTGGCCCTATAGTCTTCAAAGGGATCCGAAATATCTGTTCTCATATTCCACAGAAATAAGGCTAGCAAAGAGATCCACGAAATACAGATGTAACTCTGTGAGATTAATTAAGATAACACTAAGCAGTTTCTCAGGAAGCTTCTTTCCAGATTTCATCTGAGGATATTTCCTTTTTCACCATAGCCCTCATTGGGCTTCCAAATATCACTTTGCCAATTCCACAAGAACTGTCTTAGCGAAAGGCTTCTTGAGGGGAAAGCTGTAACTCTGTGAGATGATTTCACAGAACACAAAGAAGTTTCTCAGAAAGCTTCTTTCTCTTTGTTATCGGAGGATATTTCCTTTGGCCCTATAGTCTTCAAAGGGATCCGAAATATCTGTTCTCAGATTCCACAGAAATAAGACTAGTAAAGAGATCCACGAAATAGAGATGTAACTCTGTGAGATGAATTAACAGAATACTAAGCAGTTTCTCAGGAAGCTTCTTTCCATATTTCATCTGAGGATATTTCCTTTCTCACCATAGCCCTCTATAGGCTTCCAAATATCACTTTGCCAATTCCACAAGAACTGTCTAAGCGAAAGGCTTCTTGAGGGGAAAGCTGTAACTCTGTGAAATGATTTCACAGAACACAAAGAAGTTTCTCAGAAAGCTTCTTTCTCTTTTTATCGAAAGATACTTCCTTTGGCCCCATAGTCTTCAAAGGGATCCGAAATATCTGTCCTCAGATTCCACAGAAATTAGGCTAGCAAAGAGATCCACGAAATACAGATGTAACTCTGTGAGATGAATTAACAGAACACTAAGCAGTTTCTCAGGAAGCTTCTTTCCAGATTTCATCTGAGGATATTTCCTTTCTCACCATAGCCCTCTATGGGCTTCCAAATATCAATTTGCCAATTCCACAAGAACTGTCTTAGCGAAAGGCTTCTTGAGGGGAAATCTGTAACTCTGTGAGATGATTTCACAGAACACAAAGAAGTTTCTCAGAAAGCTTCTTTCTCTTTGTTATCGGAGGATATTTCCTTTGGCCCCATAGTCTTCAAAGGGATCCGAAATATCTGTTCTCATATTCCACAGAAATAAGGCTAGCAAAGAGATCCACGAAATACAGATGTAACTCTGTGAGATTAATTAAGAGAACACTAAGCAGTTTCTCAGGAAGCTTCTTTCCAGATTTCATCTGAGGATATTTCCTTTTTCACCATAGCCCTCTATGGGCTTCCAAATATCACTTTGCCAATTCCACAAGAACTGTCTTAGCGAAAGGCTTCTTGCGGGGAAAGCTGTAATTCTGTGAGATGATTTCACAGAACACAAAGAAGTTTCTCAGAAAGCTTCTTTCTCTTTGTTATCGGAGGATATTTCCTTTGACCCTATAGTCTTCAAAGGGATCCGAAATATCTGTTCTCAGATTCCACAGAAATAAGGCTAGCAAAGAGATCCAAGAAATACAGATGTAACTCTGTGAGATGAATTAACAGAACACTAAGCAGTTTCTCAGGAAGCATCTTTCCAGATTTCATCTGAGGATATTTCCTTTTTCACCATAGCCCTCATTTGGCTTCCAAATATCACTTTGCCAATTCCACAAGAACTGTCTTAGCGAAAGGTTGCTTGAGGGGAAAGCTGTAACTCTGTGAGGTGATTTCACAGAACACAAAGAAGTTTCTCAGAAAGCTTCTTTCTCTTTGTTATCGGAGGATATTTCCTTTGGACCTATAGTCTTCAAAGGGATCCGAAATATCTGTTCTCAGATTTCACAGAAAAAAGGCTAGCAAAGAGATCCACGAAATACATGTGTAACTCTATGAGATGAATTAACAGAACACTAAGCAGTTTCTCAGGGAGCAACTTTCCAGATTTCATCTGAGGATATTTCCTTTCTCACCATAGCCCTCATTGGGCTTCCAAATATCACTTTGCCAATTCCAGATGAACTGTCTTAGCGAAAGGCTTCTTCAGAGGAAAGCTGTAACTCTGTGAGATGATTTCACAGAACACAAAGAAGTTTCTCAGAAAGCTTCTTTCTCTTTGTTATCGGAGGATATTTCCTCTTGCCCTATGGTCTTCAAAGGGATCCGAAATATCTGTTCTCAGATTCCACAGAAATAATGCTAGCAAAGAGATCCACGAAATACATATGTAACTCTGTGAGATGAATGAACAGAACACTAAGCAGTTTCTCAGGAAGCTTCTTTCCAGATTTCATCTGAGGATATTTCCTTTTTGACCATAGCCCTCATTGGGCTTCCAAATATCACTTTGCCAATTCAACAAGAACTGTCTTAGCGAAAGGCTTCTTGCGGGGAAAGCTGTAACTCTGTGAGATGATTTCACAGAACACCAAGAAGTTTCTCAGAAAGCTTCTTTCTCTTTGTTATCGGAGGATATTTCCTTTGACCCTATAGTCTTCAAAGGGATCCGAAATATCTGTTCTCAGATTCCACAGAAATAAGGCTAGCAAAGAGATCCGAGAAATACATATGTAACTCTGTGAGATGAATTAACAGAACACTAAGCAGTTTCTCAGGAAGCATCTTTCCAGATTTCATCTGAGGATATTTCCTTTTTCACCATAGCCCTCATTGGGCTTCCAAATATCACTTTGCCAATTCCACAAGAACTGTCTTAGCGAAAGGTTTCTTGAGGGGAAAGATGTAACTCTGTGAGATGATTTCACAGAACACAAAGAAGTTTCTCAGAAAGCTTCTTTCTCTTTGTTATCGGAGGATATTTCCTTTGGCCCTATAGTCTTCAAAGGGATCCGAAATATCTGTTCTCAGATTCCACAGAAATAAGGCTAGCAAAGAGATCCACGAAATACATATGTAACTCTGTGAGATTAATTAAGAGAACACTAAGCAGTTTCTCAGGAAGCTTCTTTCCAGATTTCATCTGAGGATATTTCCTTTCTCACCATAGCCCTCTAAGGGCTTCCAAATATCACTTTGCCAATTCCACTAGAACTGTCTTAGCGAAAGGCTTCTTGAGGGGAAAGCTGTAACTCTGTGAGATGATTTCACAGAACACAAAGAAGTTTCTCAGAAAGCTTCTTTCTCTTTGTTATCGGAGGATATTTCCTCTTGCCCTATGGTCTTCAAAGGGATCCGAAATATCTGTTCTCAGATTCCACAGAAATTAGGCTAGCAAAGAGATCCACGAAATACATATGTAACTCTGTGAGATGAATTAACAGAACACTAAGCAGTTTCTCAGGAAGCTTCTTTCCAGATTTCATCTGAGGATATTTCCTTTTTGACCATAGCCCTCATTGGGCTTCCAAATATCACTTTGCCAATTCAACAAGAACTGTCTTAGCGAAAGGCTTCTTGCGGGGAAAGCTGTAACTCTGTGAGATGATTTCACAGAACACCAAGAAGTTTCTCAGAAAGCTTCTTTCTCTTTGTTATCGGAGGATATTTACTTTGACCCTATAGTCTTCAAAGGGATCCGAAATATCTGTTCTCAGATTCCACAGAAATAAGGCTAGCAAAGAGATCCGAGAAATACATATGTAACTCTGTGAGATGAATTAACAGAACACTAAGCAGTTTCTCAGAAGCATCTTTCCAGATTTCATCTGAGGATATTTCCTTTTTCACCATAGCCCCCTTTGGGCTTCCAAATATCACTTTGCCAATTCCACAAGAACTGTCTTAGCGAAAGGTTTCTTGAGGGGAAAGCTGTAACTCTGTGAGATGATTTCACAGAACACAAAGAAGTTTCTCAGAAAGCTTCTTTCTCTTTGTTATCGGAGGATATTTCCTTTGGCCCTATAGTCTTCAAAGGGATCCGAAATATCTGTTCTCAGATTCCACAGAAATAAGGCTAGCAAAGAGATCCACGAAATACATAAGTAACTCTGTGAGATTAATTAAGAGAACACTAAGCAGTTTCTCAGGAAGCTTCTTTCCAGATTTCATCTGAGGATATTTCCTTTCTCACCTTAGCCCTCTAAGGGCTTCCAAATATCACTTTGCCAATTCCACTAGAACTGTCTTAGCGAAAGGCTTCTTGAGGGGAAAGCTGTAACTCTGTGAGATGATTTCACAGAACACAAAGAAGTTTCTCAGAAAGCTTCTTTCTCTTTGTTATCGGAGGATATTTCCTCTTGCCCTATGGTCTTCAACGGGATCCGAAATATCTGTTCTCAGATTCCACAGAAATTAGGCTAGCAAAGAGGTCCACGAAATACATATGTAACTCTGTGAGATGAATTAACAGAACACTAAGCAGTTTCTCAGGAAGCTTCTTTCCAGATTTCATCTGAGGATATTTCCTTTTTCACCATAGCCCTAACTGGGCTTCCAAATATCACTTTGCCAATTCCACAAGAACTGTCTTAGCGAAAGGCTTCTTGAGGGGAAAGCTGTAACTCTGTGAGATGATTTCACAGAACACAAAGAAGTTTCTCAGAAAGCTTCTTTCTCTTTGTTATCGGAGGATATTTCCTTTGGCCCTATAGTCTTCAAAGGGATCCGAAATATCTGTTCTCAGATTCCACAGAAATAAGACTAGTAAAGAGATCCAGGAAATAGAGATGTAACTCTGTGAGATGAATTAACAGAATACTAAGCAGTTTCTCAGGAAGCTTCTTTCCATATTTCATCTGAGGATATTTCCTTTCTCACCATAGCCCTCTATAGGCTTCCAAATATCACTTTGCCAATTCCACAAGAACTGTCTTACCGAAAGGCTTCTTGAGGGGAAAGCTGTAACTCTGTGAAATGATTTCACAGAACACAAAGAAGTTACTCAGAAAGCTTCTTTCTCTTTTTATCGGAAGATACTTCCTTTGGCCCCATAGTCTTCAAAGGGATCCGAAATATCTGTCCTCATATTCCACAGAATTAGGCTAGCAAAGAGATCCACGAAATACAGATGTAACTCTGTGAGATGAATTAACAGAACACTAAGCAGTTTCTCAGGAAGCTTCTTTCCAGTTTTCATCTGAGGATATTTCCTTTCTCACCATAGCCCTCTATGGGCTTCCAAATATCAATTTGCCAATTCCACAAGAACTGTCTTAGCGAAAGGCTTCTTGAGGGGAAATCTGTAACTCTGTGAGATGATTTCACAGAACACAAAGAAGTTTCTCAGAAAGCTTCTTTCTCTTTGTTATCGGAGGATATTTCCTTTGGCCCTATAGTCTTCAAAGGGATCCGAAATATCTGTTCTCATATTCCACAGAAATAAGGCTAGCAAAGAGATCCACGAAATACAGATGTAACTCTGTGAGATTAATTAAGAGAACAATAAGCAGTTTCTCAGGAAGCTTCTTTCCAGATTTCATCTGAGGATATTTCCTTTTTCACCATAGCCCTCATTGGGCTTCCAAATATCACTTTGCCAATTCCAAAAGAACTGTCTTAGCGAAAGGCTTCTTGAGGGGAAAGCTGTAACTCTGTGAGATGATTTCACAGAACACAAAGAAGTTTCTCAGAAAGCTTCTTTCTCTTTGTTATCGGAGGATATTTCCTTTGGCCCTATAGTCTTCAAAGGGATCCGAAATATCTGTTCTCAGATTCCACAGAAATAAGACTAGTAAAGAGATCCACGAAATAGAGATGTAACTCTGTGAGATGAATTAACAGAATACTAAGCAGTTTCTCAGGAAGCTTCTTTCCATATTTCATCTGAGGATATTTCCTTTCTCACCATAGCCCTCTATAGGCTTCCAAATATCACTTTGCCAATTCCACAAGAACTGTCTAAGCGAAAGGCTTCTTGAGGGGAAAGCTGTAACTCTGTGAGATGATTTCACAGAACACAAAGAAGTTTCTCAGAAAGCTTCTTTCTCTTTTTATCGGAAGATACTTCCTTTGGCCCCATAGTCTTCAAAGGGATCCGAAATATCTGTCCTCAGATTCCACAG
The DNA here is from genome assembly GCF_043159975.1 of Macaca nemestrina. NCBI lineage: Eukaryota > Metazoa > Chordata > Mammalia > Primates > Cercopithecidae > Macaca > Macaca nemestrina. Next base: position 95,054,877 of record NC_092138.1, on the reverse strand, counting down.
AAATTAGGCTAGCAAAGAGATCCACGAAATACAGATGTAACTCTGTGAGATGAATTAACAGAACACTAAGCAGTTTCTCAGGAAGCTTCTTTCCAGATTTCATCTGAGGATATTTCCTTTCTCACCATAGCCCTCTATGGGCTTCCAAATGTCAATTTGCCAATTCCACAAGAACTGTCTTAGCGAAAGGCTTCTTGAGGGGAAATCTGTAACTCTGTGAGATGATTTCACAGAACACAAAGAAGTTTCTCAGAAAGCTTCTTTCTCTTTGTTATCGGAGGATATTTCCTTTGGCCCTATAGTCTTCAAAGGGATCCGAAATATCTGTTCTCATATTCCACAGAAATAAGGCTAGCAAAGAGATCCACGAAATACAGATGTAACTCTGTGAGATTAATTAAGAGAACACTAAGCAGTTTCTCAGGAAGCTTCTTTCCAGATTTCATCTGAGGATATTTCCTTTTTAACCATAGCCCTCTATGGGCTTCCAAATATCACTTTGCCAATTCCACAAGAACTGTCTTAGCGAAAGGCTTCTTGCGGGGAAAGCTGTAATTCTGTGGGATGATTTCACAGAACACAAAGAAGTTTCTCAGAAAGCTTCTTTCTCTTTGTTATCGGAGGATATTTCCTTTGACCCTATAGTCTTCAAAGGGATCCGAAATATCTGTTCTCAGATTCCACAGAAATAAGGCTAGCAAAGAGATCCACGAAATACGGATGTAACTCTGTGAGATGAATTAACAGAACACTAAGCAGTTTCTCAGGAAGCTTCTTTCCAGATTTCATCTGAGGATATTTCCTTTTTCACCATAGCCCTCATTGGGCTTCCAAATATCACTTTGCCAATTCCACAAGAACTGTCTTAGCGAAAGGTTTCTTGAGGGGAAAGCTGTAACTCTGTGAGATGATTTCACAGAACAAAAAGAAGTTTCTCAGAAAGCTTCTTTCTCTTTGTTATCGGAGGATATTTCCTTTGGCCATATAGTCTTCAAAGGGATCTGAAATATCTGTTCTCAGATTCCACAGAAATAAGGCTAGCAAAGAGATCCACGAAATACATATGTAACTCTGTGAGATTAATTAAGAGAACACTAAGCAGTTTCTCAGGAAGCTTCTTTCCAGATTTCATTTGAGGATATTTCCTTTCTCACCATAGCCCTCTAGGGGCTTCCAAATATCACTTTGCCAATTCCACAAGAACTGTCTTAGCGAAAGGCTTCTTGAGGGGAAAGCTGTAACTCTGTGAGATGATTTCACAGAACACAAAGAAGTTTCTCAGAAAGCTTCTTTCTCTTTGTTATCGGAGGATATTTCCTTTGGCCCTATAGTCTTCAAAGGGATCCGAAATATCTGTTCTCAGATTTCACAGAAATAAGGCTAGCAAAGAGATCCACGAAATACAGATGTAACTCTGTGAGATGAATTAACAGAACACTAAGCAGTTTCTCAGGAAGCTTCTTTCCAGATTTCATCTGAGGATATTTCCTTTTACACCATAGCCCTCTATGGGCTTCCAAATATCAATTTGCCAATTCCACAAGAACTGTCTTAGCGAAAGGCTTCTTGAGGGGAAAGCTGTAACTCTGTGAGATGATTTCACAGAACACAAAGAAGTTTCTCAGAAAACTTCTTTCTCTTTGTTATCGGAAGATATTTCCTTTGGCCCCATAGTCTTCAAAGGGATCCGAAATATCTGTTCTTAGATTCCACAGAAATAAGGCTAGCAAAGAGATCCACGAAATACAGATGTAACTCTGTGAGATGAATTAACAGAACACTAAGCAGTTTCTCAGGAAGCTTCTTTCCAGATTTCATCTGAGGATATTTCCTTTCTCACCTTAGCCCTCTAGGGTCTTCCAAATATCACTTTGCCAATTCCACAAGAACTGTCTTAGCGAAAGGCTTCTTGAGGGGAAAGCTGTAACTCTGTGAGATGATTTCACAGAACACAAAGAAGTTTCTCAGAAAGCTTCTTTCTCTTTGTTATCGGAGGATATTTCCTTTGGACCTATAGTCTTCAAAGGGATCCGAAATATCTGTTCTCAGATTCCACAGAAATAAGGCTAGCAAAGAGATCCACGAAATACATGTGTAACTCTATGAGATAAATTAACAGAACACTAAGCAGTTTCTCAGGAAGCAACTTTCCAGATTTCATCTGAGGATATTTCCTTTTTCACCATAGCCCTCATTGGGCTTCCAAATATCACTTTGCCAATTCCAGAAGAACTGTCTTAGCGAAAGGCTTCTTCAGAGGAAAGCTGTAACTCTGTGAGATGATTTCACAGAACACAAAGAAGTTTCTCAGAAAGCTTCTTTCTCTTTGTTATCGGAGGATATTTCCTCTTGCCCTATGGTCTTCAAAGGGATCCGTAATATCTGTTCTCAGATACCACCGAAATAAGGCTAGCAAAGAGATCCACGAAATACAGATGTAACACTGTGAGATGAATTAACAGAACACTAAGCAGTTTCTCAGGAAGCTTCTTTCCAGATTTCATCTGAGGATATTTCCTTTTACACCACAGCCCTCTATGGGCTTCCAAATATCACTTTGCCAATTCCACAAGAACTGTCTTAGCGAAAGGCTTCTTGAGGGGAAAGCTGTAAGTTTGTGATATGATTTCACAGAATACAAAGAAGTTTCTCAGAAAGCTTCTTTCTCTTTGTTTTCGGAGGATATTTCCTTTGGCCCTATGGTCTTCAAAGGGATCCGAAATATCTGTTCTCAGATTCCACAGAAATAAGGCTAGCAAACAGATCCGCCAAATCCAGATGTAACTCTGTGAGATGAATTAACAGAACACTAAGCAGTTTCTCAGGAAGTTTCTTTCCAGATTTCATCTGAGAATATTTCCTTTATCACCTTAGCCCTCTATGGATTTCCAAATATCACTTTGCCAATTCCACGAGAACTGTCTTAGCGAAAGGCTTCTTGAGGGGAAAGCTGTAACTCTGTGAGATGATTTCACAGAACACAAAGAAGTTTCTCAGAAAGCTTCTTTCTCTTTGTTATCGGAGGATATTTCCTTTGGCTCTATGGTCTTCAAAGGGATCCGAAATATCTGTTCTCAGATTCCACAGAAATAAGGCTAGCAAAGAGATCCACGAAATACACATGTAACTCTGTGAGCTGAATTAACAGAACACTAAGCAGTTTCTCAGGAAGCTTCTTTCCAGATTTCATCTGAGGATATTTCCTTTTTCACCATAGCCCTCTATGGGCTTCCAAATATCACTTTGCCAATTCCACAAGAACTGTCTTAGCGAAAGGCTTCTTGCGGGGAAAGCTGTAACTCTGTGAGATGATTTCACAGAACGCAAAGAAGTTTCTCAGAAAGCTTCTTTCTCTTTGTTATCGGAGGATATTTCCTTTGACCCTATAGTCTTCAAAGGGATCCGAAATATCTGTTCTCAGATTCCACAGAAATAAGGCTAGCAAAGAGATCCAAGAAATACATATGTAACTCTGTGAGATGAATTAACAGAACACTAAGCAGTTTCTCAGGAAGCATCTTTGCAGATTTCATCTGAGGATATTTCCTTTTTCACCAGAGCCCTCATTGGGCTTCCAAATATCACTTTGCCAATTCCAGAAGAACTGTCTTAGCGAAAGGTTTCTTGAGGGGAAAGCTGTAACTCTGTGAGATGATTTCACAGAACACAAAGAAGTTTCTCAGAAAGCTTCTTTCTCTTTGTTATCGGAGGATATTTCCTTTGGCCCTATAGTCTTTAAAGGGATCCGAAATATCTGTTCTCAGATTCCACAGAAATAAGGCTAGCAAAGAGATCCACGAAATACATATGTAACTCTGTGAGATTAATTAAGAGAACACTAAGCAGTTTCTCAGGAAGCTTCTTTCCAGATTTCATCTGAGGATATTTCCTTTCTCACCATAGCCCTCTAAGGGATTCCAAATATCACTTTGCCAATTCCACTAGAACTGTTTTAGCGAAAGGCTTCTTGAGGGGAAAGCTGTAAATCTGTGAGATGATTTCACAGAACACAAAGAAGTTTCTCAGAAAGCTTCTTTCTCTTTGTTATCGGAGGATATTTCCTCTTGCCCTATGGTCTTCAAAGGGATCCGAAATATCTGTTCTCAGATTCCACAGAAACAATGCTAGCAAAGAGATCCGAGAAATACATATGTAACTCTGTGAGATGAATTAACAGAACACTTAGCAGTTTCTCAGGAAGCTTCTTTCCAGATTTCATCTGAGGATATTTCCTTTTTCACCATAGCCCTCATTGGGCTTCCAAATATCACTTTGCCAATTCCACAAGAACTGTCTTAGCGAAAGGTTTCTTGAGGGGAAAGATGTAACTCTGTGAGATGATTTCACAGAACACAAAGAAGTTTCTCAGAAAGCTTCTTTCTCTTTGTTATCGGAGGATATTTCCTTTGGCCCTATAGTCTTCAAAGGGATCCGAAATATCTGTTCTCAGATTCCACAGAAATAAGGCTAGCAACGAGATCCACGAAATACATATGTAAATCTGTGAGATTAATTAAGAGAACACTAAGCAGTTTCTCAGGAAGCTTCTTTCCAGATTTCATCTGAGGATATTTCCTTTCTCACCATAGCCCTCTATGGGCTTCCAAATATCAATTTGCCAATTCCACAAGAACTGTCTTAGCGAAAGGCTTCTTGAGGGGAAATCTGTAACTCTGTGAGATGATTTCACAGAACACAAAGAAGTTTCTCAGAAAGCTTCTTTCTCTTTGTTATCGGAGGATATTTCCTTTGGCCCTATAGTCTTCAAAGGGATCCGAAATATCTGTTCTCATATTCCACAGAAATAAGGTTAGTAGAGAGATCCACGAAATACAGATGTAACTCTGTGAGATTAATTAAGAGAACACTAAGCAGTTTCTCAGGAAGCTTCTTTCCAGATTTCATCTGAGGATATTTCCTTTTTCACCATAGCCCTCATTGGGCTTCCAAATATCACTTTGCCAATTCCACAAGAACTGTCTTAGCGAAAGGCTTCTTGAGGGGAAAGCTGTAACTCTGTGAGATGATTTCACAGAACACAAAGAAGTTTCTCAGAAAGCTTCTTTCTCTTTGTTATCGGAGGATATTTCCTTTGGCCCTATAGTCTTCAAAGGGATCCGAAATATCTGTTCTCAGATTCCACAGAAATAAGACTAGTAAAGAGATCCACGAAATAGAGATGTAACTCTGTGAGATGAATTAACAGAATACTAAGCAGTTTCTCAGGAAGCTTCTTTCCATATTTCATCTGAGGATATTTCCTTTCTCACCATAGCCCTCTATAGGCTTCCAAATATCACTTTGCCAATTCCACAAGAACTGTCTAAGCGAAAGGCTTCTTGAAGGGAAAGCTGTAACTCTGTGAAATGATTTCACAGAACACAAAGAAGTTTCTCAGAAAGCTTCTTTCTCTTTTTATCGGAAAATACTTCCTTTGGCCCCATAGTCTTCAAAGGGATCCGAAATATCTGTCCTCAGATTCCACAGAAATTAGGCTAGCAAAGAGATCCACGAAATACAGATGTAACTCTGTGAGATGAATTAACAGAACACTAAGCAGTTTCTCAGGAAGCTTCTTTCCAGATTTCATCTGAGGATATTTCCTTTCTCACCATAGCCCTCTATGGGCTTCCAAATATCAATTTGCCAATTCCACAAGAACTGTCTTAGCGAAAGGCTTCTTGAGGGGAAATCTGTAACTCTGTGAGATGATTTCACAGAACACAAAGAAGTTTCTCAGAAAGCTTCTTTCTCTTTGTTATCGGAGGATATTTCCTTTGGCCCCATAGTCTTCAAAGGGATCCGAAATATCTGTTCTCATATTCCACAGAAATAAGGCTAGCAAAGAGATCCACGAAATACAGATGTAACTCTGTGAGATTAATTAAGAGAACACTAAGCAGTTTCTCAGGAAGCTTCTTTCCAGATTTCATCTGAGGATATTTCCTTTTTCACCATAGCCCTCTATGGGCTTCCAAATATCACTTTGCCAATTCCACAAGAACTGTCTTAGCGAAAGGCTTCTTGCGGGGAAAGCTGTAATTCTGTGAGATGATTTCACAGAACACAAAGAAGTTTCTCAGAAAGCTTCTTTCTCTTTGTTATCGGAGGATATTTCCTTTGACCCTATAGTCTTCAAAGGGATCCGAAATATCTGTTCTCAGATTCCACAGAAATAAGGCTAGCAAAGAGATCCAAGAAATACAGATGTAACTCTGTGAGATGAATTAACAGAACACTAAGCAGTTTCTCAGATAGCTTCTTTCCAGATTTCATCTGAGGATATTTCCTTTTTCACCATAGCCCTCATTGGGCTTCCAAATATCACTTTGCCAATTCCACAAGAACTGTCTTAGCGAAAGGTTTCTTGAGGGGAAAGCTGTAACTCTGTGAGATGATTTCACAGAACACAAAGAAGTTTCTCAGAAAGCTTCTTTCTCTTTGTTATCGGAGGATATTTCCTTTGGACCTATAGTCTTCAAAGGGATCCGAAATATCTGTTCTCAGATTCCACAGAAATAAGGCTAGCAAAGAGATCCACGAAATACATGTGTAACCCTATGAGATGAATTAACAGAACACTAAGCAGTTTCTCAGGAAGCAACTTTCCAGATTTCATCTGAGGATATTTCCTTTTTCACCATAGCCCTCATTGGGCTTCCAAATATCACATTGCCAATTCCAGAAGAACTGTCTTAGCGAAAGGCTTCTTCAGAGGAAAGCTGTAACTCTGTGAGATGATTTCACAGAACACAAAGAAGTTTCTCAGAAAGCTTCTTTCTCTTTGTTATCGGAGGATATTTCCTCTTGCCCTATGGTCTTCAAAGGGATCCGAAATATCTGTTCTCAGATACCACCGAAATAAGGCTAGCAAAGAGATCCACGAAATACAGATGTAACACTGTGAGATGAATTAACAGAACACTAAGCAGTTTCTCAGGAAGCTTCTTTCCAGATTTCATCTGAGGATATTTCCTTTTACACCACAGCCCTCTATGGGCTTCCAAATATCACTTTGCCAATTCCACAAGAACTGTCTTAGCGAAAGGCTTCTTGAGGGGAAAGCTGTAAGTTTGTGATATGATTTCACAGAACACAAAGAAGTTTCTCAGAAAGCTTCTTTCTCTTTGTTTTCGGAGGATATTTCCTTTGGCCCTATGGTCTTCAAAGGGATCCGAAATATCTGTTCTCAGATTCCACAGAAATAAGGCTAGCAAACAGATCCGCCAAATCCAGATGTAACTCTGTGAGATGAATTAACAGAACACTAAGCAGTTTCTCAGGAAGTTTCTTTCCAGATTTCATCTGAGAATATTTCCTTTATCACCTTAGCCCTCTATGGACTTCCAAATATCACTTTGCCAATTCCACGAGAACTGTCTTAGCGAAAGGCTTCTTGAGGGGAAAGCTGTAACTCTGTGAGATGATTTCACAGAACACAAAGAAGTTTCTCAGAAAGCTTCTTTCTCTTTGTTATCGGAGGATATTTCCTTTGGCCCTATGGTCTTCAAAGGGATCCGAAATATCTGTTCTCAGATTCCACAGAAATAAGGCTAGCAAAGAGATCCACGAAATACAGATGTAACTCTGTGAGCTGAATTAACAGAACACTAAGCAGTTTCTCAGGAAGCTTCTTTCCAGATTTCATCTGAGGATATTTCCTTTTTCACCATAGCCCTCTATGGGCTTCCAAATATCACTTTGCCAATTCCACAAGAACTGTCTTAGCGAAAGGCTTCTTGCGGGGAAAGCTGTAACTCTGTGAGATGATTTCACAGAACGCAAAGAAGTTTCTCAGAAAGCTTCTTTCTCTTTGTTATCGGAGGATATTTCCTTTGACCCTATAGTCTTCAAAGGGATCCGAAATATCTGTTCTCAGATTCCACAGAAATAAGGCTAGCAAAGAGATCCAAGAAATACATATGTAACTCTGTGAGATGAATTAACAGAACACTAAGCAGTTTCTCAGGAAGCATCTTTGCAGATTTCATCTGAGGATATTTCCTTTTTCACCAGAGCCCTCATTGGGCTTCCAAATATCACTTTGCCAATTCCAGAAGAACTGTCTTAGCGAAAGGTTTCTTGAGGGGAAAGCTGTAACTCTGTGAGATGATTTCACAGAACACAAAGAAGTTTCTCAGAAAGCTTCTTTCTCTTTGTTATCGGAGGATATTTCCTTTGGCCCTATAGTCTTTAAAGGGATCCGAAATATCTGTTCTCAGATTCCACAGAAATAAGGCTAGCAAAGAGATCCACGAAATACATATGTAACTCTGTGAGATTAATTAAGAGAACACTAAGCAGTTTCTCAGGAAGCTTCTTTCCAGATTTCATCTGAGGATATTTCCTTTCTCACCATAGCCCTCTAAGGGATTCCAAATATCACTTTGCCAATTCCACTAGAACTGTTTTAGCGAAAGGCTTCTTGAGGGGAAAGCTGTAACTCTGTGAGATGATTTCACAGAACACAAAGAAGTTTCTCAGAAAGCTTCTTTCTCTTTGTTATCGGAGGATATTTCCTCTTGCCGTATGGTCTTCAAAGGGATCCGAAATATCTGTTCTCAGATTCCACAGAAACAATGCTAGCAAAGAGATCCGAGAAATACATATGTAACTCTGTGAGATGAATTAACAGAACACTTAGCAGTTTCTCAGGAAGCTTCTTTCCAGATTTCATCTGAGGATATTTCCTTTTTCACCATAGCCCTCATTGGGCTTCCAAATATCACTTTGCCAATTCCACAAGAACTGTCTTAGCGAAAGGTTTCTTGAGGGGAAAGATGTAACTCTGTGAGATGATTTCACAGAACACAAAGAAGTTTCTCAGAAAGCTTCTTTCTCTTTGTTATCGGAGGATATTTCCTTTGGCCCTATAGTCTTCAAAGGGATCCGAAATATCTGTTCTCAGATTCCACAGAAATAAGGCTAGCAACGAGATCCACGAAATACATATGTAACTCTGTGAGATTAATTAAGAGAACACTAAGCAGTTTCTCAGGAAGCTTCTTTCCAGATTTCATCTGAGGATATTTCCTTTCTCACCATAGCCCTCTATGGGCTTCCAAATATCAATTTGCCAATTCCACAAGAACTGTCTTAGCGAAAGGCTTCTTGAGGGGAAATCTGTAACTCTGTGAGATGATTTCACAGAACACAAAGAAGTTTCTCAGAAAGCTTCTTTCTCTTTGTTATCAGAGGATATTTCCTTTGGCCCTATAGTCTTCAAAGGGATCCGAAATATCTGTTCTCATATTCCACAGAAATAAGGCTAGTAGAGAGATCCACGAAATACAGATGTAACTCTGTGAGATTAATTAAGAGAACACTAAGCAGTTTCTCAGGAAGCTTCTTTCCAGATTTCATCTGAGGATATTTCCTTTTTCACCATAGCCCTCATTGGGCTTCCAAATATCACTTTGCCAATTCCACAAGAACTATCTTAGCGAAAGGCTTCTTGAGGGGAAAGCTGTAACTCTGTGAGATGATTTCACAGAACACAAAGAAGTTTCTCAGAAAGCTTCTTTCTCTTTGTTATCGGAGGATATTTCCTTTGGCCCTATAGTCTTCAAAGGGATCCGAAATATCTGTTCTCAGATTCCACAGAAATAAGACTAGTAAAGAGATCCACGAAATAGAGATGTAACTCTGTGAGATGAATTAACAGAATACTAAGCAGTTTCTCAGGAAGCTTCTTTCCATATTTCATCTGAGGATATTTCCTTTCTCACCATAGCCCTCTATAGGCTTCCAAATATCACTTTGCCAATTCCACAAGAACTGTCTAAGCGAAAGGCTTCTTGAAGGGGAAGCTGTAACTCTGTGAAATGATTTCACAGAACACAAAGAAGTTTCTCAGAAAGCTTCTTTCTCTTTTTATCGGAAGATACTTCCTTTGGCCCCATAGTCTTCAAAGGGATCCGAAATATCTGTCCTCAGATTCCACAGAAATTAGGCTAGCAAAGAGATCCACGAAATACAGATGTAACTCTGTGAGATGAATTAACAGAACACTAAGCAGTTTCTCAGGAAGCTTCTTTCCAGATTTCATCTGAGGATATTTCCTTTCTCACCATAGCCCTCTATGGGCTTCCAAATATCAATTTGCCAATTCCACAAGAACTGTCTTAGCGAAAGGCTTCTTGAGGGGAAATCTGTAACTCTGTGAGATGATTTCACAGAACACAAAGAAGTTTCTCAGAAAGCTTCTTTCTCTTTGTTATCGGAGGATATTTCCTTTGGCCCCATAGTCTTCAAAGGGATCCGAAATATCTGTTCTCATATTCCACAGAAATAAGGCTAGCAAAGAGATCCACGAAATACAGATGTAACTCTGTGAGATTAATTAAGAGAACACTAAGCAGTTTCTCAGGAAGCTTCTTTCCAGATTTCATCTGAGGATATTTCCTTTTTCACCATAGCCCTCTATGGGCTTCCAAATATCACTTTGCCAATTCCACAAGAACTGTCTTAGCGAAAGGCTTCTTGCGGGGAAAGCTGTAATTCTGTGAGATGATTTCACAGAACACAAAGAAGTTTCTCAGAAAGCTTCTTTCTCTTTGTTATCGGAGGATATTTCCTTTGACCCTATAGTCTTCAAAGGGATCCGAAATATCTGTTCTCAGATTCCACAGAAATAAGGCTAGCAAAGAGATCCAAGAAATACAGATGTAACTCTGTGAGATGAATTAACAGAACACTAAGCAGTTTCTCAGGAAGCATCTTTCCAGATTTCATCTGAGGATATTTCCTTTTTCACCATAGCCCTCATTGGGCTTCCAAATATCACTTTGCCAATTCCACAAGAACTGTCTTAGCGAAAGGTTTCTTGAGGGGAAAGCTGTAACTCTGTGAGATGATTTCACAGAACACAAAGAAGTTTCTCAGAAAGCTTCTTTCTCTTTGTTATCGGAGGATATTTCCTTTGGACCTATAGTCTTCAAAGGGATCCGAAATATCTGTTCTCAGATTCCACAGAAATAAGGCTAGCAAAGAGATCCACGAAATACATGTGTAACCCTATGAGATGAATTAACAGAACACTAAGCAGTTTCTCAGGAAGCAACTTTCCAGATTTCATCTGAGGATATTTCCTTTTTCACCATAGCCCTCATTGGGCTTCCAAATATCACATTGCCAATTCCAGAAGAACTGTCTTAGCGAAAGGCTTCTTCAGAGGAAAGCTGTAACTCTGTGAGATGATTTCACAGAACACAAAGAAGTTTCTCAGAAAGCTTCTTTCTCTTTGTTATCGGAGAATATTTCCTCTTGCCCTATGGTCTTCAAAGGGATCCGAAATATCTGTTCTCAGATTCCACAGAAATAAGGCTAGCAAAGAGATCCACGAAATACAGATGTAACTCTGTGAGATGAATTAACAGAACACTAAGCAGTTTCTCAGGAAGCTTCTTTCCAGATTTCATCTGAGGATATTTCCTTTTTCACCCTAGCCCTCTATGGGCTTCCAAATATCACTTTGCCAATTCCACAAGAACTGTGTTAGCGAAAGGCTTCTTGAGGTGAAAGCTGAAACTCTGTAAGATGATTTCACAGAACACACAGAAGTTTCTCAGAAAGCTTCTTTCTCTTTGTTATCGGAGGATATTTCCTTTGGCCCTATAGTCTTCAAAGGGATCCGAAATATCTGTTCTCAGATACCACCGAAATAAGGCTAGCAAAGAGATCCACGAAATACAGATGTAACACTGTGAGATGAATTAACAGAACACTAAGCAGTTTCTCAGGAAGCTTCTTTCCAGATTTCATCTGAGGATATTTCCTTTTACACCACAGCCCTCTATGGGCTTCCAAATATCACTTTGCCAATTCCACAAGAACTGTCTTAGCGAAAGGCTTCTTGAGGGGAAAGCTGTAAGTTTGTGATATGATTTCACAGAACACAAAGAAGTTTCTCAGAAAGCTTCTTTCTCTTTGTTTTCGGAGGATATTTCCTTTGGCCCTATGGTCTTCAAAGGGATCCGAAATATCTGTTCTCAGATTCCACAGAAATAAGGCTAGCAAAGAGATCCGCCAAATCCAGATGTAACTCTGTGAGATGAATTAACAGAACACTAAGCAGTTTCTCAGGAAGTTTCTTTCCAGATTTCATCTGAGAATATTTCCTTTATCACCTTAGCCCTCTATGGACTTCCAAATATCACTTTGCCAATTCCACGAGAACTGTCTTAGCGAAAGGCTTCTTGAGGGGAAAGCTGTAACTCTGTGAGATGATTTCACAGAACACAAAGAAGTTTCTCAGAAAGCTTCTTTCTCTTTGTTATTGGAGGATATTTCCTTTGGCCCTATGGTCTTCAAAGGGATCCGAAATATCTGTTCTCAGATTCCACAGAAATAAGGCTAGCAAAGAGATCCACGAAATACAGATGTAACTCTGTGAGCTGAATTAACAGAACACTAAGCAGTTTCTCAGGAAGCTTCTTTCCAGATTTCATCTGAGGATATTTCCTTTTTCACCATAGCCCACTATGGGCTTCCAAATATCACTTTGCCAATTCCACAAGAACTGTCTTAGCGAAAGGCTTCTTGCGGGGAAAGCTGTAACTCTGTGAGATGATTTCACAGAACGCAAAGAAGTTTCTCAGAAAGCTTCTTTCTCTTTGTTATCGGAGGATATTTCCTTTGACCCTATAGTCTTCAAAGGGATCCGAAATATCTGTTCTCAGATTCCACAGAAATAAGGCTAGCAAAGAGATCCAAGAAATACACATGTAACTCTGTGAGATTAATTAAGAGAACACTAAGCAGTTTCTCAGGAAGCTTCTTTCCAGATTTCATCTGAGGATATTTCCTTTCTCACCATAGCCCTCTAAGGGATTCCAAATATCACTTTGCCAATTCCACTAGAACTGTTTTAGCGAAAGGCTTCTTGAGGGGAAAGCTGTAACTCTGTGAGATGATTTCACAGAACACAAAGAAGTTTCTCAGAAAGCTTCTTTCTCTTTGTTATCGGAGGATATTTCCTCTTGCACTATGGTCTTCAAAGGGATCCGAAATATCTGTTCTCAGATTCCACAGAAATAATGCTAGCAAAGAGATCCACGAAATACATATGTAACTCTGTGAGATGAATTAACAGAACACTAAGCAGTTTCTCAGGAAGCTTCTTTCCAGATTTCATCTGAGGATATTTCCTTTTTGACCATAGCCCTCATTGGGCTTCCAAATATCACTTTGCCAATTCAACAAGAACTGTCTTAGCGAAAGGCTTCTTGCGGGGAAAGCTGTAACTCTGTGAGATGATTTCACAGAACACAAAGAAGTTTCTCAGAAAGCTTCTTTCTCTTTGTTATCGGAGGATATTTCCTTTGACCCTATAGTCTTCAAAGGGATCCGAAATATCTGTTCTCAGATTCCACAGAAATAAGGCTAGCAAAGAGATCCGAGAAATACATATGTAACTCTGTGAGATGAATTAACAGAACACTAAGCAGTTTCTCAGGAAGCATCTTTCCAGATTTCATCTGAGGATATTTCCTTTTTCACCATAGCCCTCATTGGGCTTCCAAATATCACTTTGCCAATTCCACAAGAACTGTCTTAGCGAATGGTTTCTTGAGGGGAAAGATGTAACTCTGTGAGATGATTTCACAGAACACAAAGAAGTTTCTCAGAAAGCTTCTTTCTCTTTTTATCGGAAGATACTTCCTTTGGCCCCATAGTCTTCAAAGGGATCCGAAATATCTGTCCTCAGATTCCACAGAAATTAGGCTAGCAAAGAGATCCACGAAATACAGATGTAACTCTGTGAGATGAATTAACAGAACACTAAGCAGTTTCTCAGGAAGCTTCTTTCCAGATTTCATCTGAGGATATTTCCTTTCTCACCATAGCCCTCTACGGGCTTCCAAATATCAATTTGCCAATTCCACAAGAACTGTCTTAGCGAAAGGCTTCTTGAGGGGAAATCTGTAACTCTGTGAGATGATTTCACAGAACACAAAGAAGTTTCTCAGAAAGCTTCTTTCTCTTTGTTATCGGAGGATATTTCCTTTGGCCCTATAGTCTTCAAAGGGATCCGAAATATCTGTTCTCATATTCCACAGAAATAAGGCTAGCAAAGAGATCCACGAAATACAGATGTAACTCTGTGAGATTAATTAAGAGAACACTAAGCAGTTTCTCAGGAAGCTTCTTTCCAGATTTCATCTGAGGATATTTCCTTTTTCACCATAGCCCTCATTGGGCTTCCAAATATCACTTTGCCAATTCCACAAGAACTGTCTTAGCGAAAGGCTTCTTGAGGGGAAAGCTGTAACTCTGTGAGATGATTTCACAGAACACAAAGAAGTTTCTCAGAAAGCTTCTTTCTCTTTGTTATCGGAGGATATTTCCTTTGGCCCTATAGACTTCAAAGGGATCCGAAATATCTGTTCTCAGATTCCACAGAAATAAGACTAGTAAAGAGATCCACGAAATAGAGATGTAACTCTGTGAGATGAATTAACAGAATACTAAGCAGTTTCTCAGGAAGCTTCTTTCCATATTTCATCTGAGGATATTTCCTTTCTCACCATAGCCCTCTATAGGCTTCCAAATATCACTTTGCCAATTCCACAAGAACTGTCTAAGTGAAAGGCTTCTTGAGGGGAAAGCTGTAACTCTGTGAGATGATTTCACAGAACACAAAGAAGTTTCTCAGAAAGCTTCTTTCTCTTTTTATCGGAAGATACTTCCTTTGGCCCCATAGTCTTCAAAGGGATCCGAAATATCTGTCCTCAGATTCCACAGAAATTAGGCTAGCAAAGAGATCCACGAAATACAGATGTAACTCTGTGAGATGAATTAACAGAACACTAAGCAGTTTCTCAGGAAGCTTCTTTCCAGATTTCATCTGAGGATATTTCCTTTCTCACCATAGCCCTCTAGGGGCTTCCAAATATCAATTTGCCAATTCCAGATGAACTGTCTTAGCGAAAGGCTTCTTCAGAGGAAAGCTGTAACTCTGTGAGATGATTTCACAGAACACAAAGAAGTTTCTCAGAAAGCTTCTTTCTCTTTGTTATCGGAGGATATTTCCTTTGGCCCTATAGTCTTCAAAGGGATCCGAAATATCTGTTCTCATATTCCACAGAAATAAGGCTAGCAAAGAGATCCACGAAATACAGATGTAACTCTGTGAGATTAATTAAGAGAACACTAAGCAGTTTCTCAGGAAGCTTCTTTCCAGATTTCATCTGAGGATATTTCCTTTTTAACCATAGCCCTCTATGGGCTTCCAAATATCACTTTGCCAATTCCACAAGAACTGTCTTAGCGAAAGGCTTCTTGCGGGGAAAGCTGTAATTCTGTGAGATGATTTCACAGAACACAAAGAAGTTTCTCAGAAAGCTTCTTTCTCTTTGTTATCGGAGGATATTTCCTTTGACCCTTTAGTCTTCAAAGGGATCCGAAATATCTGTTCTCAGATTCCACAGAAATAAGGCTAGCAAAGAGATCCAAGAAATACAGATGTAACTCTGTGAGATGAATTAACAGAACACTAAGCAGTTTCTCAGGAAGCATCTTTCCAGATTTCATCTGAGGATATTTCCTTTTTCACCATAGTCCTCATTGGGCTTCCAAATATCACTTTGCCAATTCCACAAGAACTGTCTTAGCGAAAGGTTTCTTGAGGGGAAAGCTGTAACTCTGGGAGATGATTTCACAGAACAAAAAGAAGTTTCTCAGAAAGCTTCTTTCTCTTTGTTATCGGAGGATATTTCCTTTGGCCATATAGTCTTCAAAGGGATCTGAAATATCTGTTCTCAGATTCCACAGAAATAAGGCTAGCAAAGAGATCCACGAAATAAATATGTAACTCTGTGAGATTAATTAAGAGAACACTAAGCAGTTTCTCAGGAAGCTTCTTTCCAGATTTCATCTGAGGATATTTCCTTTCTCACCATAGCCCTCTAGGGGCTTCCAAATATCACTTTGCCAATTCCACAAGAACTGTCTTAGCGAAAGGCTTCTTGAGGGGAAAGCTGTAACTCTGTGAGATGATTTCACAGAACACAAAGAAGTTTCTCAGAAAGCTTCTTTCTCTTTGTTATCGGAGGATATTTCCTTTGGCCCTATAGTCTTCAAAGGGATCCGAAATATCTGTTCTCAGATTTCACAGAAATAAGGCTAGCAAAGAGATCCACGAAATACAGATGTAACTCTGTGAGATGAATTAACAGAACACTAAGCAGTTTCTCAGGAAGCTTCTTTCCAGATTTCATCTGAGGATATTTCCTTTTACACCATAGCCCTCTATGGGCTTCCAAATATCAATTTGCCAATTCCACAAGAACTGTCTTAGCGAAAGGCTTCTTGAGGGGAAAGCTGTAACTCTGTGAGATGATTGCACAGAACACAAAGAAGTTTCTCAGAAAGCTTCTTTCTCTTTGTTATCGGAAGATATTTCCTTTGGCCCCATAGTCTTCAAAGGGATCCGAAATATCTGTTCTCAGATTCCACAGAAATAAGGCTAGCAAAGAGATCCACGAAATACAGATGTAACTCTGTGAGATGAATTAACAGAACACTAAGCAGTTTCTCAGGAAGCTTCTTTCCAGATTTCATCTGAGGATATTTCCTTTCTCACCATAGCCCTCTAGGGGCTTCCAAATATCACTTTGCCAATTCCACAAGAACTGTCTTAGCGAAAGGCTTCTTGAGGGGAAAGCTGTAACTCTGTGAGATGATTTCACAGAACACAAAGAAGTTTCTCAGAAAGCTTCTTTCTCTTTGTTATCGGAGGATATTTCCTTTGGACCTATAGTCTTCAAAGGGATCCGAAATATCTGTTCTCAGATTCCACAGAAATAAGGCTAGCAAAGAGATCCACGAAATACATGCGTAACTCTATGAGATGAATTAACAGAACACTAAGCAGTTTCTCAGGAAGCAACTTTCCAGATTTCATCTGAGGATATTCCCTTTTTCACCATAGCCCTCATTGGACTTCCAAAAATCACTTTGCCAATTCCAGAAGAACTGTCTTAGCGAAAGGCTTCTTCAGAGGAAAGCTGTAACTCTGTGAGATGATTTCACAGAACACAAAGAAGTTTCTCAGAAAGCTTCTTTCTCTTTGTTATCGGAGGATATTTCCTCTTGCCCTATGGTCTTCAAAGGGATCCGAAATATCTGTTCTGAGATACCACCGAAATAAGGCTAGCAAAGAGATCCACGAAATACAGATGTAACACTGTGAGATGAATTAACAGAACACTAAGCAGTTTCTCAGGAAGCTTCTTTCCAGATTTCATCTGAGGATATTTCCTTTTACACCACAGCCCTCTATGGGCTTCCAAATATCACTTTGCCAATTCCACAAGAACTGTCTTAGCGAAAGGCTTCTTGAGGAGAAAGCTGTAAGTTTGTGATATGATTTCACAGAACACAAAGAAGTTTCTCAGAAAGCTTCTTTCTCTTTTTTTTCGGAGGATATTTCCTTTGGCCCTATGGTCTTCAAAGGGATCCGAAATATCTGTTCTCAGATTCCACAGAAATAAGGCTAGCAAACAGATCCGCCAAATCCAGATGTAACTCTGTGAGATGAATTAACAGAACACTAAGCAGTTTCTCAGGAAGTTGCTTTCCAGATTTCATCTGAGAATATTTCCTTTATCACCTTAGCCCTCTATGGACTTCCAAATATCACTTTGCAAATTCCACGAGAACTGTCTTAGCGAAAGGCTTCTTGAGGGGAAAGCTGTAACTCTGTGAGATGATTTCACAGAACACAAAGAAGTTTCTCAGAAAGCTTCTTTCTCTTTGTTATTGGAGGATATTTCCTTTGGCCCTATGGTCTTCAAAGGGATCCGAAATATCTGTTCTCAGATTCCACAGAAATAAGGCTAGCAAAGAAATCCACGAAATACAGATGTAACTCTGTGAGCTGAATTAACAGAACACTAAGCAGTTTCTCAGGAAGCTTCTTTCCAGATTTCATCTGAGGATATTTCCTTTTTCACCATAGCCCTCTATGGGCTTCCAAATATCACTTTGCCAATTCCACAAGAACTGTCTTAGCGAAAGGCTTCTTGCGGGGAAAGCTGTAACTCTGTGAGATGATTTCACAGAACGCAAAGAAGTTTCTCAGAAAGCTTCTTTCTCTTTGTTATCGGAGGATATTTCCTTTGACCCTATAGTCTTCAAAGGGATCCGAAATATCTGTTCTCAGATTCCACAGAAATAAGGCTAGCAAAGAGATCCAAGAAATACATATGTAACTCTGTGAGATGAATTAACAGAACACTAAGCAGTTTCTCAGGAAGCATCTTTGCAGATTTCATCTGAGGATATTTCCTTTTTCACCATAGCCCTCATTGGGCTTCCAAATATCACTTTGCCAATTCCAGAAGAACTGTCTTAGCGAAAGGTTTCTTGAGGGGAAAGCTGTAACTCTGTGAGATGATTTCACAGAACACAAAGAAGTTTCTCAGAAAGCTTCTTTCTCTTTGTTATCGGAGGATATTTCCTTTGGCCCTATAGTCTTCAAAGGGATCCGAAATATCTGTTCTCAGATTCCACAGAAATAAGGCTAGCAAAGAGATCCACGAAATACATATGTAACTCTGTGAGATTAATTAAGAGAACACTAAGCAGTTTCTCAGGAAGCTTCTTTCCAGATTTCATCTGAGGATATTTCCTTTCTCACCATAGCCCTCTAGGGGATTCCAAATATCACTTTGCCAATTCCACTAGAACTGTTTTAGCGAAAGTCTTCTTGAGGGGAAAGCTGTAACTCTGTGAGATGATTTCACAGAACACAAAGAAGTTTCTCAGAAAGCTTCTTTCTCTTTGTTATCGGAGGATATTTCCTCTTGCCCTATGGTCTTCAAAGGGATCCGAAATATCTGTTCTCAGATTCCACAGAAATAATGATAGCAAAGAGATCCACGAAATACATATGTAACTCTGTGAGATGAATTAACAGAACACTAAGCAGTTTCTCAGGAAGCTTCTTTCCAGATTTCATCGGAGGATATTTCCTTTTTGACCATAGCTCTCATTGGGCTTCCAAATATCACTTTGCCAATTCAACAAGAACTGTCTTAGCGAAAGGCTTCTTGAGGGGAAAGCTGTAACTCTGTGAGATGATTTCACAGAACACCAAGAAGTTTCTCAGAAAGCTTCTTTCTCTTTGTTATCGGAGGATATTTCCTTTGACCCTATAGTCTTCAAAGGGATCCGAAATATCTGTTCTCAGATTCCACAGAAATAAGGCTAGCAAAGAGATCCGAGAAATACATATGTAACTCTGTGAGATGAATTAACAGAACACTTAGCAGTTTCTCAGGAAGCATCTTTCCAGATTTCATCTGAGGATATTTCCTTTTTCACCATAGCCCTCATTGGGCTTCCAAATATCACTTTGCCAATTCCACAAGAACTGTCTTAGCGAAAGGTTTCTTGAGGGGAAAGATGTAACTCTGTGAGATGATTTCACAGAACACAAAGAAGTTTCTCAGAAAGCTTCTTTCTCTTTGTTATCGGAGGATATTTCCTTTGGCCCTATAGTCTTCAAAGGGATCCGAAATATCTGTTCTCAGATTCCACAGAAATAAGGCTAGCAACGAGATCCACGAAATACATATGTAACTCTGTGAGATTAATTAAGAGAACACTAAGCAGTTTCTCAGGAAGCTTCTTTCCAGATTTCATCTGAGGATATTTCCTTTCTCACCATAGCCCTCTATGGGCTTCCAAATATCAATTTGCCAATTCCACAAGAAGTGTCTTTGCGAAAGGCTTCTTGAGGGGAAATCTGTAACTCTGTGAGATGATTTCACAGAACACAAAGAAGTTTCTCAGAAAGCTTCTTTCTCTTTGTTATCGGAGGATATTTCCTTTGGCCCTATAGTCTTCAAAGGGATCCGAAATATCTGTTCTCATATTTCACAGAAATAAGGCTAGCAAAGAGATCCACGAAATACAGATGTAACTCTGTGAGATTAATTAAGAGAACACTAAGCAGTTTCTCAGGAAGCTTCTTTCCAGATTTCATCTGAGGATATTTCCTTTTTCACCATAGCCCTCATTGGGCTTCCAAATATCACTTTGCCAATTCCACAAGAACTGTCTTAGCGAAAGGCTTCTTGAGGGGAAAGCTGTAACTCTGTGAGATGATTTCACAGAACACAAAGAAGTTTCTCAGAAAGCTTCTTTCTCTTTGTTATCGGAGGATATTTCCTTTGGCCCTATAGTCTTCAAAGGGATCCGAAATATCTGTTCTCAGATTCCACAGAAATAAGGCTAGCAAAGAGATCCACGAAATACAGATGTAACTCTGTGAGATTAATTAAGAGAACACTAAGCAGTTTCTCAGGAAGCTTCTTTCCAGATTTCATCTGAGGATATTTCCTTTCTCACCATAGCCCTCTAGGGGATTCCAAATATCACTTTGCCAATTCCACTAGAACTGTTTTAGCGAAAGTCTTCTTGAGGGGAAAGCTGTAACTCTGTGAGATGATTTCACAGAACACAAAGAAGTTTCTCAGAAAGCTTCTTTCTCTTTGTTATCGGAGGATATTTCCTCTTGCCCTATGGTCTTCAAAGGGATCCGAAATATCTGTTCTCAGATTCCACAGAAATAATGATAGCAAAGAGATCCACGAAATACATATGTAACTCTGTGAGATGAATTAACAGAACACTAAGCAGTTTCTCAGGAAGCTTCTTTCCAGATTTCATCTGAGGATATTTCCTTTTTGACCATAGCTCTCATTGGGCTTCCAAATATCACTTTGCCAATTCAACAAGAACTGTCTTAGCGAAAGGCTTCTTGAGGGGAAAGCTGTAACTCTGTGAGATGATTTCACAGAACACCAAGAAGTTTCTCAGAAAGCTTCTTTCTCTTTGTTATCGGAGGATATTTCCTTTGACCCTATAGTCTTCAAAGGGATCCGAAATATCTGTTCTCAGATTCCACAGAAATAAGGCTAGCAAAGAGATCCGAGAAATACATATGTAACTCTGTGAGATGAATTAACAGAACACTGAACAGTTTCTCAGGAAGCATCTTTCCAGATTTCATCTGAGGATATTTCCTTTTTCACCATAGCCCTCATTGGGCTTCCAAATATCACTTTGCCAATTCCACAAGAACTGTCTTAGCGAAAGGTTTCTTGAGGGGAAAGATGTAACTCTGTGAGATGATTTCACAGAACACAAAGAAGTTTCTCAGAAAGCTTCTTTCTCTTTGTTATCGGAGGATATTTCCTTTGGCCCTATAGTCTTCAAAGGGATCCGAAATATCTGTTCTCAGATTCCACAGAAATAAGGCTAGCAACGAGATCCACGAAATACATATGTAACTCTGTGAGATTAATTAAGAGAACACTAAGCAGTTTCTCAGGAAGCTTCTTTCCAGATTTCATCTGAGGATATTTCCTTTCTCACCATAGCCCTCTATGGGCTTCCAAATATCAATTTGCCAATTCCACAAGAAGTGTCTTTGCGAAAGGCTTCTTGAGGGGAAATCTGTAACTCTGTGAGATGATTTCACAGAACACAAAGAAGTTTCTCAGAAAGCTTCTTTCTCTTTGTTATCGGAGGATATTTCCTTTGGCCCTATAGTCTTCAAAGGGATCCGAAATATCTGTTCTCAGATTCCACAGAAATGAGGCTAGGAAAGAGATCCACGAAATACAGATGTAACTCTGTGAGATGAATTAACAGAACACTAAGCAGTTTCTCAGGAAGCTTCTTTCAAGATTTCATCTGAGGATATTTCCTTTTTCACCATAGCCCTCTAAGGGCTTCCAAATATCACTTTGCCAATTCCACAAGAACTGTCTTAGCGAAAGTCTTCTTGAGGGGAAAGCTGTAACTCTGTGAGATGATTTCACAGAACACAAAGAAGTTTCTCAGAAAGCTTCTTTCTCTTTGTTATCGGAGGATATTTCCTTTGGCCCTATAGTCTTCGTAGGGATCCGAAATATCTGTTCTCAGATTCCACAGAAATAAGACTAGTAAAGAGATCCACGAAATATAGATGTAACTCTGTGAGATGAATTAACAGAATACTAAGCAGTTTCTCAGGAAGCTTCTTTGCATATTTCATCTGAGGATATTTCCTTTCTCACCATAGCCCTCTAAGGGCTTCCAAATATCACTTTGCCAATTCCACAAGAACTGTCTTAGCGAAAGGCTTCTTGAGGGGAAAGCTGTAACTCTTTGAGATGATTTCACAGAACACAAAGAAGTTTCTCAGAAAGCTTCTTTCTCTTTTTATCGGAAGATACTTCCTTTGGCCCCATAGTTTTCAAAGTGATCCGAAATATCTGTCCTCAGAATCCACAGAAATAAGGCTATCAAGGAGATCCACGAAATACAGATGTAACTCTGTGAGGTGAATTAACAGAACACTAAGCAGTTTCTCAGGAAGCTTCTTTCCAGATTTCATCTGAGGATATTTCCTTTCTCACCATAGCCCTCTATGGGCTTCCAAATATCACTTTGCCAATTCCACAAGAACTGTCTTAGCGAAAGGCTTCTTGAGGGTAAATCTGTAACTCTGTGAGATGTTTTCACAAAACACAAAGAAGTTTCTCAGAAAGCTTCTTTCTCTTTGTTATCGGAGGATATTTCCTTTGGCCCTATAGTCTTCAAAGGGATCCGAAATATCTGTTCTCAGATTCCACAGAAATAAGGCTAGCAAAGAGTTCCAATAATACAGATGTAAATCTGTTAGATGAATTAACAGAACACTAAGCAGTTTCTCAGGAAGCTTCTTTCAAGATTTCATCTGAGGATATTTCCTTTTTCACCATAGCCCTCTAAGGGCTTAAAAATATCACTTTGCCAATTCCACAAGAACTGTCTTAGCGAAAGGCTTCTTGAGGGGAAAGCTGTAACTCTGAGAGATGATTTCACAGAACACAAAGAAGTTTCTCAGAAAGCTTCTTTCTCTTTGTTATCGGAGGATATTTCCTTTGGCCCTATAGTCTTCAAAGGGATCCGAAATATCTGTTCTCAGATTCCACAGAAATAAGGCTAGCAAAGAGATTCACGAAGTACATATGTAACTCTGTGAGATTAATTAAGAGAACACTAACCAGTTTCTCAGGAAGCTTCTTTCCAGATTTCATCTGAGGATATTTCCTTTCTCTCCATAGCCCTCTATGGGCTTCCAAATATCACTTTGCTAATTCCACAAGAACTGTCTTAGCGAAAGGCTTCTTGAGGGGAAAGCTGTAACTCTGTGAGATGATTTCACAGAACACAAAGAAGTTTCTCAGAAAGCTTCTTTCTCTTTTTTATCGGAGGATATTTCCTCTTGCCCTATGGTCTTCAAAGGGATCCGAAATATCTGTTCTCAGATTCCACAGAAATAAGGCTAGCAAAGAGATCCACGCAATACATATGTAACTCTGTGAGATGAATTAACAGAACACTAAGCAGTTTCTCAGGAAGCTTCTTTCCAGATTTCATCTGAGGATATTTCCTTTTACACCATAGCCGTCTATGGACTTCCAAATATCACTTTGCCAATTCCACAAGAACTGTCTTAGCGAAAGGCTTCTTGAGGGGAAAGCTGTAACTCTGTGAGATGATTTCACAGAACACAAAGAAGTTTCTCAGAAAGCTTCTTTCACTTTGTTATCGGAGGATATTTCCTTTGGACCCATAGTCTTCAAAGGGATCCGAAATATCTGTTCTCAGATTCCACAGAAATAAGGCTAGCAAAGAGATCCACGAAATAGAGATGTAACCCTTTGAGGTGAATTAACAGAACACTAAGCAGTTTGTCAGGAAGCTTCTTTCCAGATTTCATCTGAGGATATTTCCTTTCTCACCATAGCCCTCTATGGGCTTCGAAATATCACTTTGCCAATTCCACAAGAACTGTCTTAGCGAAAGGCTTCTTGAGGGGAAAGCTGTAACTCTGTGAGATGATTTCACAGAACACAAAGAAGTTTCTCAGAAAGCTTCTTTCTCTTTGTTATGGGAGGATATTTCCTCTTGCCCTATGGTCTTCAAAGGGATCCGAAATATCTGTTCTCAGATTCCACAGAAATAAGGCTAGCAAAGAGATCCACGAAATACAGATGTAACTCTGTGAGATGAATTAGCAGAACACTAAGCAGTTTCTCAGGAAGCTTCTTTCCAGATTTCATCTGAGGATATTTCCTTTCTCACCATAGCCCTCCATAGGCTTCCAAATATCACTTTGCCAATTCCACAAGAACTGTCTTAGCGAAAGACTTCTTGAGGGGAAAGCTGTAACTCTGTGAGATGATTTAACAGAACACAAAGAAGTTTCTCAGAAAGCTTCTTTCTCTTTGATTTCAGAGGATATTTCCTTTGGCCCTATAGGCTTCGTAGGGATCCGAAATATCTGTTCTCAGATTCCACAGAAATAAGACTAGTAAAGAGATCCACGAAATAGAGATGTAACTCTGTGAGATGAATTAACAGAATACTAAGCAGTTTCTCAGGAAGCTTCTTTCCATATTTCATCTGAGGATATTTCCTTTCTCACCATAGCCCTCTATGGACTTCCAAATATCACTTTGCCAATTCCACAAGAACTGTCTTAGCGAAAGGCTTCTTGAGGGGAAAGCTGTAACTCTGTGAGATGATTTCACAGAACAGAAAGAAGTTTCTCAGAAAGCTTCTTTCTCTTTTTATCGGAAGATACTTCCTTTGGCCCCATACTCTTCAAAGGGATCCGAAATATCTGTCCTCAGATTCCACAGAAATAAGGCTAGCAAGGAGATCCACGAAATACAGATGTAACTCTGTGAGATGAATTAACAGAACACTAAGCAGTTTCTCAGGAAGCTTCTTTCCAGATTTCATCTGAGGATATTTCCTTTCTCAACATAGCCCTCTATGGGCTTCCAAATATCACTTTGCCAATTCCACAAGAACTGTCTTAGCGAAAGGCTTCTTGAGAGTAAATCTGTAACTCTGTGAGATGTTTTCACAGAACACAAAGAAGTTTCTCAGAAAGATTCTTTCTCTTTGTTATCGGAGGATATTTCCTTTGGCCCTATAGTCTTCAAAGGGATCCGAAATATCTGTTCTCAGATTCCACAAAAATAAGGCTAGCAAAGAGATCCACGAAATACAGATGTAACTCTGTGAGATGAATTAACAGAACACTAAGCAGTTTCTCAGGAAGCTTCTTTCAAGATTTCATCTGAGGATATTTCCTTTTTCACCATAGTCCTCTAAGGGCTTCCAAATATCACTTTGCCAATTCCACAAGAACTGTCTTAGCGAAAGGCTTCTTGAGGGGAAAGCTGTAACTCTGTGAGATGATTTCACAGAACACAAAGAAGTTTCTCAGAAAGCTTCTTTCTCTTTGTTATCGGAGGATATTTCCTCTTGCCCTATGGTCTTCAAAGGGATCCGAAGTATCTGTTCTCAGATTCCACAGAAATAAGGCTAGCAAAGAGATCCACGAAATACAGATGTAACTCTGTGAGATGAATTAACAGAACACTAAGCAGTTTCTCAGGAAGCTTCTTTTCAGATTTCATCTGAGGATATTTCCTTTCTCACCATAGCCCTCCATAGGCTTCCAAATATCACTTTGCCAATTCCACAAGAACTGTCTTAGCGAAAGGCTTCTTGAGGGGAAAGCTGTAACTCTGTGAGATGATTTCACAGAACACAAAGAAGTTTCTCAGAAAGCTTCTTTCTCTTTGTTATCGGAGGATATTTCCTTTGGCCCTATAGTCTTCGTAGGGATCCGAAATATCTGTTCTCAGATTCCACAGAAATAAGACTAGTAAAGAGATCCACGAAATAGAGATGTAACTCTGTGAGATGAATTAACAGAATACTAAGCAGTTTCTCAGGAAGCTTCTTTCCATATTTCATCTGAGGATATTTCCTTTCTCACCATAGCCCTCGATGGGCTTCCAAATATCACTTTGCCAATTCCACAAGAACTGTCTTAGCGAAAGGCTTCTTGAGGGGAAAGCTGTAACTCTTTGAGATGATTTCACAGAACACAAAGAAGTTTCTCAGAAAGCTTCTTTCTCTTTTTATCGGAAGATACTTCCTTTGGCCCCATAGTCTTCAAAGGGATCCGAAATATCTGTCCTCAGATTCCACAGAAATAAGGCTAGCAAGGAGATCCACGAAATACAGATGTAACTCTGTGAGATGAATTAACAGAACACTAAGCAGTTTCTCAGGAAGCTTCTTTCCAGATTTCATCTGAGGATATTTCCTTTCTCACCATAGCCCTCTATGGGCTTCCAAATATCACTTTGCCAATTCCACAAGAACTGTCTTAGCGAAAGGCTTCTTGAGGGTAAATCTGTAACTCTGTGAGATGTTTTCACAAAACACAAAGAAGTTTCTCAGAAAGCTTCCTTCTCTTTGTTATCGGAGGATATTTCCTTTGGCCCTATAGTCTTCAAAGGGATCCGAAATATCTGTTCTCAGATTCCACAGAAATAAGGCTAGCAAAGAGATCCACGAAATACAGATGTAACTCTGTGAGATGAATTAACAGAACACTAAGCAGTTTCTCAGGAAGCTTCTTTCAAGATTTCATGTGAGGATATTTCCTTTTTCACCATAGCCCTCTAAGGGCTTCCAAATATCACTTTGCCAATTCCACAAGAACTGTCTTAGCGAAAGGCTTCTTGAGGGGAAAGCTGTAACTCTGTGAGATGATTTCACAGAACACAAAGAAGTTTCTCAGAAAGCTTCTTTCTCTTTGTTATCCGAGGATATTTCCTTTGGCCCTATAGTCTTCAAAGGGATCCGAAATATCTGTTCTCAGATTCCACAGAAATAAGGCTAGCAAAGAGATTCACGAAGTACATATGTAACTCTGTGAGATTAATTAAGAGAACACTAAGCAGTTTCTCAGGAAGCTTCTTCCAGATTTCATCTGAGGATATTTCCTTTCTCACCATAGCCCTCTATGGGCTTCCAAATATCACTTTGCTAATTCCACAAGAACTGTCTTAGCGAAAGGCTTCTTGAGGGGAAAGCTGTAACTCTGTGAGATGATTTCACAGAACACAAAGAAGTTTCTCAGAAAGCTTCTTTTTCTTTGTTATCGGAGGATATTTCCTCTTGCCCTATGGTCTTCAAAGGGATCCGAAATATCTGTTCTCAGATTCCACAGAAATAAGGCTAGCAAAGAGATCCACGAAATACATATGTAACTCTGTGAGATGAATTAACAGAACACTAAGCAGTTTCTCAGGAAGCTTCTTTCCAGATTTCATCTGAGGATATTTCCTTTCTCACCATTGCCCTCTATGGGCTTCCAAATATCACTTTGCCAATTCCACAAGAACTGTCTTAGCGAAAGGCTTCTTGAGGGGAAAGCTGTAACTCTGTGAGATGATTTCACAGAACACAAAGAAGTTTCTCAGAAAGCTTCTTTCTCTTTGTTATCGGAGGATATTTCCTTTGGACCCATAGTCTTCAAAGGGATCCGAAATATCTGTTCTCAGATTCCACAGAAATAAGGCTAGCAAAGAGATCCACTAAATACAGATGTAACTCGGTGAGATGAAATAACAGAACACTAAGCAGTTTGTCAGGAAGCTTCTTTCCAGATTTCATCTGAGGATATTTCCTTTCGCACCATAGCCCTCTATGGGCTTCCAAATATCACTTTGCCAATTCCACAAGAACTGTCTTAGCGAAAGGCTTCTTGAGGGGAAAGCTGTAACTCTGTGAGATGATTTCACAGAACACAAAGAGGTTTCTCAGAAAGCTTCTTTCTCTTTGTTATCGGAGGATATTTCCTCTTGCCCTATGGTCTTCAAAGGGATCCGAAATATCTGTTCTCAGATTCCACAGAAATAAGGCTAGCAAAGAGATCCACGAAATACAGATGTAACTCTGTGAGATGAATTAACAGAACACTAAGCAGTTTCTCAGGAAGCTTCTTTCCAGATTTCATCTGAGGATATTTCCTTTCTCACCATAGCCCTCCATAGGCTTCCAAATATCACTTTGCCAATTCCACAAGAACTGTCTTAGCGAAAGGCTTCTTGAGGGGAAAGCTGTAACTCTGTGAGATGATTTCACAGAACACAAAGAAGTTTCTCAGAAAGCTTCTTTCTCTTTGCTATCAGAGGATATTTCCTTTGGCCCTATAGTCTTCGTACGGATCCGAAATATCTGTTCTCAGATTCCACAGAAATAAGACTAGTAAAGAGATCCACGAAATAGAGATGTAACTCTGTGAGATGAATTAACAGAATACTAAGCAGTTTCTCAGGAAGCTTCTTTCCATATTTCATCTGAGGATATTTCCGTTCTCCCATAGCCCTCTATGGACTTCCAAATATCACTTTGCCAATTCCACAAGAACTGTCTTAGCGAAAGGCTTCTTGAGGGGAAAGCTGTAACTCTGTGAGATAATTTCACAGAACACAAAGAAGTTTCTCAGAAAGCTTCTTTCTCTTTTTATTGGAAGATACTTCCTTTGGCCCCATAGTCTTCAAAGGGATCCGAAATATCTGTCCTCAGATTCCACAGAAATAAGGCTAGCAAGGAGATCCACGAAATACAGATGTAACTCTGTGAGATGAATTAACAGAACACTAAGCAGTTTCTCAGGAAGCTTCTTTCCAGATTTCATCTGAGGATATTTCCTTTCTCACCATTACCCTCTATGGGCTTCCAAATATCACTTTGCCAATTCCACAAGAACTGTCTTAGCGAAAGGCTTCTTGAGGGGAAAGCTGTAACTCTGTGAGATGATTTCACAGAACACAAAGAAGTTTCTCAGAAAGCTTCTTTCTCTTTGTTATCGGAGGATATTTCCTTTGGACCCATAGTCTTCAAAGGGATCCGAAATATCTGTTCTCAGATTCCACAGAAATAAGGCTAGCAAAGAGATCCACGAAATACACATGTAACTCGGTGAGATGAATTAACAGAACACTAAGCAGTTTGTCAGGAAGCTTCTTTCCAGATTTCATCTGAGGATATTTCCTTTCTCACCATAGCCCTCTATGGGCTTCCAAATATCACTTTGCCAATTCCACAAGAACTGTCTTAGCGAAAGGCTTCTTGAGGGGAAAGCTGTAACTCTGTGAGATGATTTCACAGAACACAAAGAAGTTTCTCAGAAAGCTTCTTTCTCTTTGTTATCGGAGGATATTTCCTCTTGCCCTATGGTCTTCAAAGGGATCCGAAATATCTGTTCTCAGATTCCACAGAAATAAGGCTAGCAAAGAGATCCACGAAATACAGATGTAACTCTGTGAGATGAATTAACAGAACACTAAGCAGTTTCTCAGGAAGCTTCTTTCCAGATTTCATCTGAGGATATTTCCTTTCTCACCATAGCCCTCCATAGGCATCCAAATATCACTTTGCCAATTCCACAAGAACTGTCTTAGCGAAAGGCTTCTTGAGGGGAAAGCTGTAACTCGGTGAGATGATTTCACAGAACACAAAGAAGTTTCTCAGAAAGCTTCTTTCTCTTTGTTATCAGAGGATATTTCCTTTGGCCCTATAGTCTTCGTAGGGATCCGAAATATCTGTTCTCAGATTCCACAGAAATAAGACTAGTAAAGAGATCCACGAAATAGAGATGTAACTCTGTGAGATGAATTAACAGAATACTAAGCAGTTTCTCAGGAAGCTTCTTTCCAGATTTCATCTGAGGATATTTCCTTTCTCACCATAGCCCTCTATGGGCTTCCAAATATCACTTTGCCAATTCCACAAGAACTGTCTTAGCGAAAGGCTTCTTGAGGGGAAAGCTGTACCTCTGTGAGATGATTTCACAGAACACAAAGAAGTTTCTCAGAAAGCTTCTTTCTCTTTTTATCGGAAGATACTTCCTTTGGCCCCATAGTCTTCAAAGGGATCCGAAATATCTGTCCTCAGATTCCACAGAAATAAGGCTAGCAAGGAGATCCACGAAATACAGATGTAACTCTGTGAGATGAATTAACAGAACACTAAGCAGTTTCTCAGGAAGCTTCTTTCCAGATTTCATCTGAGGATATTTCCTTTCTCACCATAGCCCTCTATTGGCTTCCAAATATCACTTTGCCAATTCCACAAGAACTGTCATAGCGAAAGGCTTCTTGAGGGGAAAGCTGTAACTCTGTGAGATGTTTTCACAAAACACAAAGAAGTTTCTCAGAAAGCTTCTTTCTCTTTGTTATCGGAGGATATTTCCTTTGGCCCTATAGTCTTCAAAGGGATCCGAAATATCTGTTCTCAGATTCCACAGAAATAAGGCTAGCAAAGAGATCCACGAAATACAGAGGTAACTCTGTGAGATGAATTAACAGAACACTAAGGAGTTTCTCAGGAAGCTTCTTTCAAGATTTCATCTGAGGATATTTCCTTTTTCACCATAGCCCTCTAAGGGCTTCCAAATATCACTTTGCCAATTCCTCAAGAACTGTCTTAGCGAAAGGCTTCTTGAGGGGAAAGCTGTAACTCTGTGAGATGATTTCACAGAACACAAAGAAGTTTCTCAGAAAGCTTCTTTCTCTTTGTTATCGGAGGATATTTCCTTTGGCCCCATAGTCTTCAAAGGGATCAGAAATATCTGTTCTCAGATTCCACAGAAATAAGGCTAGGAAAGAGATCCACGAAATACAGATGTAACTCTGTGAGATGAATTAACAGAACACTAAGCAGTTTGTCAGGAAGCTTCTTTTCAGATTTCATCTGAGGATATTTCCTTTCTCACCATAGCCCTCTATGCGCTTCCAAATATCACTTTGCCAATTCCACAAGAACTCTCTTAACGAAAGGCTTCTTGAGGGGAAAGCTGTAACTCTGTGAGATGATTTCACAGAACACAAAGAAGTTTCTCAGAAAGCTTCTTTCTCTTTGTTATCGGAGGATATTTCCTCTTGCCCTATGGTCTTCAAAGGGATCCGAAATATCTGTTCTCAGATTCCACAGAAATAAGGCTAGCAAAGAGATCCACGAAATACAGATGTAACTCTGTGAGATGAATTAACAGAACACTAAGCAGTTTCTCAGGAAGCTTCTTTCCAGATTTCATCTGAGGATATTTCTTTTCTCACCATAGCCCTCCATAGGCTTCCAAATATCACTCTGCCAATTCCACAAGAACTGTCTTAGCGAAAGGCTTCTTGAGGGGAAAGCTGTAACTCTGTGAGATGATTTCACAGAACACAAAGAAGTTTCTCAGAAAGCTTCTTTCTCTTTGTTATCGGAGGATATTTCCTTTGGCCCTAGAGCCTTCGTAGGGATCCGAAATATCTGTTCTCAGATTCCACAGAAATAAGACTAGTAAATAGATCCACGAAATAGAGATGTAACTCTGTGAGATGAATTAACAGAATACTAAGCAGTTTCTCAGGAAACTTCTTTCCATATTTCATCTGAGGATATTTCCTTTCTCACCATAGCCCTCTATGGGCTTCCAAATATCACTTTGCCAATTCCACAAGAACTGTCTTAGCGAAAGGCTTCTTGAGGGGAAAGCTGTAACTCTGTGAGATGATTTCACAGAACACAAAGAAGTTTCTCAGAAAGCTTCTTTCTCTTTTTATCGGAAGATACTTCCTTTGGCCCCATAGTCTTCAAAGGGATCCGAAATATCTGTCCTCAGATTCCACAGAAATAAGGCTAGCAAGGAGATCCACGAAATACAGATGTAACTCTGTGAGATGAATTAACAGAACACTAAGCAGTTTCTCAGGAAGCTTCTTTCCAGATTTCATCTGAGGATATTTCCTTTCTCACCATTGCCCTCTATGGGCTTCCAAATATCACTTTGCCAATTCCACAAGAACTGTCTTAGCGAAAGGCTTCTTGAGGGTAAATCTGTAACTCTGTGAGATGTTTTCACAGAACACAAAGAAGTTTCTCAGAAAGATTCTTTCTCTTTGTTATCGGAGGATATTTCCTTTGGCCCTATAGTCTTCAAAGGGATCCGAAATATCTGTTCTCAGATTCCACAAAAATAAGGCTAGCAAAGAGATCCACGAAATACAGATGTAACTCTGTGAGATGAATTAACAGAACACTAAGCAGTTTCTCAGGAAGCTTCTTTCAAGATTTCATCTGAGGATATTTCCTTTTTCACCATAGCCCTCTAAGGGCTTCCAAATATTACTTTGCCAATTCCACAAGAACTGTCTTAGCGAAAGGCTTCTTGAGGGGAAAGCTGTAACTCTGTGAGATGATTTCACAGAACACAAAGAAGTTTCTCAGAAAGCTTCTTTCTCTTTGTTATCGGAGGATATTTCCTTTGGACCCATAGTCTTCAAAGGGATCCGAAATATCTGTTCTCAGATTCCACAGAAATAAGGCTAGCAAAGAGATCCACGAAATACACATGTAACTCGGTGAGATGAATTAACAGAACACTAAGCAGTTTGTCAGGAAGCTTCTTTCCAGATTTCATCTGAGGATATTTCCTTTCTCACCATAGCCCTCTATGGGCTTCCAAATATCACTTTGCCAATTCCACAAGAACTGTCTTAGCGAAAGGCTTCTTGAGGGGAAAGCTGTAACTCTGTGAGATGATTTCACAGAACACAAAGAAGTTTCTCAGAAAGATTCTTTCTCTTTGTTATCGGAGGATATTTCCTCTTGCCCTATGGTCTTCAAAGGGATCCGAAATATCTGTTCTCAGATTCCACAGAAATAAGGCTAGCAAAGAGATCCACGAAATACAGATGTAACTCTGTGAGATGAATTAACAGAACACTAAGCAGTTTCTCAGGAAGCTTCTTTCCAGATTTCATCTGAGGATATTTCCTTTCTCACCATAGCCCTCCATAGGCATCCAAATATCACTTTGCCAATTCCACAAGAACTGTCTTAGCGAAAGGCTTCTTGAGGGGAAAGCTGTAACTCGGTGAGATGATTTCACAGAACACAAAGAAGTTTCTCAGAAAGCTTCTTTCTCTTTGTTATCAGAGGATATTTCCTTTGGCCCTATAGTCTTCGTAGGGATCCGAAATATCTGTTCTCAGATTCCACAGAAATAAGACTAGTAAAGAGATCCACGAAATAGAGATGTAACTCTGTGAGATGAATTAACAGAATACTAAGCAGTTTCTCAGGAAGCTTCTTTCCAGATTTCATCTGAGGATATTTCCTTTCTCACCATAGCCCTCTATGGGCTTCCAAATATCACTTTGCCAATTCCACAAGAACTGTCTTAGCGAAAGGCTTCTTGAGGGGAAAGCTGTACCTCTGTGAGATGATTTCACAGAACACAAAGAAGTTTCTCAGAAAGCTTCTTTCTCTTTTTATCGGAAGATACTTCCTTTGGCCCCATAGTCTTCAAAGGGATCCGAAATATCTGTCCTCAGATTCCACAGAAATAAGGCTAGCAAGGAGATCCACGAAATACAGATGTAACTCTGTGAGATGAATTAACAGAACACTAAGCAGTTTCTCAGGAAGCTTCTTTCCAGATTTCATCTGAGGATATTTCCTTTCTCACCATAGCCCTCTATTGGCTTCCAAATATCACTTTGCCAATTCCACAAGAACTGTCATAGCGAAAGGCTTCTTGAGGGGAAAGCTGTAACTCTGTGAGATGTTTTCACAAAACACAAAGAAGTTTCTCAGAAAGCTTCTTTCTCTTTGTTATCGGAGGATATTTCCTTTGGCCCTATAGTCTTCAAAGGGATCCGAAATATCTGTTCTCAGATTCCACAGAAATAAGGCTAGCAAAGAGATCCACGAAATACAGAGGTAACTCTGTGAGATGAATTAACAGAACACTAAGGAGTTTCTCAGGAAGCTTCTTTCAAGATTTCATCTGAGGATATTTCCTTTTTCACCATAGCCCTCTAAGGGCTTCCAAATATCACTTTGCCAATTCCTCAAGAACTGTCTTAGCGAAAGGCTTCTTGAGGGGAAAGCTGTAACTCTGTGAGATGATTTCACAGAACACAAAGAAGTTTCTCAGAAAGCTTCTTTCTCTTTGTTATCGGAGGATATTTCCTTTGGCCCCATAGTCTTCAAAGGGATCAGAAATATCTGTTCTCAGATTCCACAGAAATAAGGCTAGGAAAGAGATCCACGAAATACAGATGTGACTCTGTGAGATGAATTAACAGAACACTAAGCAGTTTGTCAGGAAGCTTCTTTTCAGATTTCATCTGAGGATATTTCCTTTCTCACCATAGCCCTCTATGCGCTTCCAAATATCACTTTGCCAATTCCACAAGAACTCTCTTAACGAAAGGCTTCTTGAGGGGAAAGCTGTAACTCTGTGAGATGATTTCACAGAACACAAAGAAGTTTCTCAGAAAGCTTCTTTCTCTTTGTTATCGGAGGATATTTCCTCTTGCCCTATGGTCTTCAAAGGGATCCGAAATATCTGTTCTCAGATTCCACAGAAATAAGGCTAGCAAAGAGATCCACGAAATACAGATGTAACTCTGTGAGATGAATTAACAGAACACTAAGCAGTTTCTCAGGAAGCTTCTTTCCAGATTTCATCTGAGGATATTTCTTTTCTCACCATAGCCCTCCATAGGCTTCCAAATATCACTCTGCCAATTCCACAAGAACTGTCTTAGCGAAAGGCTTCTTGAGGGGAAAGCTGTAACTCTGTGAGATGATTTCACAGAACACAAAGAAGTTTCTCAGAAAGCTTCTTTCTCTTTGTTATCGGAGGATATTTCCTTTGGCCCTAGAGTCTTCGTAGGGATCCGAAATATCTGTTCTCAGATTCCACAGAAATAAGACTAGTAAATAGATCCACGAAATAGAGATGTAACTCTGTGAGATGAATTAACAGAATACTAAGCAGTTTCTCAGGAAACTTCTTTCCATATTTCATCTGAGGATATTTCCTTTCTCACCATAGCCCTCTATGGGCTTCCAAATATCACTTTGCCAATTCCACAAGAACTGTCTTAGCGAAAGGCTTCTTGAGGGGAAAGCTGTAACTCTGTGAGATGATTTCACAGAACACAAAGAAGTTTCTCAGAAAGCTTCTTTCTCTTTTTATCGGAAGATACTTCCTTTGGCCCCATAGTCTTCAAAGGGATCCGAAATATCTGTCCTCAGATTCCACAGAAATAAGGCTAGCAAGGAGATCCACGAAATACAGATGTAACTCTGTGAGATTAATTAACAGAACACTAAGCAGTTTCTCAGGAAGCTTCTTTCCAGATTTCATCTGAGGATATTTCCTTTCTCACCATTGCCCTCTATGGGCTTCCAAATATCACTTTGCCAATTCCACAAGAACTGTCTTAGCGAAAGGCTTCTTGAGGGTAAATCTGTAACTCTGTGAGATGTTTTCACAGAACACAAAGAAGTTTCTCAGAAAGATTCTTTCTCTTTGTTATCGGAGGATATTTCCTTTGGCCCTATAGTCTTCAAAGGGATCCGAAATATCTGTTCTCAGATTCCACAAAAATAAGGCTAGCAAAGAGATCCACGAAATAGAGATGTAACTCTGTGAGATGAATTAACAGAACACTAAGCAGTTTCTCAGGAAGCTTCTTTCAAGATTTCATCTGAGGATATTTCCTTTTTCACCATAGCCCTCTAAGGGCTTCCAAATATTACTTTGCCAATTCCACAAGAACTGTCTTAGCGAAAGGCTTCTTGAGGGGAAAGCTGTAACTCTGTGAGATGATTTCACAGAACACAAAGAAGTTTCTCAGAAAGCTTCTTTCTCTTTGTTATCGGAGGATATTTCCTCTTGCCCTATGGTCTTCAAAGGGATCCGAAGTATCTGTTCTCAGATTCCACAGAAATAAGGCTAGCAAAGAGATCCACGAAATACAGATGTAACTCTGTGAGATGAATTAACAGAACACTAAGCAGTTTCTCAGGAAGCTTCTTTTCAGATTTCATCTGAGGATATTTCCTTTCTCACCATAGCCCTCCATAGGCTTCCAAATATCACTTTGCCAATTCCACAAGAACTGTCTTAGCGAAAGGCTTCTTGAGGGGAAAGCTGTAACTCTGTGAGATGATTTCACAGAACACAAAGAAGTTTCTCAGAAAGCTTCTTTCTCTTTTTTATCGGAGGATATTTCCTTTGGCCCTATAGTCTTCGTAGGGATCCGAAATATCTGTTCTCAGATTCCACAGACATAAGACTAGTAAAGAGATCCACGAAATAGAGATGTAACTCTGTGAGATGAATTAACAGAATACTAAGCAGTTTCTCAGGAAGCTTCTTTCCATATTTCATCTGAGGATATTTCCTTTCTCACCATAACCCTCGATGGGCTTCCAAATATCACTTTGCCAATTCCACAAGAACTGTCTTAGCGAAAGGCTTCTTGAGGGGAAAGCTGTAACTCTTTGAGATGATTTCACAGAACACAAAGAAGTTTCTCAGAAAGCTTCTTTCTCTTTTTATCGGAAGATACTTCCTTTGGCCCCATAGTCTTCAAAGGGATCCGAAATATCTGTCCTCAGATTCCACAGAAATAAGGCTAGCAAGGAGATCCACGAAATACAGATGTAACTCTGTGAGATGAATTAACAGAACACTAAGCAGTTTCTCAGGAAGCTTCTTTCCAGATTTCATCTGAGGATATTTCCTTTCTCACCATAGCCCTCTATGGGCTTCCAAATATCACTTTGCCAATTCCACAAGAACTGTCTTAGCGAAAGGCTTCTTGAGGGTAAATCTGTAACTCTGTGAGATGTTTTCACAAAACACAAAGAAGTTTCTCAGAAAGCTTCCTTCTCTTTGTTATCGGAGGATATTTCCTTTGGCCCTATAGTCTTCAAAGGGATCCGAAATATCTGTTCTCAGATTCCACAGAAATAAGGCTAGCAAAGAGATCCACGAAATACAGATGTAACTCTGTGAGATGAATTAACAGAACACTAAGCAGTTTCTCAGGAAGCTTCTTTCAAGATTTCATGTGAGGATATTTCCTTTTTCACCATAGCCCTCTAAGGGCTTCCAAATATCACTTTGCCAATTCCACAAGAACTGTCTTAGCGAAAGGCTTCTTGAGGGGAAAGCTGTAACTCTGTGAGATGATTTCACAGAACACAAAGAAGTTTCTCAGAAAGCTTCTTTCTCTTTGTTATCCGAGGATATTTCCTTTGGCCCTATAGTCTTCAAAGGGATCCGAAATATCTGTTCTCAGATTCCACAGAAATAAGGCTAGCAAAGAGATTCACGAAGTACATATGTAACTCTGTGAGATTAATTAAGAGAACACTAAGCAGTTTCTCAGGAAGCTTCTTCCAGATTTCATCTGAGGATATTTCCTTTCTCACCATAGCCCTCTATGGGCTTCCAAATATCACTTTGCTAATTCCACAAGAACTGTCTTAGCGAAAGGCTTCTTGAGGGGAAAGCTGTAACTCTGTGAGATGATTTCACAGAACACAAAGAAGTTTCTCAGAAAGCTTCTTTTTCTTTGTTATCGGAGGATATTTCCTCTTGCCCTATGGTCTTCAAAGGGATCCGAAATATCTGTTCTCAGATTCCACAGAAATAAGGCTAGCAAAGAGATTCACGAAATACATATGTAACTCTGTGAGATGAATTAACAGAACACTAAGCAGTTTCTCAGGAAGCTTCTTTCCAGATTTCATCTGAGGATATTTCCTTTCTCACCATTGCCCTCTATGGGCTTCCAAATATCACTTTGCCAATTCCACAAGAACTGTCTTAGCGAAAGGCTTCTTGAGGGGAAAGCTGTAACTCTGTGAGATGATTTCACAGAACACAAAGAAGTTTCTCAGAAAGCTTCTTTCTCTTTGTTATCGGAGGATATTTCCTTTGGACCCATAGTCTTCAAAGGGATCCGAAATATCTGTTCTCAGATTCCACAGAAATAAGGCTAGCAAAGAGATCCACTAAATACAGATGTAACTCGGTGAGATGAAATAACAGAACACTAAGCAGTTTGTCAGGAAGCTTCTTTCCAGATTTCATCTGAGGATATTTCCTTTCGCACCATAGCCCTCTATGGGCTTCCAAATATCACTTTGCCAATTCCACAAGAACTGTCTTAGCGAAAGGCTTCTTGAGGGGAAAGCTGTAACTCTGTGAGATGATTTCACAGAACACAAAGAGGTTTCTCAGAAAGCTTCTTTCTCTTTGTTATCGGAGGATATTTCCTCTTGCCCTATGGTCTTCAAAGGGATCCGAAATATCTGTTCTCAGATTCCACAGAAATAAGGCTAGCAAAGAGATCCACGAAATACAGATGTAACTCTGTGAGATGAATTAACAGAACACTAAGCAGTTTCTCAGGAAGCTTCTTTCCAGATTTCATCTGAGGATATTTCCTTTCTCACCATAGCCCTCCATAGGCTTCCAAATATCACTTTGCCAATTCCACAAGAACTGTCTTAGCGAAAGGCTTCTTGAGGGGAAAGCTGTAACTCTGTGAGATGATTTCACAGAACACAAAGAAGTTTCTCAGAAAGCTTCTTTCTCTTTGCTATCAGAGGATATTTCCTTTGGCCCTATAGTCTTCGTACGGATCCGAAATATCTGTTCTCAGATTCCACAGAAATAAGACTAGTAAAGAGATCCACGAAATAGAGATGTAACTCTGTGAGATGAATTAACAGAATACTAAGCAGTTTCTCAGGAAGCTTCTTTCAATATTTCATCTGAGGATATTTCCGTTCTCCCATAGCCCTCTATGGACTTCCAAATATCACTTTGCCAATTCCACAAGAACTGTCTTAGCGAAAGGCTTCTTGAGGGGAAAGCTGTAACTCTGTGAGATAATTTCACAGAACACAAAGAAGTTTCTCAGAAAGCTTCTTTCTCTTTTTATCGGAAGATACTTCCTTTGGCCCCATAGTCTTCAAAGGGATCCGAAATATCTGTCCTCAGATTCCACAGAAATAAGGCTAGCAAGGAGATCCACGAAATACAGATGTAACTCTGTGAGATGAATTAACAGAACACTAAGCAGTTTCTCAGGAAGCTTCTTTCCAGATTTCATCTGAGGATATTTCCTTTCTCACCATTACCCTCTATGGGCTTCCAAATATCACTTTGCCAATTCCACAAGAACTGTCTTAGCGAAAGGCTTCTTGAGGGGAAAGCTGTAACTCTGTGAGATGATTTCACAGAACACAAAGAAGTTTCTCAGAAAGCTTCTTTCTCTTTGTTATCGGAGGATATTTCCTTTGGACCCATAGTCTTCAAAGGGATCCGAAATATCTGTTCTCAGATTCCACAGAAATAAGGCTAGCAAAGAGATCCACGAAATACACATGTAACTCGGTGAGATGAATTAACAGAACACTAAGCAGTTTGTCAGGAAGCTTCTTTCCAGATTTCATCTGAGGATATTTCCTTTCTCACCATAGCCCTCTATGGGCTTCCAAATATCACTTTGCCAATTCCACAAGAACTGTCTTAGCGAAAGGCTTCTTGAGGGGAAAGCTGTAACTCTGTGAGATGATTTCACAGAACACAAAGAAGTTTCTCAGAAAGCTTCTTTCTCTTTGTTATCGGAGGATATTTCCTCTTGCCCTATGGTCTTCAAAGGGATCCGAAATATCTGTTCTCAGATTCCACAGAAATAAGGCTAGCAAAGAGATCCACGAAATACAGATGTAACTCTGTGAGATGAATTAACAGAACACTAAGCAGTTTCTCAGGAAGCTTCTTTCCAGATTTCATCTGAGGATATTTCCTTTCTCACCATAGCCCTCCATAGGCATCCAAATATCACTTTGCCAATTCCACAAGAACTGTCTTAGCGAAAGGCTTCTTGAGGGGAAAGCTGTAACTCGGTGAGATGATTTCACAGAACACAAAGAAGTTTCTCAGAAAGCTTCTTTCTCTTTGTTATCAGAGGATATTTCCTTTGGCCCTATAGTCTTCGTAGGGATCCGAAATATCTGTTCTCAGATTCCACAGAAATAAGACTAGTAAAGAGATCCACGAAATAGAGATGTAACTCTGTGAGATGAATTAACAGAATACTAAGCAGTTTCTCAGGAAGCTTCTTTCCAGATTTCATCTGAGGATATTTCCTTTCTCACCATAGCCCTCTATGGGCTTCCAAATATCACTTTGCCAATTCCACAAGAACTGTCTTAGCGAAAGGCTTCTTGAGGGGAAAGCTGTACCTCTGTGAGATGATTTCACAGAACACAAAGAAGTTTCTCAGAAAGCTTCTTTCTCTTTTTATCGGAAGATACTTCCTTTGGCCCCATAGTCTTCAAAGGGATCCGAAATATCTGTCCTCAGATTCCACAGAAATAAGGCTAGCAAGGAGATCCACGAAATACAGATGTAACTCTGTGAGATGAATTAACAGAACACTAAGCAGTTTCTCAGGAAGCTTCTTTCCAGATTTCATCTGAGGATATTTCCTTTCTCACCATAGCCCTCTATTGGCTTCCAAATATCACTTTGCCAATTCCACAAGAACTGTCTTAGCGAAAGGCTTCTTGAGGGGAAAGCTGTAACTCTGTGAGATGTTTTCACAAAACACAAAGAAGTTTCTCAGAAAGCTTCTTTCTCTTTGTTATCGGAGGATATTTCCTTTGGCCCTATAGTCTTCAAAGGGATCCGAAATATCTGTTCTCAGATTCCACAGAAATAAGGCTAGCAAAGAGATCCACGAAATACAGAGGTAACTCTGTGAGATGAATTAACAGAACACTAAGGAGTTTCTCAGGAAGCTTCTTTCAAGATTTCATCTGAGGATATTTCCTTTTTCACCATAGCCCTCTAAGGGCTTCCAAATATCACTTTGCCAATTCCTCAAGAACTGTCTTAGCGAAAGGCTTCTTGAGGGGAAAGCTGTAACTCTGTGAGATGATTTCACAGAACACAAAGAAGTTTCTCAGAAAGCTTCTTTCTCTTTGTTATCGGAGGATATTTCCTTTGGCCCCATAGTCTTCAAAGGGATCAGAAATATCTGTTCTCAGATTCCACAGAAATAAGGCTAGGAAAGAGATCCACGAAATACAGATGTAACTCTGTGAGATGAATTAACAGAACACTAAGCAGTTTGTCAGGAAGCTTCTTTTCAGATTTCATCTGAGGATATTTCCTTTCTCACCATAGCCCTCTATGCGCTTCCAAATATCACTTTGCCAATTCCACAAGAACTCTCTTAACGAAAGGCTTCTTGAGGGGAAAGCTGTAACTCTGTGAGATGATTTCACAGAACACAAAGAAGTTTCTCAGAAAGCTTCTTTCTCTTTGTTATCGGAGGATATTTCCTCTTGCCCTATGGTCTTCAAAGGGATCCGAAATATCTGTTCTCAGATTCCACAGAAATAAGGCTAGCAAAGAGATCCACGAAATACAGATGTAACTCTGTGAGATGAATTAACAGAACACTAAGCAGTTTCTCAGGAAGCTTCTTTCCAGATTTCATCTGAGGATATTTCCTTTCTCACCATAGCCCTCCATAGGCTTCCAAATATCACTCTGCCAATTCCACAAGAACTGTCTTAGCGAAAGGCTTCTTGAGGGGAAAGCTGTAACTCTGTGAGATGATTTCACAGAACACAAAGAAGTTTCTCAGAAAGCTTCTTTCTCTTTGTTATCGGAGGATATTTCCTTTGGCCCTAGAGTCTTCGTAGGGATCCGAAATATCTGTTCTCAGATTCCACAGAAATAAGACTAGTAAATAGATCCACGAAATAGAGATGTAACTCTGTGAGATGAATTAACAGAATACTAAGCAGTTTCTCAGGAAACTTCTTTCCATATTTCATCTGAGGATATTTCCTTTCTCACCATAGCCCTCTATGGGCTTCCAAATATCACTTTGCCAATTCCACAAGAACTGTCTTAGCGAAAGGCTTCTTGAGGGGAAAGCTGTAACTCTGTGAGATGATTTCACAGAACACAAAGAAGTTTCTCAGAAAGCTTCTTTCTCTTTTTATCGGAAGATACTTCCTTTGGCCCCATAGTCTTCAAAGGGATCCGAAATATCTGTCCTCAGATTCCACAGAAATAAGGCTAGCAAGGAGATCCACGAAATACAGATGTAACTCTGTGAGATGAATTAACAGAACACTAAGCAGTTTCTCAGGAAGCTTCTTTCCAGATTTCATCTGAGGATATTTCCTTTCTCACCATTGCCCTCTATGGGCTTCCAAATATCACTTTGCCAATTCCACAAGAACTGTCTTAGCGAAAGGCTTCTTGAGGGGAAAGCTGTAACTCTGTGAGATGATTTCACAGAACACAAAGAAGTTTCTCAGAAAGCTTCTTTCTCTTTGTTATCGGAGGATATTTCCTTTGGCCCCATAGTCCTCAAAGGGATCCGAAATATCTGTTCTCAGATTCCACAGAAATAAGGCTAGCAAAGAGATCCACGAAATACAGATGTAACTCTGTGAGATGAATTAACAGAACACTAAGCAGTTTGTCAGGAAGCTTCTTTCCAGATTTCATCTGAGGATATTTCCTTTCTCACCATAGCCCTCTATGCGCTTCCAAATATCACTTTGCCAATTCCACAAGAACTCTCTTAGTGAAAGGCTTCTTGAGGGGAAAGCTGTAACTCTGTGAGATGATTTCACAGAACACAAAGAAGTTTCTCAGAAAGCTTCTTTCTCTTTGTTATCAGAGGATATTTCCTTTGGCCCTATAGTCTTCAAAGGGATCCGAAATATCTGTTCTCAGATTCCACAGAAATAAGGCTAGCAAAGAGACTCACGAAGTACATATGTAACTCTGTTTGATTAATTAAGAGAACACTAA
Source organism: Macaca nemestrina (assembly GCF_043159975.1). Lineage (NCBI taxonomy): Eukaryota > Metazoa > Chordata > Mammalia > Primates > Cercopithecidae > Macaca > Macaca nemestrina. The sequence goes on along the minus strand of NC_092138.1, from coordinate 95,012,297 downwards.
GCAGTTTCTCAGGAAGCTTCTTTCCAGATTTCATCTGAGGATATTTCCTTTCTCACCATAGCCCTCTATGGGCTTCCAAATATCACTTTGCGAATTCCACAAGAACTGTCTTAGCGAAAGGCTTCTTGAGGGGAAAGCTGTAACTCTGTGAGATGATTTCACAGAACACAAAGAAGTTTCTCAGAAAGCTTCTTTCTCTTTTTTATCGGAGGATATTTCCTCTTGCCCTATGGTCTTCAAAGGGATCCGAAATATCTGTTCTCAGATTCCACAGAAATAAGGCTAGCAAAGAGATCCACGAAATACAGATGTAACTCTGTGAGATGAATTAACAGAACACTAAGCAGTTTCTCAGGAAGCTTCTTTCCAGATTTCATCTGAGGATATTTCCTTTCTCACCATTGCCCTCTATGGGCTTCCAAATATCACTTTGCCAATTCCACAAGAACTGTCTTAGCGAAAGGCTTCTTGAGGGGAAAGCTGTAACTCTGTGAGATGTTTTCACAAAACACAAAGAAGTTTCTCAGAAAGCTTCTTTCTCTTTGTTATCGGAGGATATTTCCTTTGGCCCTATAGTCTTCAAAGGGATCCGAAATATCTGTTCTCAGATTCCACAGAAATAAGGCTAGCAAAGAGATCCACGAAATACAGAGGTAACTCTGTGAGATGAATTAACAGAACACTAAGCAGTTTCTCAGGAAGCTTCTTTCAAGATTTCATCTGAGGATATTTCCTTTTTCACCATAGCCCTCTAAGGGCTTCGAAATATCACTTTGCCAATTCCACAAGAACTGTCTTAGCGAAAGGCTTCTTGAGGGGAAAGCTGTAACTCTGTGAGATGATTTCACAGAACACAAAGAAGTTTCTCAGAAAGCTTCTTTCTCTTTGTTATCGGAGGATATTTCCTCTTGCCCTATGGTCTTCAAAGGGATCCGAAATATCTGTTCTCAGATTCCACAGAAATAAGGCTAGCAAAGAGATCCACGAAATACAGATGTAACTCTGTGAGATGAATTAACAGAACACTAAGCAGTTTCTCAGGAAGCTTCTTTCCAGATTTCATCTGAGGATATTTCCTTTCTCACCATAGCCCTCCATAGGCTTCCAAATATCACTCTGCCAATTCCACAAGAACTGTCTTAGCGAAAGGCTTCTTGAGGGGAAAGCTGTAACTCTGTGAGATGATTTCACAGAACACAAAGAAGTTTCTCAGAAAGCTTCTTTCTCTTTGTTATCGGAGGATATTTCCTTTGGCCCTAGAGTCTTCGTAGGGATCCGAAATATCTGTTCTCAGATTCCACAGAAATAAGACTAGTAAATAGATCCACGAAATAGAGATGTAACTCTGTGAGATGAATTAACAGAATACTAAGCAGTTTCTCAGGAAGCTTCTTTCCATATTTCATCTGAGGATATTTCCTTTCCCACCATAGCCCTCTATGGGCTTCCAAATATCACTTTGCCAATTCCACAAGAACTGTCTTAGCGAAAGGCTTCCTGAGGGGAAAGCTGTAACTCTGTGAGATGATTTCACAGAACACAAAGAAGTTTCTCAGAAACCTTCTTTCTCTTTTTATCGGAAGATACTTCCTTTGGCCCCATAGTCTTCAAAGGGATCCGAAATATCTGTCCTCAGATTCCACAGAAATAAGTCTAGCAAGGAGATCCACGAAATACAGATGTAACTCTGTGAGATGAATTAACAGAACACTAAGCAGTTTCTCAGGAAGCTTCTTTCCAGATTTCATCTGAGGATATTTTCTTTCTCACCATTGCCCTCTATGGGCTTCCAAATATCAATTTGCCAATTCCACAAGAACTGTCTTAGCGAAACGCTTCTTGAGGGGAAAGCTGTAACTCTGTGAGATGATTTCACAGAACACAAAGAAGTTTCTCAGAAAGCTTCTTTCTCTTTGTTATCGGAGGATATTTCCTTTGGCCCCAGAGTCTTCAAAGGGATCCGAAATATCTGTTCTCAGATTCCACAGAAATAAGGCTAGCAAAGAGATCCACGAAATACAGATGTAACTCTGTGAGATGAATTAACAGAACACTAAGCAGTTTGTCAGGAAGCTTCTTTCCAGATTTCATCTGAGGATATTTCCTTTCTCACAATAGCCCTCTATGGGCTTCCAAATATCACTTTGCCAATTCCACAAGAACTCTCTTAGTGAAAGGCTTCTTGAGGGGAAAGCTGTAACTCTGTGAGATGATTTCACAGAACACAAAGAAGTTTCTCAGAAAGCTTCTTTCTCTTTGTTATCGGAGGATATTTCCTTTGGCCCTATAGTCTTCAAAGGGATCCGAAATATCTGTTCTCAGATTCCACAGAAATAAGGCTAGCAAAGAGACGCACGAAGTACATATGTAACTCTGTTTGATTAATTAAGAGAACACTAAGCAGTTTCTCAGGAAGCTTCTTTCCAGATTTCATCTGAGGATATTTCCTTTCTCACCATAGCCCTCTATGGGCTTCCAAATATCACTTTGCGAATTCCACAAGAACTGTCTTAGCGAAAGGCTTCTTGAGGGGAAAGCTGTAACTCTGTGAGATGATTTCACAGAACACAAAGAAGTTTCTCAGAAAGCTTCTTTCTCTTTGTTATCGGAGGATATTTCCTCTTGCCCTATGGTCTTCAAAGGGATCCGAAATATCTGTTCTCAGATTCCACAGAAATAAGGCTAGCAAAGAGATCCACGAAATACATATGTAACTCTGTGAGATGAACTAATAGAACACTAAGCAGTTTCTCAGGAAGCTTCTTTCCAGATTTCATCTGAGGATATTTCCTTTCTCACCATTGCCCTCTATGGGCTTCCAAATATCACTTTGCCAATTCCACAAGAACTGTCTTAGCGAAAGGTTTCTTGAGGGGAAAGCTGTAACTCTGTGAGATGATTTCACAGAACACAAAGAAGTTTCTCAGAAAGCTTCTTTCTCTTTGTTATCGGAGGATATTTCCTTTGGACCCATAGTCTTCAAAGGGATCTGAAATATCTGTTCTCAGATTCCACAGAAATAAGGCTAGCAAAGAGATCCACGAAATACAGATGTAACTCTGTGAGATGAATAACAGAACACTAAGCAGTTTGTCAGGAAGCTTCTTTCCAGATTTCATCTGAGGTTATTTCCTTTCTCACCATAGCCCTCTATGGGCTTCCAAATATCACTTTGCCAATTCCACAAGAACTGTCTTAGCGAAAGGCATCTTGAGGGGAAAGCTGTAACTCTGTGAGATGATTTCACAGAACACAAAGAAGTTTTTCAGAAAGCTTCTTTCTCTTTGTTATCGGAGGATATTTCCTCTTGCCCTATGGTCTTCAAAGGGATCCGAAATATCTGTTCTCAGATTCCACAGAAATAAGGCTAGCAAAGAGATCCACGAAATACAGATGTAACTCTGTGAGATGAATTAACAGAACACTAAGCAGTTTCTCAGGAAGCTTCTTTCCAGATTTCATCTGAGGATATTTCCTTTCTCACCATAGCCCTCTATGGGCTTCCAAATATCACTTTGCCAATTCCACAAGAACTGTCTTAGCGAAAGGCTTCTTGAGGGGAAAGCTGTAACTCTGTGAGATGATTTCACAGAACACAAAGAAGTTTCTCAGAAAGCTTCTTTCTCTTTTTATCGGAAGATACTTCCTTTGGCCCCATAGTCTTCAAAGGGATCCGAAATATCTGTCCTCAGATTCCACAGAAATAAGGCTAGCAAGGAGATCCACGAAATACAGATGTAACTCTGTGAGATGAATTAACAGAACACTAAGCAGTTTCTCAGGAAGCTTCTTTCCAGATTTCATCTGAGAATATTTCCTTTCTCACCATAGCCCTCTATGGGCTTCCAAATATCACTTTGCCAATTCCACAAGAACTGTCTTAGCGAAAGGCTTCTTGAGGGTAAATCTGTAACTCTGTGAGATGTTTTCACAAAACACAAAGAAGTTTCTCAGAAAGCTTCTTTCTCTTTGTTATCGGAGGATATTTCCTTTGGCCCTATAGTCTTCAAAGGGATCCGAAATATCTGTTCTCAGATTCCACAGAAATAAGGCTAGCAAAGAGATCCACGAAATACAGATGTAACTCTGTGAGATGAATTAACAGAACACTAAGCAGTTTCTCAGGAAGCTTCTTTCAAGATTTCATCTGAGGATATTTCCTTTTTCACCATAGCCCTCTAAGGGCTTCCAAATATCACTTTGCCAATTCCACAAGAACTGTCTTAGCGAAAGGCTTCTTGAGGGGAAAGCTGTAACTCTGTGAGATGATTTCACAGAACACAAAGAAGTTTCTCAGAAAGCTTCTTTCTCTTTGTTATCGGAGGATATTTCCTTTGGCCCTATAGTCTTCAAAGGGATCCGAAATATCTGTTCTCAGATTCCACAGAAATAAGGCTAGCAAAGAGATCCACGAAATACATATGTAACCCTGTGAGATTAATTAAGAGAACACTAAGCAGTTTCTCAGGAAGCTTCTTTCCAGATTTCATCTGAGGATATTTCTTTTCTCACCATAGCCCTCTATGGGCTTCCAAATATCACTTTGCTGATACCACAAGAACTGTCTTAGCGAAAGGCTTCTTGAGGGGAAAGCTGTAACTCTGTGAGATGATTTCACAGAACACAAAGAAGTTTCTCAGAAAGCTTCTTTCTCTTTGTTATCGGAGGATATTTCCTTTGGCCCTATAGTCTTCAAAGGGATCCGAAATATCTGTTCTCAGATTCCACAGAAATAAGGCTAGCAAAGAGATCCACGAAATACAGATGTAACTCGGTGAGATGAATTAACAGAACACTAAGCAGTTTGTCAGGAAGCTTCTTTCCAGATTTCATCTGAGGATATTTCCTTTCTCACCATAGCCCTCTATGGGCTTCCAAATATCACTTTGCCAATTCCACAAGAACTGTCTTAGCGAAAGGCTTCTTGAGGGGAAAGCTGTAACTCTGTGAGATGATTTCACAGAACACAAAGAAGTTTCTCAGAAAGCTTCTTTCTCTTTGTTATCGGAGGATATTTCCTCTTGCCATATGGTCTTCAAAGGGATCCGAAATATCTGTTCTCAGATTCCACAGAAATAAGGCTAGCAAAGAGATCCACGAAATACAGATGTAACTCTGTGAGATGAATTAACAGAACACTAAGCAGTTTCTCAGGAAGCTTCTTTCCAGATTTCATCTGAGGATATTTCCTTTCTCAACATAGCCCTCCATAGGCATCCAAATATCACTTTGCCAATTCCACAAGAACTGTCTTAGCGAAAGGCTTCTTGAGGGGAAAGCTGTAACTCGGTGAGATGATTTCACAGAACACAAAGAAGTTTCTCAGAAAGCTTCTTTCTCTTTGTTATCAGAGGATATTTCCTTTTGCCCTATAGTCTTCGTAGGGATCCGAAATATCTGTTCTCAGATTCCACAGAAATAAGACTAGTAAAGAGATCCACGAAATAGAGATGTAACTCTGTGAGATGAATTAACAGAATACTAAGCAGTTTCTCAGGAAGCTTCTTTCCAGATTTCATCTGAGGATATTTCCTTTCTCACCATAGCCCTCTATGGGCTTCCAAATATCACTTTGCCAATTCCACAAGAACTGTCTTAGCGAAAGGCTTCTTGAGGGGAAAGCTGTACCTCTGTGAGATGATTTCACAGAACACAAAGAAGTTTCTCAGAAAGCTTCTTTCTCTTTTTATCGGAAGATACTTCCTTTGGCCCCATAGTCTTCAAAGGGATCCGAAATATCTGTCCTCAGATTCCACAGAAATTAGGCTAGCAAAGAGATCCACGAAATACAGAGGTAACTCTGTGAGATGAATTAACAGAACACTAAGCAGTTTCTCAGGAAGCTTCTTTCCAGATTTCATCTGAGGATATTTCCTTTCTCACCATAGCCCTCTATTGGCTTCCAAATATCACTTTGCCAATTCCACAAGAACTGTCTTAGCGAAAGGCTTCTTGAGGGGAAAGCTGTAACTCTGTGATGTTTTCACAAAACACAAAGAAGTTTCTCAGAAAGCTTCTTTCTCTTTGTTATCGGAGGATATTTCCTTTGGCCCTATAGTCTTCAAAGGGATCCGAAATATCTGTTCTCAGATTCCACAGAAATAAGGCTAGCAAAGAGATCCACGAAATACAGAGGTAACTCTGTGAGATGAATTAACAGAACACTAAGGAGTTTCTCAGGAAGCTTCTTTCAAGATTTCATCTGAGGATATTTCCTTTTTCACCATAGCCCTCTAAGGGCTTCCAAATATCACTTTGCCAATTCCACAAGAACTGTCTTAGCGAAAGGCTTCTTGAGGGGAAAGCTGTAACTCTGTGAGATGATTTCACAGAACACAAAGAAGTTTCTCAGAAAGCTTCTTTCTCTTTGTTATCGGAGGATATTTCCTTTGGCCCCATAGTCTGCAAAGGGATCAGAAATATCTGTTCTCAGATTCCACAGAAATAAGGCTAGGAAAGAGATCCACGAAATACAGATGTAACTCTGTGAGATGAATTAACAGAACACTAAGCAGTTTGTCAGGAAGCTTCTTTTCAGATTTCATCTGAGGATATTTCCTTTCTCACCATAGCCCTCTATGCGCTTCCAAATATCACTTTGCCAATTCCACAAGAACTCTCTTAACGAAAGGCTTCTTGAGGGGAAAGCTGTAACTCTGTGAGATGATTTCACAGAACACAAAGAAGTTTCTCAGAAAGCTTCTTTCTCTTTGTTATCGGAGGATATTTCCTCTTGCCCTATGGTCTTCAAAGGGATCCGAACTATCTGTTCTCAGATTCCACAGAAATAAGGCTAGCAAAGAGATCCACGAAATACAGATGTAACTCTGTGAGATGAATTAACAGAACACTAAGCAGTTTCTCAGGAAGCTTCTTTCCAGATTTCATCTGAGGATATTTCCTTTCTCACCATAGCCCTCCATAGGCTTCCAAATATCACTCTGCCAATTCCACAAGAACTGTCTTAGCGAAAGGCTTCTTGAGGGGAAAGCTGTAACTCTGTGAGATGATTTCACAGAACACAAAGAAGTTTCTCAGAAAGCTTCTTTCTCTTTGTTATCGGAGGATATTTCCTTTGGCCCTAGAGTCTTCGTAGGGATCCGAAATATCTGTTCTCAGATTCCACAGAAATAAGACTAGTAAATAGATCCACGAAATAGAGATGTAACTCTGTGAGATGAATTAACAGAATACTAAGCAGTTTCTCAGGAAGCTTCTTTCCATATTTCATCTGAGGATATTTCCTTTCTCACCATAGCCCTCTATGGGCTTCCAAATATCACTTTGCCAGTTCCACAAGAACTGTCTTAGCGAAAGGCTTCTTGAGGGGAAAGCTGTAACTCTGTGAGATGATTTCACAGAACACAAAGAAGTTTCTCAGAAAGCTTCTTTCTCTTTTTATCGGAAGATAATTCCTTTGGCCCCATAGTCTTCAAAGGGATCCGAAATATCTGTCCTCAGATTCCACAGAAATAAGGCCAGCAAGGAGATCCACGAAATACAGATGTAACTCTGTGAGATGAATTAACAGAACACTAAGCAGTTTCTCAGGAAGTTTCTTTCCAGATTTCATCTGAGGATATTTCCTTTCTCACCATTGCCCTCTATGGGCTTCCAAATATCACTTTGCCAATTCCACAAGAACTGTCTTAGCGAAAGGCTTCTTGAGGGGAAAGCTGTAACTCAGTGAGATGATTTCACAGAACACAAAGAAGTTTCTCAGAAAGCTTCTTTCTCTTTGTTATCGGAGGATATTTCCTTTAGCCCCATAGTCTTCAAAGGGATCCGAAATATCTGTTCTCAGATTCCACAGAAATAAGGCTAGCAAAGAGATCCACGAAATACAGATGTAACTCTGTGAGATGAATTAACAGAACACTAAGCAGTTTGTCAGGAAGCTTCTTTCCAGATTTCATCTGAGGATATTTCCTTTCTCACAATAGCCCTCTATGCGCTTCCAAATATCACTTTGCCAATTCCACAAGAACTCTCTTAGTGAAAGGCTTCTTGAGGGGAAAGCTGTAACTCTGTGAGATGATTTCACACAACACAAAGAAGTTTCTCAGAAAGCTTCTTTCTCTTTGTTATCGGAGGATATTTCCTTTGGCCCTATAGTCTTCAAAGGGATCCGAAATATCTGTTCTCAGATTCCACAGAAATAAGGCTAGCAAAGAGACTCACGAAGTACATATGTAACTCTGTTTGATTAATTAAGAGAACACTAAGCAGTTTCTCAGGAAGCTTCTTTCCAGATTTCATCTGAGGATATTTCCTTTCTCACCATAGCCCTCTATGGGCTTCCAAATATCACTTTGCGAATTCCACAAGAACTGTCTTAGCGAAAGGCTTCTTGAGGGGAAAGCTGTAACTCTGTGAGATGATTTCACAGAACACAAAGAAGTTTCTCAGAAAGCTTCTTTCTCTTTGTTATCGGAGGATATTTCCTCTTGCCCTATGGTCTTCAAAAGGATCCGAAATATCTGTTCTCAGATTCCACAGAAATAAGGCTAGCAAAGAGATCCACGAAATACATATGTAACTCTGTGAGATGAATTAACAGAACACTAAGCAGTTTCTCAGGAAGCTTCTTTCCAGATTTCATCTGAGGATATTTCCTTTCTCACCATTGCCCTCTATGGGCTTCCAAATATCACTTTGCCAATTCCACAAGAACTGTCTTAGGGAAAGGCTTCTTGAGGGGAAAGCTGTAACTCTGTGAGATGATTTCACAGAACACAAAGAAGTTTCTCAGAAAGCTTCTTTCTCTTTGTTATCGGAGGATATTTCCTTTGGACCCATAGTCTTCAAAGGGATCCGAAATATCTGTTCTCAGATTCCACAGAAATAAGGCTAGCAAAGAGATCCACGAAATACAGATGTAACTCTGTGAGATGAATTAACAGAACACTAAGCAGTTTGTCAGGAAGCTTCTTTCCAGATTTCATCTGAGGATATTTCCTTTCTCACCATAGCCCTCTATGGGCTTCCAAATATCACTTTGCCAATTCCACAAGAACTGTCTTAGCGAAAGGCATCTTGAGGGGAAAGCTGTAACTCTGTGAGATGATTTCACAGAACACAAAGAAGTTTCTCAGAAAGCTTCTTTCTCTTTGTTATCGGAGGATATTTCCTCTTGCCCTATGGTCTTCAAAGGGATCCGAAATATCTGTTCTCAGATTCCACAGAAATAAGGCTAGCAAAGAGATCCACGAAATACATATGTAACTCTGTGAGATGAATTAACAGAACACTAAGCAGTTTCTCAGGAAGCTTCTTTCCAGATTTCATCTGAGGATATTTCCTTTCTCACCATTGCCCTCTATGGGCTTCCAAATATCACTTTGCCAATTCCACAAGAACTGTCTTAGGGAAAGGCTTCTTGAGGGGAAAGCTGTAACTCTGTGAGATGATTTCACAGAACACAAAGAAGTTTCTCAGAAAGCTTCTTTCTCTTTGTTATCGGAGGATATTTCCTTTGGACCCATAGTCTTCAAAGGGATCCGAAATATCTGTTCTCAGATTCCACAGAAATAAGGCTAGCAAAGAGATCCACGAAATACAGATGTAACTCTGTGAGATGAATTAACAGAACACTAAGCAGTTTGTCAGGAAGCTTCTTTCCAGATTTCATCTGAGGATATTTCCTTTCTCACCATAGCCCTCTATGGGCTTCCAAATATCACTTTGCCAATTCCACAAGAACTGTCTTAGCGAAAGGCATCTTGAGGGGAAAGCTGTAACTCTGTGAGATGATTTCACAGAACACAAAGAAGTTTCTCAGAAAGCTTCTTTCTCTTTGTTATCGGAGGATATTTCCTTTGGCCCTAGAGTCTTCGTAGGGATCCGAAATATCTGTTCTCAGATTCCACAGAAATAAGACTAGTAAATAGATCCACGAAATAGAGATGTAACTCTGTGAGATGAATTAACAGAATACTAAGCAGTTTCTCAGGAAGCTTCTTTCCATATTTCATCTGAGGATATTTCCTTTCTCACCATAGCCCTCTATGGGCTTCCAAATATCACTTTGCCAGTTCCACAAGAACTGTCTTAGCGAAAGGCTTCTTGAGGGGAAAGCTGTAACTCTGTGAGATGATTTCACAGAACACAAAGAAGTTTCTCAGAAAGCTTCTTTCTCTTTTTATCGGAAGATAATTCCTTTGGCCCCATAGTCTTCAAAGGGATCCGAAATATCTGTCCTCAGATTCCACAGAAATAAGGCTAGCAAGGAGATCCACGAAATACAGATGTAACTCTGTGAGATGAATTAACAGAACACTAAGCAGTTTCTCAGGAAGTTTCTTTCCAGATTTCATCTGAGGATATTTCCTTTCTCACCATTGCCCTCTATGGGCTTCCAAATATCACTTTGCCAATTCCACAAGAACTGTCTTAGCGAAAGGCTTCTTGAGGGGAAAGCTGTAACTCAGTGAGATGATTTCACAGAACACAAAGAAGTTTCTCAGAAAGCTTCTTTCTCTTTGTTATCGGAGGATATTTCCTTTAGCCCCATAGTCTTCAAAGGGATCCGAAATATCTGTTCTCAGATTCCACAGAAATAAGGCTAGCAAAGAGATCCACGAAATACAGATGTAACTCTGTGAGATGAATTAACAGAACACTAAGCAGTTTCTCAGGAAGCTTCTTTCCAGATTTCATCTGAGGATATTTCCTTTCTCACCATAGCCCTCTATGGGCTTCCAAATATCACTTTGCCAATTCCACAAGAACTGTCTTAGCGAAAGGCTTCTTGAGGGGAAAGCTGTAACTCTGTGAGATGATTTCACAGAACACAAAGAAGTTTCTCAGAAAGCTTCTTTCTCTTTTTATCGGAAGATACTTCCTTTGGCCCCATAGTCTTCAAAGGGATCCGAAATATCTGTCCTCAGATTCCACAGAAATAAGGCTAGCAAGGAGATCCACGAAATACAGATGTAACTCTGTGAGATGAATTAACAGAACACTAAGCAGTTTCTCAGGAAGCTTCTTTCCAGATTTCATCTGAGAATATTTCCTTTCTCACCATAGCCCTCTATGGGCTTCCAAATATCACTTTGCCAATTCCACAAGAACTGTCTTAGCGAAAGGCTTCTTGAGGGTAAATCTGTAACTCTGTGAGATGTTTTCACAAAACACAAAGAAGTTTCTCAGAAAGCTTCTTTCTCTTTGTTATCGGAGGATATTTCCTTTGGCCCTATAGTCTTCAAAGGGATCCGAAATATCTGTTCTCAGATTCCACAGAAATAAGGCTAGCAAAGAGATCCACGAAATACAGATGTAACTCTGTGAGATGAATTAACAGAACACTAAGCAGTTTCTCAGGAAGCTTCTTTCAAGATTTCATCTGAGGATATTTCCTTTTTCACCATAGCCCTCTAAGGGCTTCCAAATATCACTTTGCCAATTCCACAAGAACTGTCTTAGCGAAAGGCTTCTTGAGGGGAAAGCTGTAACTCTGTGAGATGATTTCACAGAACACAAAGAAGTTTCTCAGAAAGCTTCTTTCTCTTTGTTATCGGAGGATATTTCCTTTGGCCCTATAGTCTTCAAAGGGATCCGAAATATCTGTTCTCAGATTCCACAGAAATAAGGCTAGCAAAGAGATCCACGAAATACATATGTAACACTGTGAGATTAATTAAGAGAACACTAAGCAGTTTCTCAGGAAGCTTCTTTCCAGATTTCATCTGAGGATATTTCTTTTCTCACCATAGCCCTCTATGGGCTTCCAAATATCACTTTGCTGATACCACAAGAACTGTCTTAGCGAAAGGCTTCTTGAGGGGAAAGCTGTAACTCTGTGAGATGATTTCACAGAACACAAAGAAGTTTCTCAGAAAGCTTCTTTCTATTTGTTATCGGAGGATATTTCCTTTGGCCCTATAGTCTTCAAAGGGATCCGAAATATCTGTTCTCAGATTCCACAGAAATAAGGCTAGCAAAGAGATCCACGAAATACAGATGTAACTCGGTGAGATGAATTAACAGAACACTAAGCAGTTTGTCAGGAAGCTTCTTTCCAGATTTCATCTGAGGATATTTCCTTTCTCACCATAGCCCTCTATGGGCTTCCAAATATCACTTTGCCAATTCCACAAGAACTGTCTTAGCGAAAGGCTTCTTGAGGGGAAAGCTGTAACTCTGTGAGATGATTTCACAGAACACAAAGAAGTTTCTCAGAAAGCTTCTTTCTCTTTGTTATCGGAGGATATTTCCTCTTGCCATATGGTCTTCAAAGGGATCCGAAATATCTGTTCTCAGATTCCACAGAAATAAGGCTAGCAAAGAGATCCACGAAATACAGATGTAACTCTGTGAGATGAATTAACAGAACACTAAGCAGTTTCTCAGGAAGCTTCTTTCCAGATTTCATCTGAGGATATTTCCTTTCTCAACATAGCCCTCCATAGGCATCCAAATATCACTTTGCCAATTCCACAAGAACTGTCTTAGCGAAAGGCTTCTTGAGGGGAAAGCTGTAACTCGGTGAGATGATTTCACAGAACACAAAGAAGTTTCTCAGAAAGCTTCTTTCTCTTTGTTATCAGAGGATATTTCCTTTTGCCCTATAGTCTTCGTAGGGATCCGAAATATCTGTTCTCAGATTCCACAGAAATAAGACTAGTAAAGAGATCCACGAAATAGAGATGTAACTCTGTGAGATGAATTAACAGAATACTAAGCAGTTTCTCAGGAAGCTTCTTTCCAGATTTCATCTGAGGATATTTCCTTTCTCACCATAGCCCTCTATGGGCTTCCAAATATCACTTTGCCAATTCCACAAGAACTGTCTTAGCGAAAGGCTTCTTGAGGGGAAAGCTGTACCTCTGTGAGATGATTTCACAGAACACAAAGAAGTTTCTCAGAAAGCTTCTTTCTCTTTTTATCGGAAGATACTTCCTTTGGCCCCATAGTCTTCAAAGGGATCCGAAATATCTGTCCTCAGATTCCACAGAAATTAGGCTAGCAAAGAGATCCACGAAATACAGAGGTAACTCTGTGAGATGAATTAACAGAACACTAAGCAGTTTCTCAGGAAGCTTCTTTCCAGATTTCATCTGAGGATATTTCCTTTCTCACCATAGCCCTCTATTGGCTTCCAAATATCACTTTGCCAATTCCACAAGAACTGTCTTAGCGAAAGGCTTCTTGAGGGGAAAGCTGTAACTCTGTGATGTTTTCACAAAACACAAAGAAGTTTCTCAGAAAGCTTCTTTCTCTTTGTTATCGGAGGATATTTCCTTTGGCCCTATAGTCTTCAAAGGGATCCGAAATATCTGTTCTCAGATTCCACAGAAATAAGGCTAGCAAAGAGATCCACGAAATACAGAGGTAACTCTGTGAGATGAATTAACAGAACACTAAGGAGTTTCTCAGGAAGCTTCTTTCAAGATTTCATCTGAGGATATTTCCTTTTTCACCATAGCCCTCTAAGGGCTTCCAAATATCACTTTGCCAATTCCACAAGAACTGTCTTAGCGAAAGGCTTCTTGAGGGGAAAGCTGTAACTCTGTGAGATGATTTCACAGAACACAAAGAAGTTTCTCAGAAAGCTTCTTTCTCTTTGTTATCGGAGGATATTTCCTTTGGCCCCATAGTCTGCAAAGGGATCAGAAATATCTGTTCTCAGATTCCACAGAAATAAGGCTAGGAAAGAGATCCACGAAATACAGATGTAACTCTGTGAGATGAATTAACAGAACACTAAGCAGTTTGTCAGGAAGCTTCTTTTCAGATTTCATCTGAGGATATTTCCTTTCTCACCATAGCCCTCTATGCGCTTCCAAATATCACTTTGCCAATTCCACAAGAACTCTCTTAACGAAAGGCTTCTTGAGGGGAAAGCTGTAACTCTGTGAGATGATTTCACAGAACACAAAGAAGTTTCTCAGAAAGCTTCTTTCTCTTTGTTATCGGAGGATATTTCCTCTTGCCCTATGGTCTTCAAAGGGATCCGAACTATCTGTTCTCAGATTCCACAGAAATAAGGCTAGCAAAGAGATCCACGAAATACAGATGTAACTCTGTGAGATGAATTAACAGAACACTAAGCAGTTTCTCAGGAAGCTTCTTTCCAGATTTCATCTGAGGATATTTCCTTTCTCACCATAGCCCTCCATAGGCTTCCAAATATCACTCTGCCAATTCCACAAGAACTGTCTTAGCGAAAGGCTTCTTGAGGGGAAAGCTGTAACTCTGTGAGATGATTTCACAGAACACAAAGAAGTTTCTCAGAAAGCTTCTTTCTCTTTGTTATCGGAGGATATTTCCTTTGGCCCTAGAGTCTTCGTAGGGATCCGAAATATCTGTTCTCAGATTCCACAGAAATAAGACTAGTAAATAGATCCACGAAATAGAGATGTAACTCTGTGAGATGAATTAACAGAATACTAAGCAGTTTCTCAGGAAGCTTCTTTCCATATTTCATCTGAGGATATTTCCTTTCTCACCATAGCCCTCTATGGGCTTCCAAATATCACTTTGCCAGTTCCACAAGAACTGTCTTAGCGAAAGGCTTCTTGAGGGGAAAGCTGTAACTCTGTGAGATGATTTCACAGAACACAAAGAAGTTTCTCAGAAAGCTTCTTTCTCTTTTTATCGGAAGATAATTCCTTTGGCCCCATAGTCTTCAAAGGGATCCGAAATATCTGTCCTCAGATTCCACAGAAATAAGGCCAGCAAGGAGATCCACGAAATACAGATGTAACTCTGTGAGATGAATTAACAGAACACTAAGCAGTTTCTCAGGAAGTTTCTTTCCAGATTTCATCTGAGGATATTTCCTTTCTCACCATTGCCCTCTATGGGCTTCCAAATATCACTTTGCCAATTCCACAAGAACTGTCTTAGCGAAAGGCTTCTTGAGGGGAAAGCTGTAACTCAGTGAGATGATTTCACAGAACACAAAGAAGTTTCTCAGAAAGCTTCTTTCTCTTTGTTATCGGAGGATATTTCCTTTAGCCCCATAGTCTTCAAAGGGATCCGAAATATCTGTTCTCAGATTCCACAGAAATAAGGCTAGCAAAGAGATCCACGAAATACAGATGTAACTCTGTGAGATGAATTAACAGAACACTAAGCAGTTTGTCAGGAAGCTTCTTTCCAGATTTCATCTGAGGATATTTCCTTTCTCACAATAGCCCTCTATGCGCTTCCAAATATCACTTTGCCAATTCCACAAGAACTCTCTTAGTGAAAGGCTTCTTGAGGGGAAAGCTGTAACTCTGTGAGATGATTTCACACAACACAAAGAAGTTTCTCAGAAAGCTTCTTTCTCTTTGTTATCGGAGGATATTTCCTTTGGCCCTATAGTCTTCAAAGGGATCCGAAATATCTGTTCTCAGATTCCACAGAAATAAGGCTAGCAAAGAGACTCACGAAGTACATATGTAACTCTGTTTGATTAATTAAGAGAACACTAAGCAGTTTCTCAGGAAGCTTCTTTCCAGATTTCATCTGAGGATATTTCCTTTCTCACCATAGCCCTCTATGGGCTTCCAAATATCACTTTGCGAATTCCACAAGAACTGTCTTAGCGAAAGGCTTCTTGAGGGGAAAGCTGTAACTCTGTGAGATGATTTCACAGAACACAAAGAAGTTTCTCAGAAAGCTTCTTTCTCTTTGTTATCGGAGGATATTTCCTCTTGCCCTATGGTCTTCAAAAGGATCCGAAATATCTGTTCTCAGATTCCACAGAAATAAGGCTAGCAAAGAGATCCACGAAATACATATGTAACTCTGTGAGATGAATTAACAGAACACTAAGCAGTTTCTCAGGAAGCTTCTTTCCAGATTTCATCTGAGGATATTTCCTTTCTCACCATTGCCCTCTATGGGCTTCCAAATATCACTTTGCCAATTCCACAAGAACTGTCTTAGGGAAAGGCTTCTTGAGGGGAAAGCTGTAACTCTGTGAGATGATTTCACAGAACACAAAGAAGTTTCTCAGAAAGCTTCTTTCTCTTTGTTATCGGAGGATATTTCCTTTGGACCCATAGTCTTCAAAGGGATCCGAAATATCTGTTCTCAGATTCCACAGAAATAAGGCTAGCAAAGAGATCCACGAAATACAGATGTAACTCTGTGAGATGAATTAACAGAACACTAAGCAGTTTGTCAGGAAGCTTCTTTCCAGATTTCATCTGAGGATATTTCCTTTCTCACCATAGCCCTCTATGGGCTTCCAAATATCACTTTGCCAATTCCACAAGAACTGTCTTAGCGAAAGGCATCTTGAGGGGAAAGCTGTAACTCTGTGAGATGATTTCACAGAACACAAAGAAGTTTCTCAGAAAGCTTCTTTCTCTTTGTTATCGGAGGATATTTCCTCTTGCCCTATGGTCTTCAAAGGGATCCGAAATATCTGTTCTCAGATTCCACAGAAATAAGGCTAGCAAAGAGATCCACGAAATACATATGTAACTCTGTGAGATGAATTAACAGAACACTAAGCAGTTTCTCAGGAAGCTTCTTTCCAGATTTCATCTGAGGATATTTCCTTTCTCACCATTGCCCTCTATGGGCTTCCAAATATCACTTTGCCAATTCCACAAGAACTGTCTTAGGGAAAGGCTTCTTGAGGGGAAAGCTGTAACTCTGTGAGATGATTTCACAGAACACAAAGAAGTTTCTCAGAAAGCTTCTTTCTCTTTGTTATCGGAGGATATTTCCTTTGGACCCATAGTCTTCAAAGGGATCCGAAATATCTGTTCTCAGATTCCACAGAAATAAGGCTAGCAAAGAGATCCACGAAATACAGATGTAACTCTGTGAGATGAATTAACAGAACACTAAGCAGTTTGTCAGGAAGCTTCTTTCCAGATTTCATCTGAGGATATTTCCTTTCTCACCATAGCCCTCTATGGGCTTCCAAATATCACTTTGCCAATTCCACAAGAACTGTCTTAGCGAAAGGCATCTTGAGGGGAAAGCTGTAACTCTGTGAGATGATTTCACAGAACACAAAGAAGTTTCTCAGAAAGCTTCTTTCTCTTTGTTATCGGAGGATATTTCCTTTGGCCCTAGAGTCTTCGTAGGGATCCGAAATATCTGTTCTCAGATTCCACAGAAATAAGACTAGTAAATAGATCCACGAAATAGAGATGTAACTCTGTGAGATGAATTAACAGAATACTAAGCAGTTTCTCAGGAAGCTTCTTTCCATATTTCATCTGAGGATATTTCCTTTCTCACCATAGCCCTCTATGGGCTTCCAAATATCACTTTGCCAGTTCCACAAGAACTGTCTTAGCGAAAGGCTTCTTGAGGGGAAAGCTGTAACTCTGTGAGATGATTTCACAGAACACAAAGAAGTTTCTCAGAAAGCTTCTTTCTCTTTTTATCGGAAGATAATTCCTTTGGCCCCATAGTCTTCAAAGGGATCCGAAATATCTGTCCTCAGATTCCACAGAAATAAGGCTAGCAAGGAGATCCACGAAATACAGATGTAACTCTGTGAGATGAATTAACAGAACACTAAGCAGTTTCTCAGGAAGTTTCTTTCCAGATTTCATCTGAGGATATTTCCTTTCTCACCATTGCCCTCTATGGGCTTCCAAATATCACTTTGCCAATTCCACAAGAACTGTCTTAGCGAAAGGCTTCTTGAGGGGAAAGCTGTAACTCAGTGAGATGATTTCACAGAACACAAAGAAGTTTCTCAGAAAGCTTCTTTCTCTTTGTTATCGGAGGATATTTCCTTTAGCCCCATAGTCTTCAAAGGGATCCGAAATATCTGTTCTCAGATTCCACAGAAATAAGGCTAGCAAAGAGATCCACGAAATACAGATGTAACTCTGTGAGATGAATTAACAGAACACTAAGCAGTTTGTCAGGAAGCTTCTTTCCAGATTTCATCTGAGGATATTTCCTTTCTCACAATAGCCCTCTATGCGCTTCCAAATATCACTTTGCCAATTCCACAAGAACTCTCTTAGTGAAAGGCTTCTTGAGGGGAAAGCTGTAACTCTGTGAGATGATTTCACACAACACAAAGAAGTTTCTCAGAAAGCTTCTTTCTCTTTGTTATCGGAGGATATTTCCTTTGGCCCTATAGTCTTCAAAGGGATCCGAAATATCTGTTCTCAGATTCCACAGAAATAAGGCTAGCAAAGAGACTCACGAAGTACATATGTAACTCTGTTTGATTAATTAAGAGAACACTAAGCAGTTTCTCAGGAAGCTTCTTTCCAGATTTCATCTGAGGATATTTCCTTTCTCACCATAGCCCTCTATGGGCTTCCAAATATCACTTTGCGAATTCCACAAGAACTGTCTTAGCAAAAGGCTTCTTGAGGGGAAAGCTGTAACTCTGTGAGATGATTTCACAGAACACAAAGAAGTTTCTCAGAAAGCTTCTTTCTCTTTGTTATCGGAGGATATTTCCTCTTGCCCTATGGTCTTCAAAGGGATCCGAAATATCTGTTCTCAGATTCCACAGAAATAAGGCTAGCAAAGAGATCCACGAAATACATATGTAACTCTGTGAGATGAATTAACAGAACACTAAGCAGTTTCTCAGGAAGCTTCTTTCCAGATTTCATCTGAGGATATTTCCTTTCTCACCATTGCCCTCTATGGGCTTCCAAATATCACTTTGCCAATTCCACAAGAACTGTCTTAGGGAAAGGCTTCTTGAGGGGAAAGCTGTAACTCTGTGAGATGATTTCACAGAACACAAAGAAGTTTCTCAGAAAGCTTCTTTCTCTTTGTTATCGGAGGATATTTCCTTTGGACCCATAGTCTTCAAAGGGATCCGAAATATCTGTTCTCAGATTCCACAGAAATAAGGCTAGCAAAGAGATCCACGAAATACAGATGTAACTCTGTGAGATGAATTAACAGAACACTAAGCAGTTTGTCAGGAAGCTTCTTTCCAGATTTCATCTGAGGATATTTCCTTTCTCACCATAGCCCTCTATGGGCTTCCAAATATCACTTTGCCAATTCCACAAGAACTGTCTTAGCGAAAGGCATCTTGAGGGGAAAGCTGTAACTCTGTGAGATGATTTCACAGAACACAAAGAAGTTTCTCAGAAAGCTTCTTTCTCTTTGTTATCGGAGGATATTTCCTCTTGCCCTATGGTCTTCAAAGGGATCCGAAATATCTGTTCTCAGATTCCACAGAAATAAGGCTAGCAAAGAGATCCACGAAATACAGATGTAACTCTGTGAGATGAATTAACAGAACACTAAGCAATTTCTCAGGAAGCTTCTTTCCAGATTTCATCTGAGGATATTTCCTTTCTCACCATAGCCCTCTATGGGCTTCCAAATATCACTTTGCCAATTCCACAACAACTGTCTTAGCGAAAGGCTTTTTGAGGGGATAGCTGTAACTCTGTGAGATGATTTCACAGAACACAAAGAAGTTTCTCAGAAAGCTTCTTTCTCTTTTTATCGGAAGATACTTCCTTTGGCCCCATAGTCTTCAAAGGGATCCGAAATATCTGTCCTCAGATTCCACAGAAATAAGGCTAGCAAGGAGATCCACGAAATACAGATGTAACTCTGTGAGATGAATTAACAGAACACTAAGCAGTTTGTCAGGAAGCTTCTTTCCAGATTTCATCTGAGGATATTTCCTTTCTCACCATAGCCCTCTATGGGCTTCCAAATATCACTTTGCCAATTCCACAAGAACTGCCTTAGCGAAAGGCTTCTTGAGGGTAAATCTGTAACTCTGTGAGATGTTTTCACAAAACACAAAGAAGTTTCTCAGAAAGCTTCTTTCTCTTTGTTATCGGAGGATATTTCCTTTGGCCCTATAGTCTTCGTAGGGATCCGAAATATCTGTTCTCAGATTCCACAGAAATAAGGCTAGCAAAGAGATCCACGAAATACAGATGTAACTCTGTGAGATGAATTAACAGAACACTAAGCAGTTTCTCAGGAAGCTTCTTTCAAGATTTCATCTGAGGATATTTCCTTTTTCACCATAGCCCTCTAAGGGCTTCCAAATATCACTTTGCCAATTCCACAAGAACTGTCTTAGCGAAAGGCTTCTTGAGGGGAAAGCTGTAACTCTGTGAGATGATTTCACAGAACACAAAGAAGTTTCTCAGAAAGCTTCTTTCTCTTTGTTATCGGAGGATATTTCCTTTGGCCCTATAGTCTTCAAAGGGATCCGAAATATCTGTTCTCAGATTCCACAGAAATAAGGCTAGCAAAGAGATTCACGAAATACATATGTAACACTGTGAGATTAATTAAGAGAACACTAAGCAGTTTCTCAGGAAGCTTCTTTCCAGATTTCATCTGAGGATATTTCCTTTCTCACCATAGCCCTCTATGGGCTTCCAAATATCACTTTGCCAATTCCACAAGAACTGTCTTAGCGAAAGGCTTCTTGAGGGGAAAGCTGTACCTCTGTGAGATGATTTCACAGAACACAAAGAAGTTTCTCAGAAAGCTTCTTTCTCTTTTTATCGGAAGATACTTCCTTTGGCCCCATAGTCTTCAAAGGGATCCGAAATATCTGTCCTCAGATTCCACAGAAATAAGGCTAGCAAGGAGATCCACGAAATACAGATGTAACTCTGTGAGATGAATTAACAGAACACTAAGCAGTTTCTCAGGAAGCTTCTTTCCAGATTTCATCTGAGGATATTTCCTTTCTCACCATAGCCCTCTATGGGCTTCCAAATATCACTTTGCCAATTCCACAAGAACTGTCTTAGCGAAAGGCTTCTTCAGGGGAAAGCTGTAACTCTGTGAGATGTTTTCACAAAACACAAAGAAGTTTCTCAGAAAGCTTCTTTCTCTTTGTTATCGGAGGATATTTCCTTTGGCCCTATAGTCTTCAAAGGGATCCGAAATATCTGTTCTCAGATTCCACAGAAATAAGGCTAGCAAAGAGATCCACGAAATACAGAGGTAACTCTGTGAGATGAATTAACAGAACACTAAGCAGTTTCTCAGGAAGCTTCTTTCAAGATTTCATCTGAGGATATTTCCTTTTTCACCATAGCCCTCTAAGGGCTTCCAAATATCACTTTGCCAATTCCACAAGAACTGTCTTAGCGAAAGGCTTCTTGAGGGGAAAGCTGTAACTCTGTGAGATGATTTCACAGAACACAAAGAAGTTTCTCAGAAAGCTTCTTTCTCTTTGTTATCGGAGGATATTTCCTTTGGCCCTATAGTCTTCAAAGGGATCCGAAATATCTGTTCTCAGATTCCACAGAAATAAGGCTAGCAAAGAGATTCACGAAATACATATGTAACACTGTGAGATTAATTAAGAGAACACTAAGCAGTTTCTCAGGAAGCTTCTTTCCAGATTTCATCTGAGGATATTTCCTTTCTCACCATAGCCCTCTATGGGCTTCCAAATATCACTTTGCCAATTCCACAAGAACTGTCTTAGCGAAAGGCTTCTTGAGGGGAAAGCTGTACCTCTGTGAGATGATTTCACAGAACACAAAGAAGTTTCTCAGAAAGCTTCTTTCTCTTTTTATCGGAAGATACTTCCTTTGGCCCCATAGTCTTCAAAGGGATCCGAAATATCTGTCCTCAGATTCCACAGAAATAAGGCTAGCAAGGAGATCCACGAAATACAGATGTAACTCTGTGAGATGAATTAACAGAACACTAAGCAGTTTCTCAGGAAGCTTCTTTCCAGATTTCATCTGAGGATATTTCCTTTCTCACCATAGCCCTCTATGGCCTTCCAAATATCACTTTGCCAATTCCACAAGAACTGTCTTAGCGAAAGGCTTCTTGAGGGGAAAGCTGTAACTCTGTGAGATGTTTTCACAAAACACAAAGAAGTTTCTCAGAAAGCTTCTTTCTCTTTGTTATCGGAGGATATTTCCTTTGGCCCTATAGTCTTCAAAGGGATCCGAAATATCTGTTCTCAGATTCCACAGAAATAAGGCTAGCAAAGAGATCCACGAAATACAGAGGTAACTCTGTGAGATGAATTAACAGAACACTAAGCAGTTTCTCAGGAAGCTTCTTTCAAGATTTCATCTGAGGATATTTCCTTTTTCACCATAGCCCTCTAAGGGCTTCCAAATATCACTTTGCCAATTCCACAAGAACTGTCTTAGCGAAAGGCTTCTTGAGGGGAAAGCTGTAACTCTGTGAGATGATTTCACAGAACACAAAGAAGTTTCTCAGAAAGCTTCTTTCTCTTTGTTATCGGAGGATAGTTCCTCTTGCCCTATGGTCTTCAAAGGGATCCGAAATATCTGTTCTCAGATTCCACAGAAATAAGGCTAGCAAAGAGATCCACGAAATACAGATGTAACTCTGTGAGATGAATTAACAGAACACTAAGCAGTTTCTCAGGAAGCTTCTTTCCAGATTTCATCTGAGGATATTTCCTTTCTCACCATAGCCCTCCATAGGCTTCCAAATATCACTCTGCCAATTCCACAAGAACTGTCTTAGCGAAAGGCTTCTTGAGGGGAAAGCTGTAACTCTGTGAGATGATTTCACAGAACACAAAGAAGTTTCTCAGAAAGCTTCTTTCTCTTTGTTATCGGAGGATATGTCCTTTGGCCCTAGAGTCTTCGTAGGGATCCGAAATATCTGTTCTCAGATTCCACAGAAATAAGTCTAGTAAATAGATCCACGAAATAGAGATGTAACTCTGTGAGATGAATTAACAGAATACTAAGCAGTTTCTCAGGAAGCTTCTTTCCAGATTTCATCTGAGGATATTTCCTTTCTCACCATAGCCCTCTATGGGCTTCCAAATATCACTTTGCCAATTCCACAAGAACTGTCTTAGCGAAAGGCTTCCTGAGGGGAAAGCTGTAACTCTGTGAGATGATTTCACAGAACACAAAGAAGTTTCTCAGAAAGCTTCTTTCTCTTTTTATCGGAAGATACTTCCTTTGGCCCCATAGTCTTCAAAGGGATCCGAAATATCTGTCCTCAGATTCCACAGAAATAAGGCTAGCAAGGAGATCCACGAAATACAGATGTAACTCTGTGAGATGAATTAACAGAACACTAAGCAGTTTGTCAGGAAGCTTCTTTCCAGATTTCATCTGAGGATATTTCCTTTCTCACAATAGCCCTCTATGCGCTTCCAAATATCACTTTGCCAATTCCACAAGAACTCTCTTAGTGAAAGGCTTCTTGAGGGGAAAGCTGTAACTCTGTGAGATGATTTCACAGAACACAAAGAAGTTTCTCAGAAAGCTTCTTTCTCTTTGTTATCGGAGGATAGTTCCTTTGGCCCTATAGTCTTCAAAGGGATCCGAAATATCTGTTCTCAGATTCCACAGAAATAAGGCTAGCAAAGAGACTCACGAAGTACATATGTAACTCTGTTTGATTAATTAAGAGAACACTAAGCAGTTTCTCAGGAAGCTTCTTTCCAGATTTCATCTGAGAATATTTCCTTTCTCACCATAGCCCTCTATGGGCTTCCAAATATCACTTTGCCAATTCCACAAGAACTGTCTTAGCGAAAGGCTTCTTGAGGGTAAATCTGTAACTCTGTGAGATGTTTTCACAAAACACAAAGAAGTTTCTCAGAAAGCTTCTTTCTCTTTGTTATCGGAGGATATTTCCTTTGGCCCTATAGTCTTCAAAGGGATCCGAAATATCTGTTCTCAGATTCCACAGAAATAAGGCTAGCAAAGAGATCCACGAAATACAGATGTAACTCTGTGAGATGAATTAACAGAACACTAAGCAGTTTCTCAGGAAGCTTCTTTCAAGATTTCATCTGAGGATATTTCCTTTTTCACCATAGCCCTCTAAGGGCTTCCAAATATCACTTTGCCAATTCCACAAGAACTGTCTTAGCGAAAGGCTTCTTGAGGGGAAAGCTGTAACTCTGTGAGATGATTTCACAGAACACAAAGAAGTTTCTCAGAAAGCTTCTTTCTCTTTGTTATCGGAGGATATTTCCTTTGGCCCTATAGTCTTCAAAGGGATCCGAAATATCTGTTCTCAGATTCCACAGAAATAAGGCTAGCAAAGAGATTCACGAAATACATATGTAACACTGTGAGATTAATTAAGAGAACACTAAGCAGTTTCTCAGGAAGCTTCTTTCCAGATTTCATCTGAGGATATTTCCTTTCTCACCATAGCCCTCTATGGGCATCCAAATATCACTTTGCTGATACCACAAGAACTGTCTTAGCGAAAGGCTTCTTGAGGGGAAAGCTGTAACTCTGTGAGATGATTTCACAGAACACAAAGAAGTTTCTCAGAAAGCTTCTTTCTATTTGTTATCGGAGGATATTTCCTTTGGCCCTATAGTCTTCAAAGGGATCCGAAATATCTGTTCTCAGATTCCACAGAAATAAGGCTAGCAAAGAGATCCACGAAATACAGATGTAACTCTGTGAGATGAATTAACAGAACACTAAGCAGTTTCTCAGGAACCTTCTTTCCAGATTTCATCTGAGGATATTTCCTTTCTCACCATTGCCCTCTATGGGCTTCCAAATATCACTTTGCCAATTCCACAAGAACTGTCTTAGCGAAAGGCTTCTTGAGGGGAAAGCTGTAACTCTGTGAGATGATTTCACAGAACACAAAGAAGTTTCTCAGAAAGCTTCTTTCTCTTTGTTATCGGAGGATATTTCCTTTGGACCTATAGTCTTCAAAGGGATCCGAAATATCTGTTCTCAGATTCCACAGAAATAAGGCTAGCAAAGAGATCCACGAAATACAGATGTAACTCTGTGAGATGAATTAACAGAACACTAAGCAGTTTCTCAGGAAGCTTCTTTCCAGATTTCATCTGAGGATATTTCCTTTCTCACCATAGCCCTCTATGGGCTTCCAAATATCACTTTGCCAATTCCACAAGAACTGTCTTAGCGAAAGGCTTCTTGAGGGGAAAGCTGTAACTCTGTGAGATGATTTCACAGAACACAAAGAAGTTTCTCAGAAAGCTTCTTTCTCTTTGTTATCGGAGGATATTTCCTCTTGCCCTATGGTCTTCAAAGGGATCCGAAATATCTGTTCTCAGATTCCACAGAAATAAGGCTAGCAAAGAGATCCACGAAATACATATGTAACTCTGTGAGATGAATTAACAGAACACTAAGCAGTTTCTCAGGAAGCTTCTTTCCAGATTTCATCTGAGGATATTTCCTTTCTCACCATTGCCCTCTATGGGCTTCCAAATATCACTTTGCCAATTCCACAAGAACTGTCTTAGCGAAAGGCTTCTTGAGGGGAAAGCTGTAACTCTGTGAGATGATTTCACAGAACACAAAGAAGTTTCTCAGAAAGCTTCTTTCTCTTTGTTATCGGAGGATATTTCCTTTGGACCCATAGTCTTCAAAGGGATCCGAAATATCTGTTCTCAGATTCCACAGAAATAAGGCTAGCAAAGAGATCCACGAAATACAGATGTAACTCTGTGAGATGAATTAACAGAACACTAAGCAGTTTGTCAGGAAGCTTCTTTCCAGATTTCATCTGAGGATATTTCCTTTCTCACCATAGCCCTCTATGGGCTTCCAAATATCACTTTGCCAATTTACAAGAACTGTCTTAGCGAAAGGCATCTTGAGGGGAAAGCTGTAACTCTGTGAGATGATTTCACAGAACACAAAGAAGTTTCTCAGAAAGCTTCTTTCTCTTTGTTATCGGAGGATATTTCCTCTTGCCCTATGGTCTTCAAAGGGATCCGAAATATCTGTTCTCAGATTCCACAGAAATAAGGCTAGCAAAGAGATCCACGAAATACAGATGTAACTCTGTGAGATGAATTAACAGAACACTAAGCAGTTTCTCAGGAAGCTTCTTTCCAGATTTCATCTGAGGATATTTCCTTTCTCACCATAGCCCTCTATGGGCTTCCAAATATCACTTTGCCAATTCCACAAGAACTGTCTTAGCGAAAGGCTTCTTGAGGGGAAAGCTGTAACTCTGTGAGATGATTTCACAGAACACAAAGAAGTTTCTCAGAAAGCTTCTTTCTCTTTTTATCGGAAGATACTTCCTTTGGCCCCATAGTCTTCAAAGGGATCCGAAATATCTGTCCTCAGATTCCACAGAAATAAGGCTAGCAAGGAGATCCACGAAATACAGATGTAACTCTTTGAGATGAATTAACAGAACACTAAGCAGTTTCTCAGGAAGCTTCTTTCCAGATTTCATCTGAGGATATTTCCTTTCTCACCATAGCCCTCTATGGGCTTCCAAATATCACTTTGCCAATTCCACAAGAACTGTCTTAGCGAAAGGCTTCTTGAGGGTAAATCTGTAACTCTGTGAGATGTTTTCACAAAACACAAAGAAGTTTCTCAGAAAGCTTCTTTCTCTTTGTTATCGGAGGATATTTCCTTTGGCCCTATAGTCTTCACAGGGATCCGAAATATCTGTTCTCAGATTCCACAGAAATAAGGCTATCAAAGAGATCCACGAAATACAGATGTAACTCTGTGAGATGAATTAACAGAACACTAAGCAGTTTCTCAGGAAGCTTCTTTCAAGATTTCATCTGAGGATATTTCCTTTTTCACCATAGCCCTCTAAGGGCTTCCAAATATCACTTTGCCAATTCCACAAGAACTGTCTTAGCGAAAGGCTTCTGGAGGGGAAAGCTGTAACTCTGTGAGATGATTTCACAGAACACAAAGAAGTTTCTCAGAAAGCTTCTTTCTCTTTGTTATCGGAGGATATTTCCTTTGGCCCTATAGTCCTCAAAGGGATCCGAAATATCTGTTCTCAGATTCCACAGAAATAAGGCTAGCAAAGAGATTCACGAAATACATATGTAACACTGTGAGATTAATTAAGAGAACACTAAGCAGTTTCTCAGGAAGCTTCTTTCCAGATTTCATCTGAGGATATTTCCTTTCTCACCATAGCCCTCTATGGGCTTCCAAATATCACTTTGCTAATTCCACAAGAACTGTCTTAGCGAAAGGCTTCTTGAGGGGAAAGCTGTAACTCCGTGAGATGATTTCACAGAACACAAAGAAGTTTCTCAGAAAGCTTCTTTCTCTTTGTTATCGGAGGATATTTCCTTTGGCCCTATAGTCTTCAAAGGGATCCGAAAAATCTGTTCTCAGATTCCACAGAAATAAGGCTAGCAAAGAGATCCACGAAATACAGATGTAACTCTGTGAGATGAATTAACAGAACACTTAGCAGTTTCTCAGGAACCTTCTTTCCAGATTTCATCTGAGGATATTTCCTTTTACACCATAGCCCTCTATGGGCTTCCAAATATCACTTTGCCAATTCCACAAGAACTGTCTTAGGGAAAGTCTTCTTGAGGGGAAAGCTGTAACTCTGTGAGATGATTTCACAGAACACAAAGAAGTTTCTCAGAAAGCTTCTTTCTCTTTGTTATCGGAGGATATTTCCTTTGGCCCTATAGTCTTCGTAGGGATCCGAAATATCTGTTCTCAGACTCCACAGAAATAAGACTAGTAAAGAGATCCACGAAATAGAGATGTAACTCTGTGAGATGAATTAACAGAATACTAAGCAGTTTCTCAGGAAGCTTCTTTCCATATTTCATCTGAGGATATTTCCTTTCTCACCATAGCCCTCTATGGGCTTCCAAATATCACTTTGCCAATTCCACAAGAACTGTCTTAGCGAAAGGCTTCTTGAGGGGAAAGCTGTACCTCTGTGAGATGATTTCACAGAACACAAAGAAGTTTCTCAGAAAGCTTCTTTCTCTTTTTATCGGAAGATACTTCCTTTGGCCCCATGGTCTTCAAAGGGATCCGAAATATCTGTCCTCAGATTCCACAGAAATAAGGCTAGCAAGGAGATCCACGAAATACAGATGTAACTCTGTGAGATGAATTAACAGAACAATAAGCAGTTTCTCAGGAAGCTTCTTTCCAGATTTCATCTGAGGATATTTCCTTTCTCACCATAGCCCTCTATGGGCTTCCAAATATCACTTTGCCAATTCCACCAGAACTGTCTTAGCGAAAGGCTTCTTGAGGGTAAATCTGTAACTCTGTGAGATGTTTTCACAAAACACAAAGAAGTTTCTCAGAAAGCTTCTTTCTCTTTGTTATCGGAGGATATTTCCTTTGGCCCTATAGTCTTCAAAGGGATCCGAAATATCTGTTCTCAGATTCCACAGAAATAAGGCTAGCAAAGAGATCCACGAAATACAGATGTAACTCTGTGAGATGAATTAACAGAACACTAAGCAGTTTCTCAGGAAGCTTCTTTCAAGATTTCATCTGAGGATATTTCCTTTTTCACCATAGCCCTCTAAGGGCTTCCAAATATCACTTTGCCAATTCCACAAGAACTGTCTTAGCGAAAGGATTCTTGAGGGGAAAGCTGTAACTCTGTGAGATGATTTCGCAGAACACAAAGAAGTTTCTCAGAAAGCTTCTTTCTCTTTTTTATCGGAGGATATTTCCTCTTGCCCTATGGTCTTCAAAGGGATCCGAAATATCTGTTCTCAGATTCCACAGAAATAAGGCTAGCAAAGAGATCCACGAAATACAGATGTAACTCTGTGAGATGAATTAACAGAACACTAAGCAGTTTCTCAGGAAGCTTCTTTCCAGATTTCATCTGAGGATATTTCCTTTGTCACCATAGCCCTCTATGGGCTTCCAAATATCACTTTGCCAATTCCACAAGAACTGTCTTAGCGAAAGGCTTCTTGAGGGGAAAGCTGTAACTCTGTGAGATGATTTCACAGAACACAAAGAAGTTTCTCCGAAAGCTTCTTTCTCTTTGCTATCGGAGGATATTTCCTTTGGCCCTATAGTCTTCAAAGGGATCCGAAATATCTGTTCTCAGATTCCACAGAAATAAGGCTAGCAAAGAGACCCACGAAACACCGATGTAACTCTGTGAGATGAATTAACAGAACACTAAGCAGTTTGTCAGGAAGCTTCTTTCCAGATTTCATCTGAGGATATTTCCTTTCTCACCATAGCCCTCTACGGGCTTCCAAATATCACTTTGCCAATTCCACAAGAACTGTCTTAGCGAAAGGCTTCTTGAGGGGAAAGCTGTAACTCTGTGAGATGATTTCACAGAACACAAAGAAGTTTCTCAGAAAGCTTCTTTCTCTTTGTTATCCTAGGATATTTCCTCTTGCCCAATGGTCTTCAAAGGGATCCGAAGTATCTGTTCTCAGATTCCACAGAAATAAGGCTAGCAAAGAGATCCACGAAATACAGATGTAACTCTGTGAGATGAATTAACAGAACACTAAGCAGTTTCTCAGGAAGCTTCTTTCCAGATTTCATCTGAGGATATTTCCTTTCTCACCATAGCCCTCCATAGACTTCCAAATATCACTTTGCCAATTCCACAAGAACTGTCTTAACGAAAGGCTTCTTGAGGGGAAAGCTGTAACTCTGTGAGATGATTTCACAGAACACAAAGAGGTTTCTCAGAAAGCTTCTTTCTCTTTGTTATCGGAGGATATTTCCTTTGGACCCATAGTCTTCAAAGGGATCCGAAATATCTGTTCTCAGATTCCACAGAAATAAGGCTAGCAAAGAGATCCACGAAATACAGATGTAACTCTGTGAGATGAATTAACAGAACACTAAGCAGTTTCTCAGGAACCTTCTTTCCAGATTTCATCTGAGGATATTTCCTTTTACACCATAGCCCTCTATGGGCTTCCAAATATCACTTTGCCAATTCCACAAGAACTGTCTTAGCGAAAGTCTTCTTGAGGGGAAAGCTGTAACTCTGTGAGATGATTTCACAGAACACAAAGAAGTTTCTCAGAAAGCTTCTTTCTCTTTGTTATCGGAGGATATTTCCTTTGGCCCTATAGTCTTCAAAGGGATCCGAAATATCTGTTCTCAGATTCCACAGAAATAAGGCTAGCAAAGAGATTCACGAAATACATATGTAACTCTGTGAGATTAATTAAGAGAACACTAAGCAGTTTCTCAGGAAGCTTCTTTCCAGATTTCATCAGAGGATATTTCCTTTCTCACCATAGCCCTCTATGGGCTTCCAAATATCACTTTGCTAATTCCACAAGAACTGTCTTAGCGAAAGGCTTCTTGAGGCGAAAGCTGTAACTCTGTGAGATGATTTCGCAGAACACAAAGAAGTTTCTCAGAAAGCTTCTTTCTCTTTTTTATCGGAGGATATTTCCTCTTGCCCTATGGTCTTCAAAGGGATCCGAAATATCTGTTCTCAGATTCCACAGAAATAAGGCTAACAAAGAGATCCACGAAATACAGATGTAACTCTGTGAGATGAATTAACAGAACACTAAGCAGTTTCTCAGGAAGCTTCTTTCCAGATATCATCTGAGGATATTTCCGTTCTCACCATTGCCCTCTATGGGCTTCCAAATATCACTTTGCCAATTCCACAAGAACTGTCTTAGCGAAAGGCTTCTTGAGGGGAAAGCTGTACCTCTGTGAGATGATTTCACAGAACACAAAGAAGTTTCTCAGAAAGCTTCTTTCTCTTTTTATCGGAAGATACTTCCTTTGGCCCCATGGTCTTCAAAGGGATCCGAAATATCTGTCTTAAGATTCCACAGAAATAAGGCTAGCAAGGAGATCCACGAAATACAGATGTAACTCTGTGAGATGAATTAACAGAACACTAAGCAGTTTCTCAAGAA
Organism: Macaca nemestrina; assembly: GCF_043159975.1. NCBI lineage: Eukaryota > Metazoa > Chordata > Mammalia > Primates > Cercopithecidae > Macaca > Macaca nemestrina. Next base: position 94,981,777 of record NC_092138.1, on the reverse strand, counting down.
GCTTCTTTCCAGATTTCATCTGAGGATGTTTCCTTTCTCACCATAGCCCTCTATGGGCTTCCAAATATCACTTTGCCAATTCCACAAGAACTGTCTTAGCGAAAGGCTTCTTGAGGGTAAATCTGTAACTCTGTGAGATGTTTTCACAAAACACAAAGAAGTTTCTCAGAAAGCTTCTTTCTCTTTGTTATCGGAGGATATTTCCTTTGGCCCTATAGTCTTCAAAGGGATCCGAAATATCTGTTCTCAGATTCCACAGAAATAAGGCTAGCAAAGAGATCCACGAAATACAGATGTAACTCTGTGAGATGAATTAACAGAACACTAAGCAGTTTCTCAGGAAGCTTCTTTCAAGATTTCATCTGAGGATATTTCCTTTTTCACCATAGCCCTCTAAGGGCTTCCAAATATCACTTTGCCAATTCCACAAGAACTGTCTTAGCGAAAGGCTTCTTGAGGGGAAAGCTGAAACTCTGTGAGATGATTTCACAGAACACAAAGAAGTTTCTCAGAAAGCTTCTTTCTCTTTGTTATCGGAGGATATTTCCTTTGGCCCTATAGTCTTCAAAGGGATCCGAAATATCTGTTCTCAGATTCCACAGGAATAAGGCTAGCAAAGAGATTCACGAAATACATATGTAACTCTGTGAGATTAATTAAGAGAACACTAAGCAGTTTCTCAGGAAGCTTCTTTCCAGATTTCATCAGAGGATATTTCCTTTCTCACCATAGCCCTCTATGAGCTTCCAAATATCACTTTGCTAATTCCACAAGAACTGTCTTAGCGAAAGGCTTCTTGAGGGGAAAGCTGTAACTCTGTGAGATGATTTCGCAGAACACAAAGAAGTTTCTCAGAAAGCTTCTTTCTCTTTTTTATCGGAGGATATTTCCTCTTGCCCTATGGTCTTCAAAGGGATCCGAAATATCTGTTCTCAGATTCCACAGAAATAAGGCTAGCAAAGAGATCCACGAAATACAGATGTAACTCTGTGAGATGAATTAACAGAACACTAAGCAGTTTCTCAGGAAGCTTCTTTCCAGATATCATCTGAGGATATTTCCGTTCTCACCATTACCCTCTATGGGCTTCCAAATATCACTTTGCCAATTCCACAAGAACTGTCTTAGCGAAAGGCTTCTTGAGGGGAAAGCTGTAACTCTGTGAGATGATTTCACAGAACACAAAGAAGTTTCTCAGAAAGCTTCTTTCTCTTTGTTATCGGAGGATATTTCCTTTGGACCTATAGTCTTCAAAGGGATCCGAAATATCTTTTCTCAGATTCCACAGAAATAAGGCTAGCAAAGAGACCCACGAAACACAGATGTAACTCTGTGAGATGAATTAACAGAACACTAAGCAGTTTGTCAGGAAGCTTCTTTCCAGATTTCATCTGAGGATATTTCCTTTCTCACCATAGAACTCTACGGGCTTCCAAATATCACTTTGCCATTTCTACAAGAACTGTCTTAGCGAAAGGCTTCTTGAGGGGAAAGCTGTAACTCTGTGAGATGATTTCAGAGAACACAAAGAAGTTTCTCAGAAAGCTTCTTTCTCTTTGTTATCGGAGGATATTTCCTCTTGCCCAATGGTCTTCAAAGGGATCCGAAGTATCTGTTCTCAGATTCCACAGAAATAAGGCTAGCAAAGAAATCCACGAAATACAGATGTAACTCAGTGAGATGAATTAACAGAACACTAAGCAGTTTCTCAGGAACCTTCTTTCCAGATTTCATCTGAGGATATTTCCTTTTACACCATAGCCCTCTATGGGCTTCCAAATATCACTTTGCCAATTCCACAAGAACTGTCTTAGCGAAAGTCTTCTTGAGGGGAAAGCTGTAACTCTGTGAGATGATTTCACAGAACACAAAGAAGTTTCTCAGAAAGCTTCTTTCTCTTTGTTATCGGAGGATATTTCCTTTGGCCCTATAGACTTCGTAGGGATCCGAAATATCTGTTCTCAGATTCCACAGAAATAAGACTAGTAAAGAGATCCACGAAATAGAGATGTAACTCTGTGAGATGAATTAACAGAATACTAAGCAGTTTCTCAGGAAGCTTCTTTCCAGATTTCATCTGAGGATATTTCCTTTCTCACCATAGCCCTCTATGGGCTTCCAAATATCACTTTGCCAATTCCACAAGAACTGTCTTAGCGAAAGGCTTCTTGAGGGGAAAGCTGTACCTCTGTGAGATGATTTCACAGAACACAAAGAAGTTTCTCAAAAAGCTTCTTTCTCTTTTTATCGGAAGATACTTCCTTTGGCCCCATGGTCTTCATAGGGATCCGAAATATCTGTCCTCAGATTCCACAGAAATAAGGCTAGCAAGGAGATCCACGAAATACAGATGTAACTCTGTGAGATGAATTAACAGAACACTAAGCAGTTTCTCAGGAAGCTTCTTTCCAGATTTCATCTGAGGATATTTCCTTTCTCACCATAGCCCTCTATGGGCTTCCAAATATCACTTTGCCAATTCCACAAGAACTGTCTTAGCGAAAGGCTTCTTGAGGGTAAATCTGTAACTCTGTGAGATGTTTTCACAAAACACAAAGAAGTTTCTCAGAAAGCTTCTTTCTCTTTGTTATCGGAGGATATTTCCTTTGGCCCTATAATCTTCAAAGGGATCCGAAATATCTGTTCTCAGATTCCACAGAAATAAGGCTAGCAAAGAGATCCACGAAATACAGATGTAACTCTGTGAGATGAATTAACAGAACACTAAGCAGTTTCTCAGGAAGCTTCTTTCACGATTTCATCTGAGGATATTTCCTTTTTCACCATAGCCCTCTAAGGGCTTCCAAATATCACTTTGCCAATTCCACAAGAACTGTCTTAGCGAAAGGCTTCTTGAGGGGAAAGCTGTAACTCTGTGAGATGATTTCACAGAACACAAAGAAGTTTCTCAGAAAGCTTCTTTCTCTTTGTTATCGGAGGATATTTCCTCTTGCCCTATGGTCTTCAAAGGGATCCGAAATATCTGTTCTCAGATTCCACAGAAATAAGGCTAGCAAAGAGATCCACGAAATACAGATGTAACTCTGTGAGATGAATTAACAGAACACTAAGCAGTTTCTCAGGAAGCTTCTTTCCAGATTTCATCTGAGGATATTTCCTTTCTCACCATAGCCCTCCATAGGCTTCCAAATATCACTTTGCCAATTCCACAAGAACTGTCTTAGCGAAAGGCTTCTTGAGGGGAAAGCTGTAACTCTGTGAGATGATTTCACAGAACACAAAGAAGTTTCTCAGAATGCTTCTTTCTCTTTGTTATCAGAGGATATTTCCTTTGGCCCTATAGTCTTCGTAGGGATCCGAAATATCTGTTCTCAGATTCCACAGAAATAAGACTAGTAAAGAGATCCACGAAATAGAGATGTAACTCTGTGAGATGAATTAACAGAATACTAAGCAGTTTCTCAGGAAGTTTCTTTCCAGATTTCATCTGAGGATATTTCCTTTCTCACCATAGCCCTCTATGGGCTTCCAAATATCACTTTGCCAATTCCACAAGAACTGTCTTAGCAAAAGGCTTCTTGAGGGGAAAGCTGTAACTCTGTGAGATGATTTCGCAGAACACAAAGAAGTTTCTCAGAAAGCTTCTTTCTCTTTTTATCGGAAGTTACTTCCTTTGGCCCCATAGTCTTCAAAGGGATCCGAAATATCTGTCCTCAGATTCCACAGAAATAAGGCTAGCAAGGAGATCCACGAAATACAGATGTAACTCTGTGAGATGAATTAACAGAACACTAAGCAGTTTCTAAGGAAGCTTCTTTCAAGATTTCATCTGAGGATATTTCCTTTCTCACCATAGCCCACTATGGGCTTCCAAATATCACTTTGCCAATTCCACAAGAACTGTCTTAGCGAAAGGCTTCTTGAGGGTAAATCTGTAACTCTGTGAGATGTTTTCCAAAACACAAAGAAGTTTCTCAGAAAGCTTCTTTCTCTTTCTTATCGGAGGATATTTCCTTTGGCCCTATAGTCTTCAAAGGGATCCGAAATATCTGTTCTCAGATTCCACAGAAATAAGGCTAGCAAAGAGATCCACGAAATACAGATGTAACTCTGTGAGATGAATTAACAGAACACTAAGCAGTTTCTCAGGAAGCTTCTTTTAAGATTTCATCTGAGGATATTTCCTTTTTCACCATAGCCCTCTAAGGGCTTCCAAATATCACTTTGCCAATTCCACAAGAACTGTCTTAGCGAAAGGCTTCTTGAGGGGAAAGCTGTAACTCTGTGAGATGATTTCACAGAACATAAAGAAGTTTCTCAGAAAGCTTCTTTCTCTTTGTTATCGGAGGATATTTCCTTTGGCCCTATAGTCTTCAAAGGGATCCAAAATATCTGTTCTCAGATTCCACAGAAATAAGGCTTGCAAAGAGATTCACGAAATACATATGTAACACTGTGAGATTAATTAAGAGAACACTAAGCAGTTTCTCAGGAAGCTTCTTTCCAGATTTCATCTGAGGGTATTTCCTTTCTCACCATTGCCCTCTATGGGCTTCCAAATATCACTTTGCTAATTCCACAAGAACTGTCTTAGTCAAAGGCTTCTTGAGGGGAAAGCTGTAACTCTGTGAGATGATTTCACAGAACACAAAGAAGTTTCTCAGAAAGCTTCTTTCTCTTTTTTATCGGAGGATATTTCCTCTTGCCCTATGGTCTTCAAAGGGATCCGAAATATCTGTTCTCAGATTCCACAGAAATAAGGCTAGCAAAGAGATCCACGAAATACATATGTAACTCTGTGAGATGAATTAACAGAACACTAAGCAGTTTCTCAGGAAGCTTCTTTCCCGATTTCATCTGAGGATATTTCCTTTCTCACCATTGCCCTCTATGGGCTTCCAAATATCACTTTGCCAATTCCACAAGAACTGTCTTAGCGAAAGGCTTCTTGAGGGGAAAGCTGTAACTCTGTGAGATGATTTCACAGAACACAAAGAAGTTTCTCAGAAAGCTTCTTTCTCTTTGTTATCAGAGGATATTTCCTTTGGCCCTATAGTCTTCGTAGGGATCCGAAATATCTGTTCTCAGATTCCACAGAAATAAGACTAGTAAAGAGAGCCACGAAATAGAGATGTAACTCTGTGAGATAAATTAACGGAATACTAAGCAGTTTCTCAGGAAGCTTCTTTCCAGATTTCATCTGAGGATATTTCCTTTCTCACCATAGCCCTCTATGGGCTTCCAAATATCACTTTGCCAATTCCACAAGAACTGTCTTAGCGAAAGGCTTCTTGAGGGGAAAGCTGTAACTCTGTGAGATGATTTCACAGAACACAAAGAAGTTTCTCAGAAAGCTTCTTTCTCTTTTTATCGGAAGATACTTCCTTTGGCCCCATAGTCTTCAAAGGGATCCGAAATATCTGTCCTCAGATTCCACAGAAATAAGACTAGCAAGGAGATCCACGAAATACAGATGTAACTCTGTGAGATGAATTATAACTCTGTGAGATGATTTCACAGAACACAAAGAAGTTTCTCAGAAAGCTTCTTTCTCTTTGTTATCGGAGGATATTTCCTTTGTCCCTATAGTCTTCAAAGGGATCCGAAATATCTGTTCTCAGATTCCACAGAAATAAGGCTAGCAAAGAGATCCACGAAATACAGATGTAACTCTGTGAGATGAATTAACAGAACACTAAGCAGTTTCTCAGGAAGCTTCTTTCAAGATTTCATCTGAGGATATTTCCTTTTTCACCATAGCCCTCTAAGGGCTTCCAAATATCACTTTGCCAATTCCACAAGAACTGTCTTAGCGAAAGGCTTCTTGAGGGGAAAGCTGTAACTCTGTGAGATGATTTCACAGAACACAAAGAAGTTTCTCAGAAAGCTTCTTTCTCTTTGTTATCGGAGGATATTTCCTTTGGCCCTATAGTCTTCAAAGGGATCCGAAATATCTGTTCTCAGATTCCACAGAAATAAGGCTTGCAAAGAGATTCACGAAATGCATATGTAACACTGTGAGATTAATTAAGAGAACACTAAGCAGTTTCTCAGGAAGCTTCTTTCCAGATTTCATCTGAGGATATTTCCTTTCTCACCATAGCCCTCTATGGGCTTCCAAATATCACGTTGCTAATTCCACAAGAACTGTCTTAGCGAAAGGCTTCTTGAGGGGAAAGCTGTAACTCTGTGAGATGATTTCACAGAACACAAAGAAGTTTCTCAGAAAGCTTCTTTCTCTTTTTTATCGGAGGATATTTCCTCTTGCCCTATGGTCTTCAAAGGGATCCGAAATATCTGTTCTCAGATTCCATAGAAATAAGGCTAGCAAAGAGATCCACGAAATACATATGTAACTCTGTGAGATGAATTAACAGAACACTAAGCAGTTTCTCAGGAAGCTTCTTTCCAGATTTCATCTGAGGATATTTCCTTTCTCACCATTGCCCTCTATGGGCTTCCAAATATCACTTTGCCAATTCCACAAGAACTGTCTTAGCCAAAGGCTTCTTGAGGGGAAAGCTGTAACTCTGTGAGATGATTTCACAGAACACAAAGAAGTTTCTCAGAAAGCTTCTTTCTCTTTGTTATCGGAGGATATTTCCTTTGGCCCCATAGTCTTCAAAGGGATCAGAAATATCTGTTCTCAGATTCCACAGAAATAAGGCTAGGAAAGAGATCCACGAAATACAGATGTAACTCTGTGAGATGAATTAACAGAACACTAAGCAGTTTGTCAGGAAGCTTCTTTTCAGATTTCATCTGAGGATATTTCCTTTCTCACCATAGCCCTCTATGCGCTTCCAAATATCACTTTGCCAATTCCACAAAAACTCTCTTAGCGAAAGGCATCTTGAGGGGAAAGCTGTAACTCTGTGAGATGATTTCAAAGAACACAAAGAAGTTTCTCAGAAAGCTTCTTTCTCTTTTTTATCGGAGGATATTTCCTCTTGCCCTATGGTCTTCAAAGGGATCCGAAATATCTGTTCTCAGATTCCACAGAAATAAGGCTAGGAAAGAGATCCACGAAATACAGATGTAACTCTGTGAGATGAATTAACAGAACACTAAGCAGTTTCTCAGGAAGCTTCTTTCCAGATTTCATCTGAGGATATTTCCTTTCTCACCATAGCCCTCCATAGGCTTCCAAATATCACTTTGCCAATTCCACAAGAACTGTCTTAGCAAAGGCTTCTTGAGGGGAAAGCTGTAACTCTGTGAGATGATTTCACAGAACACAAAGAAGTTTCTCAGAAAGCTTCTTTCTCTTTGTTATCGGAGGATATTTCCTTTGGCCCTATAGTCTTCGTAGGGATCCGAAATATCTGTTCTCAGATTCCACAGAAATAAGACTAGTAAATAGATCCACGAAATAGAGATGTAACTCTGTGAGATGAATTAACAGAATACTAAGCAGTTTCTCAGGAAGCTTCTTTCCAGATTTCATCTGAGGATATTTCCTTTCTCACCATAGCCCTCTATGGGCTTCCAAATATCACTTTGCCAATTCCACAAGAACTGTCTTAGCGAAAGGCTTCTTGAGGGGAAAGCTGTAACTCTGTGAGGTGATTTCACAGAACACAAAGAAGTTTCTCAGAAAGCTTCTTTCTCTTTTTATCGGAAGATACTTCCTTTGGCCCCATAGTCTTCAAAGGGATCCGAAATATCTGTTCTCAGATTCCACAGAAATAAGGCTAGCAAAGAGATCCACGAAATACAGATGTAACTCTGTGAGATGAATTAACAGAACACTAAGCTGTTTGTCAGGAAGCTTCTTTCCAGATTTCATCTGAGGATATTTCCTTTCTCACAATAGCCCTCTATGCGCTTCCAAATATCACTTTGCCAATTCCACAAGAACTGTCTTAGCGAAAGGCTTCTTGAGGGGAAAGCTGTAACTCTGTGAGATGATTTCACAAAACACAAAGAAGTTTCTCAGAAAGCTTCTTTCTCTTTGTTATCGGAGGATATTTCCTTTGGCCCTATAGTCTTCAAAGGGATCCGAAATATCTGTTCTCAGATTCCACAGAAATAAGGCTTGCAAAGAGATTCACGAAATACATATGTAACACTGTGAGATTAATTAAGAGAACACTAAGCAGTTTCTCAGGAAGCTTCTTTCCAGATTTCATCTGAGGATATTTCCTTTCTCACCATTGCCCTCTATGGGCTTCCAAATATCACTTTGCTAATTCCACAAGAACTGTCTTAGTGAAAGGCTTCTTGAGGGGAAAGCTGTAACTCTGTGAGATGATTTCACAGAACACAAAGAAGTTTCTCAGAAAGCTTCTTTCTCTTTTTTATCGGAGGATATTTCCTCTTGCCCTATGGTCTTCAAAGGGATCCGAAATATCTGTTCAGATTCCACAGAAATAAGGCTAGCAAAGAGATCCACGAAATACATATGTAACTCTGTGAGATGAATTAACAGAACACTAAGCAGTTTCTCAGGAAGCTTCTTTCCCGATTTCATCTGAGGATATTTCCTTTCTCACCATTGCCCTCTATGGGCTTCCAAATATCACTTTGCCAATTCCACAAGAACTGTCTTAGCGAAAGGCTTCTTGAGGGGAAAGCTGTAACTCTGTGAGATGATTTCACAGAACACAAAGAAGTTTCTCAGAAAGCTTCTTTCTCTTTGTTATCGGAGGATATTTCCTTTGGACCCATAGTCTTCAAAGGGATCCGAAATATCTGTTCTCAGATTCCACAGAAATAAGGCTAGCAAAGAGATCCACGAAATACAGATGAAACTCTGTGAGATGAATTAACAGAACACTTAGCAGTTTGTCAGGAAGCTTCTTTCCAGATTTCATCTGAGGATATTTCCTTTCTCACCATAGCCCTCCATACGCTTCCAAATATCACTTTGCCAATTCCACAAGAACTGTCTTAGCGAAAGGCTTCTTGAGGGGAAAGCTGTAACTCTGTGAGATGATTTCACAGAACACAAAGAAGTTTCTCAGAAAGCTTCTTTCTCTTTGTTATCGGAGGATATTTCCTTTGGCCACATAGTCTTCAAAGGGATCAGAAATATCTGTTCTCAGATTCCACAGAAATAAGGCTAGGAAAGAGATCCACGAAATACAGATGTAACTCTGTGAGATGAATTAACAGAACACTAAGCAGTTTGTCAGGAAGCTTCTTTTCAGATTTCATCTGAGGATATTTCCTTTCTCACCATAGCCCTCTATGCGCTTCCAAATATCACTTTGCCAATTCCACAAAAACTCTCTTAGCGAAAGGCATCTTGAGGGGAAAGCTGTAACTCTGTGAGATGATTTCAAAGAACACAAAGAAGTTTCTCAGAAAGCTTCTTTCTCTTTGTTATCGGAGGATATTTCCTCTTGCCCTATGGTCTTCAAAGGGATCCGAAATATCTGTTCTCAGATTCCACAGAAATAAGGCTAGGAAAGAGATCCACGAAATACAGATGTAACTCTGTGAGATGAATTAACAGAACACTAAGCAGTTTCTCAGGAAGCTTCTTTCCAGATTTCATCTGAGGATATTTCCTTTCTCACCATAGCCCTCCATAGGCTTCCAAATATCACTTTGCCAATTCCACAAGAACTGTCTTAGCAAAGGCTTCTTGAGGGGAAAGCTGTAACTCTGTGAGATGATTTCACAGAACACAAAGAAGTTTCTCAGAAAGCTTCTTTCTCTTTGTTATCGGAGGATATTTCCTTTGGCCCTATAGTCTTCGTAGGGATCCGAAATATCTGTTCTCAGATTCCACAGAAATAAGACTAGTAAATAGATCCACGAAATAGAGATGTAACTCTGTGAGATGAATTAACAGAATACTAAGCAGTTTCTCAGGAAGCTTCTTTCCAGATTTCATCTGAGGATATTTCCTTTTTCACCATAGCCCTCTATGGGCTTCCAAATATCACTTTGCCAATTCCACAAGAACTGTCTTAGCGAAAGGCTTCTTGAGGAGAAAGCTGTAACTCTGTGAGGTGATTTCACAGAACACAAAGAAGTTTCTCAGAAAGCTTCTTTCTCTTTTTATCGGAAGATACTTCCTTTGGCCCCATAGTCTTCAAAGGGATCCGAAATATCTGTCCTCAGATTCCACAGAAATAAGGCTAGCAAGGAGATCCACGAAATACAGATGTAACTCTGTGAGATGAATTAACAGAACACTAAGCAGTTTCTCAGAAAGCTTCTTTCCAGATTTCATCTGAGGATATTTCCTTTCTCACCATAGCCCTCTATTGGCTTCCAAATATCACTTTGCCAATTCCACAAGAACTGTCTTAGCGAAAGGCTTCTTGAGGGTAAATCTGTAACTCTGTGAGATGTTTTCACAAAACACAAAGATGTTTGTCAGAAAGCTTCTTTCTCTTTGTTATTGGAGGATATTTCCTTTGGCCCTATAGTCTTCAAAGGGATCCGAAATATCTGTTCTCAGATTCCACAGAAATAAGGCTAGCAAAGAGATTCACGAAGTACATATGTAACTCTGTGAGATTAATTAAGAGAACACTAAGCAGTTTCTCAGGAAGCTTCTTTCCAGATTTCATCTGCGGATATTTCCTTTCTCACCATAGCCCTCTATGGGCTTCCAAATATCACTTTGCTAATTCCACAAGAACTGTCTTAGCGAAAGGCTTCTTGAGGGGAAAGCTGTAACTCTGTGAGATGATTTCACAGAACACAAAGAAGTTTCTCAGAAAGCTTCTTTCTCTTTTTTATCGGAGGATATTTCCTCTTGCCCTATGGTCTTCAAAGGGATCCGAAATATCTGTTCTCAGATTCCACCGAAATAAGGCTAGCAAAGAGATCCACGAAATACATATGTAACTCTGTGAGATGAATTAAAAGAACACTAATCAGTTTCTCAAGAAGCTTCTTTCCAGATTTCATCTGAGGATATTTCCTTTCTCACCATTGCCCTCTATGGGCTTCCAAATATCACTTTGCCAATTCCACAAGAACTGTCTTAGCGAAAGGCTTCTTGAGGGGAAAGCTGTAACTCTGTGAGATGATTTCACAGAACACAAAGAAGTTTCTCAGAAAGCTTCTTTCTCTTTGTTATCGGAGGATATTTCCTCTTGCCCTATGGTCTTCAAAGGGATCCGAAATATCTGTTCTCAGATTCCACAGAAATAAGGCTAGGAAAGAGATCCACGAAATACAGATGTAACTCTGTGAGATGAATTAACAGAACACTAAGCAGTTTGTCAGGAAGCTTCTTTCCAGATTTCATCTGAGGATATTTCCTTTCTCACCATAGCCCTCTATGGGCTTCCAAATATCACTTTGCCAATTCCACAAGAACTGTCTTAGCGAAAGGCTTCTTGAGGGGAAAGCTGTAACTCTGTGAGATGATTTCACAGAACACAAAGAAGTTTCTCAGAAAGCTTCTTTCTCTTTGTTATCGGAGGATATTTCCTTTGGCCCTATAGTCTTCGTAGGGATCCGAAATATCTGCTCTCAGATTCCACAGAAATAAGACTAGTAAAGAGATCCACGAAATAGAGATGTAACTCTGTGAGATGAATTAACAGAATACTAAGCAGTTTCTCAGGAAGCTTCTTTCCATATTTCATCTGAGGATATTTCCTTTCTCACCATAGCCCTCTATGGGCTTCCAAATATCACTTTGCCAATTCCACAAGAACTGTCTTAGCGAAAGGCTTCTTGATGGGAAAGCTGTAACTCTGTGAGATGATTTCACAGAACACAAAGAAGTTTCTCAGAAAGCTTCTTTCTCTTTTTATCGGAAGATACTTCCTTTGGCCCCATAGTCTTCAAAGGGATCCGAAATATTTGTCCTCAGATTCCACATAAATAAGGCTAGCAAGGAGATCCACGAAATACAGATGTAACTCTGTGAGATGAATTAACAGAACACTAAGCAGTTTCTCAGGAAGCTTCTTTCCAGATTTCATCTGAGGATATTTCCTTTCTCACCGTAGCCCTCTATGGGCTTCCAAATATCACTTTGCCAATTCCACAAGAACTGTCTTAGCGAAAGGCTTCTTGAGGGGAAAGCTGTAACTCTGTGAGATGATTTCACAGAACACAAAGAAGTTTCTCAGAAAGCTTCTTTCTCTTTGTTATCGGAGGATATTTCCTTTGGCCCTATAGTCTTCAAAGGGATCCGAAATATCTGTTCTCAGATTCCACAGAAATAAGGCTAGCAAAGAGATTCACGAAATACATATGTAACTCTGTGAGATTAATTAAGAGAACACTAAGCAGTTTCTCAGGAAGCTTCTTTCCAGATTTCATCTCAGGATATTTCCTTTCTCACCATAGCCCTCTATGGTCTTCCAAATATCACTTTGTTAATTCCACAAGAACTGTCTTAGCGAAAGGCTTCTTGAGGGGAAAGCTGTAACTCTGTGAGATGATTTCACAGAACACAAAGAAGTTTCTCAGAAAGCTTCTTTCTCTTTTTTATCGGAGGATATTTCCTCTTGCCCTATGGTCTTCAAAGGGATCCGAAATATCTGTTCTCAGATTCCACAGAAATAAGGCTAGCAAAGAGATCCACGAAATACATATGTAACTCTGTGAGATGAATTAACAGAACACTAAGCAGTTTCTCAGGAAGCTTCTTTCCAGATTTCATCTGAGGATATTTCCTTTCTCACCATAGCCCTCTATGGGCTTCCAAATATCACTTTGCTAATTCCACAAGAACTGTCTTTGCGAAAGGCTTCTTGAGGGGAAAGCTGTAAATCTGTGAGATGATTTCACAGAACACAAAGAAGTTTCTCAGAAAGATTCTTTCTCTTTGTTATCGGAGGATATTTCCTCTTGCCCTATGGTCTTCAAAGGGATCCGAAATATCTGTTCTCAGATTCCACAGAAATAAGGCTAGCAAAGAGATCCACGAAATACATATGTAACTCTGTGAGATGAATTAACAGAACACTAAGCAGTTTCTCAGGAAGCTTCTTTCCAGATTTCATCTGAGGATATTTCCTTTCTCACCATTGCCCTCTATGGGCTTCCAAATATCACTTTGCCAATTCCACAAGAACTGTCTTAGCGAAAGGCTTCTTGAGGGGAAAGCTGTAACTCTGTGAGATGATTTCACAGAACACAAAGAAGTTTCTCAGAAAGCTTCTTTCTCTTTGTTATCGGAGGATATTTCCTTTGGCCCCATACCCTTCAAAGGGATCCGAAATATCTGTTCTCAGATTCCACAGAAATAAGGCTAGCAAAGAGATCCACGAAATACAGATGTAACTCTGTGAGATGAATTAACAGAACACTAAGCTGTTTTTCAGGAAGCTTCTTTCCAGATTTCATCTGAGGATATTTCCTTTCTCACAATAGCCCTCTACGCGCTTCCAAATATCACTTTGCCAATTCCACAAGAACTCTCTTAGCGAAAGGCTTCTTGAGGGGAAAGCTGTAACTCTGTGAGATGATTTCACAGAACACAAAGAAGTTTCTCAGAAAGCTTCTTTCTCTTTGTTATCGGAGGATATTTCCTTTGGCCCTATAGTCTTCAAAGGGATCCGAAATATCTGTTCTCAGATTCCACAGAAATAAGGCGTGCAAAGAGATTCACGAAATACATATGTAACACTGTGAGATTAATTAAGAGAACACTAAGCAGTTTCTCAGGAAGCTTCTTTCCAGATTTCATCTGAGGATATTTCCTTTCTCACCATAGCCCTCTATGGGCTTCCAAATATCACTTTGCTAATTCCACAAGAACTGTCTTAGCGAAAGGCTTCTTGAGGGGAAAGCTGTAACTCTGAGAGATGATTTAACAGAACACAAAGAAGTTTCTCAGAAAGCTTCTTTCTCTTTTTTATCGGAGGATATTTCCTCTTGCCCTATGGTCTTCAAATGGATCCGAAATATCTGTTCTCAGATTCCATAGAAATAAGGCTAGCAAAGAGATCCACGAAATACATATGTAACTCTGTGAGATGAATTAACAGAACACTAAGCAGTTTCTCAGGAAGCTTCTTTCCAGATTTCATCTGAGGATATTTCCTTTCTCACCATTGCCCTCTATGGGCTTCCAAATATCACTTTGCCAATTCCACAAGAACTGTCTTAGCGAAAGGCTTCTTGAGGGGAAAGCTGTAACTCTGTGAGATGATTTCACAGAACACAAAGAAGTTTCTCAGAAAGCTCTTTCTCTTTGTTATCGGAGGATATTTCCTTTGGCCCCATTGTCTTCAAAGGGATCAGAAATATCTGTTCTCAGATTCCACAGAAATAAGGCTAGGAAAGAGATCCACGATATACAGATGTAACTCTGTGAGATGAATTAACAGAACAGTAAGCAGTTTGTCAGGAAGCTTCTTTTCAGATTTCATCTGAGGATATTTCCTTTCTCACCATAGCCCTCTATGCGCTTCCAAATATCACTTTGCCAATTCCACAAGAACTCTCTTAGCGAAAGGCATCTTGAGGGGAAAGCTGTAACTCTGTGAGATGATTTCAAAGAACACAAAGAAGTTTCTCAGAAAGCTTCTTTCTCTTTGTTATCGGAGGATATTTCCTCTTGCCCTATGGTCTTCAAAGGGATCCGAAATATCTGTTCTCAGATTCCACAGAAATAAGGCTGGCAAAGAGATCCACGAAATACAGATGTAACTCTGTGAGATGAATTAACAGAACACTAAGCAGTTTCTCAGGAAGCTTCTTTCCAGATTTCATCTGAGGATATTTCCTTTCTCACCATAGCCCTCCATAGGCTTCCAAATATCACTTTTCCAATTCCACAAGAACTGTCTTAGCGAAAGGCTTCTTGAGGGGAAAGCTGTAACTCTGTGAGATGATTTCACAGAACACAAAGAAGTTTCTCAGAAAGCTTCTTTCTCTTTATTATCGGAAGATATTTCCTTTGGCCCCATAGTCTTCAACGGGATCCGAAATATCTGTTCTCAGATTGCATAGAAATAAGGCTAGGAAAGAGATCCACGAAATACAGATGTAACTCTGTGAGATGAATTAACAGAACACTAAGCTGTTTTTCAGGAAGCTTCTTTCCAGATTTCATCTGAGGATATTTCCTTTCTCACCATAGCCCTCTATGCGCTTCCAAATATCACTTTGCCAATTCCACAAGAACTCTCTTAGCGAAAGGCATCTTGAGGGGAAAGCTGTAACTCTGTGAGATGATTTCAAAGAACACAAAGAAGTTTCTCAGAAAGCTTCTTTCTCTTTGTTATCGGAGGATATTTCCTCTTGCCCTATGGTCTTCAAAGGGATCCGAAATATCTGTTCTCAGATTCCACAGAAATAAGGCTAGCAAAGAGATCCACGAAATACAGATGTAACTCTGTGAGATGAATTAACAGAACACTAAGCAGTTTCTCAGGAAGCTTCTTTCCAGATTTCATCTGAGGATATTTCCTTTCTCACCATAGCCCTCCATAGGCTTCCAAATATCACTTTGCCAATTCCACAAGAACTGTCTTAGCGAAAGGCTTCTTGAGGGGAAAGCTGTAACTCTGTGAGATGATTTCACAGAACACAAAGAAGTTTCTCAGAAAGCTTCTTTCTCTTTGTTATCGGAGGATATTTCCTTTGGCCCTATAGTCTTCGTAGGGATCCGAAATATCTGTTCTCAGATTCCACAGAAATAAGACTAGTAAATAGATCCACGAAATAGAGATGTAACTCTGTGAGATGAATTAACAGAATACTAAGCAGTTTCTCAGGAAGCTTCTTTCCAGATTTCATCTGAGGATATTTCCTTTCTCACCATAGCCCTCTATGGGCTTCCAAATATCACTTTGCCAATTCCACAAGAACTGTCTTAGCGAAAGGCTTCTTGAGGGGAAAGCTGTAACTCTGTGAGATGATTTCACAGAACACAAAGAAGTTTCTCAGAAAGCTTCTTTCTCTTTTTATCGGAAGATACTTCCTTTGGCCCCATAGTCTTCAAAGGGATCCGAAATATCTGTCCTCAGATTCCACAGAAATAAGGCTAGCAAGGAGATCCACGAAATACAGATGTAACTCTGTGAGATGAATTAACAGAACACTAAGCAGTTTCTCAGGAAGCTTCTTTCCAGATTTCATCTGAGGATATTTCCTTTCTCACCATAGCCCTCTATGGGCTTCCAAATATCACTTTGCCAATTCCACAAGAACTGTCTTAGCGAAAGGCTTCTTGAGGGTAAATCTGTAACTCTGTGAGATGTTTTCACAAAACACAAAGAAGTTTCTCAGAAAGCTTCTTTCTCTTTGTTATCGGAGGATATTTCCTTTGGCCCTATAGTCTTCAAAGGGATCCGAAATATCTGTTCTCACATTCCACAGAAATAAGGCTAGCAAAGAGAACCACGAAATACAGATGTAACTCTGTGAGATGAATTAACAGAACACTAAGCAGTTTCTCAGGAAGCTTCTTTCCAGATTTCATCTGAGGATATTTCCTTTCTCACCATAGCCCTCCATAGGCTTCCAAATATCACTTTGCCAAATCCACAAGAACTGTCTTAGCGAAAGGCTTCTTGAGGGGAAAGCTGTAACTCTGTGAGATGATTTCACAGAACACAAAGAAGTTTCTCAGAAAGCTTCTTTCTCTTTGTTATCGGAGGATATTTCCTTTGGCCCTATAGTCTTCGTAGGGATCCGAAATATCTGTTCTCAGATTCCACAGAAATAAGACTAGTAAATAGATCCACGAAATAGAGATGTAACTCTGTGAGATGAATTAACAGAATACTAAGCAGTTTCTCAGGAAGCTTCTTTCCAGATTTCATCTGAGGATATTTCCTTTCTCACCATAGCCCTCTATGGGCTTCCAAATATCACTTTGCCAATTCCACAAGAACTGTCTTAGCGAAAGGCTTCTTGAGGGGAAAGCTGTAACTCTGTGAGATGATTTCACAGAACACAAAGAAGTTTCTCAGAAAGCTTCTTTCTCTTTTTATCGGAAGATACTTCCTTTGGCCCCATAGTCTTCAAAGGGATCCGAAATATCTGTCCTCAGATTCCACAGAAATAAGGCTAGCAAGGAGATCCACGAAATACAGATGTAACTCTGTGAGATGAATTAACAGAACACTAAGCAGTTTCTCAGGAAGCTTCTTTCCAGATTTCATCTGAGGATATTTCCTTTCTCACCATAGCCCTCTATGGGCTTCCAAATATCACTTTGCCAATTCCACAAGAACTGTCTTAGCGAAAGGCTTCTTGAGGGTAAATCTGTAACTCTGTGAGATGTTTTCACAAAACACAAAGAAGTTTCTCAGAAAGCTTCTTTCTCTTTGTTATCGGAGGATATTTCCTTTGGCCCTATAGTCTTCAAAGGGATCCGAAATATCTGTTCTCACATTCCACAGAAATAAGGCTAGCAAAGAGATCCACGAAATACAGATGTAACTCTGTGAGATGAATTAACAGAACACTAAGCAGTTTCTCAGGAAGCTTCTTTCAAGATTTCATCTGAGGATATTTCCTTTTTCACCATAGCCCTCTAAGGGCTTCCAAATATCACTTTGCCAATTCCACAAGAACTGTCTTAGCGAAAGGCTTCTTGAGGGGAAAGCTGTAACTCTGTGAGATGATTTCACAGAACACAAAGAAGTTTCTCAGAAAGCTTCTTTCTCTTTGTTATCGGAGGATATTTCCTTTGGCCCTATAGTCTTCAAAGGGATCCGAAATATCTGTTCTCAGATTCCACAGAAATAAGGCTAGCAAAGAGATTCACGAAATACATATGTAACTCTGTGAGATTAATTAAGAGAACACTAAGCAGTTTCTCAGGAAGCTTCTTTCCAGATTTCATCTCAGGATATTTCCTTTCTCACCATAGCCCTCTATGGTCTTCCAAATATCACTTTCTTAATTCCACAAGAACTGTCTTAGCGAAAGGCTTCTTGAGGGGAAAGCTGTAACTCTGTGAGATGATTTCACAGAACACAAAGAAGTTTCTCAGAAAGCTTCTTTCTCTTTTTTATCGGAGGATATTTCCTCTTGCCCTATGGTCTTCAAAGGGATCCGAAATATCTGTTCTCAGATTCCACAGAAATAAGGCTAGCAAAGAGATCCACGAAATACATATGTAACTCTGTGAGATGAATTAACAGAACACTAAGCAGTTTCTCAGGAAGCTTCTTTCCAGATTTCATCTGAGGATATTTCCTTTCTCACCATAGCCCTCTATGGGCTTCCAAATATCACTTTGCTAATTCCACAAGAACTGTCTTAGCGAAAGGCTTCTTGAGGGGAAAGCTGTAACTCTGTGAGATGATTTCACAGAACACAAAGAAGTTTCTCAGAAAGATTCTTTCTCTTTGTTATCGGAGGATATTTCCTCTTGCCCTATGGTCTTCAAAGGGATCCGAAATATCTGTTCTCAGATTCCACAGAAATAAGGCTAGCAAAGAGATCCACGAAATACATATGTAACTCTGTGAGATGAATTAACAGAACACTAAGCAGTTTCTCAGGAAGCTTCTTTCCAGATTTCATCTGAGGATATTTCCTTTCTCACCATTGCCCTCTATGGGCTTCCAAATATCACTTTGCCAATTCCACAAGAACTGTCTTAGCGAAAGGCTTCTTGAGGGGAAAGCTGTAACTCTGTGAGATGATTTCACAGAACACAAAGAAGTTTCTCAGAAAGCTTCTTTCTCTTTGTTATCGGAGGATATTTCCTTTGGCCCCATACCCTTCAAAGGGATCCGAAATATCTGTTCTCAGATTCCACAGAAATAAGGCTAGCAAAGAGATCCACGAAATACAGATGTAACTCTGTGAGATGAATTAACAGAACACTAAGCTGTTTTTCAGGAAGCTTCTTTCCAGATTTCATCTGAGGATATTTCCTTTCTCACAATAGCCCTCTACGCGCTTCCAAATATCACTTTGCCAATTCCACAAGAACTCTCTTAGCGAAAGGCTTCTTGAGGGGAAAGCTGTAACTCTGTGAGATGATTTCACAGAACACAAAGAAGTTTCTCAGAAAGCTTCTTTCTCTTTGTTATCGGAGGATATTTCCTTTGGCCCCATAGTCTTCAAAGGGATCCGAAATATCTGTTCTCAGATTCCACAGAAATAAGGCTTGCAAAGAGATTCACGAAATACATATGTAACACTGTGAGATTAATTAAGAGAACACTAAGCAGTTTCTCAGGAAGCTTCTTTCCAGATTTCATCTGAGGATATTTCCTTTCTCACCATAGCCCTCTATGGGCTTCCAAATATCACTTTGCTAATTCCACAAGAACTGTCTTAGCGAAAGGCTTCTTGAGGGGAAAGCTGTAACTCTGAGAGGTGATTTAACAGAACACAAAGAAGTTTCTCAGAAAGCTTCTTTCTCTTTTTTATCGGAGGATATTTCCTCTTGCCTTATGGTCTTCAAATGGATCCGAAATATCTGTTCTCAGATTCCATAGAAATAAGGCTAGCAAAGAGATCCACGAAATACATATGTAACTCTGTGAGATGAATTAACAGTACACTAAGCAGTTTCTCAGGAAGCTTCTTTCCAGATTTCATCTGAGGATATTTCCTTTCTCACCATTGCCCTCTATGGGCTTCCAAATATCACTTTGCCAATTCCACAAGAACTGTCTTAGCGAAAGGCTTCTTGAGGGGAAAGCTGTAACTCTGTGAGATGATTTCACAGAACACAAAGAAGTTTCTCAGAAAGCTTCTTTCTCTTTGTTATCGGAGGATATTTCCTTTGGCCCCATTGTCTTCAAAGGGATCAGAAATATCTGTTCTCAGATTCCACAGAAATAAGGCTAGGAAAGAGATCCACGATATACAGATGTAACTCTGTGAGATGAATTAACAGAACAGTAAGCAGTTTGTCAGGAAGCTTCTTTTCAGATTTCATCTGAGGATATTTCCTTTCTCACCATAGCCCTCTATGCGCTTCCAAATATCACTTTGCCAATTCCACAAGAACTGTCTTAGCGAAAGGCATCTTGAGGGGAAAGCTGTAACTCTGTGAGATGATTTCAAAGAACACAAAGAAGTTTCTCAGAAAGCTTCTTTCTCTTTGTTATCGGAGGATATTTCCTCTTGCCCTATGGTCTTCAAAGGGATCCGAAATATCTGTTCTCAGATTCCACAGAAATAAGGCTGGCAAAGAGATCCACGAAATACAGATGTAACTCTGTGAGATGAATTAACAGAACACTAAGCAGTTTCTCAGGAAGCTTCTTTCCGGATTTCATCTGAGGATATTTCCTTTCTCACCATAGCCCTCCATAGGCTTCCAAATATCACTTTTCCAATTCCACAAGAACTGTCTTAGCGAAAGGCTTCTTGAGGGGAAAGCTGTAACTCTGTGAGATGATTTCACAGAACACAAAGAAGTTTCTCAGAAAGCTTCTTTCTCTTTATTATCGGAAGATATTTCCTTTGGCCCCATAGTCTTCAACGGGATCCGAAATATCTGTTCTCAGATTGCATAGAAATAAGGCTGGGAAAGAGATCCACGAAATACAGATGTAACTCTGTGAGATGAATTAACAGAACACTAAGCTGTTTTTCAGGAAGCTTCTTTCCAGATTTCATCTGAGGATATTTCCTTTCTCACCATAGCCCTCTATGCGCTTCCAAATATCACTTTGCCAATTCCACAAGAACTCTCTTAGCGAAAGGCATCTTGAGGGGAAAGCTGTAACTCTGTGAGATGATTTCAAAGAACACAAAGAAGTTTCTCAGAAAGATTCTTTCTCTTTGTTATCGGAGGATATTTCCTCTTGCCCTATGGTCTTCAAAGGGATCCGAAATATCTGTTCTCAGATTCCACAGAAATAAGGCTAGCAAAGAGATCCACGAAATACAGATGTAACTCTGTGAGATGAATTAACAGAACACTAAGCAGTTTCTCAGGAAGCTTCTTTCCAGATTTCATCTGAGGATATTTCCTTTCTCACCATAGCCCTCCATAGGCTTCCAAATATCACTTTGCCAATTCCACAAGAACTGTCTTAGTGAAAGGCTTCTTGAGGGGAAAGCTGTAACTCTGTGAGATGATTTCACAGAACACAAAGAAGTTTCTCAGAAAGCTTCTTTCTCTTTGTTATCGGAGGATATTTCCTTTGGCCCTATAGTCTTCGTAGGGATCCGAAATATCTGTTCTCAGATTCCACAGAAATAAGACTAGTAAATAGATCCACGAAATAGAGATGTAACTCTGTGAGATGAATTAACAGAATACTAAGCAGTTTCTCAGGAAGCTTCTTTCCAGATTTCATCTGAGGATATTTCCTTTCTCACCATAGCCCTCTATGGGCTTCCAAATATCACTTTGCCAATTCCACAAGAACTGTCTTAGCGAAAGGCTTCTTGAGGGGAAAGCTGTAACTCTGTGAGATGATTTCACAGAACACAAAGAAGTTTCTCAGAAAGCTTCTTTCTCTTTTTATCGGAAGATACTTCCTTTGGCCCCATAGTCTTCAAAGGGATCCGAAATATCTGTCCTCAGATTCCACAGAAATAAGGCTAGCAAGGAGATCCACGAAATACAGATGTAACTCTGTGAGATGAATTAACAGAACACTAAGCAGTTTCTCAGGAAGCTTCTTTCCAGATTTCATCTGAGGATATTTCCTTTCTCACCATAGCCCTCTATGGGCTTCCAAATATCACTTTGCCAATTCCACAAGAACTGTCTTAGCGGAAGGCTTCTTGAGGGTAAATCTGTAACTCTGTGAGATGTTTTCACAAAACACAAAGAAGTTTGTCAGAAAGCTTCTTTCTCTTTGTTATCGGAGGATATTTCCTTTGGCCCTATAGTCTTCAAAGGGATCCGAAATATCTGTACTCAGATTCCACAGAAATAAGGCTAGCAAAGAGATCCACGAAATACAGATGTAACTCTGTGAGATGAATTAACAGAACACTAAGCAGTTTCTCAGGAAGCTTCTTTCAAGATTTCATCTGAGGATATTTCCTTTTTCACCATAGCCCTCTAAGGGCTTCCAAATATCACTTTGCCAATTCCACAAGTACTGTCTTAGCGAAAGGCTTCTTGAGGGGAAAGCTGTAACTCTGTGAGATGATTTCACAGAACACAAAGAAGTTTCTCAGAAAGCTTCTTTCTCTTTGTTATCGGAGGATATTTCCTTTGGCCCTATAGTCTTCAAAGGGATCCGAAATATCTGTTCTCAGATTCCACAGAAATAAGGCTAGCAAAGAGATTCACGAAATTCATATGTAACACTGTGAGATTAATTAAGAGAACACTAAGCAGTTTCTCAGGAAGCTTCTTTCCAGATTTCATCTGAGGATATTTCCTTTCTCACCATAGCCCTCTATGGGCTTCCAAATATCACTTTGCTAATTCCACAAGAACTGTCTTAGCGAAAGGCTTCTTGAGGGGAAAGCTGTAACTCTGTGAGATGATTTAACAGAACACAAAGAAGTTTCTCAGAAAGATTCTTTCTCTTTGTTATCGGAGGATATTTCCTCTTGCCCTATGGTCTTCAAAGGGATCCGAAATATCTGTTCTCAGATTCCACAGAAATAAGGCTAGCAAAGAGATCCACGAAATACATATGTAACTCTGTGAGATGAATTAACAGAACACTAAGCAGTTTCTCAGGAAGCTTCTTTCCAGATTTCATCTGAGGATATTTCCTTTCTCACCATTGCCCTCTATGGGCTTCCAAATATCACTTTGCCAATTCCACAAGAACTGTCTTAGCGAAAGGCTTCTTGAGGGGAAAGCTGTAACTCTGTGAGATGATTTCACAGAACACAAAGAAGTTTCTCAGAAAGCTTCTTTCTCTTTGTTATCGGAGGATATTTCCTTTGGCCCCATAGTCTTCAAAGGGATCAGAAATATCTGTTCTCAGATTCCACAGAAATAAGGCTAGGAAAGAGATCCACGATATACAGATGTAACTCTGTGAGATGAATTAACAGAACACTAAGCAGTTTGTCAGGAAGCTTCTTTTCAGATTTCATCTGAGGATATTTCCTTTCTCACCATAGCCCTTTATGCGCTTCCAAATATCACTTTGCCAATTCCACAAGAACTCTCTTAGCGAAAGGCATCTTGAGGGGAAAGCTGTAACTCTGTGAGATGATTTCAAAGAACACAAAGAAGTTTCTCAGAAAGCTTCTTTCTCTTTGTTATCGGAGGATATTTCCTCTTGCCCTATGGTCTTCAAAGGGATCCGAAATATCTGTTCTCAGATTCCACAGAAATAAGGCTAGCAAAGAGATCCACGAAATACAGATGTAACTCTGTGAGATGAATTAACAGAACACTAAGCAGTTTCTCAGGAAGCTTCTTTCCAGATTTCATCTGAGGATATTTCCTTTCTCACCATAGCCCTCCATAGGCTTCCAAATATCACTTTGCCAATTCCACAAGAACTGTCTTAGCGAAAGGCTTCTTGAGGGGAAAGCTGTAACTCTGTGACATGATTTCACAGAACACAAAGAAGTTTCTCAGAAAGCTTCTTTCTCTTTGTTATCGGAGGATATTTCCTTTGGCCCTATAGTCTTCGTAGGGATCCGAAATATCTGTTCTCAGATTCCACAGAAATAAGACTAGTAAATAGATCCACGAAATAGAGATGTAACTCTGTGAGATGAATTAACAGAATACTAAGCAGTTTCTCAGGAAGCTTCTTTCCAGATTTCATCTGAGGATATTTCCTTTTTCACCATAGCCCTCTATGGGCTTCCAAATATCACTTTACCAATTCCACAAGAACTGTCTTAGCGAAAGGCTTCTTGAGGGGAAAGCTGTAACTCTGTGAGATGATTTCACAGAACACAAAGAAGTTTCTCAGAAAGCTTCTTTCTCTTTTTATCGGAAGATACTTCCTTTGGCCCCATCGTCTTCAAAGGGATCCGAAATATCTGTCCTCAGATTCCACAGAAATAAGGCTTGCAAGGAGATCCACGAAATACAGATGTAACTCTGTGAGATGAATTAACAGAACACTAAGCAGTTTCTCAGGAAGCTTCTTTCCAGATTTCATCTGAGGATATTTCCTTTCTCACCATAGCCCTCTATGGGCTTCCAAATATCACTTTGCCAATTCCACAAGAACTGTCTTAGCGGAAGGCTTCTTGAGGGTAAATCTGTAACTCTGTGAGATGTTTTCACAAAACACAAAGAAGTTTGTCAGAAAGCTTCTTTCTCTTTGTTATAGGAGGATATTTCCTTTGGCCCTATAGTCTTCAAAGGGATCCGAAATATCTGTTCTCAGATTCCACAAAAATAAGGCTAGCAAAGAGATCCACGAAATACAGATGTAACTCTGTGAGATGAATTAACAGAACACTAAGCAGTTTCTCAGGAAGCTTCTTTCAAGATTTCATCTGAGGATATTTCCTTTTTCACCATAGCCCTCATTGGGCTTCCAAATATCACTTTGCCAATTCCACAAGTACTGTCTTAGCGAAAGGCTTCTTGAGGGGAAAGCTGTAACTCTGTGAGATGATTTCACAGAACACAAAGAAGTTTCTCAGAAAGCTTCTTTCTCTTTGTTATCGGAGGATATTTCCTTTGGCCCTATAGTCTTCAAAGGGATCCGAAATATCTGTTCTCAGATTCCACAGAAATAAGGCTAGCAAAGAGATTCACGAAATACATATGTAACTCTGTGAGATTAATTAAGAGAACACTAAGCAGTTTCTCAGGAAGCTTCTTTCCAGATTTCATCTGAGGATATTTCCTTTCTCACCATAGCCCTCTATGGTCTTCCAAATATCACTTTGTTAATTCCACAAGAACTGTCTTAGCGAAAGGCTTCTTGAGGGGAAAGCTGTAACTCTGTGAGATGATTTCACAGAATACAAAGAAGTTTCTCAGAAAGCTTCTTTCTCTTTTTTATCGGAGGATATTTCCTCTTGCCCTATGGTCTTCAAAGGGATCCGAAATATCTGTTCTCAGATTCCACAGAAATAAGGCTAGCAAAGAGATCCACGAAATACAGATGTAACTCTGTGAGATGAATTAACAGAACACTAAGCAGTTTCTCAGGAAGCTTCTTTCCAGATTTCATCTGAGGATATTTCCTTTCTCACCGTAGCCCTCCATAGGCTTCCAAATATCACTTTGCCAATTCCACAAGAACTGTCTTAGCGAAAGGCTTCTTGAGGGGAAAGCTGTAACTCTGTGAGATGATTTCACAGAACACAAAGAAGTTTCTCAGAAAGCTTCTTTCTCTTTGTTATCGGAGGATATTTCCTTTGGCCCCATACTCTTCAAAGGGATCCGAAATATCTGTTCTCAGATTCCACAGAAATAAGGCTAGCAAAGAGATCCACGAAATACAGATGTAACTCTGTGAGATGAATTAACAGAACACTAAGCTGTTTGTCAGGAAGCTTCTTTCCAGATTTCCTCTGAGGATCTTTCCTTTCTCACAATAGCCCTCTAGGCGCTTCCAAATATCACTTTGCCAATTCCACAAGAACTGTCTTAGCGAAAGGCTTCTTGAGGGGAAAGCTGTAACTCTGTGAGATGATTTCACAGAACACAAAGAAGTTTCTCAGAAAGCTTCCTTCTCTTTGTGAGGATATTTCCTTTGGCCCTATAGTCTTCAAAGGGATCCGAAATATCTGTTCTCAGATTCCACAGAAATAAGGCTAGCAAAGAGATTCACGAAGTACATATGTAACTCTGTGAGATTAATTAAGAGAACACTAAGCAGTTTCTCAGGAAGCTTCTTTCCAGATTTCCTCTGAGGATATTTCCTTTCTCACCATAGCCCTCTATGGGCTTCCAAATATCACTTTGCTAATTCCACAAGAACTGTCTTAGCGAAAGGCTTCTTGAGGGGAAAGCTGTAACTCTGTGAAATGATTTAACAGAACACAAAGAAGTTTCTCAGAAAGCTTCTTTCTCTTTTTTATTGGAGGATATTTCCTCTTGCCCTATGGTCTTCAAAGGGATCCGAAATATCTGTTCTCAGATTCCACAGAAATAAGGCTAGCAAAGAGAACCACCAAATACATATGTAACTCTGTGAGATGAATTAACAGAACACTAATCAGTTTCTCAGGAAGCTTCTTTCCAGATTTCATCTGAGGATATTTCCTTTCTCACCATAGCCCTCTATGGGCTTCCAAATATCACTTTGCCAATTCCACAAGAACTGTCTTAGCGAAAGGCTTCTTGAGGGGAAAGCTGTAACTCTGTGAGATGATTTCACAGAACACAAAGAAGTTTCTCAGAAAGCTTCTTTCTCTTTGTTATCGGAGGCTATTTCCTTTGGACCCATAGTCTTCAAAGGGATCCGAAATATCTGTTCTCAGATTCCAAAGAAATAAGGCTAGCAAAGAGATCCACGAAATACAGATGTAACTCTGTGAGATGAATTAACAGAACACTAAGCAGTTTGTCAGGAAGCTTCTTTCCAGATTTCATCTGAGGATATTTCCTTTCTCACCATAGCCCTCTATGGGCTTCCAAATATCACTTTGCCAATTCCACAAGAACTGTCTTAGCGAAAGGCTTCTTGAGGGGAAAGCTGTAACTCTGTGAGATGATTTCAAAGAACACAAAGAAGTTTCTCAGAAAGCTTCTTTCTCTTTGTTATCGGAGGATATTTCCTCTTGCCCTATGGTCTTCAAAGGGATCCGAAATATCTGTTCTCAGATTCCGCAGAAATAAGGCTAGCAAAGTGATCCACGAAATACAGATGTAACTCTGTGAGATGAATTAACAGAACACTAAGCAGTTTCTCAGGAAGCTTCTTTCCAGATTTCAACTGAGGATATTTCCTTTCTCACCATAGCCCTCCATAGGCTTCCAAATATCACTTTGCAAATTCCACAAGAACTGTCTTAGCGAAAGGCTTCTTGAGGGGAAAGCTGTAACTCTGTGAGATGATTTCACAGAACACAAAGAAGTTTCTCAGAAAGCTTCTTTCTCTTTGTTATCAGAGGATATTTCCTTTGGCCCTATAGTCTTCGTAGGGATCCGAAATATCTGTTCTCAGATTCCACAGAAATAAGACTAGTAAAGAGATCCACGAAATAGAGATGTAACTCTGTGAGATGAATTAACAGAATACTAAGCAGTGTCTCAGGAAGCTTATTTCCAGATTTCATCTGAGGATATTTCCTTTCTCACCACAGCCCTCTAGGGCTTCCAAATATCACTTTGCCAATTCCACAAGAACTGTCTTAGCGAAAGGCTTCTTGAGGGGAAAGCTGTAACTCTGTGAGATGATTTCACAGAACACAAAGAAGTTTCTCAGAAAGCTTCTTTCTCTTTTTATCGGAAGATACTTCCTTTGGCCCCATAGTCTTCAAAGGGATCCGAAATATCTGTCCTCAGATTCCACAGAAATAAGGGTAGCAAGGAAATCCACGAAATACAGATGTAACTCTGTGAGATGAATTAACAGAACACTAAGCAGTTTCTCAGGAAGCTTCTTTCCAGATTTCATCTGAGGATATTTCCTTTCTCACCATTGCCCTCTATGGGCTTCCAAATATCACTTTGCCAATTCCACAAGAACTGTCTTGGCGAAAGGCTTCTTGAGGGTAAATCTGTAACTCTGTGAGATGTTTTCACAAAACACAAAGAAGTTTCTCAGAAAGCTTCTTTCTCTTTGTTATCGGAGGATATTTCCTTTGGCCCTATAGTCTTCAAAGGGATCCGAAATATCTGTTCTCACATTCCACAGAAATAAGGCTAGCAAAGAGATCCAAGAAATACAGATGTAACTCTGTGAGATGAATTAACAGAACACTAAGCAGTTTCTCAGGAAGCTTCTTTCAAGATTTCATCTGAGGATATTTCCTTTTTCACCATAGCCCTCTAAGGGCTTCCAAATATCACTTTCCCAATTCCACAAGAACTGTCTTAGCGAAAGGCTTCTTGATGGGAAAGCTGTAACTCTGTGAGACGATTTCACAGAACCCAAAGAAGTTTCTCAGAAAGCTTCTTTCTCTTTTTATCGGAAGATACTTCCTTTGGCCCCATAGTCTTCAAAGGGATCCGAAATATCTGTCCTCAGATTCCACATAAATAAGGCTAGCAGGGAGATCCACGAAATACAGATGTAACTCTGTGAGATGAATTAACAGAACACTAAGCAGTTTCTCAGGAAGCTTCTTTCCAGATTTCATCTGAGGATATTTCCTTTTTCACCATAGCCCTCTAAGGGCTTCCAAATATCACTTTGCCAATTCCACAAGAACTGTCTTAGCGAAAGGCTTCTTGAGGGGAAAGCTGTAACTCTGTGAGATGATTTCACAGAACACAAAGAAGTTTCTCAGAAAGCTTCTTTCTCTTTGTTATCGGAGGATATTTCCTTTGGCCCTATAGTCTTCAAAGGGATCCGAAATAACTGTTCTCAGATTCCACAGAAATAAGGCTAGCAAAGAGATCCACCAAATACATATGTAACTCTGTGAGATTAATTAAGAGAACACTAAGCAGTTTCTCAGGAAGCTTCTTTCCAGATTTCATCTGAGGATATTTCCTTTCTCACAATAGCCCTCTATGGGCTTCCAAATATCTCTTTGCTAATTCCACAAGAACTGTCTTAGCGAAAGGCTTCTTGAGGGGAAAGCTGTAACTCTGTGAGATGATTTCACAGAACACAAAGAAGTTTCTCAGAAAGCTTCTTTCTCTTTTTTATCGGAGGATATTTCCTCTTTCCCTATGGTCTTCAAAGGGATCCGAAATATCTGTTCTCAGATTCCACAGAAATAAGGCTAGCAAAGAGATCCACGAAATACATATGTAACTCTGTGAGATGAATTAACAGAACACTAAGCAGTTTCTCAGGAAGCTTCTTTCCAGATTTCATCTGAGGATATTTCCTTTCTCACCGTAGCCCTCTATGGGCTTCCAAATATCACTTTGCCAATTCCACAAGAACTGTCTTAGCGAAAGGCTTCTTGAGGGTAAATCTGTAACTCTGTGAGATGTTTTCAGAAAACACAAAGAAGTTTCTCAGAAAGCTTCTTTCTCTTTGTTATCGGAGGATATTTCCTTTGGCCTTATAGTCTTCAAAGGGATCCGAAATATCTGTTCTCAGATTCCACAGAAATAAGGCTAGCAAAGAGATTCACGAAATACATATGTAACTCTGTGAAATTAATTAAGAGAACACTAAGCAGTTTCTCAGGAAGCTTCTTTCCAGATTTCATCTGAGGATATTTCCTTTCTCACCATAGCCCTCTATGGGCTTCCAAATATCACTTTGCTAATTCCACAAGAACTGTCTTAGCGAAAGGCTTCTTGAGGGGAAAGCTGTAACTCTGTGAGATGATTTCACAGAACACAAAGAAGTTTCTCAGAAAGCTTCTTTCTCTTTTTTATCGTAGGATATTTCCTCTTGCCCTATAGTCTTCAAAGGGATCCGAAATATCTGTTCTCAGATTCCACAGAAATAAGGCTAGCAAAGAGATCCACGAAATTCATATGTAACTCTGTGAGATGAATTAACAGAACACTAAGCAGTTTCTCAGGAAGCTTCTTTCCAGATTTCATCTGAGGATATTTCCTTTCTCACCATTGACCTCTATGGACTTCCAAATATCACTTTGCCAATTCCACAAGAACTGTGATAGCGAAATGCTTCTTGAGGGGATAGCTGTAACTCTGTGAGATGATTTCACAGAACACAAAGAAGTTTCTCAGAAAGCTTCTTTCTCTTTGTTATCGGAGGATATTTCCTTTGGCCCCATAGTCTTCAAAGGGATCCGAAATATCTGTTCTCAGATTCCACAGAAATAAGGCTAGCAAAGAGATCCACGAAATACAGATGTAACTGTGTGAGATGAATTAACAGAACACTAAGCATTTTGTCAGGAAGATTCTTTCCAGATTTCATCTGAGGATATTTCCTTTCTCACCATAGCCCTCTATGGGCTTCCAAATATCACTTTGCCAATTCCACAAGAACTGTCTTAGCGAAAGCCTTCTTGAGGGGAAAGCTGTAACTCTGTGAGATGATTTCACAGAACACAAAGAAGTTTCTCAGAAAGCTTCTTTCTCTTTGTTATCGGAGGATATTTCCTCTTGCCCTATGGTCTTCAAAGGGATCCGAAATATCTGTTCTCAGATTCCACAGAAATAAGGCTAGCAAAGAGATCCACGTAAAACAGATGTAACTCTGTGAGATGAATTCACAGAACACTAAGCAGTTTCTCAGGAAGCTTCTTTCCAGATTTCATCTGAGGATATTTCCTTTCTCACCGTAGCCCTCCATAGGCTTCCAAATATCACTTTGCCAATTCCACAAGAACTGTCTTAGCGAAAGGCTTCTTGAGGGGAAAGCTGTAACTCTGTGAGATGATTTCACAGAACACAAAGAAGTTTCTCAGAAAGCGTCTTTCTCTTTGTTATCGGAGGATATTTCCTTTGGCCCTATAGTCTTCGTAGGGATCCGAAATATCTGCTCTCAGATTCCACAGAAATAAGACTAGTAAAGAGATCCACGAAATAGAGATGTAACTCTGTGAGATGAATTAACAGAATACTAAGCAGTTTCTCAGGAAGCTTCTTTCCATATTTCATCTGAGGATATTTCCTTTCTCACCATAGCCCTCTATGGGCTTCCAAATATCACTTTGCCAATTCCACAAGAACTGTCTTAGCGAAAGGCTTCTTGATGGGAAAGCTGTAACTCTGTGAGACGATTTCACAGAACCCAAAGAAGTTTCTCAGAAAGCTTCTTTCTCTTTTTATCGGAAGATACTTCCTTTGGCCCCATAGTCTTCAAAGGGATCCGAAATACCTGTCCTCAGATTCCACATAAATAAGGCTAGCAGGGAGATCCACGAAATACAGATGTAACTCTGTGAGATGAATTAACAGAACACTAAGCAGTTTCTCAGGAAGCTTCTTTCCAGATTTCATCTGAGGATATTTCCTTTCTCACCGTAGCCCTCTATGGGCTTCCAAATATCACTTTGCCAATTCCACAAGAACTGTCTTAGCGAAAGGCTTCTTGAGGGGAAATCTGTAACTCTGTGAGATGTTTTCACAAAACACAAAGAAGTTTCTCAGAAAGCTTCTTTCTCTTTGTTATCGGAGGATATTTCCTTTGGCCCTATAGTCTTCAAAGGGATCCGAAATATCTGTTCTCACATTCCACAGAAATAAGGCTAGCAAAGAGATCCACGAAATACAGATGTAACTCTGTGAGATGAATTAACAGAACACTAAGCAGTTTCTCAGGAAGCTTCTTTCCAGATTTCATCTGAGGATATTTCCTTTTTCACCATAGCCCTCTAAGGGCTTCCAAATATCACTTTGCCAATTCCACAAGAACTGTCTTAGCGAAAGGCTTCTTGAGGGGAAAGCTGTAACTCTGTGAGATGATTTCACAGAACACAAAGAAGTTTCTCAGAAAGCTTCTTTCTCTTTGTTATCGGAGGATATTTCCTTTGGCCCTATAGTCTTCAAAGGGATCCGAAATAACTGTTCTCAGATTCCACAGAAATAAGGCTAGCAAAGAGATCCACGAAATACATATGTAACTCTGTGAGATTAATTAAGAGAACACTAAGCAGTTTCTCAGGAAGCTTCTTTCCAGATTTCATCTGAGGATATTTCCTTTCTCACAATAGCCCTCTATGGGCTTCCAAATATCACTTTGCTAATTCCACAAGAACTGTCTTAGCGAAAGGCTTCTTGAGGGGAAAGCTGTAACTCTGTGAGATGATTTCACAGAACACAAAGAAGTTTCTCAGAAAGCTTCTTTCTCTTTTTTATCGGAGGATATTTCCTCTTTCCCTATGGTCTTCAAAGGGATCCGAAATATCTGTTCTCAGATTCCACAGAAATAAGGCTAGCAAAGAGATCCACGAAATACATATGTAACTCTGTGAGATGAATTAACAGAACACTAAGCAGTTTCTCAGGAAGCTTCTTTCCAGATTTCATCTGAGGATATTTCCTTTCTCACCGTAGCCCTCTATGGGCTTCCAAATATCACTTTGCCAATTCCACAAGAACTGTCTTAGCGAAAGGCTTCTTGAGGGGAAAGCTGTAACTCTGTGAGATGATTTCACAGAACACAAAGAAGTTTCTCAGAAAGCTTCTTTCTCTTTGTTATCGGAGGATATTTCCTTTGGCCCTATAGTCTTCGTAGGGATCCGAAATATCTGTTCTCAGATTCCACAGAAATAAGACTAGTAAAGAGATCCACGAAATAGAGATGTAACTCTGTGAGATGAATTAACAGAATACTAAGCAGTTTCTCAGGAAGCCTCTTTCCAGATTTCATCTGAGGATATTTCCTTTCTCACCATAGCCCTCTATGGGCTTCCAAATATCACTTTGCCAATTCCACAAGAACTGTCTTAGCGAAAGGCTTCTTGAGGGGAAAGCTGTAACTCTGTGAGATGATTTCACAGAACACAAAGAAGTTTCTCAGAAAGCTTCTTTCTCTTTTTATCGGAAGATACTTCCTTTGGCCCCATAGTCTTCAAAGGGATCCGAAATATCTGTCCTCAGATTCCACAGAAATAAGGCTAGCAAGGAGATCCACGAAATACAGATGTAACTCTGTGAGATGAATTAACAGAACACTAAGCAGTTTCTCAGGAAGCTTCTTTCCAGATTTCATCTGTGGATATTTCCTTTCTCACCATAGCCCTCCATGGGCTTCCAAATATCACTTTGCCAATTCCACAAGAACTGTCTTAGCGAAAGGCTTCTTGAGGGTAAATCTGTAACTCTGTGAGATGTTTTCACAAAACACAAAGAAGTTTCTCAGAAAGCTTCTTTCTCTTTGTTATCGGAGGATATTTCCTTTGGCCCTATAGTCTTCAAAGGGATCCGAAATATCTGTTCTCAGATTCCACAGAAATAAGGCTAGCAAAGAGATCCACGAAATACAGATGTAACTCTGTGAGATGAATTAACAGAACACTAAGCAGTTTCTCAGGAAGCTTCTTTCCAGATTTCATCTGAGGATATTTCCTTTTTCACCATAGCCCTCTAAGGGCTTCCAAATATCACTTTGCCAATTCCACAAGAACTGTCTTAGCGAAAGGCTTCTTGAGGGGAAAGCTGTAACTCTGTGAGATGATTTCACAGAACACAAAGAAGTTTCTCAGAAAGCTTCTTTCTCTTTTTTATCGGAGGATATTTCCTCTTTCCCTATGGTCTTCAAAGGGATCCGAAATATCTGTTCTCAGATTCCACAGAAATAAGGCTAGCAAAGATATCCACGAAATACATATGTAACTCTGTGAGATGAATTAACAGAACACTAAGCAGTTTCTCAGGAAGCTTCTTTCCAGATTTCATCTGAGGATATTTCCTTTCTCACCAAAGCCCTCTCTGGGCTTCCAAATATCACTTTGCCAATTCCACAAGAACTGTCTTAGCGAAAGGCTTCTTGAGGGGAAAGCTGTAACTCTGTGAGATGATTTCACAGAACACAAAGAAGTTTCTCAGAAAGCTTCTTTCTCTTTGTTATCGGAGGATATTTCCTTTGGCCCTATAGTCTTCGTAGGGATCCGAAATATCTGTTCTCAGATTCCACAGAAATAAGACTAGTAAAGAGATCCACGAAATATAGGTGTAACTCTGTGAGATGAATTAACAGAATACTAAGCAGTTTCTCAGGAAGCCTCTTTCCAGATTTCATCTGAGGATATTTCCTTTCTCACCATAGCCCTCTATGGGTTTCCAAATATCACTTTGCCAATTCCACAAGAACTGTCTTAGCGAAAGGCTTCTTGAGGGGAAAGCTGTAACTCTGTGAGATGATTTCACAGAACACAAAGAAGTTTCTCAGAAAGCTTCTTTCTCTTTGTTATCGGAGGATATTTCCTCTTGCCCTATGGTCTTCAAAGGCATCCGAAATATCTGTTCTCAGATTCCACAGAAATAAGGCTAGCAAAGAGATCCACGAAATACAGATGTAACTCTGTGAGATGAATTAACAGAACACTAAGCAGTTTCTCAGAAGCTTCCTTCAAGATTTCATCTGAGGATATTTCCTTTTTCACCATAGCCCTCTAAGGGCTTCCAAATATCACTTTGCCAATTCCACAAGAACTGTCTTAGCGAAAGGCTTCTTGAGGGGAAAGCTGTAACTCTGTGAGATGATTTCACAGAACACTAAGAAGTTTCTCAGAAAGCTTCTTTCTCTTTGTTATCGGAGGATATTTACTTTGGCCCTATAGTCTTCAAAGGGATCCGAAATATCTGTTCTCAGATTCCACAGAAATAAGGCTAGCAAAGAGATTCACGAAATACATATGTAACTCTGTGAGATTAATTAAGAGAACACTAAGCAGTTTCTCAGGAAGCTTCTTTCCAGATTTCATCTGAGGATATTTCCTTTCTCAACATATCCCTCTATGGGCTTCCAAATATCACTTTGCTAATTCCACAAGAACTGTCTTAGCGAAAGGCTTCTTGAGGGGAAAGCTGTATCTCTGTCAGATGATTTCACAGAACACAAAGAAGTTTCTCAGAAAGCTTCTTTTTCTTTGTTATCGGAGGATATTTCCTTTGGCCCCATAGACTTCAAAGGGATCCGAAATATCTGTTCTCAGATTCCACAGAAATAAGGCTAGCAAAGAGATCCACGAAATACAGATGTAACTCTGTGAGATGAATTAACAGAACACTAAGCAGTTTGTCAGGAAGCTTCTTTCCAGATTTCATCTGAGGATATTTCCTTTCTCACCATAGCCCTCTATGGGCTTCCAAATATCACTTTGCCAATTCCACAAGAACTGTCTTAGAGAAAGGCTTCTTGAGGGGAAAGCTGTAACTCTGTGAGATGATTTCACAGAACACAAAGAAGTTTCTCAGAAAGCTTCTTTCTCTTTGTTATCGGAGGATATTTCCTCTTGCCCTATGGACTTCAAAGGGATCCGAAATATCTGTTCTCAGATTCCACAGAAATAAGGCTAGCAAAGAGATCCACGAAATACAGATGTAACTCTGTGAGATGAATTAACAGATCACTAAGCAGTTTCTCAGGAAGCTTCTTTCCAGATTTCATCTGAGGATATTTCCTTTCTCACCATAGCCCTCCATAGGCTTCCAAATATCACTTTGCCAATTCCACAAGAACTGTCTTAGCGAAAGGCTTCTTGAGGGGAAAGCTGTAACTCTGTGAGATGATTTCACAGAACACAAAGAAGTTTCTCAGAAAGCTTCTTTCTCTTTGTTATCGGAGGATATTTCCTTTGGCCCTATAGTCTTCAAAGGGATCCGAAATATCTGTTCTCAGATTCCACAGAAATAAGGCTAGCAAAGAGATCCACGAAATGCAGATGTAACTCTGTGAGATGAATTAACAGAACACTAAGCAGTTTCTCAGGAAGCTTCTTTCAAGATTTCATTTGAGGATATTTCCTTTTTCACCATAGTCCTCTAAGGGCTTCCAAATATCACTTTGCCAATTCCACAAGAACTGTCTTAGCGAAAGGCTTCTTGAGGGGAAAGCTGTAACTCTGTGAGATGATTTCACAGAACACAAAGAAGTTTCTCAGAAAGCTTCTTTCTCTTTGTTATCGGAGGATATTTCCTTTGGCCCTATAGTCTTCAAAGGGATCCGAAATATCTGTTCTCAGATTCCACAGAAATAAGGCTAGCAAAGAGATCCACGAAATACATATGTAACTCTGTGAGATGAAGTAACAGAACACTAAGCAGCTTCTCAGGAAGCTTCTTTCCAGATTTCATCTGAGGATATTTCCTTTCTCACCATTGCCCTCTATGGGCTTCCAAATATCACTTTGCCAATTCCACAAGAACTGTCTTAGCGAAAGGCTTCTTGAGGGGAAAGCTGTAACTCTGTGAGATGATTTCACAGAACACAAAGAAGTTTCTCAGAAAGCTTCTTTCTCTTTGTTATTGGAGGATATTTCCTTTGGCCCCATAGACTTCAAAGGGATCCGAAATATCTGTTCTCAGATTCCACAGAAATAAGGCTAGCAAAGAGATCCACGAAATACAGATGTAACTCTGTGAGATGAATTAACAGAACACTAAGCAGTTTGTCAGGAAGCTTCTTTCCAGATTTCATCTGAGGATATTTCCTTTCTCACCATAGCCCTCTATGGGCTTCCAAATATCACTTTGCCAATTCCACAAGAACTGTCTTAGCGAAAGGCTTCTTGAGGGGAAAGCTGTAACTCTGTGAGATGATTTCACAGAACACAAAGAAGTTTCTCAGAAAGCTTCTTTCTCTTTGTTATCGGAGGATATTTCCTCTTGCCCTATGGTCTTCAAAGGGATCCGAAATATCTGTTCTCAGATTCCACAGAAATAAGGCTAGCAAAGAGATCCACGAAATACAGATGTAACTCTGTGAGATGAATTAACAGAACACTAAGCAGTTTCTCAGGAAGCTTCTTTCCAGATTTCATCTGAGGATATTTCCTTTCTCACCATAGCCCTCCATAGGCTTCCAAATATCACTTTGCCAATTCCACAAGAACTGTCTTAGCGAAAGGCTTCTTGAGGGGAAAGCTGTAACTCTGTGAGATGATTTCACAGAACACAAAGAAGTTTCTCAGAAAGCTTCTTTCTCTTTGTTATCGGAGGATATTTCCTTTGGCCCTATAGTCTTCGTAGGGATCCGAAATATCTGTTCTCAGATTCCACAGAAATAAGACTAGTAAAGAGATCCACGAAATATAGGTGTAACTCTGTGAGATGAATTAACAGAATACTAAGCAGTTTCTCAGGAAGCCTCTTTCCAGATTTCATCTGAGGATATTTCCTTTCTCACCATAGCCCTCTATGGGCTTCCAAATATCACTTTGCCAATTCCACAAGAACTGTCTTAGCGAAAGGCTTCTTGAGGGGAAAGCTGTAACTCTGTGAGATGATTTCACAGAACACAAAGAAGTTTCTCAGAAAGCTTCTTTCTCTTTTTATCGGAAGATACTTCCTTTGGCCCCATAGTCTTCAAAGGGATCCGAAATATCTGTCCTCAGATTCCACAGAAATAAGGCTAGCAAGGAGATCCACGAAATACAGATGTAACTCTGTGAGATGAATTAACAGAACACTAAGCAGTTTCTCAGGAAGCTTCTTTCCAGATTTCATCTGTGGATATTTCCTTTCTCACCATAGCCCTCCATGGGCTTCCAAATATCACTTTGCCAATTCCACAAGAACTGTCTTAGCGAAAGGCTTCTTGAGGGTAAATCTGTAACTCTGTGAGATGTTTTCACAAAACACAAAGAAGTTTCTCAGAAAGCTTCTTTCTCTTTGTTATCGGAGGATATTTCCTTTGGCCCTATAGTCTTCAAAGGGATCCGAAATATCTGTTCTCAGATTCCACAGAAATAAGGCTAGCAAAGAGATCCACGAAATACAGATGTAACTCTGTGAGATGAATTAACAGAACACTAAGCAGTTTCTCAGGAAGCTTCTTTCCAGATTTCATCTGAGGATATTTCCTTTTTCACCATAGCCCTCTAAGGGCTTCCAAATATCACTTTGCCAATTCCACAAGAACTGTCTTAGCGAAAGGCTTCTTGAGGGGAAAGCTGTAACTCTGTGAGATGATTTCACAGAACACAAAGAAGTTTCTCAGAAAGCTTCTTTCTCTTTGTTATCGGAGGATATTTCCTTTGGCCCTATAGTCTTCAAAGGGATCCGAAATATCTGTTCTCAGATTCCACAGAAATAAGGCTAGCAAAGAGATTCACGAAATACATATGTAACTCTGTGAGATTAATTAAGAGAACACTAAGCAGTTTCTCAGGAAGCTTCTTTCCAGATTTCATCTGAGGATATTTCCTTTCTCACCATAGCCCTCTATGGGCTTCCAAATATCACTTTGCCAATTCCAAAAGAACTGTCTTAGCGAAAGGCTTCTTGAGGGGAAAGCTGTAACTCTGTGAGATGATTTCACAGAACACAAAGAAGTTTCTCAGAAAGCTTCTTTCTCTTTTTTATCGGAGGTTATTTCCTCTTGCCCTATGGTCTTCAAAGGGATCCGAAATATCTGTTCTCAGATTCCACAGAAATAAGGCTAGCAAAGAGATCCACGAAATACATATGTAACTCTGTGAGATGAATTAACAGAACACTAAGCAGTTTCTCAGGAAGCTTCTTTCCAGATTTCATCTGAGGATATTTCCTTTCTCACCATTGCCCTCTATGGGCTTCCAAATATCACTTTGCCAATTCCACAAGAACTGTCTTAGCGAAAGGCTTCCTGAGGGGAAAGCTGTAACTCTGTGGGATGATTTCACAGAACACAAAGATGTTTCTCAGAAAGCTTCTTTCTCTTTGTTATCGGAGGATATTTCCTTTGGCCCCATAGTCTTCGTAGGGATCCGAAATATCTGTTCTCAGATTCCACAGAAATAAGGCTAGCATAGAGATCCACGAAATACAGATGTAACTCTGTGAGATGAATTAACAGAACACTAAGTTGTTTGTCAGGAAGCTTCTTACCAGATTTCATCTGAGGATATTTCCTTTCTCACCATAGCCCTCTATGGGCTTCCAAATATCACTTTGCCAATTCCACAAGAACTGTCTTAGCGAAAGGCTTCTTGAGGGGAAAGCTGTAACTCTGTGAGATGATTTCACAGAACACAAAGAAGTTTCTCAGAAAGCTTCTTTCTCTTTGTTATCGGAGGATATTTCCTCTTGCCCTATGGTCTTCAAAGGCATCCGAAATATCTGTTCTCAGATTCCACAGAAATAAGGCTAGCAAAGAGATCCACGAAATACAGATGTAACTCTGTGAGATGAATTAACAGAACACTAAGCAGTTTCTCAGAAGCTTCCTTCAAGATTTCATCTGAGGATATTTCCTTTTTCACCATAGCCCTCTAAGGGCTTCCAAATATCACTTTGCCAATTCCACAAGAACTGTCTTAGCGAAAGGCTTCTTGAGGGGAAAGCTGTAACTCTGTGAGATGATTTCACAGAACACTAAGAAGTTTCTCAGAAAGCTTCTTTCTCTTTGTTATCGGAGGATATTTACTTTGGCCCTATAGTCTTCAAAGGGATCCGAAATATCTGTTCTCAGATTCCACAGAAATAAGGCTAGCAAAGAGATTCACGAAATACATATGTAACTCTGTGAGATTAATTAAGAGAACACTAAGCAGTTTCTCAGGAAGCTTCTTTCCAGATTTCATCTGAGGATATTTCCTTTCTCAACATATCCCTCTATGGGCTTCCAAATATCACTTTGCTAATTCCACAAGAACTGTCTTAGCGAAAGGCTTCTTGAGGGGAAAGCTGTAACTCTGTCAGATGATTTCACAGAACACAAAGAAGTTTCTCAGAAAGCTTCTTTTTCTTTGTTATCGGAGGATATTTCCTTTGGCCCCATAGACTTCAAAGGGATCCGAAATATCTGTTCTCAGATTCCACAGAAATAAGGCTAGCAAAGAGATCCACGAAATACAGATGTAACTCTGTGAGATGAATTAACAGAACACTAAGCAGTTTGTCAGGAAGCTTCTTTCCAGATTTCATCTGAGGATATTTCCTTTCTCACCATAGCCCTCTATGGGCTTCCAAATATCACTTTGCCAATTCCACAAGAACTGTCTTAGAGAAAGGCTTCTTGAGGGGAAAGCTGTAACTCTGTGAGATGATTTCACAGAACACAAAGAAGTTTCTCAGAAAGCTTCTTTCTCTTTGTTATCGGAGGATATTTCCTCTTGCCCTATGGACTTCAAAGGGATCCGAAATATCTGTTCTCAGATTCCACAGAAATAAGGCTAGCAAAGAGATCCACGAAATACAGATGTAACTCTGTGAGATGAATTAACAGATCACTAAGCAGTTTCTCAGGAAGCTTCTTTCCAGATTTCATCTGAGGATATTTCCTTTCTCACCATAGCCCTCCATAGGCTTCCAAATATCACTTTGCCAATTCCACAAGAACTGTCTTAGCGAAAGGCTTCTTGAGGGGAAAGCTGTAACTCTGTGAGATGATTTCACAGAACACAAAGAAGTTTCTCAGAAAGCTTCTTTCTCTTTGTTATCGGAGGATATTTCCTTTGGCCCTATAGTCTTCAAAGGGATCCGAAATATCTGTTCTCAGATTCCACAGAAATAAGGCTAGCAAAGAGATCCACGAAATGCAGATGTAACTCTGTGAGATGAATTAACAGAACACTAAGCAGTTTCTCAGGAAGCTTCTTTCAAGATTTCATTTGAGGATATTTCCTTTTTCACCATAGTCCTCTAAGGGCTTCCAAATATCACTTTGCCAATTCCACAAGAACTGTCTTAGCGAAAGGCTTCTTGAGGGGAAAGCTGTAACTCTGTGAGATGATTTCACAGAACACAAAGAAGTTTCTCAGAAAGCTTCTTTCTCTTTGTTATCGGAGGATATTTCCTTTGGCCCTATAGTCTTCAAAGGGATCCGAAATATCTGTTCTCAGATTCCACAGAAATAAGGCTAGCAAAGAGATCCACGAAATACATATGTAACTCTGTGAGATGAAGTAACAGAACACTAAGCAGCTTCTCAGGAAGCTTCTTTCCAGATTTCATCTGAGGATATTTCCTTTCTCACCATTGCCCTCTATGGGCTTCCAAATATCACTTTGCCAATTCCACAAGAACTGTCTTAGCGAAAGGCTTCTTGAGGGGAAAGCTGTAACTCTGTGAGATGATTTCACAGAACACAAAGAAGTTTCTCAGAAAGCTTCTTTCTCTTTGTTATTGGAGGATATTTCCTTTGGCCCCATAGACTTCAAAGGGATCCGAAATATCTGTTCTCAGATTCCACAGAAATAAGGCTAGCAAAGAGATCCACGAAATACAGATGTAACTCTGTGAGATGAATTAACAGAACACTAAGCAGTTTGTCAGGAAGCTTCTTTCCAGATTTCATCTGAGGATATTTCCTTTCTCACCATAGCCCTCTATGGGCTTCCAAATATCACTTTGCCAATTCCACAAGAACTGTCTTAGCGAAAGGCTTCTTGAGGGGAAAGCTGTAACTCTGTGAGATGATTTCACAGAACACAAAGAAGTTTCTCAGAAAGCTTCTTTCTCTTTGTTATCGGAGGATATTTCCTCTTGCCCTATGGTCTTCAAAGGGATCCGAAATATCTGTTCTCAGATTCCACAGAAATAAGGCTAGCAAAGAGATCCACGAAATACAGATGTAACTCTGTGAGATGAATTAACAGAACACTAAGCAGTTTCTCAGGAAGCTTCTTTCCAGATTTCATCTGAGGATATTTCCTTTCTCACCATAGCCCTCCATAGGCTTCCAAATATCACTTTGCCAATTCCACAAGAACTGTCTTAGCGAAAGGCTTCTTGAGGGGAAAGCTGTAACTCTGTGAGATGATTTCACAGAACACAAAGAAGTTTCTCAGAAAGCTTCTTTCTCTTTGTTATCGGAGGATATTTCCTT
This sequence comes from Macaca nemestrina, assembly GCF_043159975.1. Classification (NCBI taxonomy): domain Eukaryota; kingdom Metazoa; phylum Chordata; class Mammalia; order Primates; family Cercopithecidae; genus Macaca; species Macaca nemestrina. Next base: position 94,940,591 of record NC_092138.1, on the reverse strand, counting down.
TGGCCCTATAGTCTTCGTAGGGATCCGAAATATCTGTTCTCAGATTCCACAGAAATAAGACTAGTAAAGACATCCACGAAATAGAGATGTAACTCTCTGAGATGAATTAACAGAATACTAAGCAGTTTCTCAGGAAGCTTCTTTCCATATTTCATCTGAGGATATTTCCTTTCTCACCATAGCCCTCTATGGGCTTCCAAATATCACTTTGCCAGTTCCACAAGAACTGTCTTAGCGAAAGGCTTCTTGAGGGGAAAGCCGTAACTCTGTGAGATGATTTCACAGAACAGAAAGAAGTTTCTCAGAAAGTATCTTTCTCTTTTTATCGGAAGATACTTCCTTTGGCCCCATAGTCTTCAAAGTGATCCGAAATATCTGTCCTCAGATTCCACAGAAATAAGGCTATCAAGGAGATCCACGAAATACAGATGTAACTCTGTGAGATGAATTAACAGAACACTAAGCAGTTTCTCAGGAAGCTTCTTTCAAGATTTCATCTGAGGATATTTCCTTTTTCACCATAGCCCTCTAAGGGCTTCCAAATATCACTTTGCCAATTCCACAAGAACTGTCTTAGCGAAAGGCTTCTTGAGGGGAAAGCTGTAACTCTGTGAGATGATTTCACAGAACACAAAGAAGTTTCTCAGAAAGCTTCTTTCTCTTTGTTATCGGAGGATATTTCCTTTGGCCCCATAGTCTTCAAAGGGATCCGAAATATCTGTTCTCAGATTCCACAGAAATAAGGCTAGCAAAGAGATTCACGAAATACAGATGTAACTCTGTGAGATGAATTAACAGAACACTAAGTTGTTTGTCAGGAAGCTTCTTGCCAGATTTCATCTGAGGATATTTCCTTTCTCACCATAGCCCTCTATGGGCTTCCAAATATCACTTTGCCAATTCCACAAGAACTGTCTTAGCGAAAGGCTTCTTGAGGGGAAAGCTGTTACTCTGTGAGATGATTTCACAGAACACAAAGAAGTTTCTCAGAAAGCTTCTTTCTCTTTGTTATCGGAGGATATTTCCTCTTGCCCTATGGTCTTCAAAGGGATCCGAAATATCTGTTCTCAGATTCCACAGAAATAAGGCTAGCAAAGAGATCCACGAAATACAGATGTAACTCTGTGAGATGAATTAACAGAACACTAAGCAGTTTCTCAGAAGCTTCCTTCAAGATTTCATCTGAGGATATTTCCTTTTTCACCATAGCCCTCTAAGGGCTTCCAAATATCACTTTGCCAATTCCACAAGAACTGTCTTAGCGAAAGGCTTCTTGAGGGGAAAGCTGTAACTCTGTGAGATGATTTCACAGAACACAAAGAAGTTTCTGAGAAAGCTTCATTCTCTTTGTTATCGGAGGATATTTACTTTGGCCCTATAGTCTTCAAAGGGATCCGAAATATCTGTTCTCAGGTTCCACAGAAATAAGGCTAGCAAAGAGATTCATGAAATACATATGTAACTCTGTGAGATTAATTTAGAGAACACTAAGCAGTTTCTCAGGAAGCTTCTTTCCAGATTTCATCTGAGGATATTTCCTTTCTCAACATATCCCTCTATGGGCTTCCAAATATCACTTTGCTAATTCCACAAGAACTGTCTTAGCGAAAGGTTTCTTGAGGGGAAAGCTGTAACTCTGTCAGATGATTTCACAGAACACAAAGAAGTTTCTCAGAAAGCTTCTTTTTCTTTGTTATCGGAGGATATTTCCTTTGGCCCCGTAGACTTCAAAGGGATCCGAAATATCTGTTCTCAGATTCCACAGAAATAAGGCTAGCAAAGAGATCCACGAAATACAGATGTAACTCTGTGAGATGAATTAACAGAACACTAAGCATGTTGTCAGGAAGCTTCTTTCCAGATTTCATCTGAGGATATTTCCTTTCTCACCATAGCCCTCTATGGGCTTCCAAATATCACTTTGCCAATTCCACAAGAACTGTCTTAGAGAAAGGCTTCTTGAGGGGAAAGCTGTAACTCTGTGAGATGATTTCACAGAACACAAAGAAGTTTCTCAGAAAGCCTCTTTCTCTTTGTTATCGGAGGATATTTCCTCTTGCCCTATGGTCTTCAAAGGGATCCGAAATATCTGTTCTCAGATTCCACAGAAATAAGGCTAGCAAAGAGATCCACGAAATACAGATGTAACTCTGTGAGATGAATTAACAGAACACTAAGCAGTTTCTCAGGAAGCTTCTTTCCAGATTTCATCTGAGGATATTTCCTTTTTCACCATAGCCCTCTAAGGGCTTCCAAATATCACTTTGCCAATTCCACAAGAACTGTCTTAGCGAAAGGCTTCTTGAGGGGAAAGCTGTAACTCTGTGAGATGATTTCACAGAACACAAAGAAGTTTCTCAGAAAGCTTCTTTCTCTTTTTTATCGGAGGATATTTCCTCTTTCCCTATGGTCTTCAAAGGGATCCGAAATATCTGTTCTCAGATTCCACAGAAATAAGGCTAGCAAAGATATCCACGAAATACATATGTAACTCTGTGAGATGAATTAACAGAACACTAAGCAGTTTCTCAGGAAGCTTCTTTCCAGATTTCATCTGAGGATATTTCCTTTCTCACCAAAGCCCTCTCTGGGCTTCCAAATATCACTTTGCCAATTCCACAAGAACTGTCTTAGCGAAAGGCTTCTTGAGGGGAAAGCTGTAACTCTGTGAGATGATTTCACAGAACACAAAGAAGTTTCTCAGAAAGCTTCTTTCTCTTTGTTATCGGAGGATATTTCCTTTGGCCCTATAGTCTTCGTAGGGATCCGAAATATCTGTTCTCAGATTCCACAGAAATAAGACTAGTAAAGAGATCCACGAAATATAGGTGTAACTCTGTGAGATGAATTAACAGAATACTAAGCAGTTTCTCAGGAAGCCTCTTTCCAGATTTCATCTGAGGATATTTCCTTTCTCACCATAGCCCTCTATGGGCTTCCAAATATCACTTTGCCAATTCCACAAGAACTGTCTTAGCGAAAGGCTTCTTGAGGGGAAAGCTGTAACTCTGTGAGATGATTTCACAGAACACAAAGAAGTTTCTCAGAAAGCTTCTTTCTCTTTTTATCGGAAGATACTTCCTTTGGCCCCATAGTCTTCAAAGGGATCCGAAATATCTGTCCTCAGATTCCACAGAAATAAGGCTAGCAAGGAGATCCACGAAATACAGATGTAACTCTGTGAGATGAATTAACAGAACACTAAGCAGTTTCTCAGGAAGCTTCTTTCCAGATTTCATCTGTGGATATTTCCTTTCTCACCATAGCCCTCCATGGGCTTCCAAATATCACTTTGCCAATTCCACAAGAACTGTCTTAGCGAAAGGCTTCTTGAGGGTAAATCTGTAACTCTGTGAGATGTTTTCACAAAACACAAAGAAGTTTCTCAGAAAGCTTCTTTCTCTTTGTTATCGGAGGATATTTCCTTTGGCCCTATAGTCTTCAAAGGGATCCGAAATATCTGTTCTCAGATTCCACAGAAATAAGGCTAGCAAAGAGATCCACGAAATACAGATGTAACTCTGTGAGATGAATTAACAGAACACTAAGCAGTTTCTCAGGAAGCTTCTTTCCAGATTTCATCTGAGGATATTTCCTTTTTCACCATAGCCCTCTAAGGGCTTCCAAATATCACTTTGCCAATTCCACAAGAACTGTCTTAGCGAAAGGCTTCTTGAGGGGAAAGCTGTAACTCTGTGAGATGATTTCACAGAACACAAAGAAGTTTCTCAGAAAGCTTCTTTCTCTTTGTTATCGGAGGATATTTCCTTTGGCCCTATAGTCTTCAAAGGGATCCGAAATATCTGTTCTCAGATTCCACAGAAATAAGGCTAGCAAAGAGATTCACGAAATACATATGTAACTCTGTGAGATTAATTAAGAGAACACTAAGCAGTTTCTCAGGAAGCTTCTTTCCAGATTTCATCTGAGGATATTTCCTTTCTCACCATAGCCCTCTATGGGCTTCCAAATATCACTTTGCCAATTCCACAAGAACTGTCTTAGCGAAAGGCTTCTTGAGGGGAAAGCTGTAACTCTGTGAGATGATTTCACAGAACACAAAGAAGTTTCTCAGAAAGCTTCTTTCTCTTTTTTATCGGAGGATATTTCCTCTTGCCCTATGGTCTTCAAAGGGATCCGAAATATCTGTTCTCAGATTCCACAGAAATAAGGCTAGCAAAGAGATCCACGAAATACATATGTAACTCTGTGAGATGAATTAACAGAACACTAAGCAGTTTCTCAGGAAGCTTCTTTCCAGATTTCATCTGAGGATATTTCCTTTCTCACCATTGCCCTCTATGGGCTTCCAAATATCACTTTGCCAATTCCACAAGAACTGTCTTAGCGAAAGGCTTCCTGAGGGGAAAGCTGTAACTCTGTGGGATGATTTCACAGAACACAAAGATGTTTCTCAGAAAGCTTCTTTCTCTTTGTTATCGGAGGATATTTCCTTTGGCCCCATAGTCTTCGTAGGGATCCGAAATATCTGTTCTCAGATTCCACAGAAATAAGGCTAGCATAGAGATCCACGAAATACAGATGTAACTCTGTGAGATGAATTAACAGAACACTAAGTTGTTTGTCAGGAAGCTTCTTACCAGATTTCATCTGAGGATATTTCCTTTCTCACCATAGCCCTCTATGGGCTTCCAAATATCACTTTGCCAATTCCACAAGAACTGTCTTAGCGAAAGGCTTCTTGAGGGGAAAGCTGTAACTCTGTGAGATGATTTCACAGAACACAAAGAAGTTTCTCAGAAAGCTTCTTTCTCTTTGTTATCGGAGGATATTTCCTCTTGCCCTATGGTCTTCAAAGGCATCCGAAATATCTGTTCTCAGATTCCACAGAAATAAGGCTAGCAAAGAGATCCACGAAATACAGATGTAACTCTGTGAGATGAATTAACAGAACACTAAGCAGTTTCTCAGAAGCTTCCTTCAAGATTTCATCTGAGGATATTTCCTTTTTCACCATAGCCCTCTAAGGGCTTCCAAATATCACTTTGCCAATTCCACAAGAACTGTCTTAGCGAAAGGCTTCTTGAGGGGAAAGCTGTAACTCTGTGAGATGATTTCACAGAACACTAAGAAGTTTCTCAGAAAGCTTCTTTCTCTTTGTTATCGGAGGATATTTACTTTGGCCCTATAGTCTTCAAAGGGATCCGAAATATCTGTTCTCAGATTCCACAGAAATAAGGCTAGCAAAGAGATTCACGAAATACATATGTAACTCTGTGAGATTAATTAAGAGAACACTAAGCAGTTTCTCAGGAAGCTTCTTTCCAGATTTCATCTGAGGATATTTCCTTTCTCAACATATCCCTCTATGGGCTTCCAAATATCACTTTGCTAATTCCACAAGAACTGTCTTAGCGAAAGGCTTCTTGAGGGGAAAGCTGTAACTCTGTCAGATGATTTCACAGAACACAAAGAAGTTTCTCAGAAAGCTTCTTTTTCTTTGTTATCGGAGGATATTTCCTTTGGCCCCATAGACTTCAAAGGGATCCGAAATATCTGTTCTCACATTCCACAGAAATAAGGCTAGCAAAGAGATCCACGAAATACAGATGTAACTCTGTGAGATGAATTAACAGAACACTAAGCAGTTTGTCAGGAAGCTTCTTTCCAGATTTCATCTGAGGATATTTCCTTTCTCACCATAGCCCTCTATGGGCTTCCAAATATCACTTTGCCAATTCCACAAGAACTGTCTTAGAGAAAGGCTTCTTGAGGGGAAAGCTGTAACTCTGTGAGATGATTTCACAGAACACAAAGAAGTTTCTCAGAAAGCTTCTTTCTCTTTGTTATCGGAGGATATTTCCTCTTGCCCTATGGACTTCAAAGGGATCCGAAATATCTGTTCTCAGATTCCACAGAAATAAGGCTAGCAAAGAGATCCACGAAATACAGATGTAACTCTGTGAGATGAATTAACAGATCACTAAGCAGTTTCTCAGGAAGCTTCTTTCCAGATTTCATCTGAGGATATTTCCTTTCTCACCATAGCCCTCCATAGGCTTCCAAATATCACTTTGCCAATTCCACAAGAACTGTCTTAGCGAAAGGCTTCTTGAGGGGAAAGCTGTAACTCTGTGAGATGATTTCACAGAACACAAAGAAGTTTCTCAGAAAGCTTCTTTCTCTTTGTTATCGGAGGATATTTCCTTTGGCCCTATAGTCTTCAAAGGGATCCGAAATATCTGTTCTCAGATTCCACAGAAATAAGGCTAGCAAAGAGATCCACGAAATGCAGATGTAACTCTGTGAGATGAATTAACAGAACACTAAGCAGTTTCTCAGGAAGCTTCTTTCAAGATTTCATTTGAGGATATTTCCTTTTTCACCATAGTCCTCTAAGGGCTTCCAAATATCACTTTGCCAATTCCACAAGAACTGTCTTAGCGAAAGGCTTCTTGAGGGGAAAGCTGTAACTCTGTGAGATGATTTCACAGAACACAAAGAAGTTTCTCAGAAAGCTTCTTTCTCTTTGTTATCGGAGGATATTTCCTTTGGCCCTATAGTCTTCAAAGGGATCCGAAATATCTGTTCTCAGATTCCACAGAAATAAGGCTAGCAAAGAGATCCACGAAATACATATGTAACTCTGTGAGATGAAGTAACAGAACACTAAGCAGCTTCTCAGGAAGCTTCTTTCCAGATTTCATCTGAGGATATTTCCTTTCTCACCATTGCCCTCTATGGGCTTCCAAATATCACTTTGCCAATTCCACAAGAACTGTCTTAGCGAAAGGCTTCTTGAGGGGAAAGCTGTAACTCTGTGAGATGATTTCACAGAACACAAAGAAGTTTCTCAGAAAGCTTCTTTCTCTTTGTTATTGGAGGATATTTCCTTTGGCCCCATAGACTTCAAAGGGATCCGAAATATCTGTTCTCAGATTCCACAGAAATAAGGCTAGCAAAGAGATCCACGAAATACAGATGTAACTCTGTGAGATGAATTAACAGAACACTAAGCAGTTTGTCAGGAAGCTTCTTTCCAGATTTCATCTGAGGATATTTCCTTTCTCACCATAGCCCTCTATGGGCTTCCAAATATCACTTTGCCAATTCCACAAGAACTGTCTTAGCGAAAGGCTTCTTGAGGGGAAAGCTGTAACTCTGTGAGATGATTTCACAGAACACAAAGAAGTTTCTCAGAAAGCTTCTTTCTCTTTGTTATCGGAGGATATTTCCTCTTGCCCTATGGTCTTCAAAGGGATCCGAAATATCTGTTCTCAGATTCCACAGAAATAAGGCTAGCAAAGAGATCCACGAAATACAGATGTAACTCTGTGAGATGAATTAACAGAACACTAAGCAGTTTCTCAGGAAGCTTCTTTCCAGATTTCATCTGAGGATATTTCCTTTCTCACCATAGCCCTCCATAGGCTTCCAAATATCACTTTGCCAATTCCACAAGAACTGTCTTAGCGAAAGGCTTCTTGAGGGGAAAGCTGTAACTCTGTGAGATGATTTCACAGAACACAAAGAAGTTTCTCAGAAAGCTTCTTTCTCTTTGTTATCGGAGGATATTTCCTTTGGCCCTATAGTCTTCGTAGGGATCCGAAATATCTGTTCTCAGATTCCACAGAAATAAGACTAGTAAAGAGATCCACGAAATAGAGATGTAACTCTCTGAGATGAATTAACAGAATACTAAGCAGTTTCTCAGGAAGCTTCTTTCCATATTTCATCTGAGGATATTTCCTTTCTCACCATAGCCCTCTATGGGCTTCCAAATATCACTTTGCCAGTTCCACAAGAACTGTCTTAGCGAAAGGCTTCTTGAGGGGAAAGCCGTAACTCTGTGAGATGATTTCACAGAACAGAAAGAAGTTTCTCAGAAAGTATCTTTCTCTTTTTATCGGAAGATACTTCCTTTGGCCCCATAGTCTTCAAAGTGATCCGAAATATCTGTCCTCAGATTCCACAGAAATAAGGCTATCAAGGAGATCCACGAAATACAGATGTAACTCTGTGAGATGAATTAACAGAACACTAAGCAGTTTCTCAGGAAGCTTCTTTCAAGATTTCATCTGAGGATATTTCCTTTTTCACCATAGCCCTCTAAGGGCTTCCAAATATCACTTTGCCAATTCCACAAGAACTGTCTTAGCGAAAGGCTTCTTGAGGGGAAAGCTGTAACTCTGTGAGATGATTTCACAGAACACAAAGAAGTTTCTCAGAAAGCTTCTTTCTCTTTGTTATCGGAGGATATTTCCTTTGGCCCCATAGTCTTCAAAGGGATCCGAAATATCTGTTCTCAGATTCCACAGAAATAAGGCTAGCAAAGAGATTCACGAAATACAGATGTAACTCTGTGAGATGAATTAACAGAACACTAAGTTGTTTGTCAGGAAGCTTCTTGCCAGATTTCATCTGAGGATATTTCCTTTCTCACCATAGCCCTCTATGGGCTTCCAAATATCACTTTGCCATTTCCACAAGAACTGTCTTAGCGAAAGGCTTCTTGAGGGGAAAGCTGTTACTCTGTGAGATGATTTCACAGAACACAAAGAAGTTTCTCAGAAAGCTTCTTTCTCTTTGTTATCGGAGGATATTTCCTCTTGCCCTATGGTCTTCAAAGGGATCCGAAATATCTGTTCTCAGATTCCACAGAAATAAGGCTAGCAAAGAGATCCACGAAATACAGATGTAACTCTGTGAGATGAATTAACAGAACACTAAGCAGTTTCTCAGAAGCTTCCTTCAAGATTTCATCTGAGGATATTTCCTTTTTCACCATAGCCCTCTAAGGGCTTCCAAATATCACTTTGCCAATTCCACAAGAACTGTCTTAGCGAAAGGCTTCTTGAGGGGAAAGCTGTAACTCTGTGAGATGATTTCACAGAACACAAAGAAGTTTCTGAGAAAGCTTCATTCTCTTTGTTATCGGAGGATATTTACTTTGGCCCTATAGTCTTCAAAGGGATCCGAAATATCTGTTCTCAGGTTCCACAGAAATAAGGCTAGCAAAGAGATTCATGAAATACATATGTAACTCTGTGAGATTAATTTAGAGAACACTAAGCAGTTTCTCAGGAAGCTTCTTTCCAGATTTCATCTGAGGATATTTCCTTTCTCAACATATCCCTCTATGGGCTTCCAAATATCACTTTGCTAATTCCACAAGAACTGTCTTAGCGAAAGGTTTCTTGAGGGGAAAGCTGTAACTCTGTCAGATGATTTCACAGAACACAAAGAAGTTTCTCAGAAAGCTTCTTTTTCTTTGTTATCGGAGGATATTTCCTTTGGCCCCGTAGACTTCAAAGGGATCCGAAATATCTGTTCTCAGATTCCACAGAAATAAGGCTAGCAAAGAGATCCACGAAATACAGATGTAACTCTGTGAGATGAATTAACAGAACACTAAGCATGTTGTCAGGAAGCTTCTTTCCAGATTTCATCTGAGGATATTTCCTTTCTCACCATAGCCCTCTATGGGCTTCCAAATATCACTTTGCCAATTCCACAAGAACTGTCTTAGAGAAAGGCTTCTTGAGGGGAAAGCTGTAACTCTGTGAGATGATTTCACAGAACACAAAGAAGTTTCTCAGAAAGCTTCTTTCTCTTTGTTATCGGAGGATATTTCCTCTTGCCCTATGGTCTTCAAAGGGATCCGAAATATCTGTTCTCAGATTCCACAGAAATAAGGCTAGCAAAGAGATCCACGAAATACAGATGTAACTCTGTGAGATGAATTAACAGAACACTAAGCAGTTTCTCAGGAAGCTTCTTTCCAGATTTCATCTGAGGATATTTCCTTTCTCACCATAGCCCTCCATAGGCTTCCAAATATCACTTTGCCAATTCCACAAGAACTGTCTTAGCGAAAGGCTTCTTGAGGGGAAAGCTGTAATTCTGTGAGATGATTTCACAGAACACAAAGAAGTTTCTCAGAAAGCTTCTTTCTCTTTGTTATCGGAGGATATTTCCTTTGGCCCTATAGTCTTCGTAGGGATCCGAAATATCTGTTCTCAGATTCCACAGAAATAAGACTAGTAAAGAGATCCACGAAATAGAGATGTAACTCTGTGAGATGAATTAACAGAATACTAAGCAGTTTCTCAGGAAGCTTCTTTCCATATTTCATCTGAGGATATTTCCTTTCTCACCATAGCCCTCTATGGGCTTCCAAATATCACTTTGCCAATTCCACAAGAACTGTCTTAGCGAAAGGCTTCTTGAGGGGAAAGCTGTAACTCTGTGAGGTGATTTCACAGAACACAAAGAAGTTTCTCAGAAAGCTTCTTTCTCTTTTTATCGGAAGATACTTCCTTTGGCCCCATAGTCTTCAAAGGGATCCGAAATATCTGTCCTCAGATTCCACAGAAATAAGGCTAGCAAGGAGATCCACGAAATACAGATGTAACTCTGTGAGATGAATTAACAGAACACTAAGCAGTTTCTCAGGAAGCTTCTTTCCAGATTTCATCTGAGGATATTTCCTTTCTCACCATAGCCCTCTACGGGCTTCCAAATATCACTTTGCCAATTCCACAAGAACTGTCTTAGCGAAGGCTTCTTGAGGGTAAATCTGTAACTCTGTGAGATGTTTTCAGAAAACACAAAGAAGTTTCTCAGAAAGCTTCTCTCTCTTTGTTATCGGAGGATATTTCCTTTGGCCCTATAGTCTTCAAAGGGATCCGAAATATCTGTTCTCAGATTCCACAGAAATAAGGCTAGCAAAGAGATCCACGAAATGCAGATGTAACTCTGTGAGATGAATTAACAGAACACTAAGCAGTTTCTCAGGAAGCTTCTTTCAAGATTTCATCTGAGGATATTTCCTTTTTCACCATAGCCCTCTAAGGGCTTCCAAATATCACTTTGCCAATTCCACAGGAACTGTCTTAGCGAAAGGCTTCTTGAGGGGAAAGCTGTAACTCTGTGAGATGATTTCACAGAACACAAAGAAGTTTCTCAGAAAGCTTCTTTCTCTTTGTTATCGGAGGATATTTCCTTTGGCCCTATAGTCTTCAAAGGGATCCGAAATATCTGTTCTCAGATTCCACAGAAATAAGGCTAGCAAAGAGATTCACGAAATACATATGTAACTCTGTGAGATTAATTAAGAGAACACTAAGCAGTTTCTCAGGAAGCTTCTTTTCAGATTTCATCTGAGGATATTTCCTTTCTCACCATAGCCCTCTATGGGCTTCCAAATATCACTTTGCTAATTCCACAAGAACTGTCTTAGCGAAAGGCTTCTTGAGGGGAAAGCTGTAACTCTGTGAGATGATTTCACAGAACACAAAGAAGTTTCTCAGAAAGCTTCTTTCTCTTTTTTATCGGAGGATATTTCCTCTTGCCCTATGGTCTTCAAAGGGATCCGAAATATCTGTTCTCAGATTCCACAGAAATAAGGCTAGCAAAGAGATCCACGAAATACATATGTAACTCTGTGAGATGAATTAACAGAACACTAAGCAGTTTCTCAGGAAGCTTCTTTCCAGATTTCATCTGAGGATATTTCCTTTCTCACCATTGCCCTCTATGGGCTTCCAAATATCACTTTGCCAATTCCACAAGAACTGTCTTAGCGAAAGGCTTCTTGAGGGGAAAGCTGTAACTCTGTGAGATGATTTCACAGAACACAAAGTAGTTTCTCAGAAAGCTTCTTTCTCTTTGTTATCGGAGGATATTTCCTTTGGCCCTATAGTCTTCGTAGGGATCCGAAATATCTGCTCTCAGATTCCACAGAAATAAGACTAGTAAAGAGATCCACGAAATAGAGATGTAACTCTGTGAGATGAATTAACAGAATACTAAGCAGTTTCTCAGGAAGCTTCTTTCCATATTTCATCTGAGGATATTTCCTTTCTCACCATAGCCCTCTATGGGCTTCCAAATATCACTTTGCCAATTCCACAAGAACTGTCTTAGCGAAAGGCTTCTTGATGGGATAGCTGTAACTCTGTGAGACGATTTCACAGAACAAAAGAAGTTTCTCAGAAAGCTTCTTTCTCTTTTTATCGGAAGATACTTCCTTTGGCCCCATAGTCTTCAAAGGGATCCGAAATATCTGTCCTCAGATTCCACAGAAATAAGGCTAGCAAGGAGATCCACGAAATACAGATGTAACTCTGTGAGATGAATTAACAGAACACTAAGCAGTTTCTCAGGAAGCTTCTTTCCAGATTTCATCTGAGGATATTTCCTTTCTCACCATAGCCCTCTATGGGCTTCCAAATATCACTTTGCCAGTTCCACAAGAACTGTCTTAGCGAAAGGCTTCTTGAGGGGAAAGCCGAAACTCTGTGAGATGATTTCACAGAACAGAAAGAAGTTTCTCAGAAAGTATCTTTCTCTTTTTATCGGAAGATACTTCCTTTGGCCCCATAGTCTTCAAAGTGATCCGAAATATCTGTCCTCAGATTCCACAGAAATAAGGCTATCAAGGAGATCCACGAAATACAGATGTAACTCTGTGAGATGAATTAACAGAACACTAAGCAGTTTCTCAGGAAGCTTCTTTCAAGATTTCATCTGAGGATATTTCCTTTTTCACCATAGCCCTCTAAGGGCTTCCAAATATCACTTTGCCAATTCCACAAGAACTGTCTTAGCGAAAGGCTTCTTGAGGGGAAAGCTGTACCTCTGTGAGATGATTTCACAGAACACAAAGAAGTTTCTCAGAAAGCTTCTTTCTCTTTGTTATCGGAGGATATTTCCTTTGGCCCCATAGTCTTCAAAGGGATCCGAAATATCTGTTCTCAGATTCCACAGAAATAAGGCTAGCAAAGAGATCCACGAAATACAGATGTAACTCTGTGAGATGAATTAACAGAACACTAAGCAGTTTCTCAGAAGCTTCCTTCAAGATTTCATCTGAGGATATTTCCTTTTTCACCATAGCCCTCTAAGGGCTTCCAAATATCACTTTGCCAATTCCACAAGAACTGTCTTAGCGAAAGGCTTCTTGAGGGGAAAGCTGTAACTCTGTGAGATGATTTCACAGAACACAAAGAAGTTTCTGAGAAAGCTTCATTCTCTTTGTTATCGGAGGATATTTACTTTGGCCCTATAGTCTTCAAAGGGATCCGAAATATCTGTTCTCAGGTTCCACAGAAATAAGGCTAGCAAAGAGATTCATGAAATACATATGTAACTCTGTGAGATTAATTTAGAGAACACTAAGCAGTTTCTCAGGAAGCTTCTTTCCAGATTTCATCTGAGGATATTTCCTTTCTCAACATATCCCTCTATGGGCTTCCAAATATCACTTTGCTAATTCCACAAGAACTGTCTTAGCGAAAGGTTTCTTGAGGGGAAAGCTGTAACTCTGTCAGATGATTTCACAGAACACAAAGAAGTTTCTCAGAAAGCTTCTTTTTCTTTGTTATCGGAGGATATTTCCTTTGGCCCCGTAGACTTCAAAGGGATCCGAAATATCTGTTCTCAGATTCCACAGAAATAAGGCTAGCAAAGAGATCCACGAAATACAGATGTAACTCTGTGAGATGAATTAACAGAACACTAAGCATGTTGTCAGGAAGCTTCTTTCCAGATTTCATCTGAGGATATTTCCTTTCTCACCATAGCCCTCTATGGGCTTCCAAATATCACTTTGCCAATTCCACAAGAACTGTCTTAGAGAAAGGCTTCTTGAGGGGAAAGCTGTAACTCTGTGAGATGATTTCACAGAACACAAAGAAGTTTCTCAGAAAGCTTCTTTCTCTTTGTTATCGGAGGATATTTCCTCTTGCCCTATGGTCTTCAAAGGGATCCGAAATATCTGTTCTCAGATTCCACAGAAATAAGGCTAGCAAAGAGATCCACGAAATACAGATGTAACTCTGTGAGATGAATTAACAGAACACTAAGCAGTTTCTCAGGAAGCTTCTTTCCAGATTTCATCTGAGGATATTTCCTTTCTCACCATAGCCCTCCATAGGCTTCCAAATATCACTTTGCCAATTCCACAAGAACTGTCTTAGCGAAAGGCTTCTTGAGGGGAAAGCTGTAACTCTGTGAGATGATTTCACAGAACACAAAGAAGTTTCTCAGAAAGCTTCTTTCTCTTTGTTATCGGAGGATATTTCCTTTGGCCCTATAGTCTTCGTAGGGATCCGAAATATCTGTTCTCAGATTCCACAGAAATAAGACTAGTAAAGAGATCCACGAAATAGAGATGAAACTCTGTGAGATGAATTAACAGAATACTAAGCAGTTTCTCAGGAAGCTTCTTTCCATATTTCATCTGAGGATATTTCCTTTCTCACCATAGCCCTCTATGGGCTTCCAAATATCACTTTGCCAATTCCACAAGAACTGTCTTAGCGAAAGGCTTCTTGAGGGGAAAGCTGTAACTCTGTGAGGTGATTTCACAGAACACAAAGAAGTTTCTCAGAAAGCTTCTTTCTCTTTTTATCGGAAGATACTTCCTTTGGCCCCATAGTCTTCAAAGGGATCCGAAATATCTGTCCTCAGATTCCACAGAAATAAGGCTAGCAAGGAGATCCACGAAATACAGATGTAACTCTGTGAGATGAATTAACAGAACACTAAGCAGTTTCTCAGGAAGCTTCTTTCCAGATTTCATCTGAGGATATTTCCTTTCTCACCATAGCCCTCTATGGGCTTCCAAATATCACTTTGCCAATTCCACAAGAACTGTCTTAGCGAAGGCTTCTTGAGGGTAAATCTGTAACTCTGTGAGATGTTTTCACAAAACACAAAGAAGTTTCTCAGAAAGCTTCTCTCTCTTTCTTATCGGAGGATATTTCCTTTGGCCCTATAGTCTTCAAAGGGATCCGAAATATCTGTTCTCAGATTCCACAGAAATAAGGCTAGCAAAGAGATCCACGAAATGCAGATGTAACTCTGTGAGATGAATTAACAGAACACTAAGCAGTTTCTCAGGAAGCTTCTTTCAAGATTTCATCTGAGGATATTTCCTTTTTCACCATAGCCCTCTAAGGGCTTCCAAATATCACTTTGCCAATTCCACAGGAACTGTCTTAGCGAAAGGCTTCTTGAGGGGAAAGCTGTAACTCTGTGAGATGATTTCACAGAACACAAAGAAGTTTCTCAGAAAGCTTCTTTCTCTTTGTTATCGGAGGATATTTCCTTTGGCCCTATAGTCTTCAAAGGGATCCGAAATATCTGTTCTCAGATTCCACAGAAATAAGGCTAGCAAAGAGATTCACGAAATACATATGTAACTCTGTGAGATTAATTAAGAGAACACTAAGCAGTTTCTCAGGAAGCTTCTTTCCAGATTTCATCTGAGGATATTTCCTTTCTCACCATAGCCCTCTATGGGCTTCCAAATATCACTTTGCTAATTCCACAAGAACTGTCTTAGCGAAAGGCTTCTTGAGGGGAAAGCTGTAACTCTGTGAGATGATTTCACAGAACACAAAGAAGTTTCTCAGAAAGCTTCTTTCTCTTTTTTATCGGAGGATATTTCCTCTTGCCCTATGGTCTTCAAAGGGATCCGAAATATCTGTTCTCAGATTCCACAGAAATAAGGCTAGCAAAGAGATCCACGAAATACATATGTAACTCTGTGAGATGAATTAACAGAACACTAAGCAGTTTCTCAGGAAGCTTCTTTCCAGATTTCATCTGAGGATATTTCCTTTCTCACCATTGCCCTCTATGGGCTTCCAAATATCACTTTGCCAATTCCACAAGAACTGTCTTAGCGAAAGGCTTCTTGAGGGGAAAGCTGTAACTCTGTGAGATGATTTCACAGAACACAAAGAAGTTTCTCAGAAAGCTTCTTTCTCTTTGTTATCGGAGGATATTTCCTTTGGCCCTATAGTCTTCGTAGGGATCCGAAATATCTGCTCTCAGATTCCACAGAAATAAGACTAGTAAAGAGATCCACGAAATAGAGATGTAACTCTGTGAGATGAATTAACAGAATACTAAGCAGTTTCTCAGGAAGCTTCTTTCCATATTTCATCTGAGGATATTTCCTTTCTCACCATAGCCCTCTATGGGCTTCCAAATATCACTTTGCCAATTCCACAAGAACTGTCTTAGCGAAAGGCTTCTTGATGGGAAAGCTGTAACTCTGTGAGACGATTTCACAGAACACAAAGAAGTTTCTCAGAAAGCTTCTTTCTCTTTTTATCGGAAGATACTTCCTTTGGCCCCATAGTCTTCAAAGGGATCCGAAATATCTGTCCTCAGATTCCACAGAAATAAGGCTAGCAAGGAGATCCACGAAATACAGATGTAACTCTGTGAGATGAATTAACAGAACACTAAGCAGTTTCTCAGGAAGCTTCTTTCCAGATTTCATCTGAGGATATTTCCTTTCTCACAGTAGCCCTCTATGGGCTTCCAAATATCACTTTGCCAATGCCACAAGAACTGTCTTAGCGAAAGGCTTCTTGAGGGTAAATCTGTAACTCTGTGAGATGTTTTCACAAAACAAAGAAGTTTCTCAGAAAGCTTCTTTCTCTTTGTTATCGGAGGATATTTCCTTTGGCCCTATAGTCTTCAAAGGGATCCGAAATATCTGTTCTCACATTCCACAGAAATAAGGCTAGCAAAGAGATCCAAGAAATACAGATGTAACTCTGTGAGATGAATTAACAGAACACTAAGCAGTTTCTCAGGAAGCTTCTTTCAAGATTTCATCTGAGGATATTTCCTTTTTCACCATAGCCCTCTAAGGGCTTCCAAATATCACTTTGCCAATTCCACAAGAACTGTCTTAGCGAAAGG
This sequence comes from Macaca nemestrina, assembly GCF_043159975.1. Classification (NCBI taxonomy): domain Eukaryota; kingdom Metazoa; phylum Chordata; class Mammalia; order Primates; family Cercopithecidae; genus Macaca; species Macaca nemestrina. The sequence goes on along the minus strand of NC_092138.1, from coordinate 94,923,902 downwards.
CTTCTTGAGGGGAAAGCTGTAACTCTGTGAGATGATTTCACAGAACACAAAGAAGTTTCTCAGAAAGCGTCTTTCTCTTTGTTATCGGAGGATATTTCCTTTGGCCCTATAGTCTTCAAAGGGATCCGAAATAACTGTTCTCAGATTCCACAGAAATAAGGCTAGCAAAGAGATCCACGAAATACACATGTAACTCTGTGAGATTAATTAAGAGAACACTAAGCAGTTTCTCAGGAAGCTTCTTTCCAGATTTCATCTGAGGATATTTCCTTTCTCACAATAGCCCTCTATGGGCTTCCAAATATCACTTTGCTAATTCCACATAAACTGTCTTAGCGAAAGGCTTCTTGAGGGGAAAGCTGTAACTCTGTGAGATGATTTCACAGAACACAAAGAAGTTTCTCAGAAAGCTTCTTTCTCTTTTTTATCGGAGGATATTTCCTCTTTCCCTATGGTCTTCAAAGGGATCCGAAATATCTGTTCTCAGATTCCACAGAAATAAGGCTAGCAAAGAGATCCACGAAATACATATGTAACTCTGTGAGATGAATTAAGAGAACACTAAGCAGTTTCTCAGGAAGCTTCTTTCCAGATTTCATCTGAGGATATTTCCTTTCTCACCAAAGCCCTCTATGGGCTTCCAAATATCACTTTGCCAATTCCACAAGAACTGTCTTAGCGAAAGGCTTCTTGAGGGGAAAGCTGTAACTCTGTGAGATGATTTCACAGAACACAAAGAAGTTTCTCAGAAAGCTTCTTTCTGTTTTTTATCGGAAGATATTTCCTTTGACCCCATAGTCTTCAAAGGCATCCGAAATATCTGTTCTCAGATTCCACAAAAATAAGGCTAGCAAAGAGATTCACGAAATACAGATGTAACTCTGTGAGATGAATTAACAGAACACTAAGTGGTTTCTCAGGAAGCTTCTTTCCAGATTTCATCTGAGGATATTTCCTTTCTCACCATAGCCCTCTATGGGCTTCCAAATATCACATTGCCAATTCCACAAGAAGTGTCTTAGCGAAAGGCTTCTTGAGGGGAAAGCTGTAACTCTGTGAGATGATTGCACAGAACACAAAGAAGTTTCTCAGAAAGCTTCTTTCTCTTTGTTATCGGAAGATATTTCCTTTGGCCCCATAGTCTTCAAAGGGATCCGAAATATCTGTTCTCAGATTCCACAGAAATAAGGCTAGCAAAGAGATCCACGAAATACAGATGTAACTCTGTGAGAGGAATTAACAGAACACAAAGCAGTTTCTCAAGAAGCTTCTTTCCAGATTTCATCTGAGGATATTTCCTTTCTCACCATAGCCCTCTATGGGCTTCCAAATATCACTTTGCCAATTCCACAAGAACTGTCTTAGCGAAAGGCTTCTTGAGGGGAAAGCTGTAACTCTGTGAGATGATTTCACAGAACACAAAGAAGTTTCTCAGAAAGCTTCTTTCTCTTTGTTATCGGAGGATATTTCCTTTGGACCTATAGTCTTCAAAGGGATCCGAAATATCTGTTCTCAGATTCCACAGAAATGAGGCTAGGAAAGAGATCCACGAAATACATATGTAACTCTGTGAGATGAATTAACAGAACACTAAGCAGTTTCTCATAAAGCATCTTTCCAGATTTCATCTGATTATATTTCCTTTTTCATCATAGCCCTCTTTGGGCTTCCAAATATCACTTTGCCAATTCCACAAGAACTGTCTTAGCGAAAGGCTTCTTGAGAGGAAAGCTGTAACTCTGTGAGATGATTTCACAGAACACAAAGAAGTTTCTCAGAAAGCTTCTTTCTCTTTGTTATCGGAGGATATTTCCTTTGGCTCTATAGTCTTCAAAGGGATACGAAATATCTGTTCTCAGATTCCACAGAAATAAAGCTAGCAAAGAGATCCACGAAATACAGATGTAACTCTGTGAGATTAATTAAGAGAACACTAAGCAGTTTGTCAGGAATCTTCTTTCCAGATTTCATCTGAGGATATTTCCTTTCTCACCATAGCCCTCTATGGGCTTCCAAATATCACTATGCCAATTCCACAAGAACTGTCTTAGCGAAAGGCTTCTTGAGGGGAAAGCTGTAACTCTGTGAGATGATTTCACAGAACACAAAGAAGTTTCTCAGAAAGCTTCTTTCTCTTTGTTATCGGAGGATATTTCCTCTTGCCCTATGGTCTTCAAAGGGATCCGAAATATCTGTTCTCAGATTCCACAGAAATAAGGCTAGTAAAGAGATCCACGAAATACAGATGTAACTCTGTGAGATGAATTAACAGAACACTAAGCAGTTTCTCAGGAAGCTTCTTTCCAGATTTCATCTGAGGATATTTCGTTTCTCACCATAGCCCTCCATCGGCTTCCAAATATCACTTTCCCAATTCCACAAGAACTGTCTTAGCGAAAGGCTTCTTGAGGGGAAAGCTGTAACTCTGTGAAATGATTTCACAGAACACAAAGAAGTTTCTCAGAAAGCTTCTTTCTCTTTGTTATCGGAGGATATTTCCTTTGGCCCTATAGTCTTCAAAGGCATCCGAAATATCTGTTCTCAGATTCCACAGAAATAAGACTAGTAAAGAGATCCACGAAATAGAGATGTAACTCTGTGAGATGAATTAACAGAATACTAAGCAGTTTCTCAGGAAGCTTCTTTCCATATTTCATCTGAGGATATTTCCTTTCTCACCATAGCCCTCTATGGGCTTCCAAATATCACTTTGCCAATTCCACAAGAACTGTCTTAGTGAAAGGCTTCTTGATGGGAAAGCTGTACCTCTGTGAGATGATTTCACAGAACACAAAGAAGTTTCTCAGAAAGCTTCTTTCTCTTTTTATCGGAAGATATTTCCTTTGGCCCCATGGTCTTCAAAGGGATCCGAAATATCTGTCCTCAGATTCCACAGAAATAAGGCTAGCAAGGAGATCCACGAAATGCAGATGTAACTCTGTGAGATGAATTAACAGAACACTAAGCAGTTTCTCAGGAAGCTTCTTTCCAGATTTCATCTGAGGATATTTCCTTTCTCACCATAGCCCTCTATGGGCTTCCAAATATCACTTTGCCAATTCCACAAGAACTGTCTTAGCGAAAGGCTTCTTGAGGGTAAATCTGTAACTCTGTGAGATGTTTTCAGAAAACACAAAGAAGTTTCTCAGAAAGCTTCTTTCTCTTTGTTATCGGAGGATATTTCCTTTGGCCTTATAGTCTTCAAAGGGATCCGAAATATCTGTTCTCAGATTCCACAGAAATAAGGCTAGCAAAGAGATCCACGAAATACAGATGTAACTCTGTGAGATGAATTAACAGAACACTAAGCAGTTTGTCAGGAAGATTCTTTCCAGATTTCATCTGAGGATATTTCCTTTCTCACCATAGCCCTCCATGGGCTTCCAAATATCACTTTGCCAATTCCACAAGAACTGTCTTCGCGAAAGCCTTCTAGAGGGGAAAGCTGTAACTCTGTGAGATGATTTCACAGAACACAAAGAAGTTTCTCAGAAAGCTTCTTTCTCTTTGTTATCGGAGGATATTTCCTCTTGCCCTATGGTCTTCAAAGGGATCCGAAATATCTGTTCTCAGATTCCACAGAAATAAGGCTAGCAAAGAGATCCACGAAATACAGATGTAACTCTGTGAGATGAATTCACAGAACACTAAGCAGTTTCTCAGGAAGCTTCTTTCCAGATTTCATCTGAGGATATTTCCTTTCTCACCGTAGCCCTCCATAGGCTTCCAAATATCACTTTGCCAATTCCACAAGAACTGTCTTAGCGAAAGGCTTCTTGAGGGGAAAGCTGTAACTCTGTGAGATGATTTCACAGAACACAAAGAAGTTTCTCAGAAAGCTTCTTTCTCTTTGTTATCGGAGGATATTTCCTTTGGCCCCATAGTCTTCAAAGGGATCCGAAATATCTGTTCTCAGATTCCACAGAAATAAGGCTAGCAAAGAGATCCACGAAATACAGATGTAACTCTGTGAGATGAATTAACAGAACACTAAGCAGTTTGTCAGGAAGATTCTTTCCAGATTTCATCTGAGGATATTTCCTTTCTCACCATAGCCCTCTATGGGCTTCCAAATATCACTTTGCCAATTCCACAAGAACTGTCTTAGCGAAAGCCTTCTTGAGGGGAAAGCTGTAACTCTGTGAGGTGATTTCACAGAACACAAAGAAGTTTCTCAGAAAGCTTCTTTCTCTTTGTTATCGGAGGATATTTCCTCTTGCCCTATGGTCTTCAAAGGGATCCGAAATATCTGTTCTCAGATTCCACAGAAATAAGGCTAGCAAAGAGATCCACGAAATACAGATGTAACTCTGTGAGATGAATTCACAGAACACTAAGCAGTTTCTCAGGAAGCTTCTTTCCAGATTTCATCTGAGGATATTTCCTTTCTCACCATAGCCCTCCATAGGCTTCCAAATATCACTTTGCCAATTCCACAAGAACTGTCTTAGCGAAAGGCTTCTTGAGGGGAAAGCTGTAACTCTGTGAGATGATTTCACAGAACACAAAGAAGTTTCTCAGAAAGCTTCTTTCTCTTTGTTATCGGAGGATATTTCCTTTGGCCCTATAGTCTTCGTAGGGATCCGAAATATCTGCTCTCAGATTCCACAGAAATAAGACTAGTAAAGGGATCCACGAAATAGAGATGTAACTCTGTGAGATGAATTAACAGAATACTAAGCAGTTTCTCAGGAAACTTCTTTCCATATTTCATCTGAGGATATTTCCTTTCTCACCATAGCCCTCTATGGGCTTCCAAATATCACTTTGCCAATTCCACAAGAACTGTCTTAGCGAAAGGCTTCTTGATGGGAAAGCTGTAACTCTGTGAGACGATTTCACAGAACCCAAAGAAGTTTCTCAGAAAGCTTCTTTCTCTTTTTATGGGAAGATACTTCCTTTGGCCCCATAGTCTTCAAAGGGATCCGAAATATCTGTCCTCAGATTCCACATAAATAAGGCTAGCAGGGAGATCCACGAAATACAGATGTAACTCTGTGAGATGAATTAACAGAACACTAAGCAGTTTCTCAGGAAGCTTCTTTCCAGATTTCATCTGAGGATATTTCCTTTTTCACCATAGCCCTCTAAGGGCTTCCAAATATCACTTTGCCAATTCCACAAGAACTGTCTTAGCGAAAGGCTTCTTGAGGGGAAAGCTGTAACTCTGTGAGATGATTTCACAGAACACAAAGAAGTTTCTCAGAAAGCTTCTTTCTCTTTGTTATCGGAGGATATTTCCTTTGGCCCTATAGTCTTCAAAGGGATCCGAAATAACTGTTCTCAGATTCCACAGAAAAAAGGCTAGCAAAGAGATCCACCAAATACATATGTAACTCTGTGAGATTAATTAAGAGAACACTAAGCAGTTTCTCAGGAAGCTTCTTTCCAGATTTCATCTGAGGATATTTCCTTTCTCACCGTAGCCCTCTATGGGCTTCCAAATATCACTTTGCCAATTCCACAAGAACTGTCTTAGCGAAAGGCTTCTTGAGGGGAAAGCTGTAACTCTGTGAGATGTTTTCAGAAAACACAAAGAAGTTTCTCAGAAAGCTTCTTTCTCTTTGTTATCGGAGGATATTTCCTTTGGCCTTATAGTCTTCAAAGGGATCCGAAATATCTGTTCTCAGATTCCACAGAAATAAGGCTAGCAAAGAGATTCACGAAATACATATGTAACTCTGTGAAATTAATTAACAGAACACTAAGCAGTTTCTCAGGAAGCTTCTTTCCAGATTTCATCTGAGGATATTTCCTTTTTCACCATAGCCCTCTAAGGGCTTCCAAATATCACTTTGCCAATTCCACAAGAACTGTCTTAGCGAAAGGCTTCTTGAGGGGAAAGCTGTAACTCTGTGAGATGATTTCACAGAACACAAAGAAGTTTCTCAGAAAGCTTCTTTCTCTTTGTTATCGGAGGATATTTCCTTTGGCCCTATAGTCTTCAAAGGGATCCGAAATAACTGTTCTCAGATTCCACAGAAAAAAGGCTAGCAAAGAGATCCACCAAATACATATGTAACTCTGTGAGATTAATTAAGAGAACACTAAGCAGTTTCTCAGGAAGCTTCTTTCCAGATTTCATCTGAGGATATTTCCTTTCTCACAATAGCCCTCTATGGGCTTCCAAATATCTCTTTGCTAATTCCACAAGAACTGTCTTAGCGAAAGGCTTCTTGAGGGGAAAGCTGTAACTCTGTGAGATGATTTCACAGAACACAAAGAAGTTTCTCAGAAAGCTTCTTTCTCTTTTTTATCGGAGGATATTTCCTCTTTCCCTATGGTCTTCAAAGGGATCCGAAATATCTGTTTTCAGATTCCACAGAAATAAGGCTAGCAAAGAGATCCACGAAATACATATGTAACTCTGTGAGATGAATTAACAGAACACTAAGCAGTTTCTCAGGAAGCTTCTTTCCAGATTTCATCTGAGGATATTTCCTTTCTCACCGTAGCCCTCTATGGGCTTCCAAATATCACTTTGCCAATTCCAAAGAACTGTCTTAGCGAAAGGCTTCTTGAGGGTAAATCTGTAACTCTGTGAGATGTTTTCAGAAAACACAAAGAAGTTTCTCAGAAAGCTTCTTTCTCTTTGTTATCGGAGGATATTTCCTTTGGCCTTATAGTCTTCAAAGGGATCCGAAATATCTGTTCTCAGATTCCACAGAAATAAGGCTAGCAAAGAGATTCACGAAATACATATGTAACTCTGTGAAATTAATTAAGAGAACACTAAGCAGTTTCTCAGGAAGCTTCTTTCCAGATTTCATCTGAGGATATTTTCTTTCTCACCATAGCCCTCTATGGGCTTCCAAATATCACTTTGCTAATTCCACAAGAACTGTCTTAGCGAAAGGCTTCTTGAGGGGAAAGCTGTAACTCTGTGAGATGATTTCACAGAACACAAAGAAGTTTCTCAGAAAGCTTCTTTCTCTTTTTTATCGGAGGATATTTCCTCTTGCCCTATAGTCTTCAAAGGGATCCGAAATATCTGTTCTCAGATTCCACAGAAATAAGGCTAGCAAAGAGATCCACGAAATTCATATGTAACTCTGTGAGATGAATTAACAGAACACTAAGCAGTTTCTCAGGAAGCTTCTTTCCAGATTTCATCTGAGGATATTTCCTTTCTCACCATTGACCTCTATGGACTTCCAAATATCACTTTGCCAATTCCACAAGAACTGTCGTAGCGAAATGCTTCTTGAGGGGATAGCTGTAACTCTGTGAGATGATTTCACAGAACACAAAGAAGTTTCTCAGAAAGCTTCTTTCTCTTTGTTATCGGAGGATATTTCCTTTGGCCCCATAGTCTTCAAAGGGATCCGAAATATCTGTTCTCAGATTCCACAGAAATAAGGCTAGCAAAGAGATCCACGAAATACAGATGTAACTCTGTGAGATGAATTAACAGAACACTAAGCAGTTTGTCAGGAAGATTCTTTCCAGATTTCATCTGAGGATATTTCCTTTCTCACCATAGCCCTCCATGGGCTTCCAAATATCACTTTGCCAATTCCACAAGAACTGTCTTAGCAAAAGGCTTCTTGAGGGGAAAGCTGTAACTCTGTGAGATGATTTCACAGAACACAAAGAAGTTTCTCAGAAAGCTTCTTTCTCTTTGTTATCGGAGGATATTTCCTCTTGCCCTATGGTCTTCAAAGGGATCCGAAATATCTGTTCTCAGATTCCACAGAAATAAGGCTAGCAAAGAGATCCACGAAATACAGATGTAACTCTGTGAGATGAATTCACAGAACACTAAGCAGTTTCTCAGGAAGCTTCTTTCCAGATTTCATCTGAGGATATTTCCTTTCTCACCGTAGCCCTCCATAGGCTTCCAAATATCACTTTGCCAATTCCACAAGAACTGTCTTAGCGAAAGGCTTCTTGAGGGGAAAGCTGTAACTCTGTGAGATGATTTCACAGAACACAAAGAAGTTTCTCAGAAAGCTTCTTTCTCTTTGTTATCGGAGGATATTTCCTTTGGCCCTATAGTCTTCGTAGGGATCCGAAATATCTGCTCTCAGATTCCACAGAAATAAGACTAGTAAAGAGATCCACGAAATAGAGATGTAACTCTGTGAGATGAATTAACAGAATACTAAGCAGTTTCTCAGGAAGCTTCTTTCCATATTTCATCTGAGGATATTTCCTTTCTCACCATAGCCCTCTATGGGCTTCCAAATATCACTTTGCCAATTCCACAAGAACTGTCTTAGCGAAAGGCTTCTTGATGGTAAAGCTGTAACTCTGTGAGACGATTTCACAGAACCCAAAGAAGTTTCTCAGAAAGCTTCTTTCTCTTTTTATCGGAAGATACTTCCTTTGGCCCCATAGTCTTCAAAGGGATCCGAAATACCTGTCCTCAGTTTCCACATAAATAAGGCTAGCAGGGAGATCCACGAAATACAGATGTAACTCTGTGAGATGAATTAACAGAACACTAAGCAGTTTCTCAGGAAGCTTCTTTCCAGATTTCATCTGAGGATATTTCCTTTCTCACCGTAGCCCTCTATGGGCTTCCAAATATCACTTTGCCAATTCCACAAGAACTGTCTTAGCGTATGGCTTATTGAGGGTAAATCTGTAACTCTGTGAGATGTTTTCACAAAACACAAAGAAGTTTCTCAGAAAGCTTCTTTCTCTTTGTTATCGGAGGATATTTCCTTTGGCCCTATAGTCTTCAAAGGGATCCGAAATATCTGTCCTCAGATTCCACAGAAATAAGGCTAGCAAGGAGATCCACGAAATACAGATGTAACTCTGTGAGATGAATTAACAGAACACTAAGCAGTTTCTCAGGAAGCTTCTTTCCAGATTTCATCTGTGGATATTTCCTTTCTCACCATAGCCCTCCATGGGCTTCCAAATATCACTTTGCCAATTCCACAAGAACTGTCTTAGCGAAAGGCTTCTTGAGGGTAAATCTGTAACTCTGTGAGATGTTTTCACAAAACACAAAGAAGTTTCTCAGAAAGCTTCTTTCTCTTTGTTATCGGAGGATATTTCCTTTGGCCCTATAGTCTTCAAAGGGATCCGAAATATCTGTTCTCAGATTCCACAGAAATAAGGCTAGCAAAGAGATCCACGAAATACAGATGTAAATCTGTGAGATGAATTAACAGAACACTAAGCAGTTTCTCAGGAAGCTTCTTTCCAGATTTCATCTGAGGATATTTCCTTTTTCACCATAGCCCTCTAAGGGCTTCCAAATATCACTTTGCCAATTCCACAAGAACTGTCTTAGCGAAAGGCTTCTTGAGGGGAAAGCTGTAACTCTGTGAGATGATTTCACAGAACACAAAGAAGTTTCTCAGAAAGCTTCTTTCTCTTTGTTATCGGAGGATATTTCCTTTGGCCCTATAGTCTTCAAAGGGATCCGAAATATCTGTTCTCAGATTCCACAGAAATAAGGCTAGCAAAGAGATTCACGAAATACATATGTAACTCTGTGAGATTAATTAAGAGAACACTAAGCAGTTTCTCAGGAAGCTTCTTTCCATATTTCATCTGAGGATATTTCCTTTCTCACCATAGCCCTCTATGGGCTTCCAATATCACTTTGCTAATTCCACAAGAACTGTCTTAGCGAAAGGCTTCTTGAGGGGAAAGCTGTAACTCTGTGAGATGATTTCACAGAACACAAAGAAGTTTCTCAGAAAGCTTCTTTCTCTTTTTCATCGGAGGATATTTCCTCTTGCCCTATGGTCTTCAAAGGGATCCGAAATATCTGTTCTCAGATTCCACAGAAATAAGGCTAGCAAAGAGATCCACGAAATACATATGTAACTCTGTGAGATGAATTAACAGAACACTAAGCAGTTTCTCAGGAAGCTTCTTTCCAGATTTCATCTGAGGATATTTCCTTTCTCACCATTGCCCTCTATGGGCTTCCAAATATCACTTTGCCAATTCCACAAGAACTGTCTTAGCGAAAGGCTTCTTGAGGGGAAAGCTGTAACTCTGTGAGATGATTTCACAGAACACAAAGAAGTTTCTCAGAAAGCTTCTTTCTCTTTGTTATCGGAGGATATTTCCTTTGGCCCCATAGACTTCAAAGGGATCCGAAATATCTGTTCTCAGATTCCACAGAAATAAGGCTAGCAAAGAGATCCACGAAATACAGATGTAACTCTGTTAGATGAATTAACAGAACACTAAGCATTTTGTCAGGAAGCTTCTTTCCAGATTTCATCTGAGGATATTTCCTTTCTCACCATAGCCCTCTATGGGCTTCCAAATATCACTTTGCCAATTCCACAAGAACTGTCTTAGAGAAAGGCTTCTTGAGGGGAAAGCTGTAACTCTGTGAGATGATTTCACAGAACACAAAGAAGTTTCTCAGAAAGCTTCTTTCTCTTTGTTATCGGAGGATATTTCCTCTTGCCCTATGGTCTTCAAAGGGATCCGAAATATCTGTTCTCAGATTCCACAGAAATAAGGCTAGCAAAGAGATCCACGAAATACAGATGTAACTCTGTGAGATGAATTAACAGAACACTAAGCAGTTTCTCAGGAAGCTTCTTTCCAGATTTCATCTGAGGATATTTCCTTTCTCACCTTAGCCCTCCATAGGCTTCCAAATATCACTTTGCCAATTACACAAGAACTGTCTTAGCGAAAGGCTTCTTGAGGGGAAAGCTGTAACTCTGTGAGATGATTTCACAGAACACAAAGAAGTTTCTCAGAAAGCTTCTTTCTCTTTGTTATCGGAGGATATTTCCTTTGGCCCTATAGTCTTCGTAGGGATCCGAAATATCTGTTCTCAGATTCCACAGAAATAAGACTAGTAAAGAGATCCACGAAATAGAGATGTAACTCTGTGAGATGAATTAACAGAATACTAAGCAGTTTCTCAGGAAGCTTCTTTCCATATTTCATCTGAGGATATTTCCTTTCTCACCATAGCCCTCTATGGGCTTCCAAATATCACTTTGCCAATTCCACAAGAACTGTCTTAGCGAAAGGCTTCTTGAGGGGAAAGCTGTAACTCTGTGAGATGATTTCACAGAACACAGAGAAGTTTCTCAGAAAGCTTCTTTCTCTTTTTATCGGAAGATACTTCCTTTGGCCCCATAGTCTTCAAAGGGATCCGAAATATCTGTCCTCAGATTCCACAGAAATAAGGCTATCAAGGAGATCCACGAAATACAGATGTAACTCTGTGAGATGAATTAACAGAACACTAAGCAGTTTCTCAGGAAGCTTCTTTCAAGATTTCATCTGAGGATATTTCCTTTTTCACCATAGCCCTCTAAGGGCTTCCAAATATCACTTTGCCAATTCCACAAGAACTGTCTTAGCGAAAGGCTTCTTGAGGGGAAAGCTGTAACTCTGTGAGATGATTTCACAGAACACAAAGAAGTTTCTCAGAAAGCTTCTTTCTCTTTGTTATCGGAGGATATTTCCTTTGGCCCTATAGTCTTCAAAGGGATCCGAAATATCTGTTCTCAGATTCCACAGAAATAAGGCTAGCAAAGAGATTCACGAAATACATATGTAACTCTGTGAGATTAATTAAGAGAACACTAAGCAGTTTCTCAGGAAGCTTCTTTCCAGATTTCATCTGAGGATATTTCCTTTCTCACCATAGCCCTCTATGGGCTTCCAAATATCACTTTGCTAATTCCACAAGAACTGTCTTAGCGAAAGGCTTCTTGAGGGGAAAGCTGTAACTCTGTGAGATGATTTCACAGAACACAAAGAAGTTTCTCAGAAAGCTTCTTTCTCTTTTTTATCGGAGGATATTTCCTCTTGCCCTATGGTCTTCAAAGGGATCCGAAATATCTGTTCTCAGATTCCACAGAAATAAGGCTAGCAAAGAGATCCACGAAATACATATGTAACTCTGTGAGATGAATTAACAGAACACTAAGCAGTTTCTCAGGAAGCTTCTTTCCAGATTTCATCTGAGGATATTTCCTTTCTCACCATTGCCCTCTATGGGCTTCCAAATATCACTTTGCCAATTCCACAAAAAGTGTCTTAGCGAAAGGCTTCCTGAGGGGAAAGCTGTAACTCTGTGAGATGATTTCACAGAACACAAAGATGTTTCTCAGAAAGCTTCTTTCTCTTTGTTATCGGAGGATATTTCCTTTGGCCCCATAGTCTTCAAAGGGATCCGAAATATCTGTTCTCAGATTCCACAGAAATACGGCTAGCATAGAGATCCACGAAATACAGATGTAACTCTGTGAGATGAATTAACAGAACACTAAGTTGTTTGTCAGGAAGCTTCTTACCAGATTTCATCTGAGGATATTTCCTTTCTCACCATAGCCATCTATGGGCTTCCAAATATCACTTTGCCAATTCCACAAGAACTGTCTTAGCGAAAGGCTTCTTGAGGGGAAAGCTGTAACTCTGTGAGATGATTTCACAGAACACAAAGAAGTTTCTCAGAAAGCTTCTTTCTCTTTGTTATCGGAGGATATTTCCTCTTGCCCTATGGTCTTCAAAGGCATCCGAAATATCTGTTCTCAGATTCCACAGAAATAAGGCTAGCAAAGAGATCCACGAAATACAGATGTAACTCTGTGAGATGAATTAACAGAACACTAAGCAGTTTCTCAGAAGCTTCCTTCAAGATTTCATCTGAGGATATTTCCTTTCTCACCATAGCCCTCTAAGGGCTTCCAAATATCACTTTGCCAATTCCACAAGAACTGTCTTAGCGAAAGGCTTCTTGAGGGGAAAGCTGTAACTCTGTGAGATGATTTCACAGAACACTAAGAAGTTTCTCAGAAAGCTTCTTTCTCTTTGTTATCGGAGGATATTTACTTTGGCCCTATAGTCTTCAAAGGGATCCGAAATATCTGTTCTCAGATTCCACAGAAATAAGGCTAGCAAAGAGATTCACGAAATACATATGTAACTCTGTGAGATTAATTAAGAGAACACTAAGCAGTTTCTCAGGAAGCTTCTTTCCAGATTTCATCTGAGGATATTTCCTTTCTCAACATATCCCTCTATGGGCTTCCAAATATCACTTTGCTAATTCCACAAGAACTGTCTTAGCGAAAGGCTTCTTGAGGGGAAAGCTGTAACTCTGTCAGATGATTTCACAGAACACAAAGAAGTTTCTCAGAAAGCTTCTTTTTCTTTGTTATCGGAGGATATTTCCTTTGGCCCCATAGACTTCAAAGGGATCCGAAATATCTGTTCTCAGATTCCACAGAAATAAGGCTAGCAAAGAGATCCACGAAATACAGATGTAACTCTGTGAGATGAATTAACAGAACACTAAGCAGTTTGTCAGGAAGCTTCTTTCCAGATTTCATCTGAGGATATTTCCTTTCTCACCATAGCCCTCTATGGGCTTCCAAATATCACTTTGCCAATTCCACAAGAACTGTCTTAGAGAAAGGCTTCTTGAGGGGAAAGCTGTAACTCTGTGAGATGATTTCACAGAACACAAAGAAGTTTCTCAGAAAGCTTCTTTCTCTTTGTTATCGGAGGATATTTCCTCTTGCCCTATGGACTTCAAAGGGATCCGAAATATCTGTTCTCAGATTCCACAGAAATAAGGCTAGCAAAGAGATCCACGAAATACAGATGTAACTCTGTGAGATGAATTAACAGAACACTAAGCAGTTTCTCAGGAAGCTTCTTTCCAGATTTCATCTGAGGATATTTCCTTTCTCACCATAGCCCTCCATAGGCTTCCAAATATCACTTTGCCAATTCCACAAGAACTGTCTTAGCGAAAGGCTTCTTGAGGGGAAAGCTGTAACTCTGTGAGATGATTTCACAGAACACAAAGAAGTTTCTCAGAAAGCTTCTTTCTCTTTGTTATCGGAGGATATTTCCTTTGGCCCTATAGTCTTCAAAGGGATCCGAAATATCTGTTCTCAGATTCCACAGAAATAAGACTAGTAAAGAGATCCACGAAATAGAGATGTAACTCTGTGAGATGAATTAACAGAATACTAAGCAGTTTCTCAGGAAGCTTCTTTCCATATTTCATCTGAGGATATTTCCTTTCTCACCATAGCCCTCTATGGGCTTCCAAATATCACTTTGCCAATTCCACAAGAACTGTCTTAGCGAAAGGCTTCTTGAGGGGAAAGCTGTAACTCTGTGAGATGATTTCACAGAACACAAAGAAGTTTCTCAGAAAGCTTCTTTCTCTTTTTATCGGAAGATACTTCCTTTGGCCCCATAGTCTTCAAAGGGATCCGAAATATCTGTCCTCAGATTCCACAGAAATAAGGCTAGCAAGGAGATCCACGAAATACAGATGTAACTCTGTGGGATGAATTAACAGAACACTAAGCAGTTTCTCAGGAAGCTTCTTTCCAGATTTCATCTGAGGATATTTCCTTTCTCACCATAGCCCTCTATGGGCTTCCAAATATAACTTTGCCAATTCCACAAGAACTGTCTTAGCGAAGGCTTCTTGAGGGTAAATCTGTAACTCTGTGAGATGATTTCACAGAACACAAAGAAGTTTCTCAGAAAGCTTCTTTCTCTTTGTTATCGGAGGATATTTCCTTTGGCCCTATAGTCTTCAAAGGGATCCGAAATATCTGTTCTCAGATTCCACAGAAATAAGGCTAGCAAAGAGATCCACGATATGCAGATGTAACTCTGTGAGATGAATTAACAGAACACTAAGCAGTTTCTCAGGAAGCTTCTTTCAAGATTTCATCTGAGGATATTTCCTTTTTCACCATAGCCCTCTAAGGGCTTCCAAATATCACTTTGCCAATTCCACAAGAACTGTCTTAGCGAAAGGCTTCTTGAGGGGAAAGCTGTAACTCTGTGAGATGATTTCACAGAACACAAAGAAGTTTCTCAGAAAGCTTCTTTCTCTTTGTTATCGGAGGATATTTCCTTTGGCCCTATAGTCTTCAAAGGGATCCGAAATATCTGTTCTCAGATTCCACAGAAATAAGGCTAGCAAAGAGATCCACGAAATACATATGTAACTCTGTGAGATGAAGTAACAGAACACTAACCAGCTTCTCAGGAAGCTTCTTTCCAGATTTCATCTGAGGATATTTCCTTTCTCACCATTGCCCTCTATGGGCTTCCAAATATCACTTTGCCAATTCCACAAGAACTGTCTTAGCGAAAGGCTTCTTGAGGGGAAAGCTGTAACTCTGTGAGATGATTTCACAGAACACAAAGAAGTTTCTCAGAAAGCTTCTTTCTCTTTGTTATTGGAGGATATTTCCTTTGGCCCCATAGACTTCAAAGGGATCCGAAATATCTGTTCTCAGATTCCACAGAAATAAGGCTAGCAAAGAGATCCACGAAATACAGATGTAACTCTGTGAGATGAATTAACAGAACACTAAGCAGTTTCTCAGGAAGCTTCTTTCCAGATTTCATCTGAGGATATTTCCTTTCTCACCATAGCCCTCCATAGGCTTCCAAATATCACTTTGCCAATTCCACAAGAACTGTCTTAGCGAAAGGCTTCTTGAGGGGAAAGCTGTAAGTCTGTGAGATGATTTCACAGAACACAAAGAAGTTTCTCAGAAAGCTTCTTTCTCTTTGTTATCGGAGGATATTTCCTTTGGCCCTATAGTCTTCGTAGGGATCCGAAATATCTGTTCTCAGATTCCACAGAAATAAGACTAGTAAAGAGATCCAGGAAATAGAGATGTAACTCTCTGAGATGAATTAACAGAATACTAAGCAGTTTCTCAGGAAGCTTCTTTCCATATTTCATCTGAGGATATTTCCTTTCTCACCATAGCCCTCTATGGGCTTCCAAATATCACTTTGCCAATTCCACAAGAACTGTCTTAGCGAAAGGCTTCTTGAGGGGAAAGCTGTAACTCTGTGAGATGATTTCACAGAACAGAAAGAAGTTTCTCAGAAAGCATCTTTCTCTTTTTATCGGAAGATACTTCCTTTGGACCCAGAGTCTTCAAAGTGATCCGAAATATCTGTCCTCAGATTCCACAGAAATAAGGCTATCAAGGAGATCCACGAAATACAGATGTAACTCTGTGAGATGAATTAACAGAACACTAAGCAGTTTCTCAGGAAGCTTCTTTCAAGATTTCATCTGAGGATATTTCCTTTTTCACCATAGCCCTCTAAGGGCTTCCAAATATCACTTTGCCAATTCCACAAGAACTGTCTTAGCGAAAGGCTTCTTGAGGGGAAAGCTGTAACTCTGTGAGATGATTTCACAGAACACAAAGAAGTTTCTCAGAAAGCTTCTTTCTCTTTGTTATCGGAGGATATTTCCTTTGGCCCCATAGTCTTCAAAGGATCCGAAATATCTGTTCTCAGATTCCACAGAAATAAGGCTAGCAAAGAGATCCACGAAATACAGATGTAACTCTGTGAGATGAATTAACAGAACACTAAGTTGTTTGTCAGGAAGCTTCTTGCCAGATTTCATCTGAGGATATTTCCTTTCTCACCATAGCCCTCTATGGGCTTCCAAATATCACTTTGCCAATTCCACAAGAACTGTCTTAGCGAAAGGCTTCTTGAGGGGAAAGCTGTTACTCTGTGAGATGATTTCACAGAACACAAAGAAGTTTCTCAGAAAGCTTCTTTCTCTTTGTTATCGGAGGATATTTCCTCTTGCCCTATGGTCTTCAAAGGGATCCGAAATATCTGTTCTCAGATTCCACAGAAATAAGGCTAGCAAAGAGATCCACGAAATACAGATGTAACTCTGTGAGATGAATTAACAGAACACTAAGCAGTTTCTCAGAAGCTTCCTTCAAGATTTCATCTGAGGATATTTCCTTTTTCACCATAGCCCTCTAAGGGCTTCCAAATATCACTTTGCCAATTCCACAAGAACTGTCTTAGCGAAAGGCTTCTTGAGGGGAAAGCTGTAACTCTGTGAGATGATTTCACAGAACACAAAGAAGTTTCTGAGAAAGCTTCTTTCTCTTTGTTATCGGAGGATATTTACTTTGGCCCTATAGTCTTCAAAGGGATCCGAAATATCTGTTCTCAGGTTCCACAGAAATAAGGCTAGCAAAGAGATTCACGAAATACATATGTAACTCTGTGAGATTAATTAAGAGAACACTAAGCAGTTTCTCAGGAAGCTTCTTTCCAGATTTCATCTGAGGATATTTCCTTTCTCAACATATCCCTCTATGGGCTTCCAAATATCACTTTGCTAATTCCACAAGAACTGTCTTAGCGAAAGGTTTCTTGAGGGGAAAGCTGTAACTCTGTCAGATGATTTCACAGAACACAAAGAAGTTTCTCAGAAAGCTTCTTTTTCTTTGTTATCGGAGGATATTTCCTTTGGCCCCGTAGACTTCAAAGGGATCCGAAATATCTGTTCTCAGATTCCACAGAAATAAGGCTAGCAAAGAGATCCACGAAATACAGATGTAACTCTGTGAGATGAATTAACAGAACACTAAGCATGTTGTCAGGAAGCTTCTTTCCAGATTTCATCTGAGGATATTTCCTTTCTCACCATAGCCCTCTATGGGCTTCCAAATATCACTTTGCCAATTCCACAAGAACTGTCTTAGAGAAAGGCTTCTTGATGGGAAAGCTGTAACTCTGTGAGATGATTTCACAGAACACAAAGAAGTTTCTCAGAAAGCTTCTTTCTCTTTGTTATCGGAGGATATTTCCTCTTGCCCTATGGTCTTCAAAGGGATCCGAAATATCTGTTCTCAGATTCCACAGAAATAAGGCTAGCAAAGAGATCCACGAAATACAGATGTAACTCTGTGAGATGAATTAACAGAACACTAAGCAGTTTCTCAGGAAGCTTCTTTCCAGATTTCATCTGAGGATATTTCCTTTCTCACCATAGCCCTCCATAGGCTTCCAAATATCACTTTGCCAATTCCACAAGAACTGTCTTAGCGAAAGGCTTCTTGAGGGGAAAGCTGTAACTCTGTGAGATGATTTCACAGAACACAAAGAAGTTTCTCAGAAAGCTTCTTTCTCTTTGTTATCGGAGGATATTTCCTTTGGCCCTATAGTCTTCGTAGGGATCCGAAATATCTGTTCTCAGATTCCACAGAAATAAGACTAGTAAAGAGATCCACGAAATAGAGATGTAACTCTGTGAGATGAATTAACAGAATACTAAGCAGTTTCTCAGGAAGCTTCTTTCCATATTTCATCTGAGGATATTTCCTTTCTCACCATAGCCCTCTATGGGCTTCCAAATATCACTTTGCCAATTCCACAAGAACTGTCTTAGCGAAAGGCTTCTTGAGGGGAAAGCTGTAACTCTGTGAGGTGATTTCACAGAACACAAAGAAGTTTCTCAGAAAGCTTCTTTCTCTTTTTATCGGAAGATACTTCCTTTGGCCCCATAGTCTTCAAAGGGATCCGAAATATCTGTCCTCAGATTCCACAGAAATAAGGCTAGCAAGGAGATCCACGAAATACAGATGTAACTCTGTGAGATGAATTAACAGAACACTAAGCAGTTTCTCAGGAAGCTTCTTTCCAGATTTCATCTGAGGATATTTCCTTTCTCACCATAGCCCTCTATGGGCTTCCAAATATCACTTTGCCAATTCCACAAGAACTGTCTTAGCGAAGGCTTCTTGAGGGTAAATCTGTAACTCTGTGAGATGTTTTCACAAAACACAAAGAAGTTTCTCAGAAAGCTTCTCTCTCTTTGTTATCGGAGGATATTTCCTTTGGCCCTATAGTCTTCAAAGGGATCCGAAATATCTGTTCTCAGATTCCACAGAAATAAGGCTAGCAAAGAGATCCACGAAATGCAGATGTAACTCTGTGAGATGAATTAACAGAACACTAAGCAGTTTCTCAGGAAGCTTCTTTCAAGATTTCATCTCAGGATATTTCCTTTTTCACCATAGCCCTCTAAGGGCTTCCAAATATCACTTTGCCAATTCCACAGGAACTGTCTTAGCGAAAGGCTTCTTGAGGGGAAAGCTGTAACTCTGTGAGATGATTTCACAGAACACAAAGAAGTTTCTCAGAAAGCTTCTTTCTCTTTGTTATCGGAGGATATTTCCTTTGGCCCTATAGTCTTCAAAGGGATCCGAAATATCTGTTCTCAGATTCCACAGAAATAAGGCTAGCAAAGAGATTCACGAAATACATATGTAACTCTGTGAGATTAATTAAGAGAACACTAAGCAGTTTCTCAGGAAGCTTCTTTCCAGATTTCATCTGAGGATATTTCCTTTCTCACCATAGCCCTCTATGGGCTTCCAAATATCACTTTGCTAATTCCACAAGAACTGTCTTAGCGAAAGGCTTCTTGAGGGGAAAGCTGTAACTCTGTGAGATGATTTCACAGAACACAAAGAAGTTTCTCAGAAAGCTTCTTTCTCTTTTTTATCGGAGGATATTTCCTCTTGCCCTATGGTCTTCAAAGGGATCCGAAATATCTGTTCTCAGATTCCACAGAAATAAGGCTAGCAAAGAGATCCACGAAATACATATGTAACTCTGTGAGATGAATTAACAGAACACTAAGCAGTTTCTCAGGAAGCTTCTTTCCAGATTTCATCTGAGGATATTTCCTTTCTCACCATTGCCCTCTATGGGCTTCCAAATATCACTTTGCCAATTCCACAAGAACTGTCTTAGCGAAAGGCTTCTTCAGGGGAAAGCTGTAACTCTGTGAGATGATTTCACAGAACACAAAGAAGTTTCTCAGAAAGCTTCTTTCTCTTTGTTATCGGAGGATATTTCCTCTTGCCCTATGGTCTTCAAAGGGATCCGAAATATCTGTTCTCAGATTCCACAGAAATAAGGCTAGCAAAGAGATCCACGAAATACAGATGTAACTCTGTGAGATGAATTAACAGAACACTAAGCAGTTTCTCAGAAGCTTCCTTCAAGATTTCATCTGAGGATATTTCCTTTTTCACCATAGCCCTCTAAGGGCTTCCAAATATCACTTTGCCAATTCCACAAGAACTGTCTTAGCGAAAGGCTTCTTGAGGGGAAAGCTGTAACTCTGTGAGATGATTTCACAGAGCACAAAGAAGTTTCTCAGAAAGCTTCTTTCTCTTTGTTATCGGAGGATATTTACTTTGGCCCTATAGTCTTCAAAGGGATCCGAAATATCTGTTCTCAGATTCCACAGAAATAAGGCTAGCAAAGAGATTCACGAAATACATATGTCACTCTGTGAGATTAATTAAGAGAACACTAAGCAGTTTCTCAGGAAGCTTCTTTCCAGATTTCATCTGAGGATATTTCCTTTCTCAACATATCCCTCTATGGGCTTCCAAATATCACTTTGCTAATTCCACAAGAACTGTCTTAGCGAAAGGCTTCTTGAGGGGAAAGCTGTAATTCTGTCAGATGATTTCACAGAACACAAAGAAGTTTCTCAGAAAGCATCTTTTTCTTTGTTATCGGAGGATATTTCCTTTGGCCCCGTAGACTTCAAAGGGATCCGAAATATCTGTTCTCAGATTCCACAGAAATAAGGCTAGCAAAGAGATCCACGAAATACAGATGTAACTCTGTGAGATGAATTAACAGAACACTAAGCAGGTTGTCAGGAAGCTTCTTTCCAGATTTCATCTGAGGATATTTCCTTTCTCACCATAGCCCTCTATGGGCTTCCAAATATCACTTTGCCAATTCCACAAGAACTGTCTTAGAGAAAGGCTTCTTGAGGGGAAAGCTGTAACTCTGTGAGATGATTTCACAGAACACAAAGAAGTTTCTCAGAAAGCTTCTTTCTCTTTGTTATTGGAGGATATTTCCTCTTGCCCTATGGTCTTCAAAGGGATCCGAAATATCTGTTCTCAGATTCCACAGAAATAAGGCTAGCAAAGAGATCCACGAAACACAGATGTAACTCTGTGAGATGAATTAACAGAACACTAAGCAGTTTCTCAGGAAGCTTCTTTCCAGATTTCATCTGAGGATATTTCCTTTCTCACCATAGCCCTCCATAGGCTTCCAAATATCACTTTGCCAATTCCACAAGAACTGTCTTAGCGAAAGGCTTCCTGAGGGGAAAGCTGTAACTCTGTGAGATGATTTCACAGAACACAAAGAAGTTTCTCAGAAAGCTTCTTTCTCTTTGTTATCGGAGGATATTTCCTTTGGCCCTATAGTCTTCGAAGGGATCCGAAATATCTGTTCTCAGATTCCACAGAAATAAGACTAGTAAAGAGATCCACGAAATAGAGATGTAACTCTGTGAGATGAATTAACAGAATACTAAGCAGTTTCTAAGGAAGCTTCTTTCCATATTTCATCTGAGGATATTTCCTTTCTCACCATAGCCCTCTATGGGCTTCCAAATATCACTTTGCCAATTCCACAAGAACTGTCTTAGCGAAAGGCTTCTTGAGGGGAAAGCTGTAACTCTGTGAGATGATTTCACAGAACACAAAGAAGTTTCTCAGAAAGCTTCTTTCTCTTTTTATCGGAAGATACTTCCTTTGGCCCCATAGTCTTCAAAGGGATCCGAAATATCTGTCCTCAGATTCCACAGAAATAAGGCTAGCAAGGAGATCCACGAAATACAGATGTAACTCTGTGAGATGAATTAACAGAACACTAAGCAGTTTCTCAGGAAGCTTCTTTCCAGATTTCATCTGAGGATATTTCCTTTCTCACCATAGCCCTCTATGGGCTTCCAAATATAACTTTGCCAATTCCACAAGAACTGTCTTAGCGAAGGCTTCTTGAGGGTAAATCTGTAACTCTGTGAGATGTTTTCACAAAACACAAAGAAGTTTCTCAGAAAGCTTCTCTCTCTTTGTTATCGGAGGATATTTCCTTTGGCCCTATAGTCTTCAAAGGGATCCGAAATATCTGTTCTCAGATTCCACAGAAATAAGGCTAGCAAAGAGATCCACGAAATGCAGATGTAACTCTGTGAGATGAATTAACAGAACACTAAGCAGTTTCTCAGGAAGCTTCTTTCAAGATTTCATCTGAGGATATTTCCTTTTTCACCATAGCCCTCTAAGGGCTTCCAAATATCACTTTGCCAATTCCACAGGAACTGTCTTAGCGAAAGGCTTCT
The DNA here is from genome assembly GCF_043159975.1 of Macaca nemestrina. Taxonomy (NCBI): domain Eukaryota; kingdom Metazoa; phylum Chordata; class Mammalia; order Primates; family Cercopithecidae; genus Macaca; species Macaca nemestrina. The sequence continues at coordinate 94,901,962 of NC_092138.1, read as the reverse complement.
TGAGGGGAAAGCTGTAACTCTGTGAGATGATTTCACAGAACACAAAGAATTTTCTCAGAAAGCTTCTTTCTCTTTGTTATCGGAGGATATTTCCTTTGGCCCTATAGTCTTCAAAGGGATCCGAAATATCTGTTCTCAGATTCCACAGAAATAAGGCTAGCAAAGAGATTCACGAAATACATATGTAACTCTGTGAGATTAATTAAGAGAACACTAAGCAGTTTCTCAGGAAGCTTCTTTCCAGATTTCATCTGAGGATATTTCCTTTCTCACCATAGCCCTCTATCGGCTTCCAAATATCACTTTGCTAATTCCACAAGAACTGTCTTAGCGAAAGGCTTCTTGAGGGGAAAGCTGTAACTCTGTGAGATGATTTCACAGAACACAAAGAAGTTTCTCAGAAAGCTTCTTTCTCTTTTTTATCGGAGGATATTTCCTCTTGCCCTATGGTCTTCAAAGGGATCCGAAATATCTGTTCTCAGATTCCACAGAAATAAGGCTAGCAAAGAGATCCACGAAATACATATGTAACTCTGTGAGATGAATTAACAGAACACTAAGCAGTTTCTCAGGAAGCTTCTTTCCAGATTTCATCTGAGGATATTTCCTTTCTCACCATTGCCCTTTGTGGGCTTCCAAATATCACTTTGCCAATTCCACAAGAACTGTCTTAGCGAAAGGCTTCTCGAAGGGAAAGCTGTAACTCTGTGAGATGATTTCACAGAACACAAAGAAGTTTCTCAGACAGCTTCTTTCTCTTTGGTATCGGAGGATATTTCCTTTTGCCCTATGGTCTTCAAAGGGATCCGAAATATCTGTTCTCAGATTCCACAGAAATAAGGCTAGCAAAGAGATCCACGAAATACAGATGTAACTCTGTGAGATGAATTAACAGAACACTAAGCAGTTTCTCAGGAAGCTTCTTTCCAGATTTCATCTGAGGATATTTCCTTTCTCACCATAGCCCTCCATAGGCTTCCAAATATCACTTTGCCAATTCCACAAGAACTGTCTTAGCGAAAGTCTTCTTGAGGGGAAAGCTGTAACTCTGTGAGATGATTTCACAGAACACAAAGAAGTTTCTCAGAAAGCTTCTTTCTCTTTGTTATCGGAGGATATTTCCTTTGGCCCTATAGTCTTCGTAGGGATCCGAAATATCTGTTCTCAGATTCCACAGAAATAAGACTAGTAAAGAGATCCACGAAATAGAGATGTAACTCTGTGAGATGAATTAACAGAATACTAAGCAGATTCTCAGGAAGCTTCTTTCCATATTTCATCTGAGGATATTTCCTTTCTCACCATAGCCCTCTATGGGCTTCCAAATATCACTTTGCCAATTCCACAAGAACTGTCTTAGCGAAAGGCTTCTTGAGGGGAAAGCTGTAACTCTGTGAGATGATTTCACAGAACACAAAGAAGTTTCTCAGAAAGCTTCTTTCTCTTTTTATCGGAAGATACTTCCTTTGGCCCCATAGTCTTCAAAGGGATCCGAAATATCTGTCCTCAGATTCCACAGAAATAAGGCTAGCAAGGAGATCCACGAAATACAGATGTAACTCTGTGAGATGAATTAACAGAACACTAAGCAGTTTCTCAGGAAGCTTCTTTCCATATTTCATCTGAGGATATTTCCTTTCTCACCATAGCCCTCTATGGGCTTCCAAATATCACTTTGCCAATTCCACAAGAACTGTCTTAGCGAAAGGCTTCTTGAGGGTAAATCTGTAACTCTGTGAGATGTTTTCACAAAACACAAAGAAGTTTCTCAGAAAGCTTCTTTCTCTTTGTTATCGGAGGATATTTCCTTTGGCCCTATAGTCTTCAAAGGGATCCGAAATATCTGTTCTCAGATTCCACAGAAATAAGGCTAGCAAAGAGATCCACGAAATACAGATGTAACTCTGTGAGATGAATTAACAGAACACTAAGCAGTTTCTCAGGAAGCTTCTTTCAAGATTTCATCTGAGGATATTTCCTTTTTCACCATAGCCCTCTAAGGGCTTCCAAATATCACTTTGCCAATTCCACAAGAACTGTCTTAGCGAAAGGCTTCTTGAGGGGAAAGCTGTAACTCTGTGAGATGATTTCACAGAACACAAAGAAGTTTCTCAGAAAGCTTCTTTCTCTTTGTTATCCCAGGATATTTCTTTTGGCCCTATAGTCTTCAAAGGGATCCGAAATATCTGTTCTCAGATTCCACAGAAATAAGACTAGTAAAGAGATCCACGAAATAGAGATGTAACTCTGTGAGATGAATTAACAGAATACTAAGCAGTTTCTCAGGAAGCTTCTTTCCATATTTCATCTGAGGATGTTTCCTTTCTCACCATAGCCCTCTATGGGCTTCCAAATATCACTTTGCCAATTCCACAAGAACTGTCTTAGCGAAAGGCTTCTTGAGGGGAAAGCTGTAACTCTGTGAGATGATTTCACAGAACACAAAGAAGTTTCTCAGAAAGCTTCTTTCTCTTTTTATCGGAAGATACTTCCTTTGGCCCCATAGTCTTCAAAGGGATCCGAAATATCTGTCCTCAGATTACACAGAAATAAGGCTAGCAAGGAGATCCACGAAATACAGATGTAACTCTGTGAGATGAATTAACAGAACACTAAGCAGTTTCTCAGGAAGCTTCTTTCCATATTTCATCTGAGGATATTTCCTTTCTCACCATAGCCCTCTATGGGCTTCCAAATATCACTTTGCCAATTCCACAAGAACTGTCTTAGCGAAAGGCTTCTTGAGGGTAAATCTGTAACACTGTGAGATGTTTTCACAAAACACAAAGAAGTTTCTCAGAAAGCTTCTTTCTCTTTGTTATCGGAGGATATTTCCTCTTGCCCTATGGTCTTCAAAGGGATCCGAAATATCTGTTCTCAGATTCCACAGAAATAAGGCTAGCAAAGAGATCCACGAAATACAGATGTAACTCTGTGAGATGAATTAACAGAACACTAAGCAGTTTCTCAGGAAGCTTCTTTCCAGATTTCATCTGAGGATATTTCCTTTCTCACCATAGCCCTCCATAGGCTTCCAAATATCACTTTGCCAATTCCACAAGAACTGTCTTAGCGAAAGGCTTCTTGAGGGGAAAGCTGTAACTCTGTGAGATGATTTCACAGAACACAAAGAAGTTTCTCAGAAAGCTTCTTTCTCTTTGTTATCGGAGGATATTTCCTTTGGCCCTATGGTCTTCGTAGGGATCCGAAATATCTGTTCTCAGATTCCACAGAAATAAGACTAGTAAAGAGATCCACGAAATAGAGATGTAACTCTGTGAGATGAATTAACAGAATACTAAGCAGTTTCTCAGGAAGCTTCTTTCCAGATTTCATCTGAGGATATTTCCTTTCTCACCATAGCCCTCTATGGGCTTCCAAATATCACTTTGCCAATTCCACAAGAACTGTCTTAGCGAAAGGCTTCTTGAGGGGAAAGCTGTAACTCTGTGAGATGATTTCACAGAACACAAAGAAGTTTCTCAGAAAGCTTCTTTCTCTTTTTATCGGAAGATACTTCCTTTGGCCCCATAGTCTTCAAAGGGATCCGAAATATCTGTCCTCAGATTCCACAGAAATAAGGCTAGCAAGGAGATCCACGAAATACAGATGTAACTCTGTGAGATGAATTAACAGAACACTAAGCAGTTTCTCAGGAAGCTTCTTTCCAGATTTCATCTGAGGATATTTCCTTTCTCACCATAGCCCTCTATGGGCTTCCAAATATCACTTTGCCAATTCCACAAGAACTGTCTTAGCGAAGGCTTCTTGAGGGTAAATCTGTAACTCTGTGAGATGTTTTCACAAAACACAAAGAAGTTTCTCAGAAAGCTTCTCTCTCTTTGTTATCGGAGGATATTTCCTTTGGCCCTATAGTCTTCAAAGGGATCCGAAATATCTGTTCTCAGATTCCACAGAAATAAGGCTAGCAAAGAGATCCACGAAATACAGATGTAACTCAGTGAGATGAATTAACAGAACACTAAGCAGTTTCTCAGGAAGCTTCTTTCAAGATTTCATCTGAGGATATTTCCTTTTTCACCATAGCCCTCTAAGGGCTTCCAAATATCACTTTGCCAATTCCACAGGAACTGTCTTAGCGAAAGGCTTCTTGAGGGGAAAGCTGTAACTCTGTGAGATGATTTCACAGAACACAAAGAATTTTCTCAGAAAGCTTCTTTCTCTTTGTTATCGGAGGATATTTCCTTTGGCCCTATAGTCTTCAAAGGGATCCGAAATATCTGTTCTCAGATTCCACAGAAATAAGGCTAGCAAAGAGATTCACGAAATACATATGTAACTCTGTGAGATTAATTAAGAGAACACTAAGCAGTTTCTCAGGAAGCTTCTTTCCAGATTTCATCTGAGGATATTTCCTTTCTCACCATAGCCCTCTATGGGCTTCCAAATATCACTTTGCTAATTCCACAAGAACTGTCTTAGCGAAAGGCTTCTTGAGGGGAAAGCTGTAACTCTGTGAGATGATTTCACAGAACACAAAGAAGTTTCTCAGAAAGCTTCTTTCTCTTTTTTATCGGAGGATATTTCCTCTTGCCCTATGGTCTTCAAAGGGATCCGAAATATCTGTTCTCAGATTCCACAGAAATAAGGCTAGCAAAGAGATCCACGAAATACATATGTAACTCTGTGAGATGAATTAACAGAACACTAAGCAGTTTCTCAGGAAGCTTCTTTCCAGATTTCATCTGAGGATATTTCCTTTCTCACCATTGCCCTCTATGGGCTTCCAAATATCACTTTGCCAATTCCACAAGAACTGTCTTAGCGAAAGGCTTCTCGAGGGGAAAGCTGTAACTCTGTGAGATGATTTCACAGAACACAAAGAAGTTTCTCAGACAGCTTCTTTCTCTTTGGTATCGGAGGATATTTCCTCTTGCCCTATGGTCTTCAAAGGGATCCGAAATATCTGTTCTCAGATTCCACAGAAATAAGGCTAGCAAAGAGATCCACGAAATACAGATGTAACTCTGTGAGATGAATTAACAGAACACTAAGCAGGTTGTCAGGAAGCTTCTTTCCAGATTTCATCTGAGGATATTTCCTTTCTCACCATAGCCCTCCATAGGCTTCCAAATATCACTTTGCCAATTCCACAAGAACTGTCTTAGCGAAAGTCTTCTTGAGGGGAAAGCTGTAACTCTGTGAGATGATTTCACAGAACACAAAGAAGTTTCTCAGAAAGCTTCTTTCTCTTTGTTATCGGAGGATATTTCCTTTGGCCCCATAGTCTTCAAAGGGATCCGAAATATCTGTTCTCAGATTCCACAGAAATAAGGCTAGCAAAGAGATCCACGAAATACAGATGTAACTCTGTGAGATTAATTAAGAGAATACTAAGCAGTTTCTCAGGAAGCTTCTTTCAAGATTTCATCTGAGGATATTTCCTTTTTCACCATAGCCCTCTAAGGGCTTCCAAATATCACTTTGCCAATTCCACAAGAACTGTCTTAGCGAAAGGCTTCTTGAGGGGAAAGCTGTAACTCTGTGAGATGATTTCACAGAACACAAAGAAGTTTCTCAGAAAGCTTCTTTCTCTTTGTTATCGGAGGATATTTCTTTTGGCCCTATAGTCTTCAAAGGCATCCGAAATATCTGTTCTCAGATTCCACAGAAATAAGGCTAGCAAAGAGATTCGCGAAATACATATGTAACTCTGTGAGATTAATTAAGAGAACACTAAGCAGTTTCTCAGGAAGCTTCTTTCCAGATTTCATCTGAGGATATTTCCTTTCTCACCATAGCCCTCTATGGGCTTCCAAATATCACTTTGCTAATTCCACAAGAACTGTCTTAGCGAAAGGCTTCTTGAGGGGAAAGCTGTAACTCTGTGAGATGATTTCACAGAACACAAAGAAGTTTCTCAGAAAGCTTCTTTCTCTTTTTTATCGGAGGATATTTCCTCTTGCCCTATCGTCTTCAAAGGGATCCGAAATATCTGTTCTCAGATTCCACAGAAATAAGGCTAGCAAAGAGATCCACGAAACACAGATGTAACTCTGTGAGATGAATTAACAGAACACTAAGCAGTTTCTCAGGAAGCTTCTTTCAAGATTTCATCTGAGGATATTTCCTTTCTCATCATAGCCCTCCATAGGCTTCCAAATATCACTTTGCCAATTCCACAAGAACTGTCTTAGCGAAAGGCTTCTTGAGGGGAAAGCTGTAACTCTGTGAGATGATTTCACAGAACACAAAGAAGTTTCTCAGAAAGCTTCTTTCTCTTTGTTATCGGAGGATATTTCCTTTGGCCCTATAGTCTTCGTAGGGATCCGAAATATCTGTTCTCAGATTCCACAGAAATAAGACTAGTAAAGAGATCCACGAAATAGAGATGTAACTCTGTGAGATGAATTAACATAATACTAAGCAGTTTCTCAGGAAGCTTCTTTCCATATTTCATCTGAGGATATTTCCTTTCTCACCATAGCCCTCTATGGGCTTCCAAATATCACCTTGCCAATTCCACAAGAACTGTCGTAGCGAAAGGCTTCTTGGGGGGAAAGCTGTAACTCTGTGAGATGATTTCACAGAACACAAAGAAGTTTCTCAGAAAGCTTCTTTCTCTTTTTATCGGAAGATACTTCCTTTGGCCCCATAGTCTTCAAAGGGAACCGAAATATCTGTCCTCAGATTCCACAGAAATAAGGCTAGCAAGGAGATCCACGAAATACAGATGTAACTCTGTGAGATGAATTAACAGAACACTAAGCAGTTTCTCAGGAAGCTTCTTTCCATATTTCATCTGAGGATATTTCCTTTCTCACCATAGCCCTCAATGGGCTTCCAAATATCACTTTGCCAATTCCACAAGAACTGTCTTAGCGAAAGGCTTCTTGAGGGTAAATCTGTAACTCTGTGAGATGTTTTCACAAAACACAAAGAAGTTTCTCAGAAAGCTTCTTTCTCTTTGTTATCGGAGGATATTTCCTTTGGCCCTATAGTCCTCAAAGGGATCCGAAATATCTGTTCTCATATTCCACAGAAATAAGGCTAGCAAAGAGATCCACGAAATACAGATGTAACTCAGTGAGATGAATTAACAGAACACTAAGCAGTTTCTCAGGAAGCTTCTTTCAAGATTTCATCTGAGGATATTTCCTTTTTCACCATAGCCCTCTAAGGGCTTCCAAATATCACTTTGCCAATTCCACAGGAACTGTCTTAGCGAAAGGCTTCTTGAGGGGAAAGCTGTAACTCTGTGAGATGATTTCACAGAACACAAAGAATTTTCTCAGAAAGCTTCTTTCTCTTTGTTATCGGAGGATATTTCCTTTGGCCCTATAGTCTTCAAAGGGATCCGAAATATCTGTTCTCAGATTCCACAGAAATAAGGCTAGCAAAGAGATTCACGAAATACATATGTAACTCTGTGAGATTAATTAAGAGAACACTAAGCAGTTTCTCAGGAAGCTTCTTTCCAGATTTCATCTGAGGATATTTCCTTTCTCACCATAGCCCTCTATGGGCTTCCAAATATCACTTTGCTAATTCCACAAGAACTGTCTTAGCGAAAGGCTTCTTGAGGGGAAAGCTGTAACTCTGTGAGATGATTTCACAGAACACAAAGAAGTTTCTCAGAAAGCTTCTTTCTCTTTTTTATCGGAGGATATTTCCTCTTGCCCTATGGTCTTCAAAGGGATCCGAAATATCTGTTCTCAGATTCCACAGAAATAAGGCTAGCAAAGAGATCCACGAAATACATATGTAACTCTGTGAGATGAATTAACAGAACACTAAGCAGTTTCTCAGGAAGCTTCTTTCCAGATTTCATCTGAGGATATTTCCTTTCTCACCATTGCCCTCTATGGGCTTCCAAATATCACTTTGCCAATTCCACAAGAACTGTCTTAGCGAAAGGCTTCTCGAGGGGAAAGCTGTAACTCTGTGAGATGATTTCACAGAACACAAAGAAGTTTCTCAGACAGCTTCTTTCTCTTTGGTATCGGAGGATATTTCCTCTTGCCCTATGGTCTTCAAAGGGATCCGAAATATCTGTTCTCAGATTCCACAGAAATAAGGCTAGCAAAGAGATCCACGAAATACAGATGTAACTCTGTGAGATGAATTAACAGAACACTAAGCAGGTTGTCAGGAAGCTTCTTTCCAGATTTCATCTGAGGATATTTCCTTTCTCACCATAGCCCTCCATAGGCTTCCAAATATCACTTTGCCAATTCCACAAGAACTGTCTTAGCGAAAGTCTTCTTGAGGGGAAAGCTGTAACTCTGTGAGATGATTTCACAGAACACAAAGAAGTTTCTCAGAAAGCTTCTTTCTCTTTGTTATCGGAGGATATTTCCTTTGGCCCTATAGTCTTCGTAGGGATCCGAAATATCTGTTCTCAGATTCCACAGAAATAAGACTAGTAAAGAGATCCACGAAATAGAGATGTAACTCTGTGAGATGAATTAACAGAATACTAAGCAGATTCTCAGGAAGCTTCTTTCCATATTTCATCTGAGGATATTTCCTTTCTCACCATAGCCCTCTATGGGCTTCCAAATATCACTTTGCCAATTCCACAAGAACTGTCTTAGCGAAAGGCTTCTTGAGGGGAAAGCTGTAACTCTGTGAGATGATTTCACAGAACACAAAGAAGTTTCTCAGAAAGCTTCTTTCTCTTTTTATCGGAAGATACTTCCTTTGGCCCCATAGTCTTCAAAGGGATCCGAAATATCTGTCCTCAGATTCCACAGAAATAAGGCTAGCAAGGAGATCCACGAAATACAGATGTAACTCTGTGAGATGAATTAACAGAACACTAAGCAGTTTCTCAGGAAGCTTCTTTCAAGATTTCATCTGAGGATATTTCCTTTTTCACCATAGCCCTCTAAGGGCTTCCAAATATCACTTTGCCAATTCCACAAGAACTGTCTTAGCGAAAGGCTTCTTGAGGGGAAAGCTGTAACTCTGTGAGATGATTTCACAGAACACAAAGAAGTTTCTCAGAAAGCTTCTTTCTCTTTGTTATCGGAGGATATTTCTTTTGGCCCTATAGTCTTCAAAGGCATCCGAAATATCTGTTCTCAGATTCCACAGAAATAAGGCTAGCAAAGAGATTCGCGAAATACATATGTAACTCTGTGAGATTAATTAAGAGAACACTAAGCAGTTTCTCAGGAAGCTTCTTTCCAGATTTCATCTGAGGATATTTCCTTTCTCACCATAGCCCTCTATGGGCTTCCAAATATCACTTTGCTAATTCCACAAGAACTGTCTTAGCGAAAGGCTTCTTGAGGGGAAAGCTGTAACTCTGTGAGATGATTTCACAGAACACAAAGAAGTTTCTCAGAAAGCTTCTTTCTCTTTTTTATCGGAGGATATTTCCTCTTGCCCTATCGTCTTCAAAGGGATCCGAAATATCTGTTCTCAGATTCCACAGAAATAAGGCTAGCAAAGAGATCCACGAAACACAGATGTAACTCTGTGAGATGAATTAACAGAACACTAAGCAGTTTCTCAGGAAGCTTCTTTCAAGATTTCATCTGAGGATATTTCCTTTCTCATCATAGCCCTCCATAGGCTTCCAAATATCACTTTGCCAATTCCACAAGAACTGTCTTAGCGAAAGGCTTCTTGAGGGGAAAGCTGTAACTCTGTGAGATGATTTCACAGAACACAAAGAAGTTTCTCAGAAAGCTTCTTTCTCTTTGTTATCGGAGGATATTTCCTTTGGCCCTATAGTCTTCGTAGGGATCCGAAATATCTGTTCTCAGATTCCACAGAAATAAGACTAGTAAAGAGATCCACGAAATAGAGATGTAACTCTGTGAGATGAATTAACATAATACTAAGCAGTTTCTCAGGAAGCTTCTTTCCATATTTCATCTGAGGATATTTCCTTTCTCACCATAGCCCTCTATGGGCTTCCAAATATCACCTTGCCAATTCCACAAGAACTGTCGTAGCGAAAGGCTTCTTGGGGGGAAAGCTGTAACTCTGTGAGATGATTTCACAGAACACAAAGAAGTTTCTCAGAAAGCTTCTTTCTCTTTTTATCGGAAGATACTTCCTTTGGCCCCATAGTCTTCAAAGGGAACCGAAATATCTGTCCTCAGATTCCACAGAAATAAGGCTAGCAAGGAGATCCACGAAATACAGATGTAACTCTGTGAGATGAATTAACAGAACACTAAGCAGTTTCTCAGGAAGCTTCTTTCCATATTTCATCTGAGGATATTTCCTTTCTCACCATAGCCCTCAATGGGCTTCCAAATATCACTTTGCCAATTCCACAAGAACTGTCTTAGCGAAAGGCTTCTTGAGGGTAAATCTGTAACTCTGTGAGATGTTTTCACAAAACACAAAGAAGTTTCTCAGAAAGCTTCTTTCTCTTTGTTATCGGAGGATATTTCCTTTGGCCCTATAGTCCTCAAAGGGATCCGAAATATCTGTTCTCATATTCCACAGAAATAAGGCTAGCAAAGAGATCCACGAAATACAGATGTAACTCTGTGAGATGAATTAACAGAACACTAAGCAGTTTCTCAGGAAGCTTCTTTCCAGATTTCATCTGAGGATATTTCCTTTTTCACCATAGCCCTCTAAGGGCTTCCAAATATCACTTTGCCAATTCCACAAGAACTGTCTTAGCGAAAGGCTTCTTGAGGGGAAAGCTGTAACTCTGTGAGATGATTTCACAGAACACAAAGAAGTTTCTCAGAAAGCTTCTTTCTCTTTGTTATCGGAGGATATTTCTTTTGGCCCTATAGTCTTCAAAGGGATCCGAAATATCTGTTCTCAGATTCCACAGAAATAAGGCTAGCAAAGAGATTCACGAAATACAGATGTAACTCTGTGAGATTAATTAAGAGAACACTAAGCAGTTTCTCAGGAAGCTTCTTTCCAGATTTCATCTGAGGATATTTCCTTTCTCACCATAGCCCTCTATGGGCTTCCAAATATCACTTTGCTAATTCCACAAGAACTGTCTTAGCGAAAGGCTTCCTGAGGGGAAAGCTGTAACTCTGTGAGATGATTTCACAGAACACAAAGAAGTTTCTCAGAAAGCTTCTTTCTCTTTTTTATCGGAGGATATTTCCTCTTGCCCTATGGTCTTCAAAGGGATCCGAAATATCTGTTCTCAGATTCCACAGAAATAAGGCTAGCAAAGAGATCCACGAAATACATATGTAACTCTGTGAGATGAATTAACAGAACACTAAGCAGTTTCTCAGGAAGCTTCTTTCCAGATTTCATCTGAGGATATTTCCTTTCTCACAATAGCCCTCCATAGGCTTCCAAATATCACTTTGCCAATTCCACAAGAACTGTCTTGGCGAAAGGCTTCTTGAGGGGAAAGCTGTAACTCTGTGAGATGATTTCACAGAACACAAAGAAGTTTCTCAGAAAGCTTCTTTCTCTTTGTTATCGGAGGATATTTCCTTTGGCCCTATGGTCTTCGTAGGGATCCGAAATATCTGTTCTCAGATTCCACAGAAATAAGACTAGTAAAGAGATCCACGAAATAGAGATGTAACTCTGTGAGATGAATTAACAGAATACTAAGCAGTTTCTCAGGAAGCTTCTTTCCAGATTTCATCTGAGGATATTTCCTTTCTCACCATAGCCCTCCATGGGCTTCCAAATATCACCTTGCCAATTCCACAAGAACTGTCGTAGCGAAAGGCTTCTTGAGGGGAAAGCTGTAACTCTGTGAGATGATTTCACAGAACACAAAGAAGTTTCTCAGAAAGCTTCTTTCTCTTTTTATCGGAAGATACTTCCTTTGGCCCCATAGTCTTCAAAGGGATCCGAAATATCTGTCCTCAGATTCCACAGAAATAAGGCTAGCAAGGAGATCCACGAAATACAGATGTAACTCTGTGAGATGAATTAACAGAACACTAAGCAGTTTCTCAGGAAGCTTCTTTCCAGATTTCATCTGAGGATATTTCCTTTCTCACCATAGCCCTCTATGGGCTTCCAAATATCACTTTGCCAATTCCACAAGAACTGTCTTGGCGAAAGGCTTCTTGAGGGTAAATCTGTAACTCTGTGAGATGTTTTCACAAAACACAAAGAAGTTTCTCAGAAAGCTTCTTTCTCTTTGTTATCGGAGGATATTTCCTTTGGCCCTATAGTCTTCAAAGGGATCCGAAATATCTGTTCTCAGATTCCACAGAAATAAGGCTAGCAAAGAGATCCACGAAATACAGATGTAACTCTGTGAGATGAATTAAGAGAACACTAAGCAGTTTCTCAGGAATCTTCTTTCAAGATTTCATCTGAGGATATTTCCTTTTTCACCATAGCCCTCTAAGGGCTTCCAAATATCACTTTGCCAATTCCACAAGAACTGTCTTAGCGAAAGGCTTCTTGAGGGGAAAGCTGTAACTCTGTGAGATGATTTCACAGAACACAAAGAAGTTTCTCAGAAAGCTTCTTTCTCTTTGTTATCGGAGGATATTTCTTTTGGCCCTATAGTCTTCAAAGGGATCCGAAATATCTGTTCTCAGATTCCACAGAAATAAGGCTAGCAAAGAGATCCACGAAATACAGATGTAACTCTGTGAGATGAATTAACAGAACACTAAGTTGTTTGTCAGGAAGCTTCTTACCAGATTTCATCTGAGGATATTTCCTTTCTCACCATAGCCCTCTATGGGCTTCCAAATATCACTTTGCCAATTCCACAAGAACTGTCTTAGCGAAAGGCTTCTTGAGGGGAAAGCTGTAACTCTGTGAGATGATTTCACAGAACACAAAGAAGTTTCTCAGAAAGCTTCTTTCTCTTTGTTATCGGAGGATATTTCTTTTGGCCCTATAGTCTTCAAAGGGATCCGAAATATCTGTTCTCAGATTCCACAGAAATAAGGCTAGCAAAGAGATCCACGAAATACAGATGTAACTCTGTGAGATGAATTAACAGAACACTAAGTTGTTTGTCAGCAAGCTTCTTACCAGATTTCATCTGAGGATATTTCCTTTCTCACCATAGCCCTCTATGGGCTTCCAAATATCACTTTGCCAATTCCACAAGAACTGTCTTAGCGAAAGACTTCTTGAGGGGAAAGCTGTAACTCTGTGAGATGATTTCACAGAACACAAAGAAGTTTCTCAGAAAGCTTCTTTCTCTTTGTTATCGGAGGATATTTCCTCTTGCCCTATGGTCTTCAAAGGGATCCGAAATATCTGTTCTCAGATTCCACAGAAATAAGGCTAGCAAAGAGATCCACGAAATACAGATGTAACTCTGTGAGATGAATTAACAGAACACTAAGCAGTTTCTCAGAAGCTTCCTTCAAGATTTCATCTGAGGATATTTCCTTTTTCACCATAGCCCTCTAAGGGCTTCCAAATATCACTTTGCCAATTCCACAAGAACTGTCTTAGCGAAAGGCTTCTTGAGGGGAAAGCTGTAACTCTGTGAGATGATTTCACAGAACACAAAGAAGTTTCTCAGAAAGCTTCTTTCTCTTTGTTATCGGAGGATATTTACTTTGGCCCTATATTCTTCAAAGGGATCCGAAATATCTGTTCTCAGATTCCACAGAAATAAGGCTAGCAAAGAGATTCACGAAATACATATGTAACTCTGTGAGATTAATTAAGAGAACACTAAGCAGTTTCTCAGGAAGCTTCTTTCCAGATTTCATCTGAGGATATTTCCTTTCTCAACATATCCCTCTATGGGCTTCCAAATATCACTTTGCTAATTCCACAAGAACTGTCTTAGCGAAAGGCTTCTTGAGGGGAAAGCTGTAACTCTGTCAGATGATTTCACAGAACACAAAGAAGTTTCTCAGAAAGCTTCTTTTTCTTTGTTATCGGAGGATATTTCCTTTGGCCCCATAGACTTCAAAGGGATCCGAAATATCTGTTCTCAGATTCCACAGAAATAAGGCTAGCAAAGAGATCCACGAAATACAGATGTAACTCTGTGAGATGAATTAACAGAACACTAAGCAGTTTCTCAGAAGCTTCCTTCAAGATTTCATCTGAGGATATTTCCTTTTTCACCATAGCCCTCTAAGGGCTTCCAAATATCACTTTGCCAATTCCACAAGAACTGTCTTAGCGAAAGGCTTCTTGAGGGGAAAGCTGTAACTCTGTGAGATGATTTCACAGAACACAAAGAAGTTTCTCAGAAAGCTTCTTTCTCTTTGTTATCGGAGGATATTTACTTTGGCCCTATAGTCTTCAAAGGGATCCGAAATATCTGTTCTCAGATTCCACAGAAATAAGGCTAGCAAAGAGATTCACGAAATACATATGTAACTCTGTGAGATTAATTAAGAGAACACTAAGCAGTTTCTCAGGAAGCTTCTTTCCAGATTTCATCTGAGGATATTTCCTTTCTCAACATATCCCTCTATGGGCTTCCAAATATCACTTTGCCAATTCCACAAGAACTGTCTTAGCGAAAGGCTTCTTGAGGGGAAAGCTGTAACTCTGTGAGATGATTTCACAGAACACAAAGAAGTTTCTCAGAAAGCTTCTTTCTCTTTGTTATCGGAGGATATTTCCTCTTGCCCTATGGTCTTCAAAGGGATCCGAAATATCTGTTCTCAGATTCCACAGAAATAAGGCTAGCAAAGAGATCCACGAAATACAGATGTAACTCTGTGAGATGAATTAACAGAACACTAAGCAGTTTCTCAGAAGCTTCCTTCAAGATTTCATCTGAGGATATTTCCTTTTTCACCATAGCCCTCTAAGGGCTTCCAAATATCACTTTGCCAATTCCACAAGAACTGTCTTAGCGAAAGGCTTCTTGAGGGGAAAGCTGTAACTCTGTGAGATGATTTCACAGAACACAAAGAAGTTTCTCAGAAAGCTTCTTTCTCTTTGTTATCGGAGGATATTTACTTTGGCCCTATATTCTTCAAAGGGATCCGAAATATCTGTTCTCAGATTCCACAGAAATAAGGCTAGCAAAGAGATCCACGAAATACAGATGTAACTCTGTGAGATTAATTAAGAGAACACTAAGCAGTTTCTCAGGAAGCTTCTTTCCAGATTTCATCTGAGGATATTTCCTTTCTCAACATATCCCTCTATGGGCTTCCAAATATCACTTTGCTAATTCCACAAGAACTGTCTTAGCGAAAGGCTTCTTGAGGGGAAAGCTGTAACTCTGTGAGATGATTTCACAGAACACAAAGAAGTTTCTCAGAAAGCTTCTTTCTCTTTGTTATCGGAGGATATTTCCTTTGGCCCTATAGTCTTCAAAGGGATCCGAAATATCTGTTCTCAGATTCCACAGAAATAAGGCTAGCAAAGAGATTCACGAAATACATATGTAACACTGTGAGATTAATTAAGAGAACACTAAGCAGTTTCTCAGGAAGCTTCTTTCCAGATTTCATCTGAGGATATTTCCTTTCTCACCATAGCCCTCTATGGGCTTCCAAATATCACTTTGCTAATTCCACAAGAACTGTCTTAGCGAAAGGCTTCTTGAGGGGAAAGCTGTAACTCTGTGAGATGATTTCACAGAACACAAAGAAGTTTCTCAGAAAGCTTCTTTCCCTTTTTTATTGGAGGATATTTCCTCTTGCCCTATGGTCTTAAAAGGGATCCGAAATATCTGTTCTCAGATTCCACAGAAATAAGGCTAGCAAAGAGATCCACGAAATACAGATGTAACTCTGTGAGATGAATTAACAGAACACTAAGCAGTTTCTCAGGAAGCTTCTTTCCAGATTTCATCTGAGGATATTTCCTTTCTCACCATTGCCCTCTATGGGCTTCCAAATATCACTTTGCCAATTCCACAAGAACTGTCTTAGCGAAAGGCTTCTTGAGGGGAAAGCTGTAACTCTGTGAGCTGATTTCACAGAACACAAAGAAGTTTCTCAGAAAGCTTCTTTCTCTTTGTTATCGGAGGATATTTCCTTTGGCCCCATAGTCTTCAAAGGGATCCGAAATATCTGTTCTCAGATTCCACAGAAATAAGGCTAGCAAAGAGATCCACGAAATACAGATGTAACTCTGTGAGATGAATTAACAGAACACTAATCAGTTTCTCAGGAAGCTTCTTTCCATATTTCATCTGAGGATATTTCCTTTCTCACCATAGCCCTCTATGGGCTTCCAAATATCACTTTGCCAATTCCACAAGAACTGTCTTAGCGAAAGGCTTCTTGAGGGGAAAGCTGTAACTCTGTGAGATGATTTCACAGAACACAAAGAAGTTTCTCAGAAAGCTTCCTTCTCTTTTTATCGGAAGATACTTCCTTTGGCCCCATAGTCTTCAAAGGGATCCGAAATATCTGTCCTCAGATTCCACAGAAATAAGGCTAGCAAGGAGATCCACGAAATACAGATGTAACTCTGTGAGATGAATTAACAGAACACTAAGCAGTTTCTCAGGAAGCTTCTTTCCAGATTTCATTTGAGGATATCTCCTTTCCTACCATAGCCCTCTATGGGCTTCCAAATATCACTTTGCCAATTCCACAAGAACTGTCTTAGCGAAAGGCTTCTTGAGGGAAAATCTGTAACTCTGTGAGATGTTTTCACAAAACACAAAGAAGTTTCTCAGAAAGCTTCTTTCTCTTTGTTATCGGAGGATATTTCCTTTGGCCCTATAGTCTTCAAAGGGATCCGAAATATCTGTTCTCAGATTCCACAGAAATAAGGCTAGCAAAGAGATCCACGAAATACAGATGTAACTCTGTGAGATGAATTAACAGAACACTAAGCAGTTTCTCAGGAAGCTTCTTGCAAGATTTCATCTGAGGATATTTCCTTTTTCACCGTAGCCCTCTAACGGCTTCCAAATATCACTTTGCCAATTCCACAAGAACTGTCTTAGCGAAAGGCTTCTTGAGGGGAAAGCTGTAACTCTGTGAGATGATTTCACAGAACACAAAGAAGTTTCTCAGAAAGCTTCTTTCTCTTTGTTATCGGAGGATATTTCCTTTGGCCCTATAGTCTTCAAAGGGATCCGAAATATCTGTTCTCAGATTCCACAGAAATAAGGCTAGCAAAGAGATTCACGAAATACATATGTAACTCTGTGAGATTAATTAAGAGAACACTAAACAGTTTCTCAGGAAGCTTCTTTCCAGATTTCATCTGAGGATATTTCCTTTCTCACCATTGCCCTCTATGGGCTTCCAAATATCACTTTGCCAATTCCACAAGAACTGTCTTAGCGAAAGGCTTCTTGAGGGGAAAGCTGTAACTCTGTGAGATGATTTCACAGAACACAAAGAAGTTTCTCAGAAAGCTTCTTTCTCTTTTTTGTTGGAGGATATTTCCTCTTGCCCTATGGTCTTAAAAGGGATCCGAAATATCTGTTCTCAGATTCCACAGAAATAAGGCTAGCAAAGAGATCCACGAAATACAGATGTAACTCTGTGAGATGAATTAACAGAACACTAAGCAGTTTCTCAGGAAGCTTCTTTCCAGATTTCATCTGAGGATATTTCCTTTCTCACCATTGCCCTCTATGGGCTTCCAAATATCACTTTGCCAATTCCACAAGAACTGTCTTAGCGAAAGGCTTCTTGAGGGGAAAGCTGTAACTCTGTGACATGATTTCACAGAACACAAAGAAGTTTCTCACTAAGCTTCTTTCTCTTTGTTATCGGAGGATATTTCCTTTGGCCCCATAGTCTTCAAAGGGATCCGAAATATCTGTTCTCAGATTCCACAGAAATAAGGCTAGCAAAGAGATCCACGAAATACAGATGTAACTCTGTGAGATGAATTAACAGAACACTAATCAGTTTCTCAGGAAGCTTCTTTCCAGATTTCATCTGAGGATATTTCCTTTCTCACCATAGCCCTCTATGGGCTTCCAAATATCACTTTGCCAATTCCACAAGAACTGTCTTAGCGAAAGGCTTCTTGAGGGGAAAGCTGTAACTCTGTGAGATGATTTCACAGAACACAAAGAAGTTTCTCAGAAAGCTTCCTTCTCTTTTTATCGGAAGATACTTCCTTTGGCCCCATAGTCTTCAAAGGGATCCGAAATATCTGTCCTCAGATTCCACAGAAATAAGGCTAGCAAGGAGATCCTCGAAATACAGATGTAACTCTGTGAGATGAATTAACAGAACACTAAGCAGTTTCTCAGGAAGCTTCTTTCCAGATTTCATTTGAGGATATTTCCTTTCCTACCATAGCCCTCTATGGGCTTCCAAATATCACTTTGCCAATTCCACAAGAACTGTCTTAGCGAAAGGCTTCTTGAGGGAAAATCTGTAACTCTGTGAGATGTTTTCACAAAACACAAAGAAGTTTCTCAGAAAGCTTCTTTCTCTTTGTTATCGGAGGATATTTCCTTTGGCCCTATAGTCTTCAAAGGGATCCGAAATATCTGTTCTCAGATTCCACAGAAATAAGGCTAGCAAAGAGATCCACGAAATACAGATGTAACTCTGTGAGATGAATTAACAGAACACTAAGCAGTTTCTCAGGAAGCTTCTTTCCAGATTTCATCTGAGGATATTTCCTTTTTCACCGTAGCCCTCTAACGGCTTCCAAATATCACTTTGCCAATTCCACAAGAACTGTCTTAGCGAAAGGCTTCTTGAGGGGAAAGCTGTAACTCTGTGAGATGATTTCACAGAACACAAAGAAGTTTCTCAGAAAGCTTCTTTCTCTTTGTTATCGGAGGATATTTCCTTTGGCCCTATAGTCTTCAAAGGGATCCGAAATATCTGTTCTCAGATTCCACAGAAATAAGGCTAGCAAAGAGATTCACGAAATACATATGTAACTCTGTGAGATTAATTAAGAGAACACTAAACAGTTTCTCAGGAAGCTTCTTTCCAGATTTCATCTGAGGATATTTCCTTTCTCACCATTGCCCTCTATGGGCTTCCAAATATCACTTTGCCAATTCCACAAGAACTGTCTTAGCGAAAGGCTTCTTGAGGGGAAAGCTGTAACTCTGTGAGATGATTTCACAGAACACAAAGAAGTTTCTCAGAAAGCTTCTTTCTCTTTGTTATCGGAGGATATTTCCTCTTGCCCTATGGTCTTCAAAGGGATCCGAAATATCTGTTCTCAGATTCCACAGAAATAAGGCTAGCAAAGAGATCCACGAAATACAGATGTAACTCTGTGAGATGAATTAACAGAACACTAAGCAGTTTCTCAGAAGCTTCCTTCAAGATTTCATCTGAGGATATTTCCTTTTTCACCATAGCCCTCTAAGGGCTTCCAAATATCACTTTGCCAATTCCACAAGAACTGTCTTAGCGAAAGGCTTCTTGAGGGGAAAGCTGTAACTCTGTGAGATGATTTCACAGAACACAAAGAAGTTTCTCAGAAAGCTTCTTTCTCTTTGTTATCGGAGGATATTTACTTTGGCCCTATAGTCTTCAAAGGGATCCGAAATATCTGTTCTCAGATTCCACAGAAATAAGGCTAGCAAAGAGATTCACGAAATACATATGTAACTCTGTGAGATTAATTAAGAGAACACTAAGCAGTTTCTCAGGAAGCTTCTTTCCAGATTTCATCTGAGGATATTTCCTTTCTCAACATATCCCTCTATGGGCTTCCAAATATCACTTTGCTAATTCCACAAGAACTGTCTTAGCGAAAGGCTTCTTGAGGGGAAAGCTGTAACTCTGTGAGATGATTTCACAGAACACAAAGAAGTTTCTCAGAAAGCTTCTTTTTCTTTGTTATCGGAGGATATTTCCTTTGGCCCCATAGACTTCAAAGGGATCCGAAATATCTGTTCTCAGATTCCACAGAAATAAGGCTAGCAAAGAGATCCACGAAATACAGATGTAACTCTGTGAGATGAATTAACAGAACACTAAGCAGGTTGTCAGGAAGCTTCTTTCCAGATTTCATCTGAGGATATTTCCTTTCTCACCATAGCCCTCTATGGGCTTCCAAATATCACTTTGCCAATTCCACAAGAACTGTCTTAGAGAAAGGCTTCTTGAGGGGAAAGCTGTAACTCTGTGAGATGATTTCACAGAACACAAAGAAGTTTCTCAGAAAGCTTCTTTCTCTTTTTATGGGAAGATACTTCCTTTGGCCCCATAGTCTTCAAAGGGATCCGAAATATCTGTCCTCAGATTCCACAGAAATAAGGCTAGCAAGGAGATCCACGAAATACAGATGTAACTCTGTGAGATGAATTAACAGAACACTAAGCAGTTTCTCAGGAAGCTTCTTTCCAGATTTCATCTGAGGATATTTCCTTTCTCACCATAGCCCTCTATGGGCTTCCAAATATAACTTTGCCAATTCCACAAGAACTGTCTTAGCGAAGGCTTCTTGAGGGTAAATCTGTAACTCTGTGAGATGTTTTCACAAAACACAAAGAAGTTTCTCAGAAAGCTTCTTTCTCTTTGTTATCGGAGGATATTTCCTTTGGCCCTATAGTCTTCAAATGGATCCGAAATATCTGTTCTCAGATTCCACAGAAATAAGGCTAGCAAAGAGATCCACGAAATGCAGATGTAACTCTGTGAGATGAATTAACAGAACACTAAGCAGTTTCTCAGGAAGCTTCTTTCCATATTTCATCTGAGGATATTTCCTTTTTCACCATAGCCCTCTAAGGGCTTCCAAATATCACTTTGCCAATTCCACAAGAACTGTCTTAGCGAAAGGCTTCTTGAGGGGAAAGCTGTAACTCTGTGAGATGATTTCACAGAACACAAAGAAGTTTCTCAGAAATCTTCTTTCTCTTTGTTATCGGAGGATATTTCCTTTGGCCCTATAGTCTTCAAAGGGATCCGAAATATCTGTTCTCAGATTCCACAGAAATAAGGCTAGCAAAGAGATTCACGAAATACATATGTAACACTGTGAGATTAATTAAGAGAACACTAAGCAGTTTCTCAGGAAGCTTCTTTCCAGATTTCATCTGAGGATATTTCCTTTCTCACCATAGCCCTCTATGGGCTTCCAAATATCACTTTGCTAATTCCACAAGAACTGTCTTAGCGAAAGGCTTCTTGAGGGGAAAGCTGTAACTCTGTGAGATGATTTCACAGAACACAAAGAAGTTTCTCAGAAAGCTTCTTTCTCTTTGTTATTGGAGGATATTTCCTCTTGCCCTATGGTCTTAAAAGGGATCCGAAATATCTGTTCTCAGATTCCACAGAAATAAGGCTAGCAAAGAGATCCACGAAATACATATGTAACTCTGTGAGATGAATTAACAGAACACTAAGCAGTTTCTCAGGAAGCTTCTTTCCAGATTTCATCTGAGGATATTTCCTTTCTCACCATTGCCCTCTATGGGCTTCCAAATATCACTTTGCCAATTCCACAAGAACTGTCTTAGCGAAAGGCTTCTTGAGGGGAAAGCTGTAACTCTGTGAGCTGATTTCACAGAACACAAAGAAGTTTCTCAGAAAGCTTCTTTCTCTTTGTTATCGGAGGATATTTCCTTTGGCCCCATAGTCTTCAAAGGGATCCGAAATATCTGTTCTCAGATTCCACAGAAATAAGGCTAGCAAAGAGATCCACGAAATACAGATGTAACACTGTGAGATGAATTAACAGAACACTAATCAGTTTCTCAGGAAGCTTCTTTCCAGATTTCATCTGAGGATATTTCCTTTCTCACCATAGCCCTCTATGGGCTTCCAAATATCACTTTGCCAATTCCACAAGAACTGTCTTAGCGAAAGGCTTCTTGAGGGGAAAGCTGTAACTCTGTGAGATGATTTCACAGAACACAAAGAAGTTTCTCAGAAAGCTTCCTTCTCTTTTTATCGGAAGATACTTCCTTTGGCCCCATAGTCTTCAAAGGGATCCGAAATATCTGTCCTCAGATTCCACAGAAATAAGGCTAGCAAGGAGATCCACGAAATACAGATGTAACTCTGTGAGATGAATTAACAGAACACTAAGCAGTTTCTCAGGAAGCTTCCTTCAAGATTTCATCTGAGGATATTTCCTTTTTCACCGTAGCCCTCTAAGGGCTTCCAAATATCACATTGCCAATTCCACAAGAACTGTCTTAGCGAAAGGCTTCTTGAGGGGAAAGCTGTAACTCTGTGAGATGATTTCACAGAACACAAAGAAGTTTCTCAGAAAGCTTCTTTCTCTTTGTTATCGGAGGATATTTCCTTTGGCCCTATAGTCTTCAAAGGGATCCGAAATATCTGTTCTCAGATTCCACAGAAATAAGGCTAGCAAAGAGATTAAGGAAATACATATGTAACTCTGTGAGATTAATTAAGAGAACACTAAACAGTTTCTCAGGAAGCTTCTTTCCAGATTTCATCTGAGGATATTTCCTTTCTCACCATAGCCCTCTATGGTCTTCCAAATATCACTTTGCCAATTCCACAAGAACTGTCTTAGCGAAAGGCTTCTTTAGGGGAAAGCTGTAACTCTGTGAGATGATTTCACAGAACACAAAGAAGTTTCTCAGAAAGCTTCTTTCTCTTTTTTATCGGAGGATATTTCCTCTTGCCCTATGGTCTTCAAAGGGATCCGAAATATCTGCTCTCAGATTCCACAGAAATAAGGCTAGCAAAGAGATCCACGAAATACATATGTAACTCTGTGAGATGAATTAACAGAACACTAAGCAGTTTCTCAGAAAGCTTCTTTCCAGATTTCATCTGAGGATATTTCCTTTTTCACCTTAGCCCTCTATGGGCTTCCAAATACCACTTTGCCAATTCCAAAAGGACTGTCTTAGCGAAAGGCTTCTTGAGGGGAAAGCTGTAACTCTGTGAGATGATTTCACAGAACACAAAGAAGTTTCTCAGAAAGCTTCTTTCTCTTTGTTATCGGAGGATATTTCCTTTGGCCCCATAGTCTTCAAAGGGATCCGAAATATCTGTTCTCAGATTCCACAGAAATAAGGCTAGCAAAGAGATCCACGAAATACAGATGTAACGCTGTGAGATGAATTAACAGAACACTAAGCAGTTTGTCAGGAAGCTTCTTTCCAGATTTCATCTGAGGATATTTCCTTTCTCACCGTAGCCCTCTATGGGCTTCCAAATATCACTTTGCCAATTCCACAAGAACTGTCTTAGCGAAAGGCTTCTTGAGGGGAAAGCTGTAACTCTGTGAGATGATTTCAGAGACACAAAGAAGTTTCTCAGAAAGCTTCTTTCTCTTTGTTATCGGGGGATATTTCCTTTGACCCTATAGTCTTCGTTGGTGATCCGAAATATCTGTTCTCCGATTCCACAGAAATAAGACTAGTAAAGAGATCCACGAAATAGAGATGTAACTCTGTGAGGTGAATTAACAGAATACTAAGCAGTTTCTCAGGAAGCTTCTTTCCATATTTCATCTGAGGATATTTCCTTTCTCACCATAGCCCTCTATGGGCTTCCAAATATCACTTTGCCATTTCCACAAGAACTGTCTTAGCGAAAGGCTTCTTGAGGGGAAAGCTGTAACTCTGTGAGGTGATTTCACAGAACACAAAGAAGTTTCTCAGAAAGCTTCTTTCTCTTTTTATCGGAAGATACTTCCTTTGGCCCCATAGTCTTCAAAGGGATCCGAAATATCTGTCCTCAGATTCCACAGAAATAAGGCTAGCAAGGAGATCCACGAAATACAGATGTAACTCTGTGAGATGAATTAACAGAACACTAAGCAGTTTCTCAGGAAGCTTCTTTCCAGATTTCATCTGAGGATATTTCCTTTCTCACCATAGCCCTCTATGGGCTTCCAAATATCACTTTGCCAATTCCACAAGAACTGTCTTAGCGAAAGGCTTCTTGAGGGTAAATCTGTAACTCTGTGAGATGTTTTCACAAAACACAAAGAAGTTTCTCAGAAAGCTTCTTTCTCTTTGTTATCGGAGGATATTTCCTTTGGCCCTATAGTCTTCAAAGGGATCCGAAATATCTATTCTCAGATTCCACAGAAATAAGGCTAGCAAAGAGATCCACGAAATACAGATGTAACTCTGTGAGATGAATTAACAGAACACTAAGCAGTTTCTCAGGAAGCTTCTTTCAAGATTTCATCTGAGGATATTTCCTTTTTCACCATAGCCCTCTAAGGGCTTCCAAATATCACTTTGCCAATTCCACAAGAACTGTCTTAGCGAAAGGCTTCTTGAGGGGAAAGCTGTAACTCTGTGAGATGATTTCACAGAACGCAAAGAAGTTTCTCAGAAAGCTTCTTTCTCTTTGTTATCGGAGGATATTTCCTTTGGCCCTATAGTCTTCAAAGGGATCCGAAATATCTGTTCTCAGACTCCACAGAAATAATGCTAGCAAAGAGATCCACGAAATACAGATGTAACTCTGTGAGATGAATTAACAGAACACTAAGCAGTTTCTCAGGAAGCTTCTTTCCAGATTTCATCTGAGGATATTTCCTTTCTCACCATAGCCCTCTATGGGCTTCCAAATATCACTTTGCTAATTCCACAAGAACTGTCTTAGCGAAAGGCTTCTTGAGGGGAAAGCTGTAACTCTGTGAGATGATTTCACAGAACACAAAGAAGTTTCTCAGAAAGCTTCTTTCTCTTTTTTATCGGAGGATATTTCCTCTTGCCCTATGGTCTTCAAAGGGATCCGAAATATCTGTTCTCAGATTCCACAGAAATAAGGCTAGCAAAGAGATCCACGAAATACATATGTAACTCTGTGAGATGAATTAACAGAACACTAAGCAGTTTCTCGGGAAGCTTCTTTCCAGATTTCATCTGAGGATATTTCCTTTCTCAACATATCCCTCTATGGGCTTCCAAATATCACTTTGCTAATTCCACAAGAACTGTCTTAGCGAAAGGCTTCTTGAGGGGAAAGCTGTAACTCTGTCAGATGATTTCACAGAACACAAAGAAGTTTCTCAGAAAGCTTCTTTTTCTTTGTTATCGGAGGATATTTCCTTTGGCCCCATAGACTTCAAAGGGATCCGAAATATCTGTTCTCAGATTCCACAGAAATAAGGCTAGCAAAGAGATCCACGAAATACAGATGTAACTCTGTGAGATGAATTAACAGAACACTAAGCAGGTTGTCAGGAAGCTTCTTTCCAGATTTCATCTGAGGATATTTCCTTTCTCACCATAGCCCTCTATGGGCTTCCAAATATCACTTTGCCAATTCCACAAGAACTGTCTTAGAGAAAGGCTCCTTGAGGGGAAAGCTGTAACTCTGTGAGATGATTTCACAGAACACAAAGAAGTTTCTCAGAAAGCTTCTTTCTCTTTTTATGGGAAGATACTTCCTTTGGCCCCATAGTCTTCAAAGGGATCCGAAATATCTGTCCTCAGATTCCACAGAAATAAGGCTAGCAAGGAGATCCACGAAATACAGATGTAACTCTGTGAGATGAATTAACAGAACACTAAGCAGTCTCTCAGGAAGCTTCTTTCCAGATTTCATCTGAGGATATTTCCTTTCTCACCATAGCCCTCTATGGGCTTCGAAATATAACTTTGCCAATTCCACAAGAACTGTCTTAGCGAAGGCTTCTTGAGGGTAAATCTGTAACTCTGTGAGATGTTTTCACAAAACACAAAGAAGTTTCTCAGAAAGCTTCTTTCTCTTTGTTATCGGAGGATATTTCCTTTGGCCCTATAGTCTTCAAATGGATCCGAAATATCTGTTCTCAGATTCCACAGAAATAAGGCTTGCAAAGAGATCCACGAAATGCAGATGTAACTCTGTGAGATGAATTAACAGAACACTAAGCAGTTTCTCAGGAAGCTTCTTTCCATATTTCATCTGAGGATATTTCCTTTTTCACCATAGCCCTCTAAGGGCTTCCAAATATCACTTTGCCAATTCCACAAGAACTGTCTTAGCGAAAGGCTTCTTGAGGGGAAAGCTGTAACTCTGTGAGATGATTTCACAGAACACAAAGAAGTTTCTCAGAAAGCTTCTTTCTCTTTGTTATCGGAGGATATTTCCTTTGGCCCTATAGTCTTCAAAGGGATCCGAAATATCTGTTCTCAGATTCCACAGAAATAAGGCTAGCAAAGAGATTCACGAAATACATATGTAACACTGTGAGATTAATTAAGAGAACACTAAGCAGTTTCTCAGGAAGCTTCTTTCCAGATTTCATCTGAGGATATTTCCTTTCTCACCATAGCCCTCTATGGGCTTCCAAATATCACTTTGCTAATTCCACAAGAACTGTCTTAGCGAAAGGCTTCTTGAGGGGAAAGCTGTAACTCTGTGAGGTGATTTCACAGAACACAAAGAAGTTTCTCAGAAAGCTTCTTTCTCTTTTTTATTGGAGGATATTTCCTCTTGCCCTATGGTCTTAAAAGGGATCCGAAATATCTGTTCTCAGATTCCACAGAAATAAGGCTAGCAAAGAGATCCACGAAATACATATGTAACTCTGTGAGATGAATTAACAGAACACTAAGCAGTTTCTCAGGAAGCTTCTTTCCAGATTTCATCTGAGGATATTTCCTTTCTCACCATTGCCCTCTATGGGCTTCCAAATATCACTTTGCCAATTCCACAAGAACTGTCTTAGCGAAAGGCTTCTTGAGGGGAAAGCTGTAACTCTGTGAGCTGATTTCACAGAACACAAAGAAGTTTCTCAGAAAGCTTCTTTCTCTTTGTTATCGGAGGATATTTCCTTTGGCCCCATAGTCTTCAAAGGGATCCGAAATATCTGTTCTCAGATTCCACAGAAATAAGGCTAGCAAAGAGATCCACGAAATACAGATGTAACACTGTGAGATGAATTAACAGAACACTAATCAGTTTCTCAGGAAGCTTCTTTCCAGATTTCATCTGAGGATA
The DNA here is from genome assembly GCF_043159975.1 of Macaca nemestrina. Classification (NCBI taxonomy): domain Eukaryota; kingdom Metazoa; phylum Chordata; class Mammalia; order Primates; family Cercopithecidae; genus Macaca; species Macaca nemestrina. Next base: position 94,875,311 of record NC_092138.1, on the reverse strand, counting down.
TTTCCTTTCTCACCATAGCCCTCTATGGGCTTCCAAATATCACTTTGCCAATTCCACAAGAACTGTCTTAGCGAAAGGCTTCTTGAGGGGAAAGCTGTAACTCTGTGAGATGATTTCACAGAACACAAAGAAGTTTCTCAGAAAGCTTCCTTCTCTTTTTATCGGAAGATACTTCCTTTGGCCCCATAGTCTTCAAAGGGATCCGAAATATCTGTCCTCAGATTCCACAGAAATAAGGCTAGCAAGGAGATCCACGAAATACAGATGTAACTCTGTGAGATGAATTAACAGAACACTAAGCAGTTTCTCAGGAAGCTTCTTTCCAGATTTCATTTGAGGATATTTCCTTTCCTACCATAGCCCTCTATGGGCTTCGAAATATCACTTTGCCAATTCCACAAGAACTGTCTTAGCGAAAGGCTTCTTGAGGGAAAATCTGTAACTCTGTGAGATGTTTTCACAAAACACAAAGAAGTTTCTCAGAAAGCTTCTTTCTCTTTTTTATCGGAGGATATTTCCTCTTGCCCTATGGTCTTCAAAGGGATCCGAAATATCTGTTCTCAGATTCCACAGAAATAAGGCTAGCAAAGAGATCCACGAAATACATATGTAACTCTGTGAGATGAATTAACAGAACACTAAGCAGTTTCTCAGAAAGCTTCTTTCCAGATTTCATCTGAGGATATTTCCTTTTTCACCTTAGCCCTCTATGGGCTTCCAAATACCACTTTGCCAATTCCAAAAGGACTGTCTTAGCGAAAGGCTTCTTGAGGGGAAAGCTGTAACTCTGTGAGATGATTTCACAGAACACAAGGTAGTTTCTCAGAAAGCTTCTTTCTCTTTGTTATCGGAGGATATTTCCTTTGGCCCCATAGTCTTCAAAGGGATCCGAAATATCTGTTCTCAGATTCCACAGAAATAAGGCTAGCAAAGAGATCCACGAAATACAGATGTAACGCTGTGAGATGAATTAACAGAACACTAAGCAGTTTGTCAGGAAGCTTCTTTCCAGATTTCATCTGAGGATATTTCCTTTCTCACCGTAGCCCTCTATGGGCTTCCAAATATCACTTTGCCAATTCCACAAGAACTGTCTTAGCCAAAGGCTTCTTGAGGGGAAAGCTGTAACTCTGTGAGATGATTTCAGAGACACAAAGAAGTTTCTCAGAAAGCTTCTTTCTCTTTGTTATCGGGGGATATTTCCTTTGACCCTATAGTCTTCGTAGGGATCCGAAATATCTGTTCTCCGATTCCACAGAAATAAGACTAGTAAAGAGATCCACGAAATAGAGATGTAACTCTGTGAGATGAATTAACAGAATACTAAGCAGTTTCTCAGGAAGCTTCTTTCCATATTTCATCTGAGGATATTTCCTTTCTCACCATAGCCCTCTATGGGCTTCCAAATATCACTTTGCCATTTCCACAAGAACTGTCTTAGCGAAAGGCTTCTTGAGGGGAAAGCTGTAACTCTGTGAGGTGATTTCACAGAACACAAAGAAGTTTCTCAGAAAGCTTCTTTCTCTTTTTATCGGAAGATACTTCCTTTGGCCCCATAGTCTTCAAAGGGATCCGAAATATCTGTCCTCAGATTCCGCAGAAATAAGTCTAGCAAGGAGATCTACGAAATACAGATGTAACTCTGTGAGATGAATTAACAGAACACTAAGCAGTTTCTCAGGAAGCTTCTTTCCAGATTTCATCTGAGGATATTTCCTTTCTCACCATAGCCCTCTATGGGCTTCCAAATATCACTTTGCCAATTCCACAAGAACTGTCTTAGCGAAAGGCTTCTTGAGGGTAAATCTGTAACTCTGTGAGATGTTTTCACAAAACACAAAGAAGTTTCTCAGAAAGCTTCTTTCTCTTTGTTATCGGAGGATATTTCCTTTGGCCCTATAGTCTTCAAAGGGATCCGAAATATCTATTCTCAGATTCCACAGAAATAAGGCTAGCAAAGAGATCCACGAAATACAGATGTAACTCTGTGAGATGAATTAACAGAACACTAAGCAGTTTCTCAGGAAGCTTCTTTCAAGATTTCATCTGAGGATATTTCCTTTTTCACCATAGCCCTCTAAGGGCTTCCAAATATCACTTTGCCAATTCCACAAGAACTGTCTTAGCGAAAGGCTTCTTGAGGGGAAAGCTGTAACTCTGTGAGATGATTTCACAGAACGCAAAGAAGTTTCTCAGAAAGCTTCTTTCTCTTTGTTATCGGAGGATATTTCCTTTGGCCCTATAGTCTTCAAAGGCATCCGAAATATCTGTTCTCAGACTCCACAGAAATAAGGCTAGCAAAGAGATCCACGAAATACAGATGTAACTCTGTGAGATGAATTAACAGAACACTAAGCAGTTTCTCAGGAAGCTTCTTTCCAGATTTCATCTGAGGATATTTCCTTTCTCACCATAGCCCTCTATGGGCTTCCAAATATCACTTTGCTAATTCCACAAGAACTGTCTTAGCGAAAGGCTTCTTGAGGGGAAAGCTGTAACTCTGTGAGATGATTTCACAGAACACAAAGAAGTTTCTCAGAAAGCTTCTTTCTCTTTTTTATCGGAGGATATTTCCTCTTGCCCTATGGTCTTCAAAGGGATCCGAAATATCTGTTCTCAGATTCCACAGAAATAAGGCTAGCAAAGAGATCCACGAAATACATATGTAACTCTGTGAGATGAATTAACAGAACACTAAGCAGTTTCTCAGGAAGCTTCTTTCCAGATTTCAACTGAGGATATTTCCTTTCTCACCATTGCCCTCTATGGGCTTCCAAATATCACTTTGCCAATTCCACAAGAACTGTCTTAGCGAAAGGCTTCTTGAGGGGAAAGCTGTAACTCTGTGAGATGATTTCACAGAACACAAAGAAGTTTCTCAGAAAGCTTCTTTCTCTTTGTTATCGGAGGATATTTCCTCTTGCCCTATGGTCTTCAAAGGGATCCGAAATATCTGTTCTCAGATTCCACAGAAATAAGGCTAGCAAAGAGATCCACGAAATACAGATGTAACTCTGTGAGATGAATTAACGGAACACTAAGCAGTTTCTCAGGAAGCTTCTTTCCAGGTTTCATCTGAGGATATTTCCTTTCTCACCGTAGCCCTCCATAGGCTTCCAAATATCACTTTGCCAATTCCACAAGAACTCTCTTAGCGAAAGGCTTCTTGAGGGGAAAGCTGTAACTCTGTGAGATGATTTCACAGAACACAAAGAAGTTTCTCAGAAAGCTTCTTTCTCTTTGCTATCGTAGGATATTTCCTTTGGCCCTATAGTCTTCGTAGGGATCCGAAATATCTGTTCTCAGATTCCACAGAAATAAGACTAGTAAAGAGATCCACGAAATAGAGATGTAACTCTGTGAGATGAATTAACAGAATACTAAGCAGTTTCTCAGGAAGCTTCTTTCCATATTTCATCTGAGGATATTTCCTTTCTCACCATAGTCCTCTATGGGCTTCCAAATATCACTTTGCCAATTCCACAAGAACTGTCTTAGCGAAAGGCTTCTTGAGGGGAAAGCTGTAACTCTGTGAGATGATTTCACAGAACACAAAGAAGTTTCTCAGAAAGCTTCTTTCTCTTTTTATCGGAAGATACTTCCTTTGGCCCCATAGTCTTCAAAGGGATCCGAAATATCTGTCCTCAGATTCCACAGAAATAAGGCTAGCAAGGAGATCCACGAAATACAGATGTAACTCTGTGAGATGAATTAACAGAACACTAAGCAGTTTCTCAGGAAGCTTCTTTCCAGATTTCATCTGAGGATATTTCCTTTCTCACCACAGCCCTCCATAGGCTTCCAAATATCACTTTCCCAATTCCACAAGAACCGTCTTAGCGAAGGGCTTCTTGAGGGGAAAGCTGTAACTCTGTGAGATGATTTCACAGAACACAAAGAAGTTTCTCAGAAAGCTTCTTTCTCTTTGTTATCGGAGGATATTTCCTTTGGCCCTATAGTCTTCGTAGGGATCCGAAATATCTGTTCTCAGATTCCACAGAAATAAGGCTAGCAAAGAGATCCACGAAATACATATGTAACTCTGTGAGATTAATTAAGAGAACACCAAGCAGTTTCTCAGGAAGCTTCTTTCCGGATTTCATCTGAGGATATTTCCTTTCTCACCATTGCCCTCTATGGGCTTCCAAATATCACTTTGCCAATTCCACAAGAACTGTCTTAGCGAAAGGCTTCTTGAGGGGAAAGCTGTAACTCTGTGAGATGATTTCACAGAACACAAAGAAGTTTCTCAGAAAGCTTCTTTCTCTTTGTTATCGGAGGATATTTCCTTTGGCCCCATAGTCTTCAAAGGGATCCGAAATATCTGTTGTCAGATTCCACAGAACTAAGGCTAGCAAAGAGATCCACGAAATACAGATGTAACTCTGTGAGATGAATTAACAGAACACTAAGCAGTTTGTCAGGAAGCTTCTTTCCAGATTTCATCTGAGGATATTTCCTTTCTCACCACAGCCCTCTATGGGCTTCCAAATATCACTTTGCCAATTCCACAAGAACTGTCGTAGCGAAAGTCTTCTTGAGGGGAAAGCTGTAACTCTGTCAGATGATTTCACAGAACACAAAGAAGTTTCTCAGAAAGCTTCTTTCTCTTTGTTATCGGAGGATATTTCCTCTTGCCCTATGGTCTTCAAAGGGATCCGAAATATCTGTTCTCAGTTTCCACAGAAATAAGGCTAGCAAAGAGATCCACGAAATACAGATGTAAATCTGTGAGATGAATTAACAGAACACTAAGCAGTTTCTCAGGAAGCTTCTTTCCAGATTTCATCTGAGGATATTTCCTTTCTCACCATAGCCCTCTATGGGCTTCCAAATATCACTTTGCCAATTCCACAAGAACTGTCTTAGCGAAAGGCTTCTTGAGGGGAAAGCTGTAACTCTGTGAGATGATTTCACAGAACACTAAGAAGTTTCTCAGAAACATTCTTTCTCTTTTTATTGGAAGATACTTCCTTTGGCCCGATAGTCTTCAAAGGGATCCGAAATATCTGTCCTCAGATTCCACAGAAATAAGGCTAGCAAGGAGATCCACGAAACACAGATGTAACTCTGTGAGATGAATTAACAGAACACTAAGCAGTTTCTCAGGAAGCTTCTTTCCAGATTTCATCTGAGGATATTTCCTTTCTCACCATAGCCCTCTATGGGCTTCGAAATATCACTTTGCCAATTCCACAAGAACTGTCTTAGCGAAAGGCTTCTTGAGGTAAATCTGTAACTCTGTGAGATGTTTTCACAAAACACAAAGAAGTTTCTCAGAAAGCTTCTTTCTCTTTGTTATCGGAGGATATTTCCTTTGGCCCTATAGTCTTCAAAGGGATCCGAAATATCTGTTCTCAGATTCCACAGAAATAAGGCTAGCAAAGAGATTCACGAAATACATATGTAACTCTGTGAGATTAATTAAGAGAACACTAAACAGTTTCTCAGGAATCTTCTTTCCAGATTTCATCTGAGGATATTTCCTTTCTCACCATAGCCCTCTATGGTCTTCCAAATATCACTTTGCCAATTCCACAAGAACTGTCTTAGCGAAAGGCTTCTTGAGGGGAAAGCTGTAACTCTGTGAGATGATTTCACAGAACACAAAGAAGTTTCTCAGAAAGCTTCTTTCTCTTTTTTATCGGAGGATATTTCCTCTTGCCCTATTGTCTTCAAAGGGATCCGAAATATCTGTTCTCAGATTCCACAGAAATAAGGCTAGCAAAGAGATCCACGAAATACATATGTAACTCTGTGAGATGAATTAACAGAACACTAAGCAGTTTCTCAGAAAGCTTCTTTCCAGATTTCATCTGAGGATATTTCCTTTTTCACCTTAGCCCTCTATGGGCTTCCAAATATCACTTTGCCAATTCCACAAGAACTGTCTTAGCGAAAGGCTTCTTGAGGGGAAAGCTGTAACTCTGTGAGATGATTTCACAGAACACAAAGAAGTTTCTCAGAAAGCTTCTTTCTCTTTGTTATCGGAGGATATTTCCTTTGGCCCCATAGTCTTCAAAGGGATCCGAAATATCTGTTCTCAGATTCCACAGAAATAAGGCTAGCAAAGAGATCCACGAAATACAGATGTAACGCTGTGAGATGAATTAACAGAACACTAAGCAGTTTGTCAGGAAGCTTCTTTCCAGATTTCATCTGAGGATATTTCCTTTCTCACCGTAGCCCTCTATGGGCTTCCAAATATCACTTTGCCAATTCCACAAGAACTGTCTTAGCGAAAGGCTTCTTGAGGGGAAAGCTGTAACTCTGTGAGATGATTTCAGAGAACACAAAGAAGTTTCTCAGAAAGCTTCTTTCTCTTTGTTATCGGGGGATATTTCCTTTGACCCTATAGTCTTCGTAGGGATCCGAAATATCTGTTCTCAGATTCCACAGAAATAAGACTAGTAAAGAGATCCACGAAATAGAGATGTAACTCTGTGAGATGAATTAACAGAATTCTAAGCAGTTTCTCAGGAAGCTTCTTTCCATATTTCATCTGAGGATATTTCCTTTCTCACCATAGCCCTCTATGGGCTTCCAAATATCACTTTGCCAATTCCACAAGAACTGTCTTAGCGAAAGGCTTCTTGAGGGGAAAGCTGTAACTCTGTGAGGTGATTTCACAGAACACAAAGGAGTTTCTCAGAAAGCTTCTTTCTCTTTTTATCGGAAGATACTTCCTTTGGCCCCATAGTCTTCAAAGGGATCCGAAATATCTGTCCTCAGATTCCACAGAAATAAGGCTACCAAGGAGATCCACGAAATACAGATGTAACTCTGTGAGATGAATTAACAGAACACTAAGCAGTGTCTCAGGAAGCTTCTTTCCAGATTTCATCTGAGGATATTTCCTTTCTCACCATAGCCCTCTATGGGCTTCCAAATATCACTTTGCCAATTCCACAAGAACTGTCTTAGCGAAAGGCTTCTTGAGGGTAAATCTGTAACTCTGTGAGATGTTTTCACAAAACACAAAGAAGTTTCTCAGAAAGCTTCTTTCTCTTTGTTATCGGAGGATATTTCCTTTGGCCCTATAGTCTTCAAAGGGATCCGAAATATCTATTCTCAGATTCCACAGAAATAAGGCTAGCAAAGAGATCCACGAAATACAGATGTAACTCTGTGAGATGAATTAACAGAACACTAAGCAGTTTGTCAGGAAGCTTCTTTCCAGATTTCATCTGAGGATATTTCCTTTCTCACCACAGCCCTCTATGGGCTTCCAAATATCACTTTGCCAATTCCACAAGAACTGTCGTAGCGAAAGGCTTCTTGAGGGGAAAGCTGTAACTCTGTGAGATGATTTCACAGAACACAAAGAAGTTTCTCAGAAAGCTTCTTTCTCTTTGTTATCGGAGGATATTTCCTCTTGCCCTATGGTCTTCAAAGGGATCCGAAATATCTGTTCTCAGTTTCCACAGAAATAAGGCTAGCAAAGAGATCCACGAAATACAGATGTAAATCTGTGAGATGAATTAACAGAACACTAAGCAGTTTCTCAGGAAGCTTCTTTCCAGATTTCATCTGAGGATATTTCCTTTCTCACCATAGCCCTCTATGGGCTTCCAAATATCACTTTGCCAATTCCACAAGAACTGTCTTAGCGAAAGGCTTCTTGAGGGGAAAGCTGTAACTCTGTGAGATGATTTCACAGAACACTAAGAAGTTTCTCAGAAACATTCTTTCTCTTTTTATTGGAAGATACTTCCTTTGGCCCGAGAGTCTTCAAAGGGATCCGAAATATCTGTCCTCAGATTCCACAGAAATAAGGCTAGCAAGGAGATCCACGAAATACAGATGTAACTCTGTGAGATGAATTAACAGAACACTAAGCAGTTTCTCAGGAAGCTTCTTTCCAGATTTCATCTGAGGATATTTCCTTTCTCACCATAGCCCTCTATGGGCTTCGAAATATCACTTTGCCAATTCCACAAGAACTGTCTTAGCGAAAGGCTTCTTGAGGTAAATCTGTAACTCTGTGAGATGTTTTCACAAAACACAAAGAAGTTTCTCAGAAAGCTTCTTTCTCTTTGTTATCGGAGGATATTTCCTTTGGCCCTATAGTCTTCAAAGGGATCCGAAATATCTGTTCTCAGATTCCACAGAAATAAGGCTAGCAAAGAGATTCACGAAATACATATGTAACTCTGTGAGATTAATTAAGAGAACACTAAACAGTTTCTCAGGAATCTTCTTTCCAGATTTCATCTGAGGATATTTCCTTTCTCACCATAGCCCTCTATGGTCTTCCAAATATCACTTTGCCAATTCCACAAGAACTGTCTTAGCGAAAGGCTTCTTGAGGGGAAAGCTGTAACTCTGTGAGATGATTTCACAGAACACAAAGAAGTTTCTCAGAAAGCTTCTTTCTCTTTTTTATCGGAGGATATTTCCTCTTGCCCTATTGTCTTCAAAGGGATCCGAAATATCTGTTCTCAGATTCCACAGAAATAAGGCTAGCAAAGAGATCCACGAAATACATATGTAACTCTGTGAGATGAATTAACAGAACACTAAGCAGTTTCTCAGAAAGCTTCTTTCCAGATTTCATCTGAGGATATTTCCTTTTTCACCTTAGCCCTCTATGGGCTTCCAAATATCACTTTGCCAATTCCACAAGAACTGTCTTAGCGAAAGGCTTCTTGAGGGGAAAGCTGTAACTCTGTGAGATGATTTCACAGAACACAAAGAAGTTTCTCAGAAAGCTTCTTTCTCTTTGTTATCGGAGGATATTTCCTTTGGCCCCATAGTCTTCAAAGGGATCCGAAATATCTGTTCTCAGATTCCACAGAAATAAGGCTAGCAAAGAGATCCACGAAATACAGATGTAACGCTGTGAGATGAATTAACAGAACACTAAGCAGTTTGTCAGGAAGCTTCTTTCCAGATTTCATCTGAGGATATTTCCTTTCTCACCGTAGCCCTCTATGGGCTTCCAAATATCACTTTGCCAATTCCACAAGAACTGTCTTAGCGAAAGGCTTCTTGAGGGGAAAGCTGTAACTCTGTGAGATGATTTCAGAGAACACAAAGAAGTTTCTCAGAAAGCTTCTTTCTCTTTGTTATCGGGGGATATTTCCTTTGACCCTATAGTCTTCGTAGGGATCCGAAATATCTGTTCTCAGATTCCACAGAAATAAGACTAGTAAAGAGATCCACGAAATAGAGATGTAACTCTGTGAGATGAATTAACAGAATTCTAAGCAGTTTCTCAGGAAGCTTCTTTCCATATTTCATCTGAGGATATTTCCTTTCTCACCATAGCCCTCTATGGGCTTCCAAATATCACTTTGCCAATTCCACAAGAACTGTCTTAGCGAAAGGCTTCTTGAGGGGAAAGCTGTAACTCTGTGAGGTGATTTCACAGAACACAAAGGAGTTTCTCAGAAAGCTTCTTTCTCTTTTTATCGGAAGATACTTCCTTTGGCCCCATAGTCTTCAAAGGGATCCGAAATATCTGTCCTCAGATTCCACAGAAATAAGGCTACCAAGGAGATCCACGAAATACAGATGTAACTCTGTGAGATGAATTAACAGAACACTAAGCAGTGTCTCAGGAAGCTTCTTTCCAGATTTCATCTGAGGATATTTCCTTTCTCACCATAGCCCTCTATGGGCTTCCAAATATCACTTTGCCAATTCCACAAGAACTGTCTTAGCGAAAGGCTTCTTGAGGGTAAATCTGTAACTCTGTGAGATGTTTTCACAAAACACAAAGAAGTTTCTCAGAAAGCTTCTTTCTCTTTGTTATCGGAGGATATTTCCTTTGGCCCTATAGTCTTCAAAGGGATCCGAAATATCTATTCTCAGATTCCACAGAAATAAGGCTAGCAAAGAGATCCACGAAATACAGATGTAACTCTGTGAGATGAATTAACAGAACACTAAGCAGTTTCTCAGGAAGCTTCTTTCAAGATTTCATCTGAGGATATTTCCTTTTTCACCATAGCCCTCTAAGGGCTTCCAAATATCACTTTGCCAATTCCACAAGAACTGTCTTAGCGAAAGGCTTCTTGAGGGGAAAGCTGTAACTCTGTGAGATGATTTCACAGAACACAAAGAAGTTTCTCAGAAAGCTTCTTTCTCTTTGTTATCGGAGGATATTTCCTTTGGCCCTATAGTCTTCGTAGGGATCCGAAATATCTGTTCTCAGATTCCACAGAAATAAGGCTAGCAAAGAGATCCACGAAATACATATGTAACTCTGTGAGATTAATTAAGAGAACACTAAGCAGTTTCTCAGGAAGCTTCTTTCCAGATTTCATCTGAGGATATTTCCTTTCTCACCATTGCCCTCTATGGGCTTCCAAATATCACTTTGCCAATTCCACAAGAACTGTCTTAGCGAAAGGCTTCTTGAGGGGAAAGCTGTAACTCTGTGAGATGATTTCACAGAACGCAAAGAAGTTTCTCAGAAAGCTTCTTTCTCTTTGTTATCGGAGGATATTTCCTTTGGCCCCATAGTCTTCAAAGGGATCCGAAATATCTGTTGTCAGATTCCACAGAACTAAGGCTAGCAAAGAGATCCACGAAATACAGATGTAACTCTGTGAGATGAATTAACAGAACACTAAGCAGTTTGTCAGGAAGCTTCTTTCCAGATTTCATCTGAGGATATTTCCTTTCTCACCACAGCCCTCTATGGGCTTCCAAATATCACTTTGCCAATTCCACAAGAACTGTCGTAGCGAAAGGCTTCTTGAGGGGAAAGCTGTAACTCTGTGAGATGATTTCACAGAACACAAAGAAGTTTCTCAGAAACATTCTTTCTCTTTTTATTGGAAGATACTTCCTTTGGCCCGATAGTCTTCAAAGGGATCCGAAATATCTGTCCTCAGATTCCACAGAAATAAGGCTAGCAAGGAGATCCACGAAATACAGATGTAACTCTGTGAGATGAATTAACAGAACACTAAGCAGTTTCTCAGGAAGCTTCTTTCCAGATTTCATCTGAGGATATTTCCTTTCTCACCATAGCCCTCTATGGGCTTCGAAATATCACTTTGCCAATTCCACAAGAACTGTCTTAGCGAAAGGCTTCTTGAGGTAAATCTGTAACTCTGTGAGATGTTTTCACAAAACACAAAGAAGTTTCTCAGAAAGCTTCTTTCTCTTTGTTATCGGAGGATATTTCCTTTGGCCCTATAGTCTTCAAAGGGATCCGAAATATCTGTTCTCAGATTCCACAGAAATAAGGCTAGCAAAGAGATTCACGAAATACATATGTAACTCTGTGAGATTAATTAAGAGAACACTAAACAGTTTCTCAGGAATCTTCTTTCCAGATTTCATCTGAGGATATTTCCTTTCTCACCATAGCCCTCTATGGTCTTCCAAATATCACTTTGCCAATTCCACAAGAACTGTCTTAGCGAAAGGTTTCTTGAGGGGAAAGCTGTAACTCTGTGAGATGATTTCACAGAACACAAAGAAGTTTCTCAGAAAGCTTCTTTCTCTTTTTTATCGGAGGATATTTCCTCTTGCCCTATTGTCTTCAAAGGGATCCGAAATATCTGTTCTCAGATTCCACAGAAATAAGGCTAGCAAAGAGATCCACGAAATACATATGTAACTCTGTGATATGAATTAACAGAACACTAAGCAGTTTCTCAGGAAGCTTCTTTCCAGATTTCATCTGAGGATATTTCCTTTTTCACCTTAGCCCTCTATGGGCTTCCAAATATCACTTTGCCAATTCCACAAGAACTGTCTTAGCGAAAGGCTTCTTGAGGGGAAAGCTGTAACTCTGTGAGATGATTTCACAGAACACAAAGAAGTTTCTCAGAAAGCTTCTTTCTCTTTGTTATCGGAGGATATTTCCTTTGGCCCCATAGTCTTCAAAGGGATCCGAAATATCTGTTCTCAGATTCCACAGAAATAAGGCTAGCAAAGAGATCCACGAAATACAGATGTAACGCTGTGAGATGAATTAACAGAACACTAAGCAGTTTGTCAGGAAGCTTCTTTCCAGATTTCATCTGAGGATATTTCCTTTCTCACCGTAGCCCTCTATGGGCTTCCAAATATCACTTTGCCAATTCCACAAGAACTGTCTTAGCGAAAGGCTTCTTGAGGGGAAAGCTGTAACTCTGTGAGATGATTTCAGAGAACACAAAGAAGTTTCTCAGAAAGCTTCTTTCTCTTTGTTATCGGGGGATATTTCCTTTGACCCTATAGTCTTCGTAGGGATCCGAAATATCTGTTCTCAGATTCCACAGAAATAAGACTAGTAAAGAGATCCACGAAATAGAGATGTAACTCTGTGAGATGAATTAACAGAATTCTAAGCAGTTTCTCAGGAAGCTTCTTTCCATATTTCATCTGAGGATATTTCCTTTCTCACCATAGCCCTCTATGGGCTTCCAAATATCACTTTGCCAATTCCACAAGAACTGTCTTAGCGAAAGGCTTCTTGAGGGGAAAGCTGTAACTCTGTGAGGTGATTTCACAGAACACAAAGGAGTTTCTCAGAAAGCTTCTTTCTCTTTTTATCGGAAGATACTTCCTTTGGCCCCATAGTCTTCAAAGGGATCCGAAATATCTGTCCTCAGATTCCACAGAAATAAGGCTAGCAAGGAGATCCACGAAATACAGATGTAACTCTGTGAGATGAATTAACAGAACACTAAGCAGTGTCTCAGGAAGCTTCTTTCCAGATTTCATCTGAGGATATTTCCTTTCTCACCATAGCCCTCTATGGGCTTCCAAATATCACTTTGCCAATTCCACAAGAACTGTCTTAGCGAAAGGCTTCTTGAGGGTAAATCTGTAACTCTGTGAGATGTTTTCACAAAACACAAAGAAGTTTCTCAGAAAGCTTCTTTCTCTTTGTTATGGGAGGATATTTCCTTTGGCCCTATAGTCTTCAAAGGGATCCGAAATATCTATTCTCAGATTCCACAGAAATAAGGCTAGCAAAGAGATCCACGAAATACAGATGTAACTCTGTGAGATGAATTAACAGAACACTAAGCAGTTTCTCAGGAAGATTCTTTCAAGATTTCATCTGAGGATATTTCCTTTTTCACCATAGCCCTCTAAGGGCTTCCAAATATCACTTTGCCAATTCCACAAGAACTGTCTTAGCGAAAGGCTTCTTGAGGGGAAAGCTGTAACTCTGTGAGATGATTTCACAGAACACAAAGAAGTTTCTCAGAAAGCTTCTTCCTCTTTTTTATCGGAGGATATTTCCTCTTGCCCTATGGTCTTCAAAGGGATCCGAAATATCTGTTCTCAGATTCCACAGAAATAAGGCTAGCAAAGAGATCTACGAAATAAATATGTAATTCTGTGAGATTAATTAAGAGAACACTAAGCAGTTTCTCAGGAAGCTTCTTTCCAGATTTCATCTGAGGATATTTCCTTTCTCACCATTGCCCTCTATGGGCTTCCAAATATCACTTTGCCAATTCCACAAGAACTGTCTTAGCGAAAGGCTTCTTGAGGGGAAAGCTGTAACTCTGTGAGATGATTTCACAGAACACAAAGAAGTTTCTCAGAAAGCTTCTTTCTCTTTGTTATCGGAGGATATTTCCTTTGGCCCCATAGTCTTCAAAGGGATCCGAAATATCTGTTGTCAGATTCCACAGAACTAAGGCAAGCAAAGAGATCCACGAAATACAGATGTAACTCTGTGAGATGAATTAACAGAACACTAATCAGTTTCTCAGGAAGCTTCTTTCCAGATTTCATCTGAGGATATTTCCTTTCTCACCACAGCCCTCTTTGGGCTTCCAAATATCACTTTGCCAATTCCACAAGAACTGTCTTAGCGAAAGGCTTCTTGAGGGGAAAGCTGTAACTCTGTGAGATGATTTCACAGAACACAAAGAAGTTTCTCAGAAAGCTTCTTTCTCTTTGTTATCGGAGGATATTTCCTCTTGCCCTATGGTCTTCAAAGGGATCCGAAATATCTGTTCTCAGATTCCACAGAAATAAGGCTAGCAAAGAGATCCACGAAATACAGATGTAAATCTGTGAGATGAATTAACAGAACACTAAGCAGTTTCTCAGGAAGCTTCTTTCCAGATTTCATCTGAGGATATTTCCTTTCTCACCATAGCCCTCTATGGGCTTCCAAATATCACTTTGCCAATTCCACAAGAACTGTCTTAGCGAAAGGCTTCTTGAGGGGAAAGCTGTAACTCTGTGAGATGATTTCACAGAACACAAAGAAGTTTCTCAGAAACCTTCTTTCTCTTTTTATAAGAAGATACTTCCTTTGGCCCGATAGTCTTCAAAGGGATCCGAAATATATGTCCTCAGATTCCACAGAAATAAGGCTAGCAAGGAGATCCACGAAATACAGATGTAACTCTGTGAGATGAATTAACAGAACACTAAGCAGTTTCTCAGGAAGCTTCTTTCCAGATTTCATCTGAGGATATTTCCTTTCTCACCATAGCCCTCTATGGGCTTCGAAATATCACTTTGCCAGTTCCACAAGAACTGTCTTAGCGAAAGGCTTCTTGAGGTAAATCTGTAACTCTGTGAGATGTTTTCACAAAACACAAAGAAGTTTCTCAGAAAGCTTCTTTCTCTTTGTTATCGGAGGATATTTCCTTTGGCCCTATAGTCTTCAAAGGGATCCGAAATATCTGTTCTCAGATTCCACAGAAATAAGGCTAGCAAAGAGATCCACGAAATACAGATGTAACTCTGTGAGATGAATTAACAGAACACTAAGCAGTTTCTCAGGAAGCTTCTTTCCAGATTTCATCTGAGGATATTTCCTTTTTCAACGTAGCCCTCTAAGGGCTTCCAAATATCACTTTGCCAATTCCACAAGAACTGTCTTAGCGAAAGGCTTCTTGAGGGGAAAGCTGTAACTCTGAGACGATTTCACAGAACACAAAGAAGTTTCTCAGAAAGCTTCTTTCTCTTTGTTATCGGAGGATATTTCCTTTGGCCCTATTGTCTTCAAAGGGATCCGAAATATCTGTTCTCAGATTCCACAGAAATAAGTCTAGCAAAGAGATTCACGAAATACATACGTAACTCTGTGAGATTAATTAAGAGAACACTAAGCAGTTTCTCAGGAAGCTTCTTTCCAGATTTCATCTGAGGATATTTCCTTTCTCACCATAGCCCTCTATGGGCTTCCAAATATCACTTTGCTAATTCCACAAGAACTGTCTTAGCGAAAGGCTTCTTGAGGGGAAAGCTGTAACTCTGTGAGATGATTTCACAGAACACAAAGAAGTTTCTCAGAAAGCTTCTTTCTCTTTTTTATCGGAGGATATTTCCTCTTGCCCTATGGTCTTCAAAGGGATCCGAAATATCTGTTCTCAGATTCCACAGAAATAAGGCTAGCAAAGAGATCCACGAAATACATATGTAACTCTGTGAGATGAATTAACAGAACACTAAGCAGTTTCTCAGGAAGCTTCTTTCCGGATTTCATCTGAGGATATTTCCTTTCTCACCATTGCCCTCTATGGGCTTCCAAATATCACTTTGCCAATTCCACAAGAACTGTCTTAGCGAAAGGCTTCTTGAGGGGAAAGCTGTAACTCTGTGAGATGATTTCACAGAACACAAAGAAGTTTCTCAGAAAGCTTCTTTCTCTTTGTTATCGGAGGATATTTCCTTTGGCCCCATAGTCTTCAAAGGGATCCTAAATATCTGTTCTCAGATTCCACAGAAATAAGGCTAGCAAAGAGATCCACGAAATACAGATGTACCTCTGTGAGATGAATTAACAGAACACTAAGCAGTTTGTCAGGAAGCTTCTTTTCAGATTTCATCTGAGGATATTTCCTTTCTCACCATAGCCCTCTATGGGCTTCCAAATATCACTTTGCCAATTCCACAAGAACTGTCTTAGCGAAAGGCTTCTTGAGGGGAAAGCTGTAACTCTGTGACATGATTTCACAGAACACAAAGAAGTTTCTCAGAAAGCTTCTTTCTCTTTGTTATCGGAGGATATTTCCTCTTGCCCTATGGTCTTCAAAGGGATCCGAAATATCTGTTCTCAGATTCCACAGAAATAAGTCTAGCAAAGAGATCCACGAAATACAGATGTAACTCTGTGAGATGAATTAACAGAACACTAAGCAGTTTCTCAGGAAGCTTCTTTCCAGATTTCATCTGAGGATATTTCCTTTTTCACCATAGCCCTCTAAGGGCTTCCAAATATCACTTTCCCAATTCCACAAGAACTGTCTTAGCGAAAGGCTTCTTGAGGGGAAAGCTGTAACTCTGTGAGATGATTTCAAGGAACACAAAGAAGTTTCTCAGAAAGCTTCTTTCTCTTTGTTATCGGAGGATATTTCCTTTGGCCCCATAGTCTTCAAAGGGATCCGAAATATCTGTTCTCAGATTCCACAGAAATAAGGCTAGCAAAGAGATTCACGAAATACATATGTAACTCTGTGAGATTAATTAAGAGAACACTAAGCAGTTTCTCAGGAAGCTTCTTTCCAGATTTCATCTGAGGATATTTCCTTTCTCACCATAGCCCTCTATGGGCTTCCAAATATCACTTTGCCAATTCCACAAGAACTGTCTTAGCGAAAGGCTTCTTGAGGGGAAAGCTGTAACTCTGTGAGATGATTTCACAGAACACAAAGAAGTTTCTCAGAAAGCTTCTTTCTCTTTTTATCGGAAGATACTTCCTTTGGCCCCATAGTCTTCAAAGGGATCCGAAATATCTGTCCTCAGATTCCACAGAAATAAGGCTAGCAAGGAGATCCACGAAATACAGATGTAACTCTGTGAGATGAATTAAAAGAACACTAAGCAGTTTCTCAGGAAGCTTCTTTCCAGATTTCATCTGAGGATATTTCCTTTCTCACCATAGCCCTCTATGGGCTTCCAAATATCACTTTGCCAATTCCACAAGATCTGTCTTAGCGAAAGGCTTCTTGAGGGTAAATCTGTAACTCTGTGAGATGTTTTCACAAAACACAAAGAAGTTTCTCAGAAAGCTTCTTTCTCTTTGTTATCGGAGGATATTTCCTTTGGCCCTATAGTCTTCAAAGGGATCCGAAATATCTGTTCTCAGATTCCACAGAAATAAGGCTAGCAAAGAGATCCACGAAATACAGATGTAACTCTGAGATGAATTAACAGAACACTAAGCAGTTTCTCAGGAAGCTTCTTTCCAGATTTCATCTGAGGATATTTCCTTTCTCACCATAGCCCTCTATGGGCTTCCAAATATCACTTTGCTAATTCCACAAGAACTGTCTTAGCGAAAGGCTTCTTGAGGGGAAAGCTGTAACTCTGTGAGATGATTTCACTGAACACAAAGAAGTTTCTCAGAAAGCTTCTTCCTCTTTTTTATCGGAGGATATTTCCTCTTGCCCTATGGTCTTCAAAGGGATCCGAAATATCTATTCTCAGATTCCACAGAAATAAGGCTAGCAAAGAGATCCACGAAATACATATGTAACTCTGTGAGATGAATTAAGAGAACACTAAGCAGTTTCTCAGGAAGCTTCTTTCCAGATTTCATCTGAGGATATTTCCTTTCTCACCATTGCCCTCTATGGGCTTCCAAATATCACTTTGCCAATTCCACAAGAACTGTCTTAGCGAAAGGCTTCTTGAGGGGAAAGCTGTAACTCTGTGAGATGATTTCACAGAACACAAAGAAGTTTCTCAGAAAGCTTCTTTCTCTTTGTTATCGGAGGATATTTCCTTTGGCCCCATAGTCTTCAAAGGGTTCCGAAATATCTGTTGTCAGATTCCACAGAACTAAGGCTAGCAAAGAGATCCACGACATACAGATGTAACTCTCTGAGATGAATTAACAGAACACTAAGCAGTTTGTCAGGAAGCTTCTTTCCAGATTTCATCTGAGGATATTTCCTTTCTCACCACAGCCCTCTATGGGCTTCCAAATATCACTTTGCCAATTCCACAAGAACTGTCTTAGCGAAAGGCTTCTTGAGGGGAAAGCTGTAACTCTGTGAGATGATTTCACAGAACACAAAGAAGTTTCTCAGAAAGCTTCTTTCTCTTTGTTATCGGAGGATATTTCCTCTTGCCCTATGGTCTTCAAAGGGATCCGAAATATCTGTTCTCAGATTCCACAGAAATAAGGCTAGCAAAGAGATCCACGAAATACAGATGTAAATCTGTGAGATGAATTAACAGAACACCAAGCAGTTTCTCAGGAAGCTTCTTTCCAGATTTCATCTGAGGATATTTCCTTTCTCACCATAGCCCTCTATGGGCTTCCAAATATCACTTTGCCAATTCCACAAGAACTGTCTTAGCGAAAGGCTTCTTGAGGGGAAAGCTGTAACTCTGTGAGATGATTTCACATAACACAAAGAAGTTTCTCAGAAAGCTTCTTTCTCTTTTTATCGGAAGATACTTCCTTTGGCACCATAGTCTTCAAAGGGATCCGAAATATCTGTCCTCAGATTCCACAGAAATAAGGCTAGCAAGGAGATCCACGAAATACAGATGTAACTCTGTGAGATGAATTAACAGAACACTAAGCAGTTTCTTAGGAAGCTTCTTTCCAGATTTCATCTGAGGATATTTCCTTTCTCACCATAGCCCTCTATGGGCTTCGAAATATCACTTTGCCAATTCCACAAGAACTGTCTTAGCGAAAGGCTTCTTGAGGTAAATCTGTAACTCTGTGAGATGTTTTCACAAAACACAAAGAAGTTTCTCAGAAAGCTTCTTTCTCTTTGTTATCGGAGGATATTTCCTTTGGCCCTATAGTCTTCAAAGGGATCCGAAATATCTGTTCTCAGATTCCACAGAAATAAGGCTAGCAAAGAGATCCACGAAATACAGATGTAACTCTGTGAGATGAATTAACAGAACACTAAGCAGTTTCTCAGGAAGCTTCCTTCCAGATTTCATCTGAGGATATTTCCTTTTTCAACGTAGCCCTCTAAGGGCTTCCAAATATCACTTTGCCAATTCCACAAGAACTGTCTTAGCGAAAGCCTTCTTGAGGGGAAAGCTGTAACTCTGAGATGATTTCACAGAACACAAAGAAGTTTCTCAGAAAGCTTCTTTCTCTTTGTTATCGGAGGATATTTCCTTTGGCCCTATTGTCTTCAAAGGGATCCGAAATATCTGTTCTCAGATTCCACAGAAATAAGTCTAGCAAAGAGATTCACGAAATACATATGTATCTCTGTGAGATTAATTAAGAGAACACTAAGCAGTTTCTCAGGAAGCTTCTTTCCAGATTTCATCTGAGGATATTTCCTTTCTCACCATAGCCCTCTATGGGCTTCCAAATATCACTTTGCTAATTCCACAAGAACTGTCTTAGCGAAAGGCTTCTTGAGGGGAAAGCTGTAACTCTGTGAGATGATTTCACAGAACACAAAGAAGTTTCTCAGAAAGCTTCTTTCTCTTTGTTATCGGAGGATATTTCCTTTGGCCCCATAGTCTTCAAAGGGATCCGAAATATCTGTTCTCAGATTCCACAGAAATAAGGCTAGCAAAGAGATCCACGAAATACATATGTAACCCTGTGAGATGAATTAACAGAACACTAAGCAGTTTCTCAGGAAGCTTCTTTCCAGATTTCATCTGAGGATATTTCCTTTCTCACCATTGCCCTCTATGGGCTTCCAAATATCACTTTGCCAATTCCACAAGAACTGTCTTAGCGAAAGGCTTCTTGAGGGGAAAGCTGTAACTCTGTGAGATGATTTCACAGAACACAAAGAAGTTTCTCAGAAAGCTTCTTTCTCTTTGTTATCGGAGGATATTTCCTTTGGCCCCATAGTCTTCAAAGGGATCCGAAATATCTGTTCTCAGATTCCACAGAAATAAGGCTAGCAAAGAGATCCACGAAATACAGATGTAACACTGTGAGATGAATTAACAGAACACTAAGCAGTTTGTCAGGAAGCTTCTTTCCAGATTTCATCTGAGGATATTTCCTTTCTCACCATAGCCCTCTATGGGCTTCCAAATATCACTTTGCCAATTCCACAAGAACTGTCTTAGCGAAAGGCTTCTTGAGGGGAAAGCTGTAACTCTGTGACATGATTTCACAGAACACAAAGAAGTTTCTCAGAAAGCTTCTTTCTCTTTGTTATCGGAGGATATTTCCTCTTGCCCTATGGTCTTCAAAGGGATCCGAAATATCTGTTCTCAGATTCCACAGAAATAAGTCTAGCAAAGAGATCCACGAAATACAGATGTAACTCTGTGAGATGAATTAACAGAACACTAAGCAGTTTGTCAGGAAGCTTCTTTCCAGATTTCATCTGAGGATATTTCCTTTCTCACCACAGCCCTCTATGGGCTTCCAAATATCACTTTGCCAATTCCACAAGAACTGTCTTAGCGAAAGGCTTCTTGAGGGGAAAGCTGTAACTCTGTGAGATGATTTCACAGAACACAAAGAAGTTTCTCAGAAAGCTTCTTTCTCTTTGTTATCGGAGGATATTTCCTCTTGCCCTATGGTCTTCAAAGGGATCCGAAATATCTGTTCTCAGATTCCACAGAAATAAGGCTAGCAAAGAGATCCACGAAATACAGATGTAAATCTGAGAGATGAATTAACAGAACACTAAGCAGTTTCTCAGGAAGCTTCTTTCCAGATTTCATCTGAGGATATTTCCTTTCTCACCATAGCCCTCTATGGGCTTCCAAATATCACTTTGCCAATTCCACAAGAACTGTCTTAGCGAAAGGCTTCTTTAGGGGAAAGCTGTAACTCTGTGACATGATTTCACAGAACACAAAGAAGTTTCTCAGAAAGCTTCTTTCTCTTTGTTATCGGAGGATATTTCCTCTTGCCCTATGGTCTTCAAAGGGATCCGAAATATCTGTTCTCAGATTCCACAGAAATAAGTCTAGCAAAGAGATCCACGAAATACAGATGTAACTCTGTGAGATGAATTAACAGAACACTAAGCAGTTTCTCAGGAAGCTTCTTTCAAGATTTCTTCTGAGGATATTTCCTTTTTCACCATAGCCCTCTAAGGGCTTCCAAATATCACTTTGCCAATTCCACAAGAACTGTCTTAGCGAAAGGCTTCTTGAGGGGAAAGCTGTAACTCTGTGAGATGATTTCACAGAACACAAAGAAGTTTCTCAGAAAGCTTCTTTCTCTTTGTTATCGGAGGATATTTCCTTTGGCCCTATAGTCTTCAAAGGGATCCGAAATATCTGTTCTCAGATTCCACAGAAATAAGGCTAGCAAAGAGATTCACGAAATACATATGTAACTCTGTGAGATTAATTAAGAGAACACTAAGCAGTTTCTCAGGAAGCTTCTTTCCAGATTTCATCTGAGGATATTTCCTTTCTCACCATAGCCCTCTATGGGCTTCCAAATATCACTTTGCTAATTCCACAAGAACTGTCTTAGCGAAAGGCTTCTTGAGGGGAAAGCTGTAACTCTGTGAGATGATTTCACAGAACACAAAGAAGTTTCTCAGAAAGCTTCTTTCTCTTTGTTATCGGAGGATATTTCCTTTGGCCCCATAGTCTTCAAAGGGATCCGAAATATCTGTTCTCAGATTCCACAGAAATAAGGCTAGCAAAGAGATCCACGAAATACAGATGTAACTCTGTGAGATTAATTAAGAGAATACTAAGCAGTTTCTCAGGAAGCTTCTTTCCAGATTTCATCTGAGGATATTTCCTTTCTCACCATAGCCCTCTATGGGCTTCCAAATATCACTTTGCTAATTCCACAAGAACTGTCTTAGCGAAAGGCTTCTTGAGGGGAAAGCTGTAACTCTGTGAGATGATTTCACAGAACACAAAGAAGTTTCTCAGAAAGCTTCTTTCTCTTTTTTATCGGAGGATATTTCCTCTTGCCCTATGGTCTTCAAAGGGATCCGAAATATCTGTTCTCAGATTCCACAGAAATAAGGCTAGCAAAGAGATCCACGAAATACATATGTAACTCTGTGAGATGAATTAACAGAACACTAAGCAGTTTCTCAGGAAGCTTCTTTCCAGATTTCATCTGAGGATATTTCCTTTCTCACCATTGCCCTCTATGGGCTTCCAAATATCACTTTGCCAATTCCACAAGAACTGTCTTAGCGAAAGGCTTCTTGAGGGGAAAGCTGTAACTCTGTGAGATGATTTCACAGAACACAAAGAAGTTTCTCAGAAAGCTTCTTTCTCTTTGTTATCGGAGGATATTTCCTTTGGCCCTATAGTCTTCAAAGGGATCCGAAATATCTGTTCTCAGATTCCACAGAAATAAGGCTAGCAAAGAGATTCACGAAATACATATGTAACTCTGTGAGATGAATTAACAGAACACTAAGCAGTTTCTCAGGAAGCTTCTTTCCAGATTTCATCTGAGGATATTTCATTTCTCACCATAGCCCTCTATGGGCTTCCAAATATCACTTTGCCAATTCCACAAGAACTGTCTTAGCGAAAGGCTTCTTGAGGGGAAAGCTGTAACTCTGTGAGATGATTTCACAGAACACAAAGAAGTTTCTCAGAAAGCTTCTTTCTCTTTGTTATCGGAGGATATTTCCTTTGGCCCTATAGTCTTCAAAGGGATCCGAAATATCTGTTCTCAGATTCCACAGAAATAAGGCTAGCAAAGAGATTCACGAAATACATATGTAACTCTGTGAGATTAATTAAGAGAAAACTAAGCAGTTTCTCAGGAAGCTTCTTTCCAGATTTCATCTGAGGATATTTCCTTTCTCACCATAGCCCTCTATGGGCTTCCAAATATCACTTTGCTAATTCCACAAGAACTGTCTTAGCGAAAGGCTTCTTGAGGGGAAAGCTGTAACTCTGTGAGATGATTTCACAGAACACAAAGAAGTTTCTCAGAAAGCTTCTTTCTCTTTTTTATCGGAGGATATTTCCTCTTGCCCTATGGTCTTCAAAGGGATCCGAAATATCTGTTCTCAGATTCCACAGAAATAAGGCTAGCAAAGAGATCCACGAAATACATATGTAACTCTGTGAGATGAATTAACAGAACACTAAGCAGTTTCTCATGAAGCTTCTTTCCAGATTTCATCTGAGGATATTTCCTTTCTCACCATTGCCCTCTATGGGCTTCCAAATATCACTTTGCCAATTCCACAAGAACTGTCTTAGCGAAAGGCTTCTTGAGGGGAAAGCTGTAACTCTGTGAGATGATTTCACAGAACACAAAGAAGTTTCTCAGAAAGCTTCTTTCTCTTTGTTATCGGAGGATATTTCCTTTGGCCCCATAGTCTTCAAAGGGATCCGAAATATCTGTTCTCAGATTCCACAGAAATAAGGCTAGCAAAGAGATCCACGAAATACAGATGTAACTCTGTGAGATGAATTAACAGAACACTAAGCAGTTTGTCAGGAAGCTTCTTTCCAGATTTCATCTGAGGATATTTCCTTTCTCACCATAGCCCTCTATGGGCTTCCAAATATCACTTTGCCAATTCCACAAGAACTGTCTTAGCGAAAGGCTTCTTGAGGGGAAAGCTGTAACTCTGTGAGATGATTTCACAGAACACAAAGAAGGTTCTCAGAAAGCTTCTTTCTCTTTGTTATCGGAGGATATTTCCTCTTGCCCTATGGTCTTCAAAGGGATCCGAAATATCTGTTCTCAGATTCCACAGAAATAATGGTAGCAAAGAGATCCACGAAATACAGATGTAACTCTGTGAGATGAATTAACAGAACACTAAGCAGTTTCTCAGGAAGCTTCTTTCCAGATTTCATCTGAGGATATTTCCTTTCTCACCGTAGCCCTCCATAGGCTTCCAAATATCACTTTGCCAATTCCACAAGAACTGTCTTAGCGAAAGGCTTCTTGAGGGGAAAGCTGTAACTCTGTGAGATGATTTCACAGAACACAAGGAAGTTTCTCAGAAAGCTTCTTTCTCTTTGTTATCGGAGGATATTTCCTTTGGCCCTATAGTCTTCGTAGGGATCCGAAATATCTGTTCTCAGATTCCACAGAAATAAGACTAGTAAAGAGATCCACGAAATACAGATGTAACTCTGTGAGATGAATTAACAGAATACTAAGCAGTTTCTCAGGAAGCTTCTTTCCAGATTTCATCTGAGGATATTTCCTTTCTCACCATAGCCCTCTATGGGCTTCCAAATATCACTTTGCCAATTCCACAAGAACTGTCTTAGCGAAAGGCTTCTTGAGGGGAAAGCTGTAACTCTGTGAGATGATTTCACAGAACACAAAGAAGTTTCTCAGAAAGCTTCTTTCTCTTTTTATCGGAAGATACTTCCTTTGGCCCCATAGTCTTCAAAGGGATCCGAAATATCTGTCCTCAGATTCCACAGAAATAAGGCTAGCAAGGAGATCCACGAAATACAGATGTAACTCTGTGAGATGAATTAACAGAACACTAAGCAGTTTCTCAGGAAGCTTCTTTCCAGATTTCATCTGAGGATGTTTCCTTTCTCACCATAGCCCTCTATGGGCTTCCAAATATCACTTTGCCAATTCCACAAGAACTGTCTTAGCGAAAGGCTTCTTGAGGGTAAATCTGTAACTCTGTGAGATGATTTCACAGAACACAAAGAAGTTTCTCAGAAAGCTTCTTTCTCTTTGTTATCGGAGGATATTTCCTTCGGCCCTATAGTCTTCAAAGGGATCCGAAATATCTGTCCTCAGATTCCACAGAAATAAGGCTAGCAAAGAGATCCACGAAATACAGATGTAACTCTGTGAGATGAATTAACAGAATACTAAGCAGTTTCTCAGGAAGCTTCTTTCCATATTTCATCTGAGGATATTTCCTTTCTCACCATAGCCC